>NC_056006.1:15566814-16220564 GCF_018446385.1 Zingiber officinale | reverse complement strand
CAAAATGGTAAGGTGATCGCCTATGCCTCCAGACAACTCAAGGACTATGAGAGGAACTACCCTATTCATGACCTTGAGCTTGCAGCAGTTGTCTTCACCCTCAAAATTTGGAGACATTACCTGTATGGAGCTCAGTGTAGAGTGTATACAGATCATCAGAGTGTAAAGTATTTCTTCACTCAGAAGGATCTGAATATGCGACAGTGCATATGGCTCGAGCTAATCAAAGACTATGACATAGACATCCTCTACCATCCAGGAAAGGCCAATAAGGTGGCAGATGCACTCAGCAGGAAATCCAATGCCACCTTACCATCCCTAGCAGCCATGTCACCGTCCCTACAAAAGGAGATTACAGATTTTGGTCTCGAACTAGTAGTTGGGCAATTCTCTACTATGACAGTGGTACCTACCCTGCTTGGTGATATCCAGACAGCTCAGGATCAGGACCCTGAAATTCAGAAAATCAAGCAAGGGTTAGCAGAGTCAGAAAGTGGAGAGTTTCGAATATCTGATAGTGGGGTATTACATTTTGGTGACAGACTATGTGTTCCGGATCAGGAGGAACTACGGAGGAAGATTCTAGACGAAGCTCACAGGACTCCTTATGCGATGCACCCTGGTTCCACCAAGATGTACCAAGACCTAAGGAAATGTTTTTGGTGGCCTGGAATGAAGAGAGACATCGCTAGATATGTCAGTACCTGTCTGACCTGCCAGAGGGTTAAGGCAGAACACCAGAGAGCAGGAGGAGTTCTGCAGCCTATTTAGATTCCAGAATGGAAGTGGGAGGATATTTCTATGGATTTTATAGTGGGACTACCCAGAACTACGAATGGTTTTGATGCCATCTGGGTAATAGTCGACAGATTGACTAAGTCAGCCCAAATTTTAGCTATCAGGATATCCTACTCCATGGAGCAGTTAGCCCAGTTGTATCTCAAGGAGATCGTCAGACTCCATGGAGTCCCACGGACCATCATTTCAGACAGAGACAGTAGATTTACATCACACTTCTGGGAGTGTGTACAGTCAGCATTGGGCACCAAGTTAAAGTTTAGCACAACCTTCCATCCTCAGACAGATGGTCAGACGGAACGAGTAAATCAGGTACTCGAGGATATGCTCCGAGCGTGTGCCCTAGACTTCAAGGGAAGTTGGTGCAAATATCTGTGTTTAGCAGAATTTGCATACAACAATAGCTATCAGGCCACCATTGGCATGGCACCCTATGAGGCTCTCTACGGGCGGAGGTGTAGATCTCCAATCTGCTGGTATGAGAGTGGTGAACAGAAAAGAGCTAGAACTTCAGACAGATCTAGTAGCAGATACCACAGCAGCTATACAGCAGATTCGCCAGAGGATAGAGACAGCTCAGAGCCGCCAGAAAAGCTATGCTGATACACGGCGTCGACCCTAGAGTTTTCAGTTGGAGACACAGTATTCCTCTGAGTGGCTCCCATGAAGGGAGTAATGCGTTTTGGGAAGAAGGGCAAATTAAGTCCCAGATATGTAGGATCATACCTTATCACCAGAAGAGTTGGCAAGGTAGCGTATGAGCTAAAGCTACCCCAGGAGATGTCAGCTATCCATAACGTATTTCATGTCTCTATGCTGAAGAAGCATATCCCAGATGCCACCCAAGTGATTGAGCCTCAGTCGGTATAAGTCCGTGAAGACCTCAGCTATGACAGTCGGTCTATTCAGATAATAGACCGAGCAGTTAAGAAATTGCGGAATAAGGAGGTACCGTTGGCAAAAGTTATATGGCAAAATCACACAGCAGAAGAGGCAACTTAGGAAACAGAAGCTAGTATGAGGCAGAAATACTCAAAGTTATTCTAAGTTCGAGGATGAACTTTTTATAAGGTATGGGGGATTGTAACGCCCGAAAATTCTCAAATTTATTTTAGAAATATTCTATTATTTTTTTAGAATTTTAGGATATTTTTATGGAATTTTTAGAATAGCCGAAGTAGCAAAATTAAATAAAAACGTAAAATAGCCTAAGCGGGAATTGAACCCGAGACCTATTAGACCCTACGACTTATAGATGACTTTAGTAACCAAGGGGCCCCAGCAGGGGTGTACTAAAAGGAAAGGAGAATAATTATACTTAAGGTTTAGTTGGGATGTATTAATTACTTAATATAAATAGGGAATTAAGAGAGGAGTTATTATTTTCTAAATGACAACTCTCTTTTCCCTCACCCTCACCCGACGCCATCTCTTCTCCCGCACCCTCTCGGCGCCCAAGTCCAAGAACACCTAGGGTTTCACCTCTAGGGTCATAGGAGCACCTTCCGGCGACGTCTCCGATACGAGGATGCTCCTCTCCGTGAGAAGAATGCATAGACGTAAGAAGATCGCCGAAGAGATCTCTTCTCCGGAAACCTAGCGAACGAATTGTAAGGAAAATTAGCGCAGGATGTGAGTAACCCCTCACTTGCAGTATAAGTAGCTAATTGCATGCTTTTATGTCCTTAGTTCGCTCTTATGTTCTTAGTGCAGCCATATGCAGAGATAGAGCACACTAGGTGCTCGATAAAATGCCTAGCACAGTTATATGCTACAGTAGCCGTTTTAATAGTTCAGTTAAATGTCATACATGTATTTTAAATAGTATACTAGTCTTGCTCAGTTTATATGAGACTACGGTCCAATGGGTGGGCTCCCATAGTCGCCTCTAGGTTCAGATAACCTAGTAAAAAGTAAGATATGATAAATCAGTTATAAATAGTATTTTAATTTATCAGTGACACTGTACTGGACTTCAGTTGTCTTGGGTTGGACTCCCATAGTCGTCCCTAGGTTTAGATAACCTAGTAACCCTACTAGATTCGGGATTTGCTACCTCGGGCCTAGTTAGGGATGCGCGCACAACAAGTATAGTTGCCGGACCCATCAGCAACATGTTTAGTATTTTTACCTATTTACGAAAATAGTTTTCAAACTTCACCAAACAGATAAGTGAATTCAGCTTAGGTTCAGTTCAGTTTTCTATTGATATAGCAAACAGCTCTATGTTTAGTTCTTGATTGCCATGATTTACATGCTCATGTGCCATGTTTTAGCATTTCTAGTATGATTCTTAGCTTGCATATCAGCATAGCATCTTTTGAAAAGCATAATTTCTGCAAAGGCATGTTTTTGTAAGGTAGATGGTTTCTTTCTAAGCTCCCAAGCTTATAGTTGCATTTTCCTTATACTGCAGATAAAGGTAAAGGAAAGATGGAATTGCGGAGGCTGGAGGCAATGCGATGAAGATGTGTGTGAGAAGGAACCTAGAATAAAGATCCTTGGGGGAAATTAGCAAATTAAGAACTTAGTACTTCTTATAGTATTACTTTTCTGCACTTTTAGATGTTAAGTGTCTTGATTCATGAGAGTATGCACTATGTTATGCTTAGATTGTTATTTGTCATGATAGTAGATAGCTAACCATGAGTAATGGCATGCCCAGTAGTAGTGTGGTGGTTATAGTTGAATTTCTGAAAATTTTGTATGAGGTCGGGTCTGATTTCTGCGGAAATCAGAAACCCAATCGATCAGCCGATCGATTGAGCAGTCCTCAATCGATCAACCGATCGATTGGGAGAAGTCCCCACGTACAGAACGCTAGTGAGTCGATTAGCTGATCGATTGGGGAGCCCCGATCGATCAGCCGATCGATCGAAGCGCGATCTGTCGCGTACAAAGAGCTGATGAGTCGATCAGCTGATCGATCGACCATGGATCGATCAACCGATCAATCGGGAATTTAATCGCGCGAACAGAGAGCTTCTGAATCGATCTCTGGATCGATTGACCAGATTGGATCGATCAGCCGATCGATCCAGTTTTGACCCCGTGCACAGTAGCGAGTTGAATCGATCAGTGGATCGATTAGACAACTCCAATCGATCAGCCGATCGATTGGAATGTCTGATTTTAGCTAGAAGTGCCAAAATTCAGATTTTGACCAAATAGGAAGTTAAGTTCCCTTCTTTAGCATGTGTACAACTTCAGAAGTGTACTCTAAGAATAATTTCCAGAGTTCATAATAAATAGTAGAGACTTTTAATTAGTGCAGTCTTTTTCTTTTCCGCACAAGAATAGTTAGCATAATGTAACCCCCGGCCTTACAGCCTAGACAGTAGGAGGCGGGGCGTTACACTACTAGGTGTCACTCATGATCGTTCCATAATTTATGGTTAATTATGGCCGACCAACATAACCAGGAACCTATAAGGTCACACACACTACGAGTTTATCTAAGAGACATAAAATGAGTTTGAGAATTAGATTCTTAGATCAAGAGAGATTAAGTCTAGTTGAACTAGACGAAGGGTAAATTTGACATCAGAATGGCGCAATGGAAGCGTGGATGAGTCACGTCTTTTGAAGACAAGTTACACTCTCTTTGGTTTAATTATAAATCAAATTGGTTTAGTTTTAATTAAAAGAGGCTTGGTTATTGAACCAATATGGTTTGGTCTTAAACCAAATTTAAGGCTAATGGTATGGGTTGAAGGATACGGGTTTTGGATTTGATCCAAATCCAATAAGAGAGAAATATATATTGAGATATATATAGAAATTTATATATATATTGATTTACCTAATCATTGCATCTACTACTTATATTGATTTACCAATGAGTGTTCTTATGTTCCATGTTTCAAATCTTAGATTATTAGTTTTCCTATAATATTTGTTAATATCTAACCTATGGTGCGAGAATTTTTTCCTATTTAACACTATACCCAAGTTCTCATGGAGATATAGCAACTCTTACTGATATGTTATAGTGGGACTCTGCAACGTTAACTCTTGCATATTTAGTACTACACGAAAGTTTTAGAGATGTACCGATCCTTGCTGAGATGTTACAGTCGGACCCTGCAATGCATTCCTTCCGATGAACAACTTAGCATTAACATAATAGTTTAATAAATATATTCATTGAACATTTGTCATAATTTAGCACTAGCTGGCAGCCTAATGCAACCTCCTCCATTATCTAGGCTTGAGACTAGCCATGACTGGTTCATCATGAGCAGAGTTGTTGATAATGATTCTAAAATCACATTTTAAAGACATAAGCAATGAGTAACATCTAGAATTGTATCATAACTACACAAGTGATGAGAATGTTATAAATCTGATCTAATGTGTCTATAACTATGTTATTATACAACTTAGTCCTTAATATGTCCATGATATCTAGATTGATTTACGAGACATAGATCATGTTATCTTCTCATCAATCTATGTGTTTCTTAATCTTTAAGTAGACTTACTTGACCAAATAAGTTCAATATCCCATATTAACTTATTTGAGCATAACTATGCATTTTAGTAGTCCTACTTAATCAAGGAGTTCACATATATCACTTCCATTATATAGAAGTGACAAATTCCATCTACATCACTCACATCCTTCTACATAACTCATTGTATACCTAGTGAACACCTTTATAATCAATCTTATTATAAGTGACGTTTGTCGATATTAAAGTAAAAAACTCTTTATGTAGGGAACCATAGTGATTTCAGGTCAAAGTACTATTTATACTAATAGTCACTATGAGAGTATTTATGACACTCATATAAACATCTATGAAACATTCTCATGGTGAGTCAATTCAGTGTATATTCTTTAATATATGTGTTAACTTGATATCTTTTATCCATGACTTATGAGATTAAGTCATCAGTTAACCTACATACTAGTCTTAATACATTAATATTGTCAGTATATTAATACTTACTTGGAATAATTGAGAATAGTATTATATATATATAGTCTCTCACAATTAATTCAACTAATTAATATACTATAGAATAGAACCTACCAATCTATAGAATTATTATATTCATTCAAATTTGAATAGATTTAAAGCAAATATAATAAACATAAAATATTGCCTTTTATTTAAAATATGATACAATAGTCACATATCAATCATCTCATGATTATCCCTTAGGGTTGATACTAACATTAATAAGCTATCTCAGTTTATGCATCGTCCTACTAATGAGCATTGGAATGCTATTAAATGTACTTTAAGATATCTATGTGGCATCATTGATCAAGACATTCTACCTTATTGTCAATCATCTTTTTCTCTGCATACCTTTTCTGATGCAGACAAGGTCGAAAACAAAGATAACTTTACTTCTACTAGCACTTATTTTGTCTATCTTGGATGAAACCTATTTCTTGGAGCTCAAAGAAACAACACACTATTGTTCGATCATTTACTAAAGCAGAATATTGCTCTATCGCGGCCACGGCTATTGAACTACGCTAGCTGTCTTGTCTTCTCGGTGAGCTTAGCTTCTCTTCCTCCCAAAAGCTAGTCATCTACTACGACAATGTGGGTACCACCAATCTCTGCTCTAATCTGGTGTTCTACTCTCATATGAACAATATGGCTCTCGACTATCACTTCATTCATGAACAAGTTCAGAATGGTGATCTCAAAGTTACACATGTGTCTTCTACGGATTAACTAGCAGATGCTCACACCAAACCATTACCCGACATACGCTTCTAACAGTTAATGATCAAGATTGGTCTCTCCTCGCAGAGCTCCATCTTGCAGGGGCATATTGGAGAATCAGAACAAAGATCTGATTGTGATTGAATTTTGAAATTACAAATCTTGTAATTATGGTCATTTATATTCTATTGTAATTTAGATAAATTTACTAGATTGGTTTACTTTTCAGATTTAAATATTTGTACTCTTAATATAGTTTTCTAATTTAATGAAAAAGAAACAAGAAAATTTTATATTAATTTATTTTGTCCTTCAATTTAAAGACTAAGTGTTCAGATAAGATGGTGTTCGAATTTCGATTTCCTACAATAGAGATTCCATCTGTCGAATCTAGTTTCCTAATTGCATTAGGAGGAATACGTGGCGTCCTATGGGTGGAGGAGCATTTAACAGCTATCTGATGTAGTTCCCTGATTGGCTTCAGCGAAATATGTGACGTCTTGTGGGTGGAGAAGTCTCTAATGACTATCAAATTTGATTCCCTTACTGACTTTATGGGGAGGGCAGAGGAGTGCACAACATCCTATGTGGAGATGTTTTTCCATCAGTTATATAAGCATCATAGAGGGTAAGGTAGAAGTATGGGTTTTTTCTTATGCGTAGAGGCATCTCTTCTTCACCAAGCTCTAGTTTATATTCAAATCTTCTTCTCTTTGCCTCGCTTCTCTGTGAGACCTTTCTTCTTCCATTCGACGCCGACTTAAGTATTAGAGTGGCTACATCGATAAATCCAACCAACCCTAATGTTCTTTACATCTTAGGCTGCCAGATGTTAGACTTTCGGGAGGTGGGCATAGCTTTTGGATAGAAGGAGCCCAGGCAAGCGAAAACGACACCATCAATTATTATTACGTCCATTTCATGCATAAAAAATTGCAAAACATGAGTTGAACTACTTATATAATTTTTACCTTGACCCATCACATTCACCATGCGCAAATCTCTCACATACATAAGTCAATTAATTTTAGTGTTAATCAGGCCTTAGATTTGCACCCCTAAGGAAAATTTAAAAAAACTCATATATCCCAATTTAGATGGTGAAATATAAGTTTAAGGACATTATTACACTCAGAAAACTAAGTAATTTTGAGATTTCAAAAACCATACCAAATCTTGCAATAAATTTGGCCAAAACTCGTTGGCGACCCTATAGTAACATGTTCTGAATTAGGAGAGTCCTAGGACTCTTTATTGGTGTTGGTGAGTAAGTACCATAAGCCTAAGCCCTTTAATAGGTTTATGTCAAATTGTCTTAAGATTGTGAAGATTTCAAAAAAAAAAAAAAAATCACATCTCTCAATGTGGGCCATAGAATTTAGGTCAAAGGGCATGATTATACTGATCAAGAAGCTGCCTAGAGTGTAATGATATTTGTTCAAAGTGATTATGAGATTCCTAAGATCATCAACAAACTTTTGGTCAAAACTCGCTAATGATCCTATAATATCAAGAATTTCATAAGCTTGGCATGATAACTTCAAAAATCTACATAGGTTGTAGTGTCTAAGGGCATTGTTACACTTCGGAGACTCCTAGGAGTATAATAGTCATAGTTTGAAATGATTCTGAAGTTCGATTTAATCAAAACTCTTGATAGCCTTAGGAATTTCATAAATACTTCAAATCAAGTTCATTGTACTTTTTTACATCATCCTTAGTGCAACCATGCCCTCATATATGAATTTCATAGCCTACATAAAAAAGTTGAGTTTTTAAAATTGACACAACCTTAAGATATTTTGTGAACTGTGTAATGATTCTACCATATAATGGGAGCATAAAAAATTTAGCTGTTGACTGATAAGCTATGAACAGCCGACTATCCATAATAAATCTAGCATAGCAAATTTAAAAATTGGTTGTTGCACTTGACTATCTATAACAGTCGATTGCCAATAAAGGAAAGACATAATAGAAAATAACTAGATTTCGATAAATATAAAAGTTGAATACGTATTTTGGTAGTACGAAAAATCTGACAATGCGGTTAAATGTCGTTGATTCATTAATATTATAGCTCTAGAGAAGAAGATGACATCAGTATTGGCCTAACATTGCAGGGAAGAAGTGATGCAGGGCTTAGGGTTCTTTTGCATGCTTCATGAACTTTCTTAAAAAAATTCAACATAGGTCAGAAGAGAAGTGTAAATTTAATGGGACAATTTAATTAAGGGAGATAAGAAATCCACATGTACGTAGCTCTTTTTCTCAATTGATTGATCGTGTTTAGTGTAGAAAGTAAACGGTGGAGAGTGGACCACAACATAAATGTATGTGTGCTCATGGAGTGATAGGGATAGAAGAGGAAGAAAAAGGAGTGCATTAAACCCTTCACCTCCAATTTCTTCATATCGTGTCGGCGAAGGATGGAACAAGATCATAATGTCGGTCGAAGGATGGAAGATATCATAGTTTAGTAAGCATAGGGCAAGGCATTAAGGGTCCTTTAACATTTTTATCTCTAAGTCCATTCCATTCCATGTGAGGAGGGGAGAAAAGGGGAAGCCATGTGCTCGTACCATCAAATGTGGGACTACAAAATTTAATGTTGTGTACTCTCTTTTCACTACAAAAGAATTTGTATCAATGTGGAAGGTTTTGCCCTGTCTGATAACGAACACAAATTATCCAATCAAATATCAATTTTTTTAATTACATTTTTTTTCGTGTTTGCATCTTTTTAGTTGCGTTGATAGTAAAGTTTAAACTATCACATTAATAAGATTGACAATCAAAACTACAATATTAAGTTATCTTACCAATAAAAGTAAAACAAAGATGAACCAGATAACACTGAATATGAGGTGATCGGTTCGACTTCATAGAATTTTCTATTGGCCGTTAGTATAAATTGGGAAGCATGCACGCACGATGGGTAGTTCATAAGTCTAGCATCATGTGGTTGTGCGCTCTATTTGAAAAAAAAATCCTTATAAATGGATAAGCGACAGGATAGTGATTATCCTGTGGACGATTGAATCCGTTGATTCACACACGAATACCAAAAATAATCTTCTAAAATCGGTTGATTCAAAGAATAATACCAAGAAACAAGAAAATAACGGTACTACAGAAAATATTATTAGACCAAAATCTTCTCCTAAACATACCATTATATAGACTCTAAACCTTAATTCCATAGAAAGGAAATAAATTTCACTATATAGACTACAATTCCAATCTTGAAAGGAAAGGAATTCTAATTGATCTTGTCTGAGAACTACAGAGATGGTGTGTCGGGCACGATGGCTTGATGGTTAACAGTAGAAAACCTTTTACTCCCTGAAAAAGCTCCCTTTTGATCCTGCGCACACATAGACAAGTTAACAAAACATCAGTGTCACGAAACCAGGGGGAGTCCCTGGCGAAGACCCTCCGACGCTCAAGTCAGTTCAAGTCTGACCGGGTGAGTGAAGGACAGTAGAGAATGTGTGCGCGAAAGTAAAAGTGGCAAATAATTAGAGAATGTACCTTTGCCACAGATAGGATTCTCCCTTTATATACCACCTCACATAACCTCCGCAATCATAAGATGACACAGTGTGTCGGAGTTTGTTAAGTAAAGGGAAGTGTATAACCTAAGCAATGTGCAATAATTATTTAAGGAATCTTCTCTTTACCCGCATATATACCTCTTTTGTCATTTATAGTTTCTGTTATTACTGAGGTTGATAAAGAAATACGCTATTTTAAATGGTCTACTGATGGGAGACACAATGGTTCCTGAAGAAACATCTACAAAAATATTCTCTGACACATAACTGTTATTCTAACAGATTGTTAGGATTCTCTGATCATGTTACCGGCTGGATATATCCCGGTCAGCCTATGAGGTCGATCGCCTTTGTACATGCCCTCGCATTAAGATGCTTTGTTATGTATTAAAGGTCATGTAGAAATTCATTCAGGAGATAATAATGCGTGCCTCGGGGCACACTAGAAATCCATCTGGTGAAACAATATGAGATCCCATGTGTTCTGGAAATCCGTCTGAGAACTTGTGTGTACTATAGATCTGCCCGGACAGTAATATAAAGATAGGCATCTCAAGCTCGGTCGATCTTTTATCCGTCCAGGCGTATAATGGGACTCTAGATAAATGAAACTATGTTCTGAGATGTTCGATCGGTATTTTGAGCCAAGGTATTATAGACCCGGTCGACATTTTGTCTGTCCGGGCATATAATGAGACTATGGAGAAATGAAAGTATGTTCTAAGAAGTTCAGTCACTATTTTGAGCTAAGGTGTCTTAGACCCGGTCAGCCCTTTGTCCGCCCGATATATAACAACCTGTATCTAAAGAGCATTTGGCATTTTGACTGGATTTGTAAAGAGAGATGGGTATGGAGTCCTATAAACTCGTCTGATTCTATTATCAGACAGATACCCATAAGGTTGACCAATAATCGAGTCAGCTGGGCATATGTACAGGGGCTCACACAGACTAAGGAATTTGGTCCTTCCTTCGACCAGGTCTAGGACTAGTCGAATGTTAGGTGGGTCGATCATTCTGGTGGGCCTACCAGGTTGGTCGGCCTTAAGCTCGATCGACTATTGAGTGGTTGGCTACGCTATCTCCTTAGATCTAGGGTAAAGCACGGAACCCTTTACATTCGACTGACCTAAGGGTTGGTCGGCTTTTTTCCACCCAGCTCAAAGTCCGAATAGGTCGATTCGGTGAGTCTTAGCATTGGACAACCAATCAAAGACAGGTGGGGGATGCTCCTTTCCATTGATTTTGACCTACACGTCCACCTTGACTTTGACAACCATATCATCTTCGGGGTCCACTTATTATAACCCGTATCACTAATAAAATGAAAAATACTCATAATCTAAAATTCCTAAACAGACTCAAAATATAAAAATATAAAAGATAAAAAATTATCAAATATACCTAAAATGCTGAAAATGCCTTAAATATCAAAAAGGTAAAAAATACCCAAAAATAATAATAAAAATTTTTGGATCCTCATAATCAAGAAGCGCACGGTGAGCATCCTAGAAGTCCCCATTTGGAAAAAAAAATCTTACAAATATATCATACTTAGGGATTGAATCGTAAAGATTTAGATGATAATTTAATATCCTTCCTTGCACCGTAATCTATATGTTGGAATTGTTACGACCCTAATTATTTTTTGGAAAAAAATTAAAATGAGACTTTTAATTATTAGAAATGTTAAAAGAATATATTTTTTAAAAAAATTACTCCACTATATTTTACATATTGAAGTTACCTTCTTTTCCACTATAGGTGAAACAAACATATGATAGCTATTATAACATGTAAAACTAAATTAATTAAATTTTTCAAAAAAAAATCATGCTTAAAACATTTTTATATCAAAATTCTTTGATAAAAAAAAAATCAAAATTCATCAAAATCGCTTCAATATGCTGCACCCTATAAATATTGTAACCGCCACTAATTGATTGCTACAACTATAGCAACCATTAATTAACAACTACCTTACTGTATTAGTTAATTAATGTCGGTTACAATATTATAAAACCTAATTAATCATTATAATAATAATTTTATAATGAATTTATGATCAGTTTGAATAATTTTAATCAAATTAATAATAAATTCTTTAATATAGACTTTTTTGAATAAATTGAATTAATTTATTATTATATATTGTAACAACTATATTGTGATTATATGGTGATATTATTGAAGTAAAATGTGATATCTCATCTTAAATTGTACGATAATATATAGGCAAAAAAAATTATATAGGGTATTTTATCTTAACGTAACGTCCCATAGATTAGAGCTAGATACTTTTATATAATTAATCTTAAAATTTATTGAAGTAAATATTATAGCTATGTTAAAAGAAATAAAAATGATAAATATAACATTGAATGTGAGACGATTAATGTAATCGTATGAAAATTTTCTAACAATTACTAGGATAAATTAAAAAAATTTACAATAGACTTCGAAAAGTAAATAAATATATAACGGAGTGAGTGATTTGCCTGTCATTTCTTGGAGACAGTTGCATGTTGTTGATAAGGACGCGGGGATAGATAGAAAGCGAGAGACGTGGCTCGACGTTCTTCCAAGGCAGCGCATGTGGAGGACCCCACGCCGTTGGTACTTCAACAGCCACCGCTGCATTAATTAATAACTACGAGTTAATTAACAGCCACTAATTCATTACTACAACGTAACTATAGCAACCATTAATTAATAACTATCTGACTGTATTAGTTAATTAATATCATCCTCATATGATGTTCAATTGATTAGACGATAACAAATTTATTTTATTTTAAAATAAAAGATCAATATAGTTTTTTATATAATTTAGGGATGAATTATAAAAGATGTTTATAAACATAATTATTTTTTATTATAATAATAGTTCATTAATATTGATTACAATATTATAGAACCTAATTAATCATTATCCTAATAATTTTATAGTGAATTTACCAGATTAATTTTGATAAGTTTGAATAACTTTGATCAAATTGATAATAATTTTTTTATATACACTACCAGGAAATCTTCAAATAGCTATGGAATTAACGATGAAATTTTAATCCATCATAATTTAATAAAATTTTACCAACATAATTAGAATTCAGTCAAGACTTATCAACATATTCTAATTCAATCGAGAATTTGGATTTCATTGGTACTTACGCCAAATACCGATCGAATTTGGATTCAGTCAGTAATTTGAATTCTGACTTAATACAAATTTTGTCAATTTTATATCGACAAAATTTGTATTATGTTGGTACATTTGCCCCTAAAATTTTAGTAATTGGCTCCTCAACCAAATACCGACCGAATTTGGATTCAGTCGGTAATTTCGATTCTAACTGAATCCAAATTCCGTCGATATATACCGACAAGATTTCGATTTTGTAGGTACTATGCCAATTAAATACAAATATGTCGATAGATACCAATGGGATTTGTATTTTGTCGATACAATTTATGCTAAAATTTTCGTACTCACCAAATACCGACCAAATTTGGATTCAATCGGTAATTTGGATTCCGACGGAATATAAATGTTGTCGGTAATTTTCTGACTAAATACAAATTTTATTAGTATTTATTGACGGAATTTGAATTTTGTCGGTATGTACTGATGGAATTTGGATTTCATTGGTATATTTTACCCTAATTCCTATGCCCGACCCTCTCCTTCTCCTCACGTTATATCAATCGCTATTTCCCTCTCATTGGTGTGGCTTCTCTTTGGCGCATCTTTTCTCTCTGACTCCTCTCCCGCTCCAGTAAGCTCGTCGGCTCCTCTCCCACTTTGTTGTCGAGCCACTGTCGCCTTGCTCGTGGCCCTTTAGTGCCGAGCTTAGCTAGCTGCAACCACCTTGTTCACGACCCCTTGCCCCATGAGCTTGGTCGATCGTGGCTAGGTTGCTCTTGGCCATCTTGGCCCCGACCGACTATGGGGATAGTTATGTGGGTGTCGCAAACTAGGCCCTAGCTAACTCAGTCTAGATTGAAAAAAAACTAATTTTTGATTTAAAATATCTTGATATTGTAAACCATGATAGCTTCTATGCATGAATTTTCTTCTAGTGCACCAATTCTTAGATTGAAATGTGTTGTAGTTGTTGGATAGGTATGTTAGGTCAAAACTTATTACTAATATTGCACAATATATTAGGTCAAAAGATAATTTTATGTTACTAAATTAGGTCATAAATTTATTATACTTGTGTTGTTCATGTTGAAAATTTTATGCCCATTAGGATACAATATACATGAACAAGGCTTGGATGTACAATATATTAGAAAATAGATTTATCTAAAATGAATATTTTACTGGAGTTGAAGAGTTTATGAGTTTTTCTAAAAGTCATCCAGAATATATGAATGGTGTTGAGTCATATTTGTTGGAGGATCGGTGGCCGGCTAGAAGGGGGGTTGAATGGACGGCACCCCCAAATCGATTGCTTCCTACGTATTCGTTAGCACAGCGGAATACAAAGAATACAAATACGAATACGAAAGCTAAATACCAAATACAAAGAACAAGAAAGTAAACCGCTAACACGTTCAATGTAACGTGGTTCGGAGATAACTTGCTCCTACTCCACGGCTGTCCGTAAGGTGGACGATCCCTCAATCCGTCGGTGGATTAGTCCCCGGAAACTCCGGCTAGCTCAACCTCCTTGTGGGTGGAGAAACCTCACCACAACACTCACCAACAACACTTGGACACAAGGAAACCTTGAGCACTTTGGTGACTACTAATTAAGCTTTAACCAAGTCTAATTTCGTCGCCTTGGCCGGCCATACCAAGCTCCTTCTTATAGAGCTTGGAACAAATCAGAACCTGATTTGCCCGTTACCAGTCGACTGGTCCATGCACCAGTCGACTGGTGCCAGCCCAATGGCACTCCAACGGCTATCTATCAGTCGACTGGTCCCATGACCAGTCGACTGATCCCAGCCATTTCGGGCACAAAATGCTTCTGTGCTCACCACCAGTCGACTGGTCCCAGTACCAGTCGACTGGTACAACCCTAAACTTAGGGTTTCCCATCCCGAGTACATTTCACTCGCACTCGGACCCTCACGACTCACTTGACTCTTCTTTGCAGCTTTGACCTCTTGCCTTCAAGCTTACTTCATTTGGCTCTCGTCCCTCGGATGCATCCAAGCCCGCGGCTTGTCTCCAATGCCATCCTTCGCGTATGCCTCGAAGTCGCTTCCCTCGGCCCTTGTCCTTGCTGCCTTGTCCACGATCCCTCGGA
This sequence comes from Zingiber officinale, assembly GCF_018446385.1. Lineage (NCBI taxonomy): Eukaryota > Viridiplantae > Streptophyta > Magnoliopsida > Zingiberales > Zingiberaceae > Zingiber > Zingiber officinale. Next base: position 16,205,258 of record NC_056006.1, on the reverse strand, counting down.
TGCTCTTCCTTCACTTGTCCCAAATCCTTCACCGGACCGAAGCCGTCAACCTGAGTCACATGTGTCACCTACAGTCCTGCACAACTCAAGTACACATATCAAATAACGAGGGTAAACCTAACTTAAACCCTTTGCCCAAACACCAAAACACATGGTCCCGCGGACCATTAGGATTGCTCCAACAATCTCCCCCTTTTTGGTGTTTGGCAATACGTTTAAGTTAGGGAAAACATATAGCAAATAAACATGCTAAAAACAATGGACTTACGATGCCAAGGCTACACACTTGGACTTACACCGCCGAATGGACTTACGATGCCAAGACTACACACTTGGACTTATAATGCCGAATGGACTTATGTTGTCAAGGCTACACACTTGGCAACCGCTAAATGGAAATGCAAACATGCATTGGAACCTATCACAAGGCTCCCCCTATACCTACGCTCCCCATTGAGCTAGGATTTTATCACAGGGCTTTTTAAGAACCTATCCCAAGGCTCCCCCTACGCAAAAGGACTAAGGTTTTCCCAACTAAACCTTACTTCTCCCCCTTTGCCTAACATCCAAAAAGTTCTCCAACAATATCCCAATTGTTGAAAACTTATCATCTAACTGACCCTAAACTCATGTATTAATCCCCCTTGGATCCCATACATCTAGGTGAGTTGACATGGTCACAAACCAATGCTGAAAACAGTTTCAGACTGGTATCAGTCGACTACCCCCTTCGACAGAACCTTACAGAAACATTCCGTGGTCGAAAAACACTGTTACCAGTCGACTGGTACCCTTTTTCTGAAAAAATCAGCCTTTTCAGGCCAACTTCAGAAATGCACCAGTAATTCCTTAGACCTCCAAAAATTCCCAAATTTTGTGGAGAGGTCTATTGTACCAGTGTCTACTTGGGAAAAATACATTACAAAATGTATCTATCACCAATCCCAAGTTTGACACAAAATCCAAAACTAGCTAAATGGTTCAATTGAACCTTGACCTAAAGTCCTAGTTTTGCCTTCCTCTTGATGTATTTGCCCATACCAACCCACAATGCATCCCTAGCATTGGTTTATATGACATCTATACATCCAAAACCAATTATCATGCTATATGACCCCAAATGTCATACTTCTTGCATGAAACACAATCCATGTGTGCCAAATCCCTAGGTTTGAGACTCAAATCCATCTCCAAACCATTTGACACACTCCATGGCTCCTCTAGACTCCCAAGTAGAACCCACCTGAGATCCATTGGCCATGGGTCCCAAATTGACTCTTGGAGCTCCCCCTAGAGCTCTTTACCTTAGTCACCTCCTTAGGTGACTCATCTATTGTGACCAAACCACAATGATGTCCCTTAGAAGATCTCCTTATCTTCTCGACCTTGGACACATCATCCTTGCCATAATCATATGCAACCCTAGCATATTTCTTTTTATTTGCCTTGGATGACTCTCCCTTGCCCTTATCATGTGCCACCTTAGCACATGGTCTCCTTTTGACCTTGGAGACACTAGATCGGTATCCCAAACCCGATCTATCATTGTTGGGTTTTTGACTCCCCAACACCATACTTAATCCCTTAGACCCAATAGTGAATCTCTTAAGGAATTTCTCTAAACCATCAAGCTTTACCTTCAAAGCTTGATTCTCCCTTTCTAGGTTCCTAACCCTAGAGTCAACATGTCCACCTTGGACATTCCTAGACCTACCCTTCCTAGGCATGTGTCTCTCCTTCTTGGGATTAATGCCTTGGTTCTCCATTACCTTCTTCTCCTTAGGTAATGAGAATTTAACGTGTCTAGGTCTATCATGTATAGGTCTCCTAGGGTTACGATCTACATTTACCCTATTTCTATCATGATATTTAAAACCAAAATTTTGCATGGGCATATAATGATTATCATTATTTCTCCTAGCATGTATGGGAACATAAGAATTTGAATTTGAATTACACTTCAAATTAGGATATACCTCCCTTACCCTTGAAGCTCCCCCTTGATTCTTGCTTCTCTTCTTCTCCCATTTCTTCAAATGCGCCAACTTCTTGATTTCTTTCTTCTTTGGGCATTTGGTGTGATAATGACCCTGCTCACCACACGTGAAGCACACTATGTGCCATTTCTTCTCCTTCTTTTGGGCTTCTTTATTCCTACAACCCATGTTAGTATTCAAAATAACTTGAGTGGGTTTAGGAGATACATCTTTCTTACCCAATGGACACCTACTCTTGTAGTGCCCTTTTTCATTGCAACCGAAGCAAATTATGTTGTCCTTTGACTTCATTTCGGTGGAGGTGCTTGCTATGTTGGCCACTTCCAAAACCTCTTCTTCATCCTCTTCACTTGTCTTGGATTTTTCTTCACTTCTTGAGGATGTTGATGATGCCTCATCTTCCTCATCCACACTTGTGGATGGCCTTTCTTCATCCTCCTTCTCCTTGGATGTGACCGAATTCACTTCCTCTTCCTCTTTTGATGTTGAATTGGTCTCCACATCCAAATGGTCCTTCTTCTCCTTTTGGACCACTTCGTCACTTTCTTCGGATTTTTCTTCTTCTTCTTGTGTAGGCAAAAATTCCTCCCATGGAAATTTCTTCACTTTGCTCCATAATTCATGGGCATTCTCATATTTACCTACACGACTCACAACATCATTAGGCAACAAATCAATTAAAATTGCTATTACCTTTGAGTTTGCCTCCAATCGTGAGGTTTGCTCCTCCGTCCAATGTCGTGTTCGGAGCTTCTTTCCTTTCTTGTCCTTTGGGACTTTGAACGGTTCATTTACCACCATCATGGTGTCCCAATCCGTGTTGAAGAAGATCTCCATCTTCTTCATCCAATAGGTGATGTCCCCAAGGCTTCCTCCTTCAAATTTTGGAGGGACAATCAACCTGGCCATCTTATGCTTCCTTGGCGGTTAGTCCAACGGAGAGCGTCCTCGCTCTGATACCAATTGTTGGAGGATCGGTGGCCGGCTAGAAGGGGGGTTGAATGGACGGCACCCCCAAATCGATTGCTTCCTACGTATTCGTTAGCACAGCGGAATACAAAGAATACAAATACGAATACGAAAGCTAAATACCAAATACAAAGAACAAGAAAGTAAACCGCTAACACGTTCAATGTAACGTGGTTCGGAGATAACTTGCTCCTACTCCACGGCTGTCCGTAAGGTGGACGATCCCTCAATCCGTCGGTGGATTAGTCCCCGGAAACTCCGGCTAGCTCAACCTCCTTGTGGGTGGAGAAACCTCACCACAACACTCACCAACAACACTTGGACACAAGGAAACCTTGAGCACTTTGGTGACTACTAATTAGGCTTTAACCAAGTCTAATTTCGTCGCCTTGGCCGGCCATACCAAGCTCCTTCTTATAGAGCTTGGAACAAATCAGAACCTGATTTGCCCGTTATCAGTCGACTGGTCCATGCACCAGTCGACTGGTGCCAGCCCAATGGCACTCCAACGGCTATCTATCAGTCGACTGGTCCCATGACCAGTCGACTGATCCCAGCCATCTCGGGCACAGAACGACTGGTCCCAGTACCAGTCGACTGGTACAACCCTAAACTTAGGGTTTCCCATCCCGAGTACATTTCACTCGCACTCGGACCCTCACGACTCACTTGACTCTTCTTTGCAGCTTTGACCTCTTGCCTTCAAGCTTACTTCATTTGGCTCTCGTCCCTCGGATGCATCCAAGCCCGCGGCTTGTCTCCAATGCCATCCTTCGCGTATGCCTCGAAGTCGCTTCCCTCGGCCCTTGTCCTTGCTGCCTTGTCCACGATCCCTCAGATGCATTCAAGCCCGCGGCTTGTCCTCAATGCCATCCTTCATCGGACCCGAAGCCGTCAACCTGAGTCACATGTGTCACCTACAGTCCTGCACAACTCAAGTACACATATCAAATAACGAGGGTAAACCTAACTTAAACCCTTTGCCCAAACACCAAAACACATGGTCCCACGGACCATTAGGATTGCTCCAACAATATTGTCTGTGTAATCATTCCAAATGTAGAAATAAAGTTTTTCGTGATGAGGATATTATAAAAGTATATCTTCATAAAATAGGATTTGTTCCAGATTACTATAACTGGTACTGTCATTGAGAGCCTTATTTTTCAAATCTAATTGGAGCTTCGGTTGCTTCTTCATCTAGCACAATTGCTCTAGTGGAAACATCATATAATGAGAATGCAATGGAATCAATGGTCCGTGATACAATGAATGTAGTTGATCAATCCAATATAGATGAAATATTAATACCTAAAGTTCTACAACTATAAGAAATATTAAAGGCTAGTGAAAGAGAAGTATGAGACAACATTCCATCTGGTCATTCCCAACTATCAGTTACTACAAGGTTATTGAAAATCAAGGCAAAACATCATTCCTCTGAATGATGTTATAATGATATTTGTTAATTGATATCAGAGTTGTTCCCTGTTGTTCGCCTAATGACTGATAATTTCTATAGTATAAAGAAATTAGTGAGTTAGGTTTTCCTATAAAGAAAATTGATTATTTCATTAATAACTACATGATATTTAAGAATAAAGACAATGAACTAATTGAATCCAGAATCTGTACTTATCCTCATTACAAGTATGGTAGTCATATACTAGGAAAGAAGAAAAAAAGATTGCATGGAAAGTTATGTATTACTTTCCATTAATTGCTAGACTTCAACACTTGTATGCACCTGTTGCAATAGTATGCCACATGAGTTGGCATCATGAGTATGTACACGAAGGAGGTATAATGTGTCATCCTTGTGACATCCTTACATGGAAACATCTTGATAAACATTTCACTCCATTGCAATGAAACCATATAATGTGAGACTGGGACTTTCTGTAGATGGATTTCAACTATTTGATCAGTCGAGACAGCAATATTTATCTAGACTAGTTATATTAACATCATACAATTTACCGTCATGGATGTGTATGAAAGATAAATTCATATTCTTTGCTGTATTTATTCTAGGTCCAACAAATCTGAAAGAGAAGATAGATATTTGCTTACAACCTCTATTTGTTGAACTGAATGAATTATGGAATATAGGCTCGGAGACTTATGATGTTTCAAGTAAAACTAATTTTATATTACACATTTCCTTATTATGGAAAATCAGTGATTTAGCATACTCAATATTGTTGAGATGAAGCACGGCTGGTAAATTAGCATGCTAACATTGCATGATAGAGTCTGATAAATTTTCATTATCTTGAGTGGGAAAGTATCTTGGTTTGATAATCACTACAAATTTTTATTAGTTGAACACCCTTTCAGGTGAAATAAAAAAATTTATTAAGAATGTTGTAATCAGAAAACTTCTACCAACAATCAAGTCAAGTGAAGAAATTATTGACCAAATAGATAGCTATGGATTCCTACCAATATCTCAGCCTAATTCTGATGAGATAAATACATACATTATTAAGTAATGCAAGTGTGGTTGGAAGAAAAGAAGCATTTTCAAGGAGTTTCCATATTAGAAGTATCTACTGATTCGACATAATTTAAATTGATACATATTGATAAAAAAAATTTCAATAATATCTTCAATATTGTGATGAATGTGCCTGGAAGAACTAAAGATCAATAAAAAGTCTCACATTAAAAACACATGGGAAAGATCAATAAAAAAAAATTAACCAAGCTGGGTAACGTCGAGCCTGGGTGGTCGGTCTAGCCCCACGGAAGTTTCCCACCAGCCACTCGGATAAATCGGGAAGGACTTGCGGCAAGCAGCCTAGAAGCTCAGCATCCCTTAGTTGTAAGACTCATTTGAATGAAAAATCCCTGCAAATACGTTATAGTTGGGAATCGAACTATGAGTGCTTGGGAGACAACTGAGCGCCCATACTGTTGCACCATATCCCCGGGGGAAAGATCATAAATTTATAAGGGAAAGATATCTCCATTGGTATGAGGTCTTTTGGGTAAAGCCCAAAAAGAAAACTATGAGGGGTTAGGCCCAAAATGGATAATACCATACCATTGTAGAAGTATCTAAATTATTTTGATCGTAACAATTAGTATTAGATCACAGACTGCCAAAAAGTCTAACCGTCGACTGCACATAAGAGTTATGATTTAATTGAGCCATGTGAATAGAATATTGACCTCAAACAGAGAAAGTGGGGCTCCCGTATCCGGATTAAGAGGATCAGATACTAAGCAAGAAGTCCTGGTGGACAGCCAGGTAGATAAGCTCTAGTTGCGGCTAGGTAAGAAAGACCTAATAAGTAAGTTAGATCAGGGGCAAGAAGACTTAGTAGGTCTGGTTGACCAAGGGGCAGGAAGACCTAGTAGATCAGGTGGACCGAGAGGCAGGAAGACCTAGTGAGTCGAGAATCAGACGTCAAACAGATAGACATTTCACTTGAGGGGGGCCTATGGTCTTTTATTTGAGGGAGGATTGTTGGGGTTGCACGGATACAAATAAACTCCCACATTAAAAATACATGGGAAAGATCATAGGATTATAAGGAAAAGATATCTCCATTGGTATAAGATCTTTTAGGTAAAGCCTAAAAATAAAACCAAGAGGGTTTAACCCAAAGTGAATAATATCATACCATTATGGAGATATCTAAATTCTTTTAGTCCTAATGGGTAAATCTCATTTAAAACTTTTTTTTTCGATATTAAAAACTTATTGGAAAACTAAGTATCTAGTAGAAAAATTAAGTAAGAAAAACATAGTGGAAAATAAGTATACATTTATTTTTTTTACTTGGTTCAAAGCCTTCAATGACTCCTACTCCAAGGCCCATGTACCTTTGGGATGTATTTGCTGGGCAATCTACTAAAAAATTAAACCTCGATTACAAATAAAGAAAGCGTAACAAGCTAGACTTTGTTATGCAAGAATAATAAATAACTTTTAAAAAAATGTAACCGACACTTGTATTAGTTGAAGTTTGTAGCTCAAGGTCGATGTCACTCTGACTATAGTAGTTGGGCGTAGCAGGGTCGCAACAGAGCAGTAGTAGAGAGACGGTACAACAGAAAGAGCTAGAAGGCTTGTATAAAGTTAATGTTGAAAGAGGTTGTTGAACCCCTCTTTTATACTACATTGGAGGTGCATCGGTTCATCCCAGGCACCTCCATAAACTCTTATTTGATACCCATAGTTCAGTGTTTATCCTCTTGAAGATGCCTCTAATAGTTTGAGGGCGCGTCCAACCCTTCAACCCCAGGCGCCTCTAGCACTGAAGTTTTATCCTCATAGCTTATACAATCTTGGGTGCCTCCAGCAATTTGAGACACCTCCAGTCCCTAACTTAAGGCGTCTCCAATCAGCTGATGTGTCTCAAGCATTATTCATCTGAACTTCAATTTTTCTTTAAGCTCTTGCAAAAATATGTTTGTCCAAGTAGCAAAATTACTTGCAAAACAAAGTTAGAATACATAATAAAATTTATGAATTAGATCCTATCTGATATGACCAGGATTTAATATTGGTCTCAACTTAGATTTCTAAAATAGATTTAAATTAGACCATCACCTACAGTCTCACTAGGATTCATCCTCACTAGATCTCTCTCCTTTAGTGGCTTACCTTACTTACCATTTGCAGAATCACTTGACTTGTCGTCTGACCCACTGGATCTTCCTCCCAGATGTCCTATCTGGACTTCAGTCAGTTGTAAGGTCCTACAGACCCAACTGGACTTCTTGTCAGATATCAGGTTCTCTTTTACTTATCTGGACTTCCTACCAGTTATCAAGTCCTCCTAACCTAACTGGACTTTAGCCTGGTTTTTGGTCCTCTAGACCCATCAAGTCTTTCAGTCTGCACACTTGGTAAATATATTAGATAACACATAATCTAACTTTAACCTTTTGTCATGCATCAAAACCTAAGTTTGATTATTAGTGATGACTGCACCAACAAAAATTATATGAGGAATTAAAAGAACTAATCAATATACCAGAGTTGCATCAGGATGAAATAACCAATAATTTTCAAAGATTTGTCATACATTGGACAAAAATGATAAGCAAACTTTATGTAGTTGGATGAAAGAAATCAAATTTCTAGATGGTTATGGCTAGAAGATGGCTCGATGAATGGATATAAATAGGTTAAAAACGTTTAGAATAAAGATGTTAGTACACCAAGGTAGTTATGATGTAATCAACCAAGTCAGGTTAGGTCTTGTTAGTTTCTAACCCGATGTCTAAGTGTGCAGGAACTTAGGAGCACAAGAAGTCGAGTAAAATACGCAGCTAGCGAGAAGGACGACACGAGAGAGAGTTGACGGGCTCGGTGCGTTCGAGGGACGAGTTGCTACGGAAGAATACGCGAGCGGATGAGAAGGAGGCACGCAGTGTTTCTTAGGGAAGAGAAGCCGGAGCAGAAGATTTCTTGAACGCCGGAAGTTGGGTTCGGGTAAGCCCTATTTCGGATGGACGAGATCACCCAAGCGGGCAGATTCAAAGCAGAAGATCCAGACCAATGTAAGCTGGACTGGAGTGGAAGACCCGGAACAAAAGGTTAACTAGAAGTTGACTTTCTGGTTCGAGCACCCAGAGTATGGGTGCTCGGAACCAAAAGTTATCTGAAACGCGATGTGGCGCATTCCGTTACGATGGAGATAAAAGTTTATCCCCTCCTAGGCACCTGAAACCCTTCCAGACACTCCAATCAGGGCTATAAATACAACCCTGGTCCCAGAAGCTTAGATGGAACAACAGACAACACTTGAGAATACTTGTAAACGATTTATTCTATTTAGCTTTCTAGTTGTGAGATCTAACAGTTGTAAGAGACTTCTCTTCTTAGAGGAGAATTTTAGTGATCTTTACATCTTCCTTGGATTAATAACCTCCCCGGTTGTAACTAATTAATTTCTTTGTGCCTCGTTTTTTTAGTCTTTTAATTATTTTATGCAAGTGTTGATAATTATTAAGCTATAAAGTTTGAGAAAGGTTATTTTTCTTTGCAGTGCTATTCACCCCCCTCTAGCTGACCCTTGAGAGTCCAACAAGTGGTATTAGAGCCAAGTTCACTTCAGGAGGACTAACCACCGAACGAAACACAAGAAATGACCAGAGCTAGCATCTACCCACTGAACTTCAAGGGGAAATTCGCATTTTGGAGACGTCGAATGGAGGCATTTTTTAAAATCAATTTTGATATTTTGCTAACAATTAAGTATGGTTTTGATAGGCCCAAAAGCAAAGAAGGAAAAGAACTTGAGGAGCATCAATGGACTGAAGAGTAGCGCAATAACTTCATGTCTAATGGTAAGGTTGAGTTCCAACTTCTCAATGTTTTGCTTACTCAGGATCACGACAGAATCGGAAAATACAAGTGTACAAAAGAACTTTGGAAAAAGTTCTTGAAACTCTATGAAGAATCTAAAGAAGTCGAATCCAACTCCTCGATGGACACAGAGTCGTCGTCAGAAGAATCCGAGACCTAAGAAATTATCAGAACATCTCTTATAGTCGAGTACCTACCTGAAGACAATGAAAGTTCATCCAAGATGAGCATCGATGAAGGGGGAGAGTCTTCGGACCAAAGCATCGATGAAGGGGGAGGATTATCAGAGGAAAACTATGATGAATGGGGAGTATCAGAATATGAGGTAAGTCAGGTACGTGCCTTATCTCCTAAAAAATTATTTAAATTTATTAAGATTCTTCCAAGGATTTAGTAAAATTAGAAAAAGAAAATATAGACTTGAAAAGACAATTAGCTAATGCATGCCCCTTAGATTTATTTGATAATTTAAAATTAGAAAATGATAAATTAAAAATACAAATCGAAAGTTTGAAAAATGAACATGCATGTTTGAAACTGACTAACTTTCAAAAACCAAAATTTAGAAATTATGGAAGGGTAAACTGGTACATTAGAAAACACCAGGGACAAATTAGAAAAGTCCACAGAAGTTATGTACATCCCAAATTTTTAATGAATCTAGTAGGTAGGAACCTATACTGGGTTCCAAAAGCATATTTAGGTTAACTATTTTTCTGAACTTAGGGCTTTTCTGAAAGAAGATTAAATGTTTAAATTCTTTAAGAGACTTTGTCTAGAAGTGGTTGATGATCCAATAACCAAGAAGGCCTAGTGCCTTGCCATAGCCTGGAATCCAATTACTAAATTAAATGTTTAATTGACTTACTGTGAAGCATTCAACTAATGCTTCAAATTTTTATTAGAAAAATTTATTTAAAAAGGTCTAATCTTTAAAATTTGTTTAAGTTTTTTAAAAACTTAATCTAAACAATCTTTTGATATTTTTATGAACTAGTGATCAAAATATAATTTTTTAAAAAATTTTGACAAAAATTGTCTTATTTTTCCCTTACACTTTTTAGACCTTCCAAGATATATGTTTAACGTGCCATACCTTTAATGTGATCAAAAGGAGGAGTAGTAAAGATTATGTTTAGGGGGAGGTAGTACAATTTTAATTTTGTTATTGTTGTACTCAATTTTTGTACTTGCAATTTTTTGCAAAAAGTATAACTATTATTTATTTATGGTTTATCCTAACTTAACTTGGGTTTGATCATATAAAAAAGGGGGAGATTGTTAGTACCCCCCAAGGTAGTTTTGATGTGATCAACTAAGTCAGATTAAGTCCTATTAGTTTTTAACCTCATGTCTAAGTGTACAGGAATTTAGGAGCATAGAAAATCGAGCAAAAGACACAATTAGCGAAAAGGATGGCACGGGAGAGAACTGATGGGCTCAGTGCATCCGAGGGGCGAGGTTCTGCGGAAGAGTACATGGGCGGACGAAAAGGAGGCACACGGTATTTCTGAGGGATGAGAAGTTGAAGCGGAAGATTGCTCGAAGGCCGGAAGTTGGGTTCGGGTGAGCCCTATTCCGGATGGCCGAGATCACCCAGGCGAGCGGATTTGGAGCGGAAGATCCAGACCAATGTGAGTGGGATCGGAGCGGAAGACCCAGACTAAAAAGTCAACTAGAAGTTGACTTTCTGGTCCAAGCGCCCGAAACCAAAAGTTATCCGGAACGTGAAGTGACGTGTTACGTTACGACAGGGATAAAATTTTATCCCCTCCCAGGCACCTAAAACCCTTTCAGGCATCCTGACTAGGGCTATAAATATAGCTCTGGTCCAAGAAGCTTAAGCAAAACAACAGACAACACTTAAGAACACTTATAAACAATTTCTTCTATTTAGCTTTCTAGTTGTGAGATCTAACTGTTGTAAGAGGCTTCTCCGCCCAGAGGAGAATTTTAGTGAGCTTTATATCTTCCTTGGATTAATAACCTCCTCGGTTGTAACAAAGTAATTTCTTTGTGCCTCATTTTTTTTTAGTCTTTTAATTATCTTATACAAGTGTTGATAATTATTAAGCTATAAAGTTCGATGAAGGTAATTTTTCTTTGCAGGGCTATTCACCCCCTCTAGCTGGTCACCGAGGGTCCAACAAAAGAGTCATGATTGTCATGTATTCATGTAAAGACTTATTCTAGTAGATTTTCATGACTTACTTCCTCAAAATATTTAGCAAGCACTCATAGAATTGAGTCTATTTTTCAGAGATTTAATAGTGAGGTGTATTATGATGACTGATATGTTTCGGCTAGAAACAGACATTCCTTTCATACTATGTAAGTTTGAGCGCATTTTCCCAACCAATTTTTTTTATTCAATAGAACATCTACTAGTTCACCTACGTTATGAGACAACTAATCGGTCCTGTATAGTACAGATGGATGTATCCATTTGAATGATTTTTTAGGATATTAAAATATATGTTCATAACAAAGCAAGAGTTGAGGGTTCAATATATAATGCTTATTTGGTTAAAGAAGCATCATCTTTTTACTCATATTATTTTGCAAATAATGTAAAAATCAGACATCACAAGTGCCCTTAAAATTCTGATACCACTGAGCTGATAGACCCAGAAATACTTTTTATTTTCAAGTTTCTTAGTAAGGTAATAGGTGCATCCATTTCTAGATGGTTAACTCAACAAGAATACCATGCTACAAGAACATAAATAATCCTAAACTATAATGAGGTCAAACCTTATATAAAGTGATTTGACTTCTCTAATCAAATATTTATCCTATTATGTTTGTTTATTATCCCAATAGTCTTAAAATTACCTTCCATAATAGTTTGTATGAAAAACAACTAGTCCCCTCGAGGGGGTCTAGTGGCTAGCACATGAGGTGTTGTCATCATGATGTCTGAGGTTCAAATCTTGACAAAATCGAGATAATGTCTCCCTTATGTGCTAGTCACTATTCCAAAGTCTAGTAGCCATCCGTGATTTACCTCCTCTGTGTTGGCCCTGAAACGGATTGGCGGGGGCGAGCGTAGCCTTTTTACCACCAAAATTACCACCATTGTATGAAAAACAACTATAACTACAAAATCCATCAATGAGTGCAAGTCAGATAACTAAAAAGTTAGAGACAAAATTTGCATTATAGTTTCAAATTTATATAAGTAAGAGGAGAATTTATATTTTATACATCTATATCAAATTTCCAACAAATTTATATCATAACTATTTTTATAGGTGTATGATCGCAGAATATCAAATGTACAAGATTCTTGGATGATCAATCTTGCATCTGGACCCCTCAGTAAGATAATAGTATATTTTGGTTACTATGTTCATGGATTTAAATTCCATGTGGCACAACGAGATTCACATACATTAACCTATAATTGTGGTATTTGTGTTAAAGGATCTATTGACAATAATAACACTAAGTTTGATTACTATGATAGACTTGACAAGATTATAGAAATTGAATATCCTACATTACCTATAAAAATGTGTGTGTTATTCAAATATTCATGGTATGATTCGACTCTAAGAATAGATACCAGAATACATGCAAACTACAATTAAGTTGAGGTTAATGCAAACAAAAGGTTCAACAAATTTAAACCTTTCATTTTCATAGTATAAGTGGGTCAAGCTTTCTATCTTGAATACCCTATGAAGAGAAGAAGATCTAGTAAATGGTTAGTTGTTTGTCAAATGAAGCCTCGCTCAACCATAGAAATGTCGAATATCATCACTGCTCAAAACTATGATGCATTTCAGAATGACGACGTGGAAAGAAATTCAATTGATTCACAACTTCAATTCATATCCCAATTACTTGTAGATGTTAATGTCACTTACAAGGAAATTGATGATAGAGAGATGCCCAGTAGTGAGGAGCTTGTTGAACTAACAGAGTCTAGCGATGAGGACTTATAAACTATTAATGTCTATGATTTAGATTGTAATGATGATTAAATATTAGCCTTATTATTCATCGAGTAAGTTATGCTTCCATCTTATTTTGTACAAATATTATCATGTTAGCAATATTTTGTAGATATTATCATGGCAGAGTAGTCAGTCACACCCAGTGGTCATACAGTGCTGAGGGTTGTTGAGAAGTCGTAAGTATTTTTATTACTAGTAATTCAAATTCATATATGACTTTATTTATAATATATTTCTCATACCTTAACATTTTTACATTCAATTTTACTTTGGATGATAGCGACATACATAATCAAAAAATTTAAAGAGTGAGTCTCTGCTCTTGGTACTATATGGAGGCATGTAAACATTTCTATTATCAAGAATTTCTTGTAAGTAAATTGAATATTCTTGGTATTGTATCATAAATTTATCCTTAAGTATACTAATTTTTCAACTAATAATTGTAGAAAAAATATACTAGGAGGCAAGGCAGAAGCGTCAATGTATAGAAACTTGGAATATTTATTGTGCAAGACTATACCAAGACCTCCTATACAATTTGAGAAATAAGGACACGAGGCTAGCTTTTGTATCAGAAGAGGGCTGGGTTGCGTGGACTACCACCTGCATTGGAGATAGGTGGAGGATAAATTTTACAGCTACTCGATCAAACAGAAATACAGAGCCCACTAACCATACTTCCGGATATAAGTCTATTGTAGAGCATATCATCGATTGATGAATTTAATTTAAAGTTATATAAGTAAATTTTAATTTATTATAAAATTTGTACAAATTTAATGCTACTTATTTTTTGTATGAAGGAATGTACTACAAAGCCCTCCCAATTGTTGGGAGATATTTAACAAGACTCACATGAAAAATGATAACACATTTGTGGATCCTCAATTCCTGACCATAGACATAAGAATATTAACTCTATTATATATAACTATTAACAATGGTTACCTTTAGTAGTTGTGTAGCATATATTAATCATATATTTTTCTTCACGTAGGAGGAAATGGCTAATAGAGTGGCTTAAGCATCTACACTAGCAGTAGAGGGAGAGGAATCACAGGCTTTATCCACTGAGGCGATAAAATGACATTTATTTTGATGTTATCGGTGGAAGAACAAAGAACTCCATCCTCTACGGCCTCGACTCACATGCTAAAGCAGCATTTGATCGTTTGAAAATGCCTAAGGATTATCCTAGTTCTTCTTTTACTGAGATGAAGTCACTTAGAGCAGAAAATCAAGATATGAAAACTAATGACAGTGAAGTCGTGGATGGTTGAAAGGGATGAGAGAAATGATTCTTCCTTGGACGAGATGCTAGCAGTCATTGCTCAATTTACCCAATCATTGCATAGTCTTGAGTTATAAGAGACTCAAGATACACGGGACCCTATCGAGTAGCATCTTTATGAGGTATGCTACAACTTAGTTTTTTTATCACGTATAAAACATGCAAAATATATTTAGTTATTATAATATGCTAATTATATTACATTTTCTCAGGACAATTTATCAGACTATATATTACTATCATCATATATCTAATATTATTCAAGTACTTTCTTTTACCTATAAACTTAGTTTGCTTTCAATTTGTCGCATTTATTCTTTTTTATCTATAAATATGCTAATTTAATGTATTTTCTCATTGTTAATTTTTGAATTAATTTGCCTAGCATGATTATGATATTAATGTATCATATTTTATTTTCTATAGGAATTGATAGTACTATTTTATAGGATTTTATTTAGAGATCTATGTAAAAAAAATTGATAATTTCAATTAATCTTATTGATTATCTTTGGGGTAACCGATTTAGTCCCATGGATGTTTCCCATCGATCACCAGGGTAAATCAGGAAGCGCATGTGACGACCATCCCAGAAGTCTAATATTTTTTTATTACACCCCTCATTTGGAGGAAAAATTCCTACAAATAAGCAGTAGCTGGGGTTCGAATCGTAAGTGTCTGGATGACAATCTGGATGTCCTACCGCGAGATCATAATCTCGAGGACTATTTAGAGGTCTTTGTAGTAGATTATGGACATGGGTTTTATGTATCTTATATTAGTTTGTATAGATTTGGATAATAAATTTGATTGTTTGTAAATGAATTGTAATGATATATGAATGGTTGTTTGTGTATGGATTCCGATACTTAATGAATTAATTATTTGTATATACATGGTGAATGATTGTGTAATAGAATGTAACACAATTTGTAAATGTATAAGGTATTAGTGTGAAAAATGTAAACAAGGTAATTGCAAATTTATAACTAGATATGTTAGATTTTTTTACAGTTTACCGATAGAATCAGGAGTTCCGTCGATAGTTACTGACGAAATTTGATATTCCATCGGTAATTATTATATATGAACAATGCTACTTTTATAATAAATATCAACTGAATTACCGATTCCATTGACAATTTGTGTTACGGGAACAAGTTTTTATTCACTATTTTTCAACGGAATCAAAATTTCTATCGATAATTATCGACGGAAACTAAAATTCTGAAACTACATATACTGATTGAATTTAAAATTCCATCAGTAGATTTAGCTACGGAATTTATATTTTGTCAACAAAACTATCTATGACTCAATTGATTTTGACTACCATATGCTCATCATTATTTCGTCGCTTAAGTCAAATAGTGAATAGCGATGAAAATACCTATCGTTAAATCAAGATTTTTTTTTTGTGATACTTTTTTGAATAAATTGAATAAATTTATTATTATATATTATAACAACTATATTATGATGATAGTAAAATTTGATATTGCTTGTCCTAAGCGACTCTGTATTATCGGCCCAAGGTAAGATATAGGTAAGTAAATCGCATGAGGTATTTTGTCCTAGTGTAGTGGCTATTTATACGGAGATTAGTGATGCAGGTCTAATCCATGATGAAACCTAATATGACACTTCAAATTTTAAAAGAGCATAACTTTTAACTTGGGACTCGGAATCAAATTTTGTCGGTGGTCAAGAATGCAAAATTCAGAAACCTACATTTATTATAGGTGAAACTGTAACTACCAAATTTTAATCCCAACTTCCACCAACTTCCACAGTTAAAACTAATTTGAGATCTTTTTGTTATTTTTAGTAATGTTTGATTTTAGAGTATTTAATATAATTTCGATATTCTTGGTATTTATAAAAATGGATTTATCTTGATCCACACCCTATTTTGAATTAAGATTATTTAATTATAAACTTTCTTTTTACCTATTATAAACTTTCTAAAATTTTTAGGTAAAAGATCTAATTTTTTTATAAAATTAGAATTAATATCCGCTAATTATAATTTCTTTTTTAGAGTAATTTTTTTTTACAAGATCAAAATTAAAAATATGTTAATGGTAAATGTTTTCTTTATTTGAGTATTAAGTTGTAGTCTAGAGTCATGTTGAAAAATTATTCTGTATTCAATAAAATTTTTTATTATGACAAAATAAAACATTCTTTTTTATTTTTTTTTCAATTTTTCTTTGTTAGTAGCCTTAATTATTAAACTTCGATCAGACCCTAATAAAATATTTTAAATTCGCTTATAATTAATTTCAAAATTTATTAAAGTAAATAATCATGCAGATTCTAACGGGGGGCCATCCCATAAAAGCTATAGATGTTATTAAACATTATAGCTATGTTATAATAATTATTATAACATATCGTTAGGATAAGGATATCTTGAGAAATATAACGGACTGATTTGCCTCATTTCTTAGAGACAGTAGCATGTTGTTGATAACGACGCGGAGATAGATAAAAAACTAGAGACGTGGCTCGACGTTCTTCCATGGCAGCGCATGTGGAGGACCCCACCCACGCCGTTGGTGCTGCAACTGCCACCGCTCCATGTGCCCGCCGTCGCTCTCCGGCCAGCAGCCAAAACTCGTTTTTGTCTCTCCGCCCCCCCGCAGCGAGGCGCCGCCCCTTGCCAATTCCATGCCTATAAATGCCCCGCCTTCTTCCTCCTCCTTCATCGCCACAAGTCCACACCTCAACCGACAGCAAGTCTTAACTTCACTCTCCTCCGATGGCCGCCGGCGCTCTCCTCTTTATCCACTTCTTCTTTCTCTTATCCGGCTACGCCTTTGCGGACTCCTACGGGTGGGAATCCGCCCACGCCACCTTCTACGGCGGCAGCGACGCCTCCGGAACCATGGGTCAGCTGCATTTCTACAGTTGTTAAGAAATGTTTCCGGCGAACTCTTAATTTGCTGACTTTTTGTATTGGATTGATTGCTCGCTGTGCAGGAGGCGCTTGCGGGTACGGGAACCTCTACAGCACGGGCTACGGCACCAACACGGCGGCGCTCAGCACGGCGCTGTTCAACGACGGGCTCAGCTGCGGCTCCTGCTACGAGTTGCAGTGCGCCGACGACCCCCAGTCGTGCCTCCCCGGCTCCATCATCGTCACCGCCACCAACTTCTGCCCCCCAACCTACGACCTCCCTAGCGACAATGGCGGCTGGTGCAACCCCCCGCGCCCGCACTTCGACCTCGCCCAGCCGGCTTTCCTCCATATCGGGCAGTACCGCGCCGGCATCGTCCCCGTCTCCTTCCGCAGGTGCTCCATTCGCCGTTTAACTTCCCTCGCCGGAATCAAGCAGTCACTAAAGCTCTGTTTTTTGTTACTCTACAATACAGGGTGCCTTGCGTGAAGAAGGGGGGAATACGGTTCACCATCAACGGCCATTCCTTCTTCAACTTGGTCTTGATCACGAACGTGGCCGGAGCCGGCGACGTGCACTCCGTGTCGATCAAGGGGTCCAAGGGCGGGTGGCAAGCGATGTCGCGCAACTGGGGCCAAAACTGGCAGAGCAACTCGTTACTCGACGGGCAGAGTCTCTCCTTCCAGGTGACGACCAGCGATGGCAGGACGGTCACCAGCTTCGATGTGGCACCGGCCGGGTGGCAATTCGGCCAGACCTTCGAGGGTGGACAATTCTAACTAAACTCATCAAGCAATTAAGGCTTGTCGGATGCCGAGGTAGCTAACTCATCAGGCAGCACCCGCAGGAGCCTCCTAAACTCTAAACCCTAGACTAAACTATATATAACTTAGCAAGTATTCAACCCTGTAATTTATAAGCCATTACAGGGAAGAAAGGTAATTCACCTCAACATAATATTATGAATGTGTTGTGGAATAGAATTGTTATCAGTTACTGAGTGATATGATCTTTAGTGTGTGTTCAAGGGGACTGTATTCTAAGAGGCAAAATATGTGTATCCACTCGGGCTCCTCTCTATAATTTCTGATTTACTTGATTGAAGGCGCAAACTGTTGCAGAATCTAAAATTATAGAATTACAATAAAATAGAAGACTTCGTTTTGCTAATGATGAACCGAGGTATTGTTCGAACTGTATTTCACAATCAATTTGCCAGAGACACATGTTTTTTAAATTGAAATTAATTTATCTCTCGAGATAAATCTTAAGTTGTTTACCTAAGTTTCAAGTGAACTTTCTAAGTGAGGCACTGAGTGTCGAGTTCAAAAGAAGATGTCAAGTTATGAGTCTTTTAAAAACAGATTTGTTGTCTCCAAATTGACGGTGCAACAAGATCATGTTGGACGTTTGTTTTCAGGATAAAATGGAGAAATTATGATCATAATCTAATACAGATTGTCATGGTAAATTGAATTTATATCTGAACATAATCACATGTATCTACCGAGTGAATAATTACCTTATAGAAAGAAAGAAAGATGAAATCAAGGAATCAACGTGGAAGGATTTCTTCTCTTTGAAATCTCTCTCAAGAATACTCTCATCCTCAACCACTTACTTTAGAACTTGCTTGAGAATGTTCTCTTCCTCAAGCTCAACCCTTCTTATATGGAGAGTTTTTTCTTAAGCAACAAGCAAGCTTTCTTGAACAACAAGAAACACATGTGGCTTAATGTAAGTTTCTTAAACAACAAGAAACACGTGTGGCTTAACAACAAACAATGAAAAAGGAAATCTTCTTGAGCAAATTAGACAAGACTTAGCAATAAGTTTTCGCGACTTGATCAACAAGTCTTTTTAATTTTGTAAACAACAACTCTTGATCAAAGACTTAGTAATAAAGAGATGTATGACAAACACTAGATAGTCCACGTAGAACTGGTCAGTCCATTACATTTAGCAACTTTCACACATAAGTGAGTTTGTACAATCTGAACTTTGGATTCACTCATCAATAATTATGTCTCAATCTAAATGTCACTTGAGATATTTTTATCATCTCATATGTTTAATTTGATATTTATATCATATTTTATGAGTAAAAATTCATTTTAAACTTGATTATAAATTTTTTATAATTATGAAGTTAAATCTCATATTTTGAATATTATTAAAGAGTCATGAATTTGGATTGAACCGAATCAAATTTGATTTGATTTAAAAGTCAAAATTGAAAAAAATTAAGCTGAATCAATATGAACGATTGATTTAGATCTAAAGAAATCTTATTCCTCCATTTAGATCTAAGTCATCCAATCCTTCATCCAAATTTAAAATTATATGGACCGTTTGATCAAAAGGATAAATCTGTCTCAATTTAATCTTAAGCGATCTGAACCGATCATTTGAAGATTTGATGGTCAGATCTTAGTCCTTCTTCCTCGCACTCACGAAGAAAGGGAGGCGAACAGAGCTTGGCCCCGATACTATATCTGCTCATCCCTTCTCACGCGGCCGACACACACCGCCTCCGACCGGCGGCACCACCTCCATCGTTCACCGCCTCCGGCCGGCCACCATCTCCTTCCCTCACCATCATCTCCTTCTCCACCGCAACCCACCAACGCCCAAGCTCACAGGTCCCTCATCTCCTTTTCCTCTCCCGATTAAAAGAGGAGGCATCATCTCCTCACGCCAACTTCCTCTTCTTCTCCACAGCTGCCGGCCGGCCATCCCCTCACCTTCTCCTCATCCACCAAGGCCGGTCATCTCCTTCTCGCCATCAAGCCACACCGCACGTCACCGACGCCATCTTAACCAGACGCACGCCAAGCTTCATTCGGACACCATCTCCCCACCGCCGGCTTCAATCTCTCCTCCACCTCTTCCCTTCGGGTTAGAAGGGAAGAGAGAAAAGAGTCTCCTCTTCGGGTCAGAAGAGGAGCTTCTTCCCGCTTCCACACCGGCAGCCTTCCCCTCTTAGGGTTAGAAGAGAGGAAGTCTTCCTCCATCCACCCACCGGCAACCCTTTCTGAATCATCGCAGCCCTCTCCACTTCCGGACAGCAACTATTCCCCTCTTCGGGTTAGAAGAGGAGGGCAGTGCTCTTCTGGCGATCCCCCGACCACCTCTCCTCTCCGGGTTAGAAGAGGAGAACTCTCCATCGATTCCGACATCAGCCCCTCCGCGCACGCACCTACAACCACTGTCCATCCACGAGCTTGGGTCGTACTCTTCATTGTGGTTATGTTGGTTTATCATCGCCGCCCTCTCCCATATTTCAAATTGCTTGCATTTGGTTTACTTAGTTTCTTTCAATTGTTATGCTTTGGTTTTGTAATTTCTTTAGTTAGATTGTTTGCCGCGCTTTAGCTTATGTTTTTGTTCTTCATTTGAATGCAATTAGATTAGGATTTATTAATTGCTCTAGGTTTCTTTGCATGCATAGTTTCATTTAATGCTTGTTTTGCATCGTCTTTAATTCCTTTTCAAGTGTAGTTTAAGTTAGGTTAAATTTTCTTTACTTAAATTGTTTTTCATTTATTAGGGTTAGATTCCATTACCTGCATTGCTATTTCAATTCTTAGGGGGCGTTTGGTTTAGGGTAATAGGAGTGGGGAATGAGAATGAGAATCATTGATTCCCATTGTTAATGTTTGGATTATAGGAATAGGAATACAAATAAGGGAAAGAATCCTTGAAATTAGGTAATAACTCATTCCCATGTACCTCCCCTTTAATGAGCCATTACCCTATTTTCATCAATCAAAATATTCCCTTATTCCAAAAATACCCTTTACTTAAAACTAAATTTTTCTCCATTAATATCAAATATCAAAATATATTTATTTATTTTTTCTTTCATATCACTTATCTCTCCTTATTCTCTCTCATTATATTTTCTCTCTCATCGTAATTTCTCTCTCATCATTTTATCACACACTTTCTCTCTCCTTAATCTCTCCTATCACACTTTCTTTCCTCTTTTTTTTCTCATTACACTTTCTCTCTCATCATACTTTCTCTCTCCTCAATCTCTTCCATTGCACTATCTTCCTTCTTTTTTTCCTCATCACACTTTCTCTCTCATCACACTTTCTCTCTCCTCAATCTCTCCCATCACACTCTCTTTTTTCTCATCACACTTTCTCTCTCCTCAATCTCTCCCATCACACTTTCTCTCTCCTCAATCTCTCCCATCACAC
This sequence comes from Zingiber officinale, assembly GCF_018446385.1. Lineage (NCBI taxonomy): Eukaryota > Viridiplantae > Streptophyta > Magnoliopsida > Zingiberales > Zingiberaceae > Zingiber > Zingiber officinale. The sequence continues at coordinate 16,183,597 of NC_056006.1, read as the reverse complement.
TCTTTTTTTTCTCATCACACTTTCTCTCTCATCATACTTTCTCTCTCCTCAATTTCTCTTATCACAATTTCTCCTTTTTTCCTCAACACACTTTCTCTCTCATCATACTTTCTCTCTCCTCAATCTCTCTTATCACACTTACTCCTTTTTTCCTCAACACACTTTCTCTCTCATCATACTTTCTCTCTCCTCAATCTCTCTCATGACACTCTCTCTCCTCATTTTTTTTCACTATATTTTCTCTCTCTTCATCCTCTCCTATCATACTTTCTCTCACATCATATTTTCTCTCATCATGCTCTCTCCAATCACACTCTCTTTTTTCATTTTCTCTCATCACACTTTCTCTCTCTTCATTCTTTCTTATCACACTTTCTCTCATAATACTTTCTCTCTCATCATTCTCTTTCATCATATTTTTCTCTCACATTCATCTTTCTCTCACATCTAAGTTTTTCTCTTATTTTCCTTTAAGGGTAAAAAAGGAAACTTTGATTTATTCCGATAGAAGATATACAACTAACCAAACATTGCTTTTAAGAGTGATATTCATGCTCATACCCATTTTCATTCCACAATACAATGATTCCCATTCCGATTCCTATTCCTAGGAAAGAACCAAACGCCCCTTTAATCTTAGCAGTCAAATCCAACTCACCCTCCCCTCTCTCTCCTATTATATTCCTTGTGAGAGATGACCCAAGTCATCTCTATACTATCTTAGTGTAAAAGGGATTTGGTATATTAATTATAATTTGATATACTCGTAGTACGACATATGAGGTCGGCTACATTTAGTAGTGTTCACACATAAGTGAGTTTATTCAATCTAGACCCTAGATTTGTGTATCAACAACTATATCCCTATCTAAATATCACTTAACTCCTAATGTGAGACCAATGTTTCAATCACATCTGAATCTATTATTTCCACTTTGTCCATTCACATTTTTCCAACAATCTCTCACATAAATAGAAACAAAGTGTGTGAAAGCATTCAACAATTGAGTCATGTATACGATAGGTAGGTGTTACCCTTTGAATCTTCTCTTGTGAAGATACGTTTGCTCATTGGCTAACCAATAGATGCGATGCCTTTGAGATGTTCTGTTGTTTATATAAACATTGACATATTTCACCAAGACTCTCATTGATACAACTCAGTTTTTATGGGTGTGATCGTTCTTGGTCAAGAATATGCCCGGTTCTCTGAGAAGGTTTAAAAATTATCTTCAATTCTCTTCGTAGTTGTCCTACTTTCTCACATAGATGATCTATCGAGAGTATTTTTTTTTCATATTACTTCACTTATCATTAAAAGTCGTAGGCTTACCCTTCATTCAATCACTAATTCATTGGGCCATTATCCCATAATAATTATCTTTTGGTGCAATTAGGTTGTCCCTTTAAATCTATTTCATGATATCTCTAGTCAACATAGGTTGGGTTTCATTTGCACCTATAGTTGACATCAACAACAAGCTTATTCCTAGCTATGAGCATGTAATTGACACTCTATTTAACCCTTTGGTTAGTGAATCGTTAGGTTATCCTTTGATAGTACATGGCCAATGGTGATAACTCCTGTTAAGAGTTGTTACCTAATGATATTATATCTACGACGTATATGTAGAGACTTACCATTATAGAGATGGTTCTGTATCTGACCAATTACTAATTGATTATCATAATATATGCAAATTATCAACAAAGGTTTTAACCATCTATAAATATCTTCTAAGAATTATCGTAACCACTCAGTCTCTTCTCCACATTTGTCAAGAGCTACAAACTCTGACTCCATAATAAATCTGGTTATTATGGTTTGGTTAGAAGATTTTCACAAAATAACTACACTTTCCAAAGTGAATATATACTCACTTATGGACTTAGAGTCATTTATGTTCAATATCCAATTTGCATCATTATATTCTTCGATCATAATAGGATATCTTGGATTGTGCAATTCATAATCATGAGTATATGTCAAGTACCTCAGTACTCTTGTTATCTCTTTCAGTACCCAACACCAGAATTATTCATGTATTTACTTAGTTTACTCACTACAGAGGCTAAGTCTGGTTAAGTACAACTTATTAAGTACATCAGACTTTGAATCACCCTAAAGTACTTTACTCAAATTTTGATAGATGTTGACTCTTATCTATTGGAATTTGGGCCAATGTGAATTTGGGTCAATGTAGTATCACCCTTGATAAATTTTTTAGGATTTTTTTTATGTAATGGGATTGACTTAGAACAAGTCATTATGATATCCTAAAAATTTTAATTTTTAAAAGCACATCAGTTAGACATATGTCTTTCATATCAAATCTTGATTTTAACATAACTTTAGTAGATTTTATAATCTTATTATTACTCTAATGATAAGTATGTCATCTATATAAAAACATACAATAACATAGTCATTTTCTTTTACTTTCATATAGACATATTTATTACATTCGTTGATTTTAAATACACTTTCTTTTATGACATCATCAAATTTTTGATACCATTACTTCGGAGTTTGTTTTAAACTGTATAATGATTTTACTAATCTATAAACCTTATTTTTTTTGCCCTAACGTAGAAAATCCTTCAGGTTGTTTTATGTCGATATCCTCTTCTAAATCCTCATTTAAAAAAGTGATATTTACATTCATTTGATGTATTTTTAGATTTCCATTGAGGTCTCTCAGATTAACTTTACTATTTCTAAGTAACTTTGGTGATCATTTTCCAATATTAAAGTGAGAAAATCCATTCTGAAAGATTTTTCACCTGCCTCAACTGGTTCATTAGTTTCTTCTTCTTCTTTGTGTGGTTCTAATGCCCATTTGGAGGAATTTGCTTACTCTTAGGTCTTATATGGAAACATATGTTCAAAGAATGAGATATGTCTCGATTCAATAATCGAGTTCTTATGTATTTCTGGTATTTAAGATTGAAACACAAGGAATCTATAGGCACTACTGTTACATGTATATCCAATAAATATATAATCAATAGTCTTTGGTCTTATATTAATCTTTTTAAAATCGGATATAAAACTTTGTCAAGACACCCCCACATTCAAAAGTATTTGTAGAATGCTTGTCTTTTAGTCCATAACTTATAAGAGGTCTTTATAATTTTCTTTCAGAGCACTTTATTTAAAAGATAATTAATCATTAGCATAGCTTTCCCTCCCCCCACATTTTCTCTAGCAGATTAGAGCTCAATAGAAGAGCATTTATTATCTTCTTTAGAGTATGATTCTTTCGTTCAATAACACCATTTTAAGAGTATAAGAAGTCATTGTTTCATATATATGATCCTATATTCAACATATAATTTAGTGAACGGTGATATATATTTATCGCCTTGGTCACTTTGAACCACCTTAATTTTTTTATTAAATTGATTTTCAACCTCATTATTATAGAGAATAAACTTATTTATAACTTCATCCCTATTTTTGAGAAAATACACAAAATAATATGATCCTGTCCGAGAGTGAGTCGATGGGCATTGGGGAGGTGACGCTCGCTTGGACTGGGTGTCGACTGAAGATGACATGGACCTACAATGGGCTAGGTCTGCAACCAAAAATCGTTAGTTCCGAGCCTGGGAGGGGTTCCCCCACGATGGCCCTCCGACGCTCAAGTCAACTACCGACGACGAGTAAATGAAGTAGAGAAGAAAGGAGCAGCGTAATTGTAGCAACAGTAGTAAAAACATACCTCCGATGAAGCTCTAGGGCTCCTTATATAGAGCTGTCAAGGGACGTGTGCACGTTTCCCAAAGCATACCTGGAAAAGACATGTCAAGAAAGCATGCCTAACGCCATACCTTAATAGCCCGGGCATATCCCTGACGTGACAATGGAAGCTTCCACCGTACGATTCTCTGTCTGACCACGCTACCGACCATGCCGCCTGTTGATGGCACTGGTCCCTAGGAAGATATCGTTAACTGCCCCATTTGTGTGTTGCTGGGCCGAGCAGGGGGAGTCGCTCGGCCGCCCTGTCGTCTGGGTGATGCAACGGTCAGGCCAAACATCCGTTCGGCCAGTGATTTGCTATCCGGCTTCGCCTTGTCAGGTAAAGGCTCCTTCGCCTGCCGGGTCGGGGCTGCATCCACCTACTCGGCCGAGCAGGGTGGCCGCTCAGTCTTCGTCTTTCCTGGAGTTTCATGAGCGTCGGAAGCTCGGTGCCTGACCGAGCTGTCGCAGTGTTAAACTGGCTACTTTTCTTGCTGATCGGGGAGGTAGTTCGCGTTGACCACTTTGACCTCCTGCCGAGCGGATCCCCCTAACCACCGGATCACGTGCTTCCCCCTCAAGTATAGTCGAAGGAGGCGGCAAGTCCGATTGACTGGACAAGTAGTCTGGTGACCGGTCGACCGATCAACTGAGGGGTGGGTTGAATCCTAACCGGCCCATGTAGGACTTGTCTTTCTCTGCCGGTCGGCGCATTGAGCCTTGGCACTTAGATATTTTTCCTCATTATCCCCGGCGGGGCATGAGCCGAGCGATCAATGCTGACGCCACCCAAATCTCCTCGGAATACGCACAAATCACTCCCATTAAGGCCGAGCACGTGGTCACGCCTGTGGGAGGGTGCCACGTGTCACCGCCGCAGCCGCCGCACATCTGAGGTGACAGCTGCTGATGTGATTTTTGGCGGTTCGAATTCAATGACCGGATGTGCGCTTCTATTCTTGTGCCCTAGATCGGACGGCTCTGGTCGACCACACCCATCTTTATAAAGCCTCAGTGTCGCCATTTCTTCCTCTGCGTTTTGTTCGTGTCCCTCGACGATTCTGCTCCGGCGGTTCTTTTGCGTTGAGTGCTCCGACGGATCTTCTGTGTTCAATGCTCTGATAGTCCTCTCCCCCTTGTAAGCTCTCCCTTTCCATCTCCATTGTTGCTTTCCTGTTGCTCCTTTTCGGTCATCGCACTTTTCAGTTTTGTATTTTCCGGCCATCTTTCCTCTTGAACCTTCTGCCTCTTTGTTTCCCGGCAATGACGAGCTCCTCACAGGCGCCTGATCCCTCTCCCGGTCTCTGGTGCACTACCATGGAGACTCGGTTCGATGCGGGCGACGCCGTGCATCTGATAAATGCTTTCGACCTCCCGTTCGACCATGAAATAGTCTTAGCATCCCTGTCAGACAGGCCCAACGACCCGTCGATCGACACAGTTTGTTTCTTCAGAGACCAATTCATGGCCGGTCTTTGGTTTCCCATCCACCCCTTCATAACCGAAGTCTGCAATTACTTTCATATCCCGCTCGCCCAGCTCGTCCCTAACTCTTTCCACTTGCTGTGTGGCGTGGTGGTGTTGTTCCGAGTGCACAACATCCCACTGACCCCTCAGGTCTTCCACTACTTCTACTATCCCAAGCAGTCCGAGCTGGGCACGTACCTTTTCCAATCTCGGATCGATCTAGTCTTCTTCGACAAAATGCCCACCTCTAACAAGAACTGGAAGGAGTACTTCTTCTTCCTGAGACTCCCCGAGCGACCCAGCTTCCGGACCAAATGGCAGGTCGGGCTTCCTACCCAACCCGACTTGAAGAAGTACAAGACCCGGCCAGACTATCTCCATGCTGCTAATATGCTAGCCGGCCTGAAATTTGATATTCACAAGTTGTTGCCAGAGGGTGTGATGTATGTGTTCGGGCTAAGTCCTATCCGAACGAAGCTCCCGAGCAGCCTATGTATGAAATTCCTCCACCTTCTTCCTTTGAGTCTAACTGATTATGTTCTTCTTTTGCAGCCGACATCATGATGTGCGCTCGAGCAGCCGACATTATGAAGGTCAAGTAAGCTGAGATTGAAGCAGCTGTGGCCAAGGAGATGGAGCGGCTCGGCTTGCTCCCTTAGGCTCGCAAGACGGCACAGTTGGGGAAATCGCAACCGTGGGCGCTGGGATCGCCGAGCGAACGCCTAGCGCAGGAGGGGCGGCCGACCCAAGATCAGTCCGAGAAGCTGTAGGTGCAGCGGAGGCCGACAAGAGGGGGGGTGGTGAATTGCTTCTGAAAAATTAAAACTATACCCTCCTCGTGCTTTCAACTCAAATAGTGCAATTAAATAAAATAATGAATCAATAAAGAAACAAGAAGACAGGAATTTAAGCTGGTTACAACCAAGAGGGTTATTAATCTAGGGTAGTAAGAAAAGCGCAGTAGAAGATCTCCTTTGCTGAAGTCGGAGAAGCCTTTTACACACTAACGGCTCAGAACTATTGCTAGGAAGTTGTTACAGAGTTGAATACTCAATTGATTCTAAATTCCTAGCTCCAGGGACCTTTAAATAGTCTTTGGAAATCTGATCTCGAGAGTCCACGATGCCTCCAACAGGGGTCCAAGGCGCCTCCATCGAGTGGGCGGATAAAACTTTATCCGCAGCGCAAACGATCACTTTTGACCAGTTAAAGGCGCCTTCATCAAGTCTGAAGGCGCCTTCAAGCTTGAGGCGCCTCCAAGGCAGATTGAGGCGCCTCCAAGGTGGAGGCGCCTCCAGTACTGGCTTGAGGCGCCTTAAGCTCTATTTCCAGCATCCTTTTGCCTTGCTTTGACTTCCGTAGCTCCATGCGATTGGGTGATTTCGGCCAACCGAAATAGGGCTCACCCGAACCCAATTTTCGGCCTTCCTCGAGTAGCCTTCCTCCCCGGCTTAATGCCCCTCGAACACCGCGCACGTTCTTCTCGCCCACCGGTGTACTCTTCCGCAGCTCTGTCGTCCTTCGGACGCACCGAGCCCATCGGCTCCCTTCCCGTGCCGTCCTTCTCGCTAGCTGCGTCTTCCGCTCGACTTCCTGCGCTCCTAAGCTCCTGCACACTCAGACACAGGGATCAAACACAAAGCAGGACTTAACCAACTTGGTTGATCACATCAAAACTACCACGGGGTCTAACAATCTCCCCCTTTTTGATGTGCATCAACCCAAGTTCAAGTTAGGATAAAGATAGACAAAGAGTAACTAAACTAACATGTTAAGGACAAATTTGCAATAAATAAAATTACAATTAAAAAATATTTAAAAATTAAAAAAATCTCTTCTCTCCCCTTGAACATGTACTTTTCTCTCCCCCTTTGATCACAGCAAAAACGGGGTAATAATAAGAGAGTATTTTAGAAAGTATTTAGTAAATTCTAAGTCAAAATGGGTTTTCAGAATTTTTTTTAAAAAAATTTTGACTAAAAATGAAATTTTGAATTATCCAAAAAAAATTTCTAAGTTAAATTTTAAGTTAGAAAAATTTCTAAGTAAATTGAATTTTTAGAATTTTTCAAAATAATTTCTAAATCAAAATTAATTTTTAGAATTTTCCCAAAAAAAAATTCTAAGTAAAACTTTCAAGAGACATTTTTCAAGAATTTTTTTTTTAAAGAATTTCTAAGAAATGTTTAAAAGCTATTGAAAGCATTATTTAATTCTAATTTTAATGCTTTTATTAGAGAGTTAATTAAACATTTTTATTTCAATATTTTGACTTCCAGGTCGTGGCGAGACACTAGGCCTTCTTGGTTATTGGAGCAACAACCACTTCCTTAGACAAAACTTCCATAAAGAAACTCAAAGTTTAATTTTCTTATTGTAAGCCAAAAAAAAAAATTAATTTAGCACAGATTTCGGAACCCAATAGAGGTTCCTTTCTACAGGGTTGGCCAAAAACTTAGGGGGTATATATCCTTTAGATATTCTTCTAAGTTGGCCCTGATGTTTTCTTATATACCAGTTTAATTTTCCATAAATTCTTAATTTTGATTATGGAAATTTATTTAAGCATGCATTTCTTATCTTTCAATTTCTCAATTTCAACTTTTAAATTTTCATTTTCTAATTTTAGATTATCATACATTTCTAGTGGACATGCTTTTGCTAGGTTCAATCTCAATTCAACATTTTCTTTTTTTAATTTGAATAAGTCTTTAGAAAGAGACTTAATAAAGCGAAAGACTGAGTCGGGGTTAGATTACGTACCTTACTTACCTGACTTGGTAAGGCTCCCCCTTCACTGCAGCTTTCCTCTTCTGATGTTCCTCCCCCTTCATCTATGCTCATCTCTGAGCTTGATTCTTCTTCCATCTGATGGTTAGCTATTAGTGCTAATCCCGAGAAGGCTTCGATGTCTAATTCGGAAGACGACGAATCTGACCAAGTGGCCTTCAAGTTCTTGTGCTTGGAGGATTCTGGCTTCTTGTACTTGACCTTTTCCTTTTGTTTCTGCATGCTTTTTAATTTCGGACAGTCATCCTTGATGTGCCCTTCTTCGTTGCAGTTGTAGCAACAAACCATTCTTCTTTTTCGCTCATTCCTCTGTGATCTAAATTTGTTAGATTTAAAAAACTTATTAAATCATCTTACCATTAATGCGGCTTCGGATTCGTTGATCGAGGCTTCAGAGTCAGAATCGTTTGTTCTTGCCTTCAAGGCAATGTTCTGACTTGCTTTCTCCACTTTGATGGGCTCTGCAATCCGAGATTCGTGAAGTTCAAAGGTAGAAAACAAATTTTCTAAAGTACTTACCTCGAAGTCCTTAGAGATGTACTACGCATCTACTAAGGAGGCCCACTCTAGAGTTCTGGGGAAGGCGTTGAGCGCGTACCGGATTGTGTCCCGGTTCGTTACTTCTTCTCCAAGATTGGTTAATTGCGTGATCAGTTCTTTGATCCTTGCTTGGAGTTGCGCTACCTTCTTGCCTTGGTTAATCCGTAGATTCGTTAACTGGGTCCGGAGGATGTCGCGCCTCGCTAGCTTAGCTTCCGAGGTACCTTCGTGAAGCTCCAGGAATTTTTTCCGGAGGTCTTTCGCGGAGTCGTAGCTTCCGATCCGACTTACTTCTTGTGGTGGCAGCACACTAAGCAGGTGGAACTCTGCCTTTCCATTGGCGACAAATTCGGCTTGCTCCTTCTTGCTCCACTGATGCTCTTCTTTGTCTTTCGGAACTTCAAAACCATATTTCATAGTTAGTAAAATATTGAAGTCGATTTTAAAGAATACCTCCATCCGGCGTTTCCACATCGCGAAGTCTCCGTCGAACTTCGGGGGATGAATATTCGCTCCGGCCATCGTCTTGATCATTGTGCTTCAGTCGGTGGTTAGTCCTTCTGAGGCGGTCTGACTCTGATACCAATTGTAGGTGCAACGGAGGCTGACAAGAGGGGGGGTGAATTGCTTCTAAAAAATTAAAACTATATTCTCCTCGTGCTTTCAAATCAAATAGTGCAATAGTAAATAAAATAATGAAGCAATAAAGAAACAAGAAGACAGGAATTTAACCTGGTTACAACCAAGAGGGTTGTTAATCCAGGGCAGTAAGAAAAGTGCAGTAGAAGATCTCCTTTGCTGAAGGTGGAGAAGCCTTTTACACACTAACGGCTCAGAATTATTGCTAGGAAGTTGTTACAGAGTTGAATACTCAATTGATTCTAAATTCCTAGCTCCAGGGGCCTTTAAATAACCTCTGGAAATCTGATCTCGATGGCCTAGGGCGCCTCCAATAGGGGTCCAAGGCGCCTCCATCAAGTGGGCGGATAAAACTTTATCCGCAGCGCAAACGATCACTTTTGACCAATTGAAGGCGCCTTCATCAAGTCTGAAGGCACCTTTAAGCTTGAGGCACCTCCAAGGCATATTGAGGCGCCTCCAAGGTGGAGGCGCCTCCAGTACTGGCTTGAGGCACCTTAAGCTCTATTTCCAGCATCCTTTTGCCTTGCTTTGACTTCTGTAGTTCCATGCGATTGGGTGATTTTGGCGAACCGAAATAGGGTTTACTCGAACCCAATTTCCGGCCTTCCTCGAGCAGCCTTCCTCCCCGGCTTAACGTCCCTCGAACGTCGTGCATGTTATTCTCGCCCACCGATGTACTCTTCCGCAGCTCTCTCGTCCTTCGGACGCACCGAGCCCGTCGGCTCCCTTCCCGTGCCGTCCTTCTCGCTAGCTGCGTCTTCCGCTCGACTTTCTGTGCTCCTAAGCTCCTGCACACTCAGACACAGGGATCAAACACAAAGCAGGACCTAACCAACTTAGTTGATCACATCAAAACTACCACGGGGTCCAACAGAAGCGCCACCCGTCATCCCTGTTGAGGGCTCGGGGTCCTCGGGCGATGAAGTACCGCTCAACTGCAAGAGACGCCGGACGGACGCACCTTCCCATTACGCCACCTCGGCCATCCAAGCCTTTGCAAGGGGAGGCACCCCGTCCCCAGCCAGTAACAGTGGAGGCTACTTCTTCCGATCGGACTCCGTCTGTGGCTGAGTTACCAGAGCCGCTCGCCGTGCAGCCGATCACTTCCTTGCCACCAGCTAGGCGGAAGATAACACGATCCGTTGTCCTTCCAGTCCCCCCTGCCTAAACTTCAGGACCGAGCGTTTCTTCTCAATCGGCGCCGAGCGGGCGACGATCCGTCACTGCCACTCTTCGCCTGCCGACGGAGGACTTTCTCGCGCCAGGCGACCAACCCAGCTCTCCCCAGCATCAGGTCTATTTTTGTGGTCGGCTCGCTCGCATCTGAGAGGAAGTGAGGGCACGAACAACCATGAAACCCCCTGGCGCGCTTGTTGATAGTCATCTGGAGATGTCCACCGAGGTTAGTATTTTCAACAATCAATTCATAAGTTACCTCTGCTTGGCACTAATATTTGCTTGCAGTACTAGGTGGAGAATATTGTCATGTGCTAGTGGCTGGCACAAGTGGAGGACAAGCTGAAGAAGCTCAAAATTTTTGAAGAAGCCTTCTCCTCCTAGGGGCCACTGGTCGCTCGTTTGCAGGCTGAGCTGGAAAAGACCCAACAACTTTTGGCGGAGGAACAGCAGAAATCGGCCGAGCATTCTAGTAGGCTGGGCCAGATCGAGACACAACTGAAGACTTATGATAGGAAACTTGATCTAGCCTCCACGAGGAAACGACGGGCCATTGCCGACCTGGAAGAGAAAAACCAGGAGGCTCGGCAGTTGGCCGAGAAGCTGAAGGACACGGAGAACTTTCTGGTCGCCAAGCAAGAGAGCCGTTCGGCTAAGGAGGCTGAGCTTCAAGGCCAAGTGAAGCGCATCGAAGAGGAGCTGGCGGCCTCCCGTGCTGCACTGACTACCTACCAGGAGGCTGAGCCGGGTCACTTCGCGGTCCTGAAGCAACAATACTTTCGCTCGGACCAATTTTTGGGGAAGGCTACCGATCAGATCGTTTGAACTGGCGATCGATGCGACGCTCAGCCAACTGAAGGTGAATGGCCACGTCTCCGAGGCCCTGTCTGATAGTGACATGAACCGCGTCCAACTTCTTGAGTCCATTCCCGACGAAGCCTTCGACTACATTGAGTAAGTGAGGGGCTAGTAGAGAGTATTTTTTTTGTAAGCTTTGAATGTACTCCTGCCGTTCGGCAGTAGCCTATTATTAATAAAATCTTTTTGCGGTCTTTCTTCATATGCTCCTTTTTTTGCTAAGTATTTGGTTGTGTAGTTCCGATCGACTATTACGACCATACTTTCATTATTGAAATATTCGCTAGGATTATACCTCCGGGGTTTATAGTCGCCGCTCGACTCTGGGTTTTAACGTCTCCGCTAGACGATCTTCTAAGGCAGGAGTTTAAGGTCACTGCTCGACCGTCGATGGAGACATGGGTTTAACGTCACCGCTCGACGATTTGGTGAAGACTGGGGTTTAAGGTCGCGCTCGACCGTCGATGGAGATATGGGTTTAACATCGTCGCTCGACAATTTGGTGAAGAACGAGGTTTAAGGTCGTTGCTCGACCGTCGATGGAGACATGGGTTTAACATCGTCGCTCGGCGATTTGGTGAAGACCGGGGTTTAAGGTCGCCGCTCGACCGTCGATGGAGACATGGGTTTAACGTCGCCGCTCGACGATTTGGTGAAGACCAGGGTTTAAGGTCGTCGCTCGACCGTCGATGGAGACATGGGTTTAACATTGCTGCTCGACGATTTGATGAAGACTAGGGTTTAAAGTCGTCACTCGACCGTCGATGGAGACATGAGTTTAACGTCGCCGCTCGACCGTCGATGGGGACATGGGTTTAACGTCGCCGCTCGACGAGAATTTTGGTAACCTTTTTTCATTTCAATCCTGCACTCAAAGAAAACAGGGAAATGGAAAGTACACCGCAATTACATTGGCGCACCTTTCATCCAGCTCGGTACGGCTGGAGGTGGTTCGTGCTCCAGGGGCGTTCTAATCGTCGCCCGTCCTCATCTTCTAGGTAGTAGGTGCCTAAGCGGAGCTTTTCCATGACCTTGAAGGGTCCGACCCAAGGAGCCTCCAGTTTGGTGACGTCGCCGACCGACTTCACCTTCTTCCACACGAGGTCGCTGACCTAGAATGACCTCGGGATCACTCGCTGATTATAGTTCTGCCTCATCCTCTGACTATAAGCCATCAGCCGAGCGACTGCTTTGTCGCGCATCTCATCTACAAAGTCCAGCTCCAGAAGCCTCCGCTCGGCATTGTCCTCGCTGTAGTGTTGTATTCTATTGGATTCGACTCCGACCTCGATCGGGACGACCGCTTCACCGTCGTACACCAGGTGGAATGGGGTTATTCACGTGCCCTCCTTAGGGGTCGTGTGGATTACCCATAACACACTGGGGAGCTCGTCCACCCAGCTCCCTCCAATGTGATCAAGCCAAACTCACAGAATCCGCAATATCTCCCGATTGGCGACTTCAGTCTATCCATTGCTTTGAGGGTATGCTATGGAAGTGAAGGCCTGTTAGATGTCACAATCCTCGCACCACTCTTTGAGTGTCTGTCCGGCGAACTGTCTACCATTGTCTGAGACGAGTGGACATGGAATGCCGAACCGACAGATGATATGTTGCCAGATGAATTTTTAGACCATCTGTTCGGTTATTTTCGCTAGCGGCTCGGCTTCAACCCACTTGGAGAAGTAATCTACCACGATGAGCAAAAACTTTCGCTGTCCGGTCACCATGGGGAAGGGTCCCACAATATCCATGTCCCACTGGTCGAACGGGCATGCCACAGTGGAAACCTTCATCTCTTTGGTTGGCCGGTGGGAGAGGTGATGGTACTTCTGGCAAGACAGACAGTTAGCTACTGTCCGAGCGACATCTTTTTGTAGAGTCGACCAGAAGTACCCAGCCAATAGAATTTTCCTTGCTAGTGACCGACAGCCTGGATGCCCTCCACAAGAACCTTGGTGCACTTCCTACAGTATATAGTTGGCGTCTTCCGATCCGACGCACTTAAGCAGTGGCCTGGAGAAGGCCTTCTTGTAGAGCTGGTCCCCAACCAGGGTGAAACAACCAGCTCTTCTTCTCAATAAGCGAGCTTCCTCTTGATCAGGAGGCGTAGCTCCTGATTGTAGAAACTCTATTATGGTCGTTCTCCAATCGCTAAGGAAAGTGAGCGCCTCCATCCGATCGACATGCGCCACCAAAGATACTTGCTCAATCGGTTGCGTAATGACGACCGGCGAGAGTGAGCTTGCCAATTTGGCCAGCTCGTCCGCCGCTTGGTTCTTTGCTCAAGGGATCTTCTGGATGATCACCTCCTGAAAGTTCGCCTTTAGCTTTTCGAAGGATTCAGCGTACAACTTGAGCCACGTGTTATTAATCTCAAATGCTCCAATCAGCTGCTGAGCGGCTAATTGAGAATCAGAGTGGAAAAGAACTTTGCCAGTGCCTACATGCCGAGCGGCTTATAGGCCGACTATAAGTGCCTTATACTCAGCTTCGTTGTTAGTCACTCAGTGTTCTAGCCGAACAGACAGCTGCACCCACTCTTCTTGTGGGGAGATAAGTAGTTTGCCGATCCCACTACCCTGCTGGGTGGACGACCCATCCACATATACTTTCCAGACTGAGTCGGGCTCGGAGTTTTGTATCTCCGTGATGAAATCTGCCAAGGACTGCGCCTTGATGGCCGTTCGGGGCTAATATTGGATGTCGAACTCGCTGAGCTCCGTTGTCCATTTAATCGACCGGCTGGACGCCTTTGGGTTGAGCTGAACTCTTCCCAAGAGGCTGTTGGTCATCACAATGATAGTGTGAGCAAGGAAATAAGGGCGAAGCCTCCGAGCGACGAGTACCAATGCAAATGCGAGCTTCTTGAGACCGGTATAGCGAGATTCAACATCCTTTAATATATGACTCAAGAAGTATACTGGTTGTTCTTCATCGTTTTGCCGAACCAGCGCCAAGCCAACAACATGCTCGGTCGAAGACAAATAAATCCAGAGTGGCTCACTGGCAGTAGGTTTAGCTAGTACAGGTAGTGAGTTCAGATATGCTTTAAGTTCCTCGAAGGCCTGGTCACACTCCTCGTCCCACTGAAACTTGGTGGCTCGGCGCAGAATCTTGAAGAAAGGAAGGCTTCGGTCGGACGACTTGGAGATGAACCGTGATAATGCTGTTATCCGATTAGTGAGGCGCTGAGCTTCCCTCAAGTTTCTTGGTGGCGACATATCTTGGAGTGCCTTCACCTTGATGGGGTTTGCCTCAATGCCCCGCTCGGTGACAATATATCCCAGGAAGCATCCACTCTTCGTGCCGAACAGACACTTCTGAGGATTTAACTTGATTCCATACGCCCGGAGGGTCTGGAAGGTCTCCTTGATATCTGCACAGAGATCGACAGCTTGGAGGGATTTAATTAATATGCCATCGACATATACTTGAATGTTGCGGTCGATCTGCCGTTGGAATACTTTGTTCATCAGTCTCTGGTAGGTGGCTCCTGTATTCTTCAGGCCGAACGACATTACATTGTAGTAGTACTTACCATCGGCAGTGATGAAGCTGACTTTCTCTTGGTCCTCTCGGGCGAGCGGTACTTGATGATACCCTTGATATGCGTCGAACATGCATATTAGCTCACACCCGGTCATGGAGTCTTGATGTAGAAAATCTGTCACATCCGCTAATCAAATTGTACAAATGTATTTTCCACTGAACCCCTTAACTAAATGATAATGTTGTAGTAACGAGCCCAGGATCGCTCTGAGGAACCAACGGTAGAATGTAATTTAGGATTGTCTTTTATTCCTATTTTTTTGGGGTTTTCGATATAAAAATGGAGTTGGAGGTTTAAAAGCTTTAAATCTAAATCTAACATAGGAAAAACACAACAATTAAGAAATTAATCTAAAGCAAGAGTGAAACATAACTATGTGCCAATGAACAAATCATTACGCATTGTCACACTACGTTGTGATAAATCCATCAACACACATCAAACTAAGGATGAAATTATGAGACTCAAATAAATCTGATCTAAAGCAAGATGTAAACCTAATTTAGCACTTAAACACTAAAAAATTAACCAAGCACAAATAAAACTTAAACTAAGCTTCAACAAGGAAAGAAATGCTAACTACTTGCATAAAAATATAACGAACATTAAAAGTAATATGTGCTAAGCTATAAAAACAATAACAAAACGAATTAAACCCTAACCAATCCAACTCACAACCAATCTCACCAAACTTCACACTCTTGCCGTCACACAAGAGTGCCAAAGTCGAGACCACCCAACTTTGGACCTCAGTGGAGACTCTCTACAGAGTATCAGTTCAAGGAAGGTTCAAAAACGCCGACGGACCACCCCCGACGAGCTGAAACAACCCAAAAACTAAGAAAATGCCGAAAATCTGGAAATCTGCCTCTGGATCTGATGGAAGGCTGTGGAACGCGGATGAACGTCGAGTGAAGCTCAGGAACACCGGAAGACCACCTCCGAATGTTGCTGATGGGAATCGGAGCTTGGATTTGGAGGACCACCGCCAAATCGAGCTGGAAAAGGAAGATGCCGCGAGCCAAATTCCACCGGAGAGAACACTCTCCGATGGCTCTAGATGATCGGGATGTCGCCGCCGAGAAGCTCGCCACCAAGATAGAAGCTCGGGAAATTGATTGGAGAAGAGAAAGGGGTCGGAATCCAGAGAAATGCCGCGGGGACGAAGCTGCTGTGCATGGAGGATTCGACGAAGGAAGCTCGCACTGTAGCTTCTGTTTGAATCAGATCCAGATCTGATCGGACGGCTGAGATTGATTTGGAGCTAAATCAACGGTAAAAAGTCATCCAAAATCCGATCCGAAGGTACTGATGTTGATCTAGGGTCTGGATCTACTCTCCCTTAAGTCAGATCGATCAGATCATCACTGGATGGCCAAGATCCGCCCAGTCTTCAATGAACGGTCCAAAATGTTTCGGGCTGGATCAATGGCTAGATGAACTCAGATCTGGATCAAAACTTCTGGATCTTCATCAATGGCTCATATCTGCTCCCCATTAGGTTGGATCGGCCAAATCTTCAACGGATGGTCCAGATCTCTCCTATTCTTGATGAACAGCCCATAATGCTCCAAAGCTTGATCTTCTTGTTTGAACTCCGATTTGAGCCCAATTTCGGTCCAAATATATCCAAATTCAAGATCCTTTGATGCCTACAAAATAAGAATCAAATATTAGCATCAAATAACACAAAAATACAATAATTTGCAATTAAGTCCAAAAATACACACAATTCATAAAATGTGATGTAACCATAATTTTAACCTATGAAATCAACATCAAACCATGCATATATGAATCAAAATAATGCAGTAAAATCATGGTTATCAAATCCCCCACACTTAGTCTTGAACGTCCCGTGAAAGTAAAGAAAACTCAAAATCATCTCCATAGAAAATTCCCTAGCAATACCTAGAAGATAGTTAAAAGAATTTAACTAAGACCATCTAAAGATCACTAACAATCATGAATACAATCCAAACAATAATCAGTAGGTATGGTAGTTTCAATTCAATTGAAAAATTAAGCAAGTTGCAACCTCACAAGGAATTTACCTAATCTATCTCTCACACTCAAACATGTGTATAAGTGAAGCTCACTCAATGTCACTCACAACATTTCACTACCATAAGCTTGCTTATTTTCTAATTCTCCACCACTATAGACATAGCATACATGAATCAAAAGGAATTTATCATCAAGAATTGAAAATGGAAGTAAGAATAACAATGAAAGTGAATGAATTGGCAAAAGAAAAGTATTAAATGAAGAAAATGAGAAGATGAGAGTATTGGAGGAGTATACTTGATGAGTTGACCATTTTGATGTAAAAAGAGGTGAATACCATTTGTCGTTACCAATTCAAAAGATCAAGCTAACCTCCCCTTCAATTTGATGGTCATCCAAAAATCTTGATACTCTACCTCCACATTTGATACACTTTGATTTGCCAAAAAAAAAAAAAAACTCTTCACTGTTTTTTTTTTACTTCATTTCCAGCACTTTGAAATCTAAACAATCTTAAATCACAATCATCTTATAGAGAAGAGCTCCCTCCCCCACACTTAAAACAATGTCCGTCTCGGACAATGAAACACACCATAGAATCAAGCAAAACAATCAACTTTTTTAAGGTGTTGCTGTAATCTGCAAATGGATTCTGATTTCTATAATCTGCCTCTCAGATTCCAGCAACAAGCATTGTAAATTCCAGCATCAAAGAAGATCAAAATTTCAGCTCCATGAAGTACCAAATCAAACTCCATGCATTTGCAATAAGCAGAGTAAAACCTGCTGTCCTGTTAGCAGCAGAATTTTAGCTCAAAATTCAGCAACTCAGACATATATCCAGATTCAAGAATTCTAGACAATTTCTTGCACCTTAAATCCAAACTTAAAATCATTCTCAAACAGATAAGAAACAAAAGTTGTCAAAAGAGAACTCCTGAATTTCAAAAACTTGCATATGCAGATATATTTTTCAGAAATCAAAGAACTCAGCTGAAGAAGGTCAGAAAAGTGCAGCTAGCCAATTCCAAAAATCAGCAACTTCTGCATTCTGCAGTTCCAGTAGCTCAAGAAATTGATTCAAGTATCTGATGTTAAGAAATTTCAGATCTTCACAAATGCATCCAATCAGTAACTCTTGTCCTTTCCTTCACTTGTTTCAAACTTTTCACTTCCTCCCTCTATTTCAACAGCACAAAATCAGAACCGAAAACAAAACTGAGGCAGATTCTGAATTTCAAAATTCAAATCAGAAATGAGCAACCTTCACATAAAGTCATAGTAGAGCTTCAAGGTTCATAACTTAGCTTCAAGAGTTCTGTTCCAGGATTTTGACTCCTGCAAATTTCAAAATGTAGTATGCAAATCTTGAGAAGAATTCTAAATAATTGCAGAAACCAAGTCCAGAAGCAATGTTTGAGAATTCCAGAAATGAAGCTAAATTCTGAATTCTGATTTTCTAGCAACTTCATTTACAGAATTTGAAATCAAAAGACAGTGTCAAAAATCAAGTCTGCTGAAATTGCATACTTTGAGCCATGGAAATCTTAGAAAGAAAAGGACAACAAACAATAATGGAATAGTAGCATAATCTCGGTGAGAAACTTCAAAAGCATTGGCACAGGAGCTTCAATTGAAACTCTAGAACTCAGAAATTAAATTTCCAGTAGCAGATTCTAGGTTCAGATGTATAATTGAATTCTTTAAAAACGAGTTCCATTCCTCCTCAGAAAAGTATCAGTTCTTTAATGTCTTTCATCTGCTCTTACTTATTCAATTCTTCCTATGGAAGATAACTCATATATCCCTTTATAAGCATTCCACATTACTGATTCCAGTACTGATGTGCAGCTGGTAAATTTCAGACTCTTGATCCATTGGAGTTACATGTTGTAGTGCTGGCACTTATTTCCTAAACCTCTTAAGAGTTGCATCCACTTTACATAGGTATGAAACTAAAATGAGGTTTATAAGCACTAACAATAGCTTCCAACTCTTGCATTCATCTCCCTAAAATGTCACTTCTGAAATAAGAATCGACAGAAAACCTTCTGTTCAGTTTATAATTCTGATTTCCAAGTAATTACAGCTTAGTTCATGGAGAATTCAACTCAGCAAATAATCGCAATAAACACTGAAATACAGAAAATTGAATTCTAGTTGTTGCTGTCCAGAATTAGCACATAAAATTGGCACTAAACAACATTTTAATTCATAACAAATACTCCAAGAACCTTACCTACTCTAATCAATACAATACTTGAATCAATTTCAAATCGAACAATTCAAATAATGTAGCATTAATATCCCACTGAACAAGTATCATACATCACAATTTCAGCCTCTTCCAGTTTCAGAATTTCAGTATATATTCCTGCAGAATTGTATCAGTTTCCAGCAGATTTCAGCATCTTGTTTCTGAAACTTTGTATTTTGCTGAACTGATGTCTTAAACAACTGACACTCTATTTCAAATCAATTGAGAATTGCATTTCTATTGCATTGACAGAACACTAATTAAACTCCAGTAGCAATTTGGAATTGAAGTTCAGTTTTCAGCTTGTTTCCTTGACCAGATTTCCAGATTTTTTTAACTCAGTGAAAGCTTGGAAGGAATGACACACCATTTGTCATTGAGCATACAATACATTTGCTTGAATATCTCAATGATTTGAGAGTTTAAAGAGAAAGTTGGCACACAAGTGGCACAAACCAGTGTACCCAAATTTCAGCTTCAATTCATGTTATTCCTCTAGCTTTTAAACTATTTCCCACTGCACAATCTGATACTGCACATCTGAACAGAATCTTCAAATTCCAGCTTTTATTCTTAACTCTACAGATTGTACAAAATTCCAGCAGATTACAAAATTACCTTAACTACTCTGCTTGAACTCTTCTCTTCTCAATCTCCATTCTGCAATGTCTCTCCTTAATTTCTGTTCTTGCAGACTCGAATTAAAATTGCCAGAATTTAATTCAGAATCAAAATCAAGCTAGCTTTTGCTCCTTAATATCCCATTGTCAAGGTACTCTCTTCACTTCTTCCACCAAATTGTAAATCCAGAATTTCAGCATCTTGATACTATCAGAATTTTTACAGCAGATTTGTAAAGAATGCTATCAGGATTTACACAACAGTTGCTGTCAAAGTAACTCAGTTCTCAGTTTCAGTGCCCTTCAATTCTAATCTCACTTATCCCATTTCCATTTCCTCATCACTTGGCAGCTCTCACCCATTTACAGATCTGCAGGCTGCTTTCAAGTTTCTTCTGTAATTTCAGTTTTAAGCATCACAATTTCAGTATGGAATTGAAATAGTAAAAACTTTGGCAAAAACTTGCATCAAGCATGTCACTGCAGCTTGCACAGAATTCCAGCAATTCATGGCATTTTGTTTCAAAGACAGAAATTCAAGTCTTGAAGATTCAGTTATTATTACTGTCCAGATTTCTTATCAGCATTCTGATGTCTCAACTACTGCTCAACACATCCAAAAGCTCAATTTCAGAACTAAC
Source organism: Zingiber officinale (assembly GCF_018446385.1). Taxonomy (NCBI): domain Eukaryota; kingdom Viridiplantae; phylum Streptophyta; class Magnoliopsida; order Zingiberales; family Zingiberaceae; genus Zingiber; species Zingiber officinale. The sequence goes on along the minus strand of NC_056006.1, from coordinate 16,163,301 downwards.
TCTAATTTCTGAATTATGAGCTCAAGAATTCCAGGTTTAGCAACTTCCTTTTATGTATTTCTGTTAAAAGACATCAGTAACTCTTTTCCTTTGATTAGCCAAAACTTGGTATCACAGCAACAACAATTTCAGCAATCAGTCATGTCTGTGGCTGTTTGCACTGCTGCAACTTATTTTCATAGAGTTTGCATCCTGCAGATTCAACTTTCAAAACAACCTTTCAGAATTGATTTCTGCTATAAATGAATTGCAGACTTGCAGAAATCCTTACACCCGAAAGCTTCTCCTTTCATTGCTTCTTTCTGCTTAACAACTCATTATCTTTGCACAAGCAATTCACAAAATGGCACACTCTGTCTTTCTTCATTCCCTTTTCTGCTATCAAATTTACTGAACAGAATTGGACATGCCACTCTTCTTCCTTTAATCTACAGGTTTTTGATAATTCTGCTAGATTATGTTAATTGAGTCTTCAAAATCTGTAATGAAATCAAAATTGCAGAATTGGCTTCCTGAATTACAACTCAAAACAACTCATCTTACGAATTCCTTAGTTGCAAGCACTCCACCATGTTATAGAATTTGAAAGAACACCTAGACTGAGTGACTTTGATCAAATATTCTCATTTCAATATGAATTTCCTGCTGTCAATTTCCCTTGTTACAACAATCCAACTGCTAACTACAATTCTGCACTGCATTCTTCCAAGCTTTTAAGTATATGACATCAAATAACTTTGCAAATTAGATACTTAACTTGGACAACAACAACCTTCAGAGAATTTGAGAATTTGAAATTGAACTTGGTTCCATTCCAAAAGCAATTCCAGAAATCAGATCTGCTTGTCCGTCCAACTTCAGAATCCAGCATCAGTAATTCAATAACCATATCAAATTCTGCAACTCCTCTTCTCCATTGGCTTTAAGCTTAACCCACAGATTCTGCATTGACAAATTTCTTGAAAGCAGATTTCTGTCAAGCTTCAAATTGAGGCTTTTGATTTAATGAAATCTGAACTCAATCTCAGCTGCTATATCCTTCAACTTTTCAGAGTAATTGACACTCCATTCGAATGCTTAGTTGATGAAATAATAACCACTCATTGAATTCCGAATTTTAATCCATTTAAATCACTTTCCAGTGGCTACTTAAAGCTCCCTGTTTCTTCATTGTTTTGTGTCCAGAAAAATCCCTGAATTCATCCTTTTCTTATCTTGCAAATGTCATACAAGATAGCATACTATTTATTCCAGCATCTTCCCCAATTTCAACTAAGCTTCCACTCATTTGGATATTGCATTCTACTTTTTGATACAAAACTGATACAAACTTTTCAGCCCTTCCCCACACTTAGCCTTTATCATCTTGAAAAATCTAACTCAAAGGATGTTGAATTCTTGATGAATTAAGCTAAAAGTCTCTTGGGCACTATACTTCCTTTGAGTTGGAATGCTGAATCTGATTTTTGAAGCTTGCATTATCATTGTTTAGATTGAATCATGTCACTTGCTTTTCCAAAACCTCCTTAACTTGATCTGAATCACAACTGGTTCAGTGTTGCAGCACTCTCATCCCACTCTATAGATGCAACAAATGATAGAAAATGGAAGCACAGTACCTCCCCTTTCACCTCACTGTTTGAGAATCGATTGCTGCCCTTTTCTTCAATTTTCCAAAGTAATTTATACTTTTCTTCAATTGCTTCATTACTATAAAGATTTGGCACAAACAATTCTCAAAATGGCACACTCAACTGCTGTCCATTAATCAAAAAGCATTTCTAATCATTTCTTTACTTCAACAAGAGCAAGGACAATTTAATTGCATAAAAATTTCAGCTCCACAATTGCACTGAGCAACTCCATCATCAAGTAATTTTGCCAAAATATTTATCATCTCATCATCTTTCCCCCACACTTAAAACTTTGTCCATCATCAAACAATCTAACTCATCAAGATAATCAACCAAAACCCTCAATGAAATAATGACAAGCAAGGATAATCAAGGGATTGAATGCTAGACAAGAATATTTTAAGAAAATTGTGGAGAAAGGAATTTGAAATTATGAGAGAACAAGAATGACAAATATCCTTTATATCCACGCATACATATGCTATTATGGCTTTGAAAAGAAACTAAGCAAGTTCTAGAGTTTCAATATCTATGAGTGCATGTCTCACAAAGAAAATAATGAGGTATAGGCTTAAAGTGGACCTCACTAGGTAATATTCATGCAAACAAGCTCAATCAATCAAATTGGAATTCCCTACCATTTTAACCAATATCATGTAAGAAAGGCATCCAATCATGTTAAATGACCTAAATTTAATGATCAAATTTAAGAAACTTTTACCATCTTACAAATATTACTTAGAAAATTCCCATGGTAACTTTTATTCAAATGAAATGCTATGTATACTAAGCCAAAATGCAATGTATGGAAATAAAATGCAAAATGCAAAGTATAAAACTAAAGAAATGTATAACGAATTTATTAGAGAAAAACTAAATACAAAGCATGAATTAAAATGCAAGAGAAAACAAAATTGAAACCAACTCCCCTTTCATTTCCCGGTGGTTGAAGAAGGTTTAGAAGTAGTAGCCACCCCGGAAGTGGAGTAATCATGATTCCACTTAAATTCTTCTTATTAATCCTTTTTCCCTTCACCATTCTTTCTGGAGGTCTTAATCGGTTCAGTTTTAGCACCCACTCCGGGAGCTTGTGTTCTCCTACAACATCAATAAAAGAAAATACCTCCCACACACATGTGGGGCAAAAAGAAAATAGGAGAATATCAGTGTGGTTTAAAGATATTTCAAGAAATGAATCACAACTAATAAAATCAGCAAATGGTATCTCTATAAAATTCTCTAAAAAATTACACAAAATACTCACCTTGTCATCTTGAGAGGTACCTGGAGTGGTGATTGTTACCTCTTTCTCCTCAAATAAATGCTCAGACTCCAGTTCTGGCGAATGTTCAACTTCATGTAGTGATTCTTGGGTGCTTGGCTCCATAGCACAAGTCCCTACACTTACATTTTCAATTCTTGGTGATCCTTGAGGTAATGCTTCCAGTAAGCATTCCCCTACACTTAAATTCTCTTCAACATCAATACCTGCATCTTCAACAACATCTAAAGCAACACTATCAGTAGAATCAGAAATCTGAACAACTACATCATCATCACAAATAAAATTAGATAAATCTTGTGAATAAATGGGAATAGGGTCAGGCCTGATAAAATCACTACTCTCCATCTCTCCACTGAAGTTCTGTGCTTGTAACTGATTAATGGATGATGCAATCTGATCTAACTGACTCTGAATATTCTGTATCCTTGCAAATTGTTGCTCTTGATGCTCTCTCATTTGTTGCATAACTTCATTGCATTTCCACATTGATTCTTCAATTTGTTCTTGTGCATCCTTATACCTATTCCGCTGCTCCATAGGTAGGTAGGACTGATAGAACTGAGTCTGAGGCTGATAAAAATAATTCTCCATCCCATCTCCAAAATACTGATGATATGGATCCATGGTCACATGAATTTCCTGTTCTTACACTGAAACACTATCAAATTAAATTAGAAGACTCAGGAACCAATAAAATCAAACACATGGATATATAATCATAAAAGCAATCAAAACAACAATCCTAAAATTACTAAACATTGCATATTTTTTACTCCCTGGCAACGGCGCCAAAATCTGATGTAACTGATCTGTCACATCCGCTAATCAAATTGTACAAATGTATTTTCCACTGAACCCCTTAACTAAATGATAATGTTGTAGTAACGAGCCCAGGATCGCTCCGAGGAACCAATGGTAGAATGTAATTTAGGATTATCTTTTATTCCTATTTTTTTGGGGTTTTCGATATAAAAATGGAGTTGGGGGTTTAAAAGCTTTTAATCTAAATCTAACAGAGGAAAAACACAACAATTAAGAAATTAATATAAAGCAAGAGTGAAACATAACTATGTGCCAATGAACAAATCATTACGCATTGTCACACTACGTTGTGATAAATCCATCAACACACATCAAACTAAGGATGAAATTACGAGACTCAAATAAATCTGATCTAAAGCAAGATGTAAACCTAATTTAGCACTTAAACACTAAACAATTAACCAAGCACAAATAAAACTTAAACTAAGCTTCAACAAGGAAAGAAATGCTAACTACTTGCATAAAAATATAACGAACATTAAAAGTAATCTGTGCTAAGCTATAAAAACAATAACAAAACGAATTAAACCCTAACCAATCCAACTCACAATCAATCTCACCAAACTTCACACTCTTGCCGTCACACAAGAGTGCCAAAGTCGAGACCACCCAACTTTGGACCTCAGTGGAGACTCTCTACAGAGTATCAGTTCAAGGAAGGTTCAAAAACGCCGACGGACCACCCCCGACGAGCTGAAACAACCCTAAAACCAAGAAAATGCCGAAAATCTGGAAATCTGCCTCTGGATCTGATGGAAGGCTGTGGAACGCGGATGAACGTCGAGTGAAGCTCAGGAACACCGGAAGACCACCTCCGAATGTTGCTGATGGGAATCGGAGCTTGGATTTGGAGGACCACCGCCAAATCGAGCTGGAAAAGGAAGATGCCACGAGCCAAATTCCACCGGAGAGAACACTCTCCGATGGCTCCAGATGATCGGGATGTCGCTGCCGAGAAGCTCACCACCAAGATAGAAGCTCGGGAAATTGATTGGAGAAGAGAAAGGGGCCGGAATCCGAAGAAATGCCGTGGGGACGAAGCTGCTGTGCGTGGAGGATTCGACGAAGGAAGCTCGCACTGTAGCTTCTGTTTGAATCAGATCCAGATCTGAACGGACGGCTGAGATTGATTTGGAGCTAAATCAACGGTAAAAAGTCATCCAAAATCCGATCCGAAGGTACTGATGTTGATCTAGGATCTGGATCTACTCTCCCTTAAGTCGGATCGATCAGATCATCACTGGATGGCCAAGATCCGCCCAGTCTTCAATGAACGGTCCAAAATGTTTCGGGCTGGATCAATGGCTAGATGAACTCAGATCTGGATCAAAACTTCTGAATCTTCATCAATGGCTCATATCTGCTCCCCATTAGGTTGGATTGGCCAGATCTTCAACGGATGGTCCAGATCTCTCCTATTCTGGATGAACAACCCATAATACTCCAAAGCTTGATCTTCTTGTTTGAACTCTGATTTGAGCCCAATTTCGGTCCTAATAGATCCAAATTCAAGATCCTTTGATGCCTACAAAATAAGAATCAAATATTAGCATCAAATAACACAAAAATACAATAATTTGCAATTAAGTCCAAAAATACACACAATGCATAAAATGTGATGTAACCATAATTTTAACCTATGAAATCAACATTAAACCATGCATATATGAATCAAAATAATGCAGTAAAATCATGGTTATCAAGTCTACCATATGATCTATCCTAGGCAAAGGATAGAAGTCCTTTGGGCATGCCTTGTTAAGATCCCGAAAGTCGATGCAGACCCTCCATTTATTGCCTGACTTGGAGACCAACACCACATTGGCGAGCCAGCTCGGAAACTGAACCTCGCATATGTGGTCGGCCTCCAGCAGCTTCTCAATCTCCGCCCGGATAATCAGATTCTGTTCAGCGCTAAAGTCTCTCTTCCTCTGTTTCACCGGCCGAGCGTCTGGTCGGACGTGAAGCTCATGCTGCGCGACGCTCGGGGAGATACCGGGCAGCTCATGTGTTGACCATGCAAAGATATCATGATCTGCCGAAGGCATCTGATCAGCTCGGTCTTCTGCTCGTCCTCCAGGTCAGATGCTATGAAGGTCGTCGCCTCTGCTCGACCTGGATGTATTTGTACTTCTTCTTTTTCTTCATAGATTAAAATAGGAGGCTTCTCGGTTATGGCACTTATCTCCAGCCGAGGTGTCTTCTGAGCGGACTTTTCTTCCGTTTTAACCATCTCGACGTAGCTACGCCGAGCAGCCAACTGATCTCCTCTTACTTCTCCGACCCGATTCTCCATCGGGAACTTGATCTTCTGGCAGAAGGTCGAGATGACCGCTCGGAATTCATTGAGGGTTGGTCGGCCCAGAATGACATTATAGGTGGAGGGGGCGTTCACCACGATGAAGTTCGTGGTCCTCGTCCTTCTGAGTGGTTCCTCCCCGAGCGAGATGGCCATCTTGATTTGGCCAATCGACAAGACTTCATTGTCGGTGAACCTATACAGAGGGGTCGTCATTGGCAATAGCTCGCCTCGGTCGATTTGGAGCTGGTCAAATGCCTTCTTGAAAATTATGTTAACCGAGCTGCCTGTGTCAACGAATATATGGTAAATAGTGTAATTGGCGATTATCGCTCGAATAATGAGTGCGTTGTCATGCGGCACTTCAACTCCTTCGAGATCACGGGGGCCGAAGCTGATCTTGGGTCCGCTGGCCTGCTCTCGGCTGCAACCCACTGTATGGATTTCCAACCGCCGAGCGTGTGACTTCCTAGCTCGGTTGGAATCCCCGTCGGTCGGCCCATCAGCTATGATGTTGATCTCTCCTCGAGCAGCGTTGTTCCTGTTCTCCTCCACCCGAGTGGATGACCTATTTCGCTCATGTCCGGTTCTCACCGGCTCTGCGCTCCTCCGACGAGGCTATCTTGGGGATCACCTTGCTTCCTCTCACCGATCGGAACGATGGTACTCATGTCGCCGGTCAGACGAGGGGGATCGGCGACGGTAGCTCCTAGATGCCGGTTGGGCGATCAGGTTGAATCCGCAACAGTCGCGGGTGTTGTGAGTTGCAGACTGATGGAACGAACCGAACAAAGGGGTCCATACCTTCCCCTTGGGCCTCGGCCGCTCTGCAGCAACATGCTGGACGGCGTGTGACCTTGCTTCATGGTGTAAGCGTATTCCTTCGGCCTGTGGTCCTCTTGGCGGTTGATGGCTGGGTGGCGGCCGCCGTTCGGTCGGCGCTGATGGTTCGGATGGAGCCTCCTTCCTTTTGGCCGCCTGGGCTTCCTCCACGTTTATGTACTCATTGGCCTTCTTCAACATGTGGTCATAGTCGCGGGACGACTTCCTGACGAGCGATTGGAAGAAGCCCCCGTTCACGAGCATTTGCGTGAACGCGTTCATCATGGTCTCAGACGAGACCGAGGGGATATCCATTGTCACCTGGTTGAAGCACTAAATGTAGGCTCGGAGAGTTTCCCTTTTGCCCTGTTTCATGGAGAACAGGCTGACGCTTGTTTTCTGATAGCGTCTGCTGCTCGCGAAGTGATGAAGGAATGTCGTTCGGAAGTCTTTAAAGCTTCTGATTGACCCGTCCAACAGCCTCCGAAACTACCATTGCGCCGAGCCGGAGAGAGTGGTAAGGAACACTCGACACTTGACTCCATCTGTGTACTGATGAAGAGTAGAAGCGTTATCAAATTTACCGAGATGGTCGTCCGGGTCGATGGACCCATTATATTCTCCGATCGCCAAGGGGGCGTAATGCCTCAGCAACGGATCTTGCAGAATGGCCTCAGAGAATTATCGGTTGATCCGCTCGGGCGACGAGTCAGCTCGGGGCACTTTGACCTTCCTCGTGTCACGCACGGGAGCCTCGTCTGAAGAACCCCTATCCTGGTTGGCCTGGGCGATCTCTGAGAGTGTTTGAAATAACGCTCGGTGGAACGGAATTGGCGCTAGTGGAACCTCTCCTGGAGTGTCTGTCGACATCTTGTTCTGTCCCTATATGGAGAGTTGCTTCAGCCGGTCTTCGTATGCCGCTCGGCCCCTCGAGTCCAAAGTCGCTTGTTGCACCAGACGATTGGTCAGTGCCTTTTGCTGCTACTGTTCGGCTATCTTTGTCGCTCGCACTTGAATGAGTGCATCGAGCTCCTCTAGAGTGAGCGTCACAGTGTGGAGACGTCCAGCTTCCTCCATCTTCTCAGCTCGGATTCAGGTGCGTTCCCACAGACGACGCCAAATTGATCCTGTCCGAGAGTGAGTTGATGGATGTTGGGGAGGTGGCGCTCGCGTGAACTAGGCGTCGACTGAAGATGACATGGACCTACGACGGGCTAGGCCTACAACCACAAATCGTTAATGCCGAGCCGGGGAGGGGTTCCTCGGCGATGGTCCTCTGACGCTCAAGTTAGCTACTGGCGACGAGTAAATGAAGTAGAGAAGAAAGGAGCAGCGTAACTGTAGCAATAGTAGTAAAAACATACCTCCGATGAAGCTCTAGGGCTCCTTATATAGAGCTACCAGGGGGTGCGCGCACACTTCCCAAAGCATACCTGGAAAAGACGTGTCAAGAAAGCGTGTCTAACGCTATACCTTAATAGCTCGGGCATATCCCTGATGTGACAGTGGAAACTTCCACCGTACGATTCTTTATCTGACTGTGCTGTCAACCATGCCGCCTGTCGATGGCACTGGTCCCTAAGAAGATATCGTCAACTACCCCCTTTGTCTGTTGCTTGGCCAAGTGGGGGGAGCCGCTCAACCGCCCTGTCGTCTGGGTGATGCAACAGTCGAGTCGAACGTCCGCTCGACCAGTGATTTGCTATCCGGCTCCTTCGCCTGTCGGGTCGAGGCTGCATCCACTGCTCATCAGAGCGAGGTGGTCGCTCGACCTTCGTCTTTCCTTGAGTTTCATGAGCGTCGGAAGTTCAGTGCCCGACCGAGCTGTCGTAATGTTGGACTGGCTACTTTTCCTGCTGATCAGGGAGGTAGTTCATGTTGACTACTGTGGCCTCCTGCCGAGCGGATCCCCCCTAACCACCGGATCATAATATTTTATGTTTTCATAAACAAACTTTTAGGTCATACATGCTAGTGTTGATTAGGGCGATTAGTTTAGTGATTCTTTCAATGTGTTGAAAGGATAACCTTATCAATTTTGCTTTAACACAAGTCTCATACTTATATTTCGGGTCAAGGTGGAATGTAGGTATGTATTCCATGTTAATTAATCTATGCAATACACATTGTAGTTAACAGGTCAAGTCTACTATGCCCCAAACTAGAAGACTCCAATATATACATTAAAGAGTTTTCATCTTTATTTATTTTAGGTCGAATAACTAAACAACCCATCATTTACATAGTCATTTCTTATAAGCATTCCATATTTGGACAACACAACTAATATCTGACTCAAAAATAATACTAAACTCATGCTTGTTGAGAAACGATCTGATTACTAGATTATTTCGAATCTCTGGAACATACAACACTTTGTTCAAAGTAAGCTCCTTATCCAAGGTCATCTTCAACACTAATTTCCCTTGGCACTTTATGTCCGAGGTTGATGAACTCCCCATGAACAACTTGTCCCTATCTTTTGATTTCTTCAAAGTTGTGAAGCAACTCCTTATTGCAGTAGACATGTTTTGTGGCATTGTAATCAATCTAGCATTACCGTGGATTTGAACCTCTCATGTTCACTTCAGAGACCACGACACAGAAGACTATGTCTAGTTCCTCATTCAGGTTGGTCTCCTACTTCTTCTTTAGATTTTTATGTAAGTACCCCGTGGTGGTTTTGATGTGATCAACCAAGTTAAGTTAGGTCCTGTGTATTTGATCCTTGTGTCTAAGTGTACAGGAGCTTAGGAACATAAGAAGTCGAGCTGAAGATGCAACTAGCGAGAAGGATGTCACGGGAAGGGAGTCGACGAGTTCGGTGCGTCTGAGGGATGAGGTGTTGCGGAAGGGTACGCTAGCGGACTAGAAGGAAGCGTGTGGTATTTTCAAAGGACGAGAATCCAGAGTAGAAAACAACTCGAGGAGAGAAGGCCGGAGTTGGATTTGAGTGAGGTCAACTCTGGAAGGCCGGAGAATCACCCAAGCAATCAGAGAAGGCATCAGACGGTCAACCCAAGGCCGAATGATCTGGGTTCCCAGACCAGTTGGTCATAGTGCTTAGACCGTCCAGGCCCCTAGACAAGATGGTTCGGGCGCCCGGACCACCAAGGCGCCTTGTCATAGTACCGTTGCTATGGATCACCTTCGGGTCCACGTCAACAATGATTCGGGCGCCCCGACAGGGTCCAAGCGCTAGGACATGAAAAAAACTCAATCTTGAAGTTGTTGCATGGAGATAAAGTTTACCTTGCTGAGGGAATTCGGAGACGGTCTAGGCACTCGGAGTTGCCACATCAACAAACAACTAGTTTCAACTAGTGGGCTATAAATAGAACCTTGGTTTTCTTCATTCAGCACAACATTTACTATAAATCTAATTTCTATTCTGTTCTTCAAGTTCCACGCTTTCAATATCTTGTATGAGACTTCTCTGCCTCCGACTTGTGTTAAAGAAGGAGTCTACCAGTTGAGCTTCACTTGCCTTGAATTAACAACCTTTCCAATTACAAACCAAGTAAATACTTTTGTCTCGTATTTATTTTATGTAATTTTACTTTCGTTTATTAAAGTGCTTATCTTAATCAAAGTCGAAAGTTTTGGAAAGGGTATTTTTATTATTTCAAGTAATTCCTCTTGCCTGCAACATCGGACCAACACATGGTATCAGAGCGAGGACACTTCAGAAGGACTAATTGCCGACCAAAGCAAAAAAATCGATAGCCGGACAAAGCCTCAACCCGCCAAAGTTCGAGGGAAGAATTCACATATTGAAAACGTCGAATGGAGGTATTTCTAAGAACATATTTCAAAATTCTTTTAATACTAAAGTACAGTTTTGTAGTTCATAAGGATCAACAAGGAGAAAAGAAAGAAGAAAATCTTTGGACGAAGAAGGAACAAAGTGACTTCGTCGTTAACAGCAGAGCAGAATACCACTTGCTAAGTGTATTACCGCCTTAAGAAGTCAACTGCATCAGAAGCTACACCTTGATCAAAGAACGCTAAGATACATTTTTAGATCTCCATGAAGGCACATCCAAAGCAAAGCTTGTACGGCCAGATATTCTTCGGAGTAACCTTACGAACCTCTACTTAGAAAAAGGTGAGGCAGTGGCTCAACTACACGCGAAGATCAAAGAGTTGATCGCCGAATTGATCAATCTTGGCGAAATAGTAACCAAATGAGACTCGGTCTGCTATGAACTCAACGCCTTTCCCAAAACTCTAGAGTGGACCTCAATCATAGACGCCTACTACATCTCTAAGGACTTGGAGGTAAGTACCTTAGAAGAACTATTTTCAACATTAGAATTACATGAATCTAGATATGCAAGTACAAGAAAAGAGCCAAGTCAGAACCTGACACTAAGAGCCAACAAGAAAGACAAAACCGAGTCAGATTAAGACCTTGATGCAGATGAAGAAGCATTCATGGTATGAATTTTTTTTTAAAAAATAAATCTAACAAGTGTAAAGAAATGCAGACCAATAAAAATCTAAAGAGCAAGCGAAAGATTCAATGCTACAATTGTCAGAAAGGACACATGAAAGATGACTGCCCAAAGCTTAAGAAGGAGAAAGACAAAAGGGCCAAAGCGAAACAAGCACAAAAATCTCAAGACCACTTGGGATGAAAGTTCGTCATCCGAATCTGATATAGAAGCCTATGCTGGACTAGCACTGATGGCTAGTCACGAAGAACCAAGCAACTCGGAAGCTAGTATCGATGAAGGAGGAGCTACATTTGAAGAAAGTAGCTGTGAAGAAGAAGAATCCAGCTTCAGATCAAATCTAGTAAGTGAGGTATACCGTCTACCACATGACCAGTTATATTATGGTATAAATCAATGTCCAAAGCTTTATGTAAGTTTAAAACCAAGAATATAAATTTGAAAAAGGAAAATATAAACTTGAAAACAATTTTAGCTAAAACATGTCCACTAGAAGAACTTGATAAAGTTAAAATTGAAAGAACAAATAGAAAATTTAAAAAATTCTGCATGTTCAAATTTTGCTACTTCAAATTTAAGAAATTATCAAGAGCTAAAATTGGTATTATAGATTCTATAAGAGTCAAATCAAAAAAGTAACAAGAAAGTACATTCCAATAAATTTTTTAATTAATCTAGTAGGTAGGAACCTATATTGAGTTCTAAAATCATGCTTAGGTTAAATCTTTATGTATGTTTTAATTTTAATTTATTTTAATATTTTTGTTGCATGCTTAAAATTATCTAACTTTTTCAAATAAATTGTTTTGTATCCTTTCTTTTCGAAATTAATTAGATTTTGATTTTTCCGTGAAAAAGGATTTTATTACTTATCTGTAGGAAACATTTTGAAATTTTTTTTTACCATTAATCAATTTTCTATGAATTTTTTAATATTAAAAATTCTTAAAAAATCAATCTTTGAAAATCTTTTTTTTTCAAATATGTTTTTTTATTTTACATACTCAAACAAAATTTTTTTAGCTCAAAATATATTTTTAAACATTTTTTTAAAATATATCTTTTTGTATAAAATAATTAATTACTGCTTATATTAAGTTTATTTATTTATGAAAATTTTATCACAATTTTAGATTATTTTGTATAAAAATAACAAAAATTCTACGGAAGAGTACGCTGGCGGACGAGGAGGAAGTGCACGACATTTCTGAGAGACGAGAAGCCGAAGTGGAAGACTGCTCGAGTGACTTCAACTCTGGAAGGCCAGAGAATCACCCAAGAAACCGGAGAAGGCGTTGGACGGTCAGTCTGAGGCTGACTGATTTTGCCGCCCGGACTACCAAGGCACCTCATAGGTGCCTCCTCGCAGTGTTGTTGTTGTGGATCACCTTCGAGTCCACGTTAGTAACAGTCCAGGCGCCCGGACAAGGTCTAAGCGCCCAGACATAAAAAAAATTTAATCTCAAAGCCATTGAGTGGCGATAAAGTTTACCTTACTAGGGCGCCTGGAGAGGGTCCAGGTGCCTAAAGTTATCATGTCGACAAACAGTTAGTTTCCACGAGTAGGTTATAAATAGATCCCTAGTCTTCTTTATTTAGTACAACACTTACTATAAATTGAATTTCTATTCTGTTCTTCAAGTTCTATGCTTTCAATGTCTAGTACAAGGCTTCTCTGCCTTCGACTTGTGTCGAAGGAGTCTGTTAGTTGAACTTCACTTTCCTTAGATTAGCAACCTCCCTAGTTGCAAACCAAGTAAAAAACTTTTATCTCATACTTATTTTATGCAATTTTACTTTCATTTATTAAATTGTTTATCTTAATCAAAGTCAATAGTTTTGGAAAGGGTATTTTTATTATTTCAAGCAATTTACCTCCTCTTGTTGACTGCACTGAGACCAATATTTTACACTCCGAAGATTTGTGACCAACTCAGTAACAATTGTAGCACTTCTCAAAGAATTTTTTTTTTTGAAATTGCCTCCTTTGGGTCTCAATTTGGAAGATTTGATATTCTTCCATTTCGAGCTTTGACGGTGTTCGACTATATTAGCTTTCACAATAGCCTGAGAGAACAATTTCCTCTTTGAACTCTTGTTGTCTTCCTTAATTTGAAGTCTAATAACTAGTTCTTTCACATTAATCTCCTTTCGCTTATACTTCAGGTAGTTTTTGAAGTCCTTCCAGTTGGAATGCGACTTTCAATGATCGCTACCACCTAAAAGATTTCACTCACCATCATTCCTTCTAAGTGAATCTCCTACAAGATCACTTGAAAGCTCCTGGACTTGACCGATTATCGACTTGGAGTTAACCATTTTGTAATCAAGAAAGTGACCAACAATAAACTTTTTGGTCCCAACATCTTTCAATTTATACTTCTTGTCCAGGGACTCTCACAACTCCTTTGCCTTTTTCTTTATATTGTACATAATGTACAACAAGTCAGAAAGACAGTTGAGAATATAGTTTTGGCATAAAACTTGAATAGGTTCCATGCATCCACTGCAATAATGGTTTTCACCTCACTTACACCCTCATCATACTTGGGAGCGAGGTTCCTTGGTCAAGATTCGTGTCAAATTTAATGTTGTCAGGTAGAAGAACATCTCCTGCAAGATCACTTGAAGCTCTTGGAGTTGACCGATCACCGACTTGGAGTGAACCATTTTGTAGTCAAGAAAGTGATCCATAATGAACATTTTGGCCCCAACATTTTTCGATTTGTACTTTTTGTCCAAGAACTCTCATAGGTCCTTTGTCTTTTTCTTTATATTGTACACAATGTACATTAAGTCGGCAAGACAGTTGAGAAGGTAGTTTTGGTATAGAAACTCGAGTATGTTCCATGCATCCACTGTAGTGATGGGTTTCACAATACTTACACCCTCACATACTTGGGAGTTAGGTTCCTTAGTCAAGATCAATGTCAGATTCAACGTTGTAGGTAGAAGAACATCTTGTGCTGCTACCGCTTGAAATTCAACTAAACTAAGCAAACTTCTCTAGCTTTCCCCTATGATTGATTGGAACATTAATTTCCAATTAGAGTGAAGGGGACTTGCACATGTTGAGCTTGTTGAATGTCAACATCTTCTGTGGCCATCTCAATAGAATGAATCTATTTTAAGATGGTTGGAATTCTATTCCACAATCAATTTGTCGGATATATAGGGAGTGTAGTCTGATTTGAAATTACAATGTACACAACTCAGACTTATCTGTCGAGATAACTTGAGTGGATAATCTCAAGTTGTTTGCCTAGGCTCCAAGTGAACTTTCCGAGTGAGACGCCTCGTACTGCCGAGTGTCGAGTTTGGAAGAAGATGTCAACTCCTGCAGTAAGGTAGTCTCCTTATAACAGATTTGTCTCCTCTGGCGGCATTATGAAGTTATGTTGGATGTCTATTTCCTAAAATAAAATGATGAAACCACGGTCACAATCTAGAATAGGTTAACGTGGCGAACTGAATGTGTATGTAAACACTAGCACGGGTATCTATTGAGGAAAAAATTGCACAATAGAGAGAAATAAGACGAAATGAGAGAATCAAGGTGGAAGGATTTCTTTTCTTCGAAATCTCTTCATGCACTAGCTTGAGGATGCTCTCTTCCTCAACCTCAACCCTCCTTATATAGAGAGCTTTTTTTTAGCAACAAGCAAGCTTTCTTGAATAACAAGAAACGCATGTGGCTTGAGCAACAAACAATGAAGAAGGAAACCTTCTTGAGTGAAGGAAACCTTCTTGAGCAACTAGTCAAGACTTGAGCAACAAGTCTTTGTGATTGTTGAGCAATAAGTCTTCACAATTTCTTGAGAAACAAGTCTTGATCAAAGACTTGAGCAACAAGTCTTGATCAAAGACTTAAGAAACAAGTCTTCTTGATTTATTGAGCAACAAGTCTTGATCAAAGACTTGAGTAAACAAAGAAGGCTTTATTCAAGACTTGAGCAACAAGTCTTCTTGATTTTTTTGAGCAACAAGTCTAGATCAAAGACTTGAGTAAACAAAGAAGGTAGTCTTCTTTAGTCAATACTTGAGAAACAAGTCTTCTTGATTTATTGAGCAACAAGTCTTGATCAAATTAAAGACTTGAGCAACAAAGAGATGTATGACAAACACTGGCTGATCCAAGTGGAATCGATCTACCCACTACATCAAGTAAATTTACACATAAGTAAGTTTGTGTTGGGTTCGGAGCGCAGCGGAAGACATAATTGAATCATGGATCTTTCGTGGTACATATAGTTTTACACAAAAATAATATAAAACATACCTCGAGTCCTCGATAGGTGTGAATGATATCACAGACAGATAGACATATAAAAGCCCCACGTGTGACTCCTCTAGCGGTATCCACGCGCACTAGATCACGAACTTGATACGATCCGTTAGGTGCTAGCCACTTGGATCGACAAAGTCTTGGAAGCACTACCGATCTCTTCTGGTGGAAGACGAAGTTGACGAAGGAGAAACGGAGAGAATGAATTCCTTACCTTGATTCTTTCCGAGGATGGCTATTTATAGCTTCCAAGGAATACGAAGAGTTAAGTCTTCAATTAATTCATCATTTATGATCTTCATTAATAAGGAAGATGAAGAGTTATAGGATCCATAAATTCTTCATTTATAACCTTCATTATGATAACTCTTCAAATTCTTCATTAATTATCATTATGATGACTTTTCGAATTCTCCATTAATCATCATGATTATGGCTATTCGAATTCTCTCTTCTTTGTATCAAATAAATCCATATTTGATCTTGATCTCGACTCGCTTCCGATACTCTTGTTCATGTCTACCTGCTATGCGTGCGACCCTCTAGGTTTTATACACGAAGGCAGTGTAAATCCATACACAGACTAAGGTAACCGTCTAGCAACAGTTTTTAGCCACCCAACGCGATAAAATTAATATCAGTTATAAACTATAAACCACTATGAACCGATTACTGTGTAATTCAATCTCTTCATCTAAAGCCTACATCCCAATTAATTCGATACATTATGCATCATTACCAAATTAATTGTTTTACTTGATTTCCAAGATATAATAGACTCCTCTTGAATGATAAATCATTCCTCCCATGGCCATGGATTTTGAGTCACTAATATCTCTATCAAGCGGCCAGGATGTTAACTCCTAATCCAAGAGAGCGATGAATCCTCTATTGACTCAACACTATTCTCTCTACGCTTTGTCATACACCCAACTACCGTATTAATCACAATCCGATTAAAGACTGCTTTTAACGGCGTCAAAGCACATAACTCCACGCATAGAATAAATGAAGGTCTCAAGTCAAAAGATCAGTTACACTCGTTCATAAAAGGAAAGACCAATGATGCTTAATATGTGGTCTCCTTTTAAGCGGGTCGTGTCCAGTGTATCTCTAAACTCAAGGCACCCCCAAGTACAACTTGGATATCCATCCCTCCGGTCTATCTCGACGTAGTCATACTCAGCGTTGATCTAGATATCCATGTCCCCTCTAGATATCTATCTGATCAAGGACTATTTTTAGATTAATATACTCATTAATCTGTGGGACTTTATCATTAATCATATACGTACAGAAAAGTAATTAATTAATGATAAATTCTTACCTTTATTAAATAATTATCCACAAAATTCATAAGGAGTGTCTTGGCACATAAGTGCACACACTAACAATCTCCCACTTGCACTATTGCCAAACACTACGGACTCTCAGTCCTAAGCTCCTCACATGGGTCTCATGTTTCTGTAGAGGTAAGGCCTTTGTGAGTGGGTCTACGATATTCTCGCTGGTATCTACTCTGCTAACCAACACATCACCCCTATGAACAATCTCCCTAAGGAGGTGATACTTCCTTAGTACATGCTTGGATCGTTGGTGAGACCTTGGCTCCTTTGCCTGTGCTATGGCCGCATTATTGTCACAGTATAGCACAACTGGATCAACAATGCTAGGAACCACTTCAAGCTCCGCTATGAAGTTCTTGATCCACACAGCTTCCTTTGCTGCCTCTGAAGCTGCTATATACTCGGACTCAGCTGTTGAATCTGCAACTGTCTCCTGCTTGGAACTCCTCCAGCAAACAGCTGTACCATTCAGACAAAACACATATCCTTGTTGCGACTTCAGATCATCTCGATCTGTCTGAAAACTTGCGTCAATATATCCTCTGACGACTAATTCCTCGTCTCCTCCAAAAATTAAGAACATGTTCTTTGTTCTTCTAAGATACTTGAGGATAGTCTTTACCGCAGTCCAATGACCCTCTCCAGGATCTAACTGATATCTACTCGTCATGCTTAATGCATACGAGATATCTGGTCGAGTGCATATCATAGCATACATTATGGACCCTATAGCCGAAGCATAAGGTATCTTGTCCATTCTACTTCTTTCCTCTTGTGTTCCTGGACACATAGCTTTGGAAAGATGCACACCATGTGATACTGGTAAATATCCTCTTTTGGAGTCCTGCATACCGAATCTATTCAGCATTTTATCAATGTATACACCTTGACTTAACCCTAGTAACCTGCTTTGTCTATCTCGGTATATTCTAATACCTAAGACATAGGTTGAATCTCCAAGATCTTTCATTGAGAAACACTCTCCCAACCAAGTCTTGGTAGATTCTAGGCTAGGGATGTCATTGCCTATAAGAATTATATCATCAACGTACAACACTAGGAATGTAACCTTACTCCCACTAACCTTCTTGTAAACGCAAGGTTCTTCTGGATTCTTGACGAAAGAAAAATCTTTAATGGCTTCGTCAAATCGCAGATTCCAACTCCGAGATGCTTGCTTTAGTCCATAAATAGACTTCTTGAGCTTACATACTTTATTGGCATTCTCGGATTTTATAAAACCGGGAGGTTGTACCATATATACTTCCTCCTGTAACCTTCCATTTAGGAAAGCAGTTTTAACATCCATTTGCCAAATCTCGTAGTCCTTGTAAGCTGCTATAGCTAGCAAAATTCTAATGGACTTAAGCATTGCAACGGGCGAAAATGTTTCATCATAGTTAATTCCATGACATTGATTGAAACCCTTTGCCACAAGCCTAGCTTTATAGGTACTTATGTTCCCATCCATGTCAATCTTTTTCTTAAAGATCCATTTGCACCCTATGGGTTTTACCCCAACTGGCACATCAACCAACTCCCAAACTTGGTTGGTGTACATGGAGTCCATTTCAGATTTCATGGCTTCCAGCCATTTCTCAGAATCATTTAAAGCAACTGCTTCCTCGTAAGTCGACGGTTCATCATCTTCGATGAGTAGCACTTCCTCATCTTGGGTTACCAGCCAACCATATCTGTTTGGCTCTCGATGTATTCTTGTAGACTTACGTTGATCTCGCGTTTCTTGAGCAGTCCCGGATGAAGGAGACACTTGTGCTTGTGGCACTGTCTCATTGTCCAACTGTTCATCTTCCAACCTGTTTGTAGAGTCTATAATTTCTTCAAGACTTACTTTACTCCCACTATTTTCTTTAGAAATAAATTCTTTTTCCAAGAAAGTAGCATACCGAGCAACAATAACTTTGTGCTCACTTGGGAGATAAAAATAATATCCCATTGTAGCTTTGGGATAACCTACAAACATACATTTTATGGATCTTGCTGCAAGCTTATTAGAATTTTCATTCTTCACATAAGCATCACAACCCCATATCTTTAGATAAGACAAATTTGGTTTCTTTCCAAACCATAACTCATAAGGAGTCTTATCTACTGTCTTGGTAGGAACTCGGTTAAGTGTGTATGTTGCTGTTTCTAAGGCATAGCCCCAAAATGATATTGGAAGACTTGCATGACTCATCATTGATCTAACCATATCCATGAGTGTGCGATTTCTCCTTTCCGAAACACCATTCCACTCTGGCGTCCTAGGAGGTGTAAGTTGAGAAATTATCCCACACTCTTTTAGGTAATCAATGAACTCTTGGCTTAGATACTCGCCACCTCGATCACTTTGAAGGGCCTTAATCTTCTTACCAAGTTAATTTTCTACCTCATTCTTGAACTCCTTAAACTTGTCTAGAGTTTCAGACTTATGTCTCATTAAGTAGACATATCCATATCTACTTAAATCGTCAGTGAAAGTCACGAAGTAGGTATACGCTCCTCTAGCCTGAACTTGCAATGGTCCACAAACATCATTATGTATGAGTTCTAGTGGTTCCTTTGCCCGTTCACCTATCTTGGTGAATGACTTCTTGGTCATTTTTCCTTGTAAACACGCTTCGCATGTATCTATGGGCTCTAATTCAAAAGAGTCCAAATACCCATTATTGAGTACTCTAGCGATGCGTTTCTGGATTATATGACCAAGTCTACAGTGCCAGAGGTATGTTAAGTTTGAGTCATGTAATTTCTGTTTCTTACTTTCAATACAATAGATCGGTTCATCTAAGTTAAGAACATAAAGACCATTATTCAATGAACCATTCCCATAGAATATATTATTCAAATAAAAGGAACATAACTTGTCCTTGAATTGAAATACAAATCCCTTGGTGTCTAAACTTGACACCGAAATGATATTCTTTGAGAAACTAGGAACAAAATAACAGTTTTCTAAATTCAAAACAAGTCCACTAGGCAAATTTATTGAATATGTTCCTATAGCTAACGCAGCAACTCTCGCTCCATTAGCTACTCGTAGGTCCATTTCGCCCTTGGACAACCGTCTGCAGTCACTTAGACCCTGCATGTTCGCACAAATGTGAGAACTACTTCCAGAATCTATGACCCATGATGAAGAAACAGAAAGATTGCACTCTATCATAAAGATACCTGAAGCATCCGCTCCACTGGCATTCTTCTTCATGAAAATATAGCAGTTTTTCTTACAGTGACCTTTCTTGCCACAATGGAAGCACATGGCCTCCTTCTCATCAGATTGGGGTACCTGCATCCCTTTCTTAAGCTTCTTCTGAACTTGATATTTAGGATTCTTCACTGTATTAGCCTTGGGATTGAATTTCCCGGTGCTTGGACGCTTGTTGGTCTTTCTGACCATCATTGCATGCAGTGAAGGATTTACCTTCATATCCTTCTCAGCAGTTTTCAACATTACCATCAAATCAGTCAAACTCTTATCCATGCTGTTCATGTTGAAGTTCAACACAAACTGAGAAAATGATGGAGGTAGTGACGATAAGACTAGGTCAACAGCCAAGTCCTGGTCTAACTTGGAACCTAAGCTCTCGAGCCTCTCTATGTACCCTATCATCTTGAGTACATAAGGCCCAACTTGGTTTCCTTCCTCCAGCATGGTACGAAACAGTGCTCGAGAGGTTTCATACCTCTCTACTCTCGCACTCTCTTGGAAGAGCTCACGCAAGTGCTGATCAATCTCCTTAGCACTCATGTTCTCATGCTGTCTCTGTAACTCAGGAGACATAGAAGACAGCATGATGCATTGCACATCCAGTGCATCTTCCATATACTGAGAATAATATGACTGATCTTCCTCTGAAGCATCGGGTGTAGGCTCTTTCAGTGGTTCGTCTTCAAGCACATAAATTTTTCTCTCATGTCTTAAGACGATTTTAGGTTTCCTATACCAATCTAGGTAGTTGGAACCGAGGAGGATATTCTCTTTCTCGAGAATGCTTTGCAGAGATAAGGTACTTGTGTTTGCCATCTAAAATTTAAAGCAAAGTTTTAGTATTTGTGGAATTATTTAATAAAGGTCTTTTATAACTCCTGTTATTTTATTCAAGTCCAACAGCCCTCACTGTCAGAATCGGGAATTAGTTGGTAACAATTCCTAATAGGACCAAAACCCTGAATCATATAGAATGCACACAGCTGAGCTGTACCTACATGCTATATTCATCAAGTAGGCCTTAACTTGCCAATCACAAATCTATGTGATTTTCGGTATATTCTTGTCGAGCCTTATATTCTCAACACTTGCCTCTCAAATCAGTTAACCTTAGCTGAGCTAAACAAGTCAATGAATTTGAGTTAAGTCGACCCACTAATAATTATAATAAATTATAGATGTTTTGACATAAGCCCACAGCTGAGCTGTACCGACTTTATGTAAAAACTCTAACTATCATCATAGTTATATTAGTGGAGGGCATTTAATAAATCTTGACTTTAATATATTTAAGGGATTTTATAATTATTAAAATGTCTCACCATGATTAACTTCTTGTGCGTTTGCACAATCTTATTACGAGATTTATCTCCATTAATCCTTATAGTCTTTTAAGACAATAGGTCTCGGAGATTTTAACACATTAATCTACTTATGCCACAAGGAATTTTATATCTAAATTACAACATGCATTACTTCACAAGTTTTTAGACAAAATTCATTTCTATCATGAAATATTACGGCATATAACTTAAAATAAAGAAATTAAGATTTCTTCGAAATCTCTCGAAACACTGATTCCTTCAAATAAATTTTGAAGAATCGGTTTCGTACTATATGATCCGACCACGAATTTGCTCTGATACCACAGTTGGGTTCCGAGCGCAGCGGAAGACATAATTGAATCATGGATCTTTCGTGGTACATATAGTTTTACACAAAAACAATATAAAACATACCTCGAGTCCTCGATAGGTGTGAATGATATCACAGACAGATAGAAAGATAAGAGCCCCACGTGTGACTCCTCTAGCGGTATCCACGCGCACTAGATCATGAACTTGATATGATCCGTTAGGTGCTAGCCACTTGGATCGACAAAGTCTTGGAAGCACTACCGATCTCTTCCGGTGGAAGACGAAGTTGACGAAGGAGAAACGGGGAGAATGAATTCCTTACCTTGATTCTTTCCGAGGATGGCTATTTATAGCTTCCAAGGAATACGAAGAGTTAAGTCTTCAATTAATTCATCATTTATGATCTTCATTAATAAGGAAGATGAAGAGTTATAGGCTCTATAAATTCTTCATTTATAACCTTCATTATGATAACTCTTCAAATTCTTCATTAATTATCATTATGATGACTTTTCGAATTCTCCATTAATCATCATGATTATGGCTATTCGAATTCTCTCTTCTTTGTATCAAATAAATCCATATTTGATCTTGATCTCGACTCGCTTCCGATACTCTTGTTCATGTCTACGTGCTATGCGTGCGACCCTCTAGGTTTTATACACAAAGGCAGTGTAAATCCATACACAGACTAAGGTAACCGTCTAGCAACAGTTTTTAGCCACCCAACGCGATAAAATTAATATCAGTCATAAACTGTAAACCACTATGAACCGATTACTGTGTAATTCAATCTCTTCATCTAAAGCCTACATCCCAATTAATTCGATACATTATGCATCATTACCAAATTAATTATTTTACTTGATTTCCAAGATATAATAGACTCCTCTTGAATGATAAATCATTCCTCCCATGGCCATGGATTTTGAGTCACTAATATCTCTATCAAGCGGCCAGGATGTTAACTCCTAATCCAAGAGAGCGATGAATCCTCTATTGACTCAACACTATTCTCTCTACGCTTTGTCATACACCCAACTACCGTATTAATCACAATCCGATTAAAGACTGCTTTTAACGGCGTCAAAGCACATAACTCCATGCATAGAATAAATGAAGGTCTCAAGTCAAAAGATCAGTTACACTCGTTCATAAAAGGAAAAACCAATGATGCTTAATATGTGGTCTCCTTTTAAGCGGGTCGTGTCCAGTGTACCTCTAAACTCAAGGCACCCCCAAGTACAACTTGGATATCCATCCCTCCGGTCTATCTCGACGTAGTCATACTCAGCGTTGATCTAGATATCCATGTCCCCTCTAGATATCTATCTGATCAAGGACTATTTTTAGATTAATATACTCATTAATCTGTGGGACTTTATCATTAATCATATACGTATAGAAAAGTAATTAATTAATGATAAATTCTTACCTTTATTAAATAATTATCCACAAAATTCATAAGTAGTGTCTTGGCACATAAGTGCACACACTAACAGTTTGTACAATCTGGACTCTAGATTTGCATATCAACAACTATGTCCTAGTCTAAATATCACTCAACTCTCAATTTAGAACTAATGTCTCAGTCACATCGGAGTTTGTTATTTCTATCCACAACTTTATTCCATTTATATTTTTCCAATGGGTATATAATAATTATAATTTTCGTAAAACAGATTTGTTTCTTTTCTATGTTTCAAAGTGCATAAGTTAGAAAAAAGGAATAAAAATATATATTATTGGATATATTTATAGACTCGAAATCCAAATGAAACTACCAGACTAATATCTTTGTATCTCTCAGATTAATGACTATTATTGTGTCCATTTCATGCATAGGAAAAAAATAGTAAACCATGAGTTGAACTATATATAGATAATTATTGACCAATCTAACATTCACCATGTGCAAATCTCGCTCACACACAAGTCAATTAATTTTTGTGCAAATCAGGCCTTGGATTTGCACCTTTAATGGGTGCACATTGCAAGAAAGAGCATTTCAATCAATAATATTCACATCATTTTATTGGAGTTAATCAATATAAACTAACTCACTTAATTTTTCTAATGTTAACTACATCATTCATTTTTATTCACATTTTCAACAAAAACAGTGATTAGGGATTGCCCAATACAATCTGCAGCATATGTTATTGGTGGAAAGGACCAAAACAAGGGACAAGCTATATCATGATAGTGTTGCTAAATAGGTGAGCACATTTTTTTCTCCAATGATAAGAAACTGGAAGATTCTTTAATCCATAACCTACCAATTTCAAACAGATCACTTCAGTAGCGTTACTCAATGATAAGTTGTCCAAATGTGAATTAGGCACAAACTTAATTTCACACTATCCCATATACATTATTGAAGATTTTTTTTTTGTTTTATGTATGTTCATATTTAAATACAGATAGTTATATAATAGGAGATAGAATTCAATGACATAGAAAAATTTATATAATTAACCGCATCTAGCAAGTAGGATAAAGAATATATGAACAATATGTTTACGTAAAATGTATCTGTCGAACATGATTATTTACAAACCATCAGTAAAAATAGATCCAAGCTCATGTTTTTGATTGTCTTGCAAGCATGAATATCAATGCAAACATTAACTTTTTGAAGAGATTTCTCTGTATTAACCACTATTAGTGGCCTATATTGGAACATCATTTTCATTTTTCTACACTGTAGAGATAATAAAATCGATAGTGCAAAAACTTAGACATTCATCCAACTTAAATCAAATAAGAGATTAAGAATGAAATTTTTTAATCAATCAATCATATGATTTTAGAATTTCAAAATCTTAATATGATATAAATTAGGAGGTGACGTTTGATTCTTTCTTAGGAATTATAATGAGAATGAGAATGATAATCATAATATTATAGAATGAGAATGAGCATGAGCATGGATATCAGACTTAAAAATAATAGTTGGTTAGTTAAATATTTTTTATGGAAATAAATAAAAATTTCCTTTTCCACTCTTATAGGAAAATAAGAGATAAAATTAGATATAAGAGAAAGTATGATGAGAGAGAAAGTGTAATAGGAGAGAATAAAGAGAGAAAAAGTGTGATGAGAGAAATGAGAAAAGAGAGTGTGTAATGGGAGAGATTGAGGAGAGAGAAAGTATGATGAGAGAGAAAGTGTGATGAGAAAAAAGAGAACAGATAGTCTAATGAGAGAGAAAGTATGATGAGAGAGGATGAGGAGAGAGAAAGTGTAATGGGAGAGACTGAAGAGAGAGAAAGTATAATGAGAGAAAATAAATAAGTGTGTGATAGAAGAGATTGAGGGGAGAAAAAGTATGATGGTAGAATGAGGGGAGAAAAAGTATGATGAAGAGAACAAAGAGAGAAAAAGTGATATGAAAGAAAATTTGAATAAATATATTAAAGGTATTTTTGTTCAAAACTTAACTCTCATTCTCATTCCCATCAAAATCCAAGAGAGAAGGTGTGTTTTATCAATATCCAACTTTTTAGATTTCATTTCAAAATTTTAATTCCATTCCATCAACCAAATACAATATTTGAGAATGAATTCATTCCTTTATTTCCAAACCCCTAAATTAAACGCCACCTTAATTGAACTTTTTGATAGTCTTGATTAGTAACTATGACAAGTCTAGGCCTTTTAATGAACTTGATGAGTAACTATGACATGCCTAGGCCTTTTAATGAACTTGTGTCAAGTTCTCTTAGGATTGTTAAGATTTCTAGAATTTAGATTTGAGGGCATGATTATACTCATGAGGGAACCAGGAGTGTCATAATTTTAGTTTGAAATGATTCTACAGTTCTTAGGATGAGTTTAAGTTATCATATATAACCTTAGTTATATGATTACCAAGTAATCACATAATCAATGTTATGAAGAATAAAACATAACCTAATGTTGGTTAGTTCAACTTTTAGAATACTCATTTTGGGAAACAAAATTGGAAAAAAGAAATTTGGGAATTTTTTTTATTAACTTCAAAATCATGTAAGACCTCACACTTCCAAGATAATCATATTTCGGGTAATATTCTCCATTTGCTAACTTGGTGGACACGCTCAATTACCTAGAAATCACTCATTACTTGAACCAAATAGGATTAAATAATATAACCTTAGGCAAATAACTAAGGTTATGAATAATGACCTTCAACCAAACATGCTCTTAAGGTCATCAACATTTTTTAGCCAAAACTCGTTGATGGAACTAGTGCCCAAAATTTTAAAATAGCGATATGGTCAACCAGGGGAGTTCTAGGAATCATTTGGTAGTGTTCGTGAGTAAGTATGATAGATCTAAGTCCTTTAATGGTGGTAAAAGGTGATTTGCTCACCCCAAGGCCTCCGTCGGCTCGTCCTCAAGCCAACACGGAAGAGTTACATCACAGGTGGCTACTAGTCTTGGACAGTTGAATAGTGTATAGGGGAGAGCAGACACTCGGCTACTAGCTAGGATTTAATCCTAAATCTTATGGTGGCAACACCACTATGTATTAACCCACTATCCATCTCGAGGGGACGACCTAAGTCCTCTATGAACTTATACCAAATTGTCTTAAGATTGTGAAGATTTTAAAATCCATATCTCTCAAAGTAGGTTGTGAAGTTTAGATCTAAAGACATGATTACACTCAAGAGACGTTCAGGAGTGTAATGATCTTGAGTTGAGGTATTTTTGAGGTTTCTAAAGTCATCAATGAATTTTGACCAAAACTCGTTGATAGTCTTATAGTGTTCAACATTTCAAATCTTAACATAGTCAATCAGGCGAGTCCTATGAACTCTTTGGTGGTATTGGTAAGTAAGTATGAGTAAGTATGATAGGCCTAAGCCCTTTAATGAACTTATGCCAAATTGTCTTAAGATTGTGAATATTTTAAAAACTCACATCTTTCAATTTAGATTGTAGAATCTAAATATGAGGGCATGACTATACTTATGAGACTCCAAAAGTGTAAAATTCACAAATGACCTTAGACATTTCAGAAACACTTCAATTCAAACTTATTGCACTTCTTACATTATTTTAAGTGTAACCATGCCCTCAAACATAGATTTCACAGCCTAAATAAAGAGTTGTGAGTTTTTGAAATGAACGTAGTTTTGAAATATTTTAAGAGTTGCGTAATAGTCCTTCCACATAATAGGAGTACGGAAAGTTTAACAGTCGTCTGATAAATAATGGGCAGTCGATTACTGATCACAAATTTAACACAGTAAATTTGTAAATTGATTGGCTCACTCGACTATCTATAGCAATAGACTACTCATGAGTAGTTGACTACTAGTAAAGGGGAGGCATAATGGGAAATAATTATGGAGACGCATGTTGAGTATTACGAAAATCTGACTATGCAGTTCAATAAATTACCGTTGATTCATTATATAGCTATAGAGAAGAAGATGACACCAGTATTGTCCAAGCATTGTAGGGAAGAAGTAAGGCCAACTTTAGGGTGTCAGGCAATCTTGTTACTAAGATTATTGTCAGAGTTAAAAGGGACTAGTTTGAATTTGAAATTATAAAAAAAAAAAATCAAATTTATATGTCAAGATGACCTTTTTCGCATCGCCAGCTAAGAAGATCAAAGGCTAGCCTTGTCGCTTAAGTCCCCCGAGTGTAGAATGCTACTCAATCCTGAGGGACGAGTGCCGAGTGGTCGAGTCCCCCAATTGCCCAGTGACCCGAGTCTACCAGTCGAGCACTATAAGTGATAAGTTCTCAAGGGTCAAGTCCGACTAGAAATGTGAGCAAGAATCGCTCGACTGCCAACTGTCAATGCCCCCTCCGATGATGATTCGAGATTACGATGAACATGTTATTAGAGAAGTGCCAATTTAGTGCGACAATTTAATTAAGGAAGATAAGAAATCCACATGTAGCTCTTTTTCTCAATTGATTGATTGTGTTTTGTGTAGGAAGCAAACAGTAGAGAGTGGACCACAACACAATTGTATACGTGCTCATGGAGTGTAGGGGTAGAAGAGGAAGACAAAGGAGTTGGCTAAACTCACATGCACTATTGTACCCTTCACCTCCAATTTCTTCATATAGTGTCGGTCGAAGGATGGAACAAGATCATAATGTCGGTCGAAGGATGGAACAATATCATAGTTTAGTAAAAGCATAGGGCAAGGTGTTAAGGGACCATTAACATATTTATCTCTAAGTCCATTCCATTCCATGTGAGGGGAGAAAAGGGAAGCCATGTGCTCGTAAACATGACATGTGGGACTACAAAATTTAATGTCTTGTACTCTCTTTTCTTCACAACATAATTTGTATCAATGTGGAAGATTTTGCCCTGTCCAAAAGGAACACAAACTATCTAATCAAATATCAATTTTTTTTAATTGCATTTTTTTTTTTCTGTCTGAAGTTTAAACCATCACAGCAATACAATTGGCAACCCAAACAATTATTATATTATTATTTATTTTATTTGTTTTTAGTAATTCAAATATTTAATTAACTTTTAGAATCCCAATAATTCTTTAAGATGATCAATCAAGTTTAAAAAAACTTTTATCAACTATCAAAATAAATAAAAAAAATACAAATGAATCATACCGCACAACTAAGTATCATAAGTTTCTTGGGCTCCCTAGCTATAAGATATCCTAGCCGAATTTGATTATTATGTTAAGTTGTAGTACGTTGAGAAGATATCCTAATTATTTTAGAAAAAAATTAAAAGGCTATAAAATAGAAAAATATATTCCATCATATTTAGGCCCTCGAGACAGGGTGTCATGGTTAGCCCCTCCAATAATAGATCAGAGATCAAGAGTTTAAGACTCAGTTGTGATGTATTATTGAAAATTTTTCTTCTTAATGGGTAACAGACCTGAGAATGCTAGCTGATCCGATTTGAAAACTGTAGAGATGACGCGCTGAGCACAGTGGCTTGATAGTTGACTGGTAGAAGGCCTTTTACTACACGGAAAAGCTTCCTCTCGATCCTATACACATAACGAGCCAACGAAATGTCAGTGCCTAGAAACTAGTGGGAGTCCTTGGCGAAGGTCCTCCGACGCTCAATTCAGTACAAGTCCGGATAGGTGAATGAAGAATAGTAGAGAATGTGCACACGATAGTAACACTACAAAAAAAAATATCCGTATAGGAGCGGTTTATTATGAGCGATTTTAACACCGCTCTTGAAAATTAAACAAGAGAAACAATTTGAACTAAATCGTTTCTAATGTCTTACCTTTTTAGAACGGTTTTGCAACCGCTCTTATTGAATAGTTCTAACACTGATTTGAATAAACCGCTGCTGAAACCACTCTTAATGATTCAACTACTAAAAGCAATCTTGAAACTACTGATATTGGATACATTTAACAACGGTTCTATGTTAAACGTTGCTACTAATTGTTTCTATTACTCTAATTTCTAATAACAGTTATCAAATAGTACACTTTTAGCAGCCATTCTATAAACCACTCTTATTGAAGTTAAAATTGATCAATATTTTTTTTAAAAAAATAACAATTAAAGTGTACAATTTACTTAATGTAATTTTATTTTATACATCTTAAATTTAAATATATTTATTTAATATAAATATTTATTAGTCAAATAAATTATTCTTTAAATAACTTATAAAATCTTAATTTTATTTATATCGATTTTCATTCTTTTCTTATTTTTATTTTTGTTAAAAGAAAATTCTTAATTTAATATATACCAATTTTCTTTCTTTTCTTATATGTATTTTCCTTAAATTTTTCTCCTTAATATTTTTTCCCTAAACATATAACTTTCATTCCCGGCATCACACGCAACCTCCACACCTTCATCTTCCTCTATCTATCTTCGAAATTCTAAATCTTATATAAAAAATCTTTCCACTTTTGCTATTCAACTCCGAACCTAAATCTCACGCTAAAAACTTTTCTTCTTTCTCTATTCAACTCCAAAATCCTAAATCTCACTCTGAAAAAAACCTTTCTCTTTCTTTATTCAATTTTATCCATCCTCCAATTCTCACTACTAGAATATAACTTTGATATTTTTTTTATAAATATTTTATAATGACATTTATTAAAAATTATTTATTTTAAAATTAAAAAATAATATTAGATTATTTATGATCAGAATATTATTAAATATTATTATTATTTATATAGAACCATTACTTTTAAAACATATTAACCTTATTATTTTTTTCTCTTAAATTTTTACTTTTATTAGCCTCTAATAGCAAGTAAAGCTAACATAAATTTTTTCCTTTCCACTTTTCAACATCAACTAGAACCAAAGTCCTTTCCATAGATCATCTTAGTCTCCTATTCCCATAGGTAATCAAAATCATTTACTAAACCCGACATTGTTGGACTTATTAAGAATAAATATATAGTAAAAGAAAATTATTAATTAATTATTTAATAATTAACTAGCATATAAAATTATCTATCAGTAAGTGATTATAAGTTAATAAATAAATGAATAAATATGTCTCTTAATCTTTTCCTAATTAATAAGAATAACAATATAACAAAAGAAACTATTGACTAGTTATTAAATAATTAACTAACACATAAAAATATTAATAGTTGTAGTCTAGTTGGTTATGATATTAGGTTATAATTTAGGATACCTAGGTTCGAATCCCAGTAACAACTAATTTCTTTTCCAACTTTAAAAGAAAATAAAAATAAAAATAGGGTCAACGGGCAGTTGACCCATTGACCCGGTTAAGAGCCCGAGGTTGGCGAGTCTATGTTAGTTAGAGCCCTAGAGCCAATCATTTGATGATTGTTGTATGGACTCATTGTATCATATTCTTGTATATTAATAAAGGTATTTGTTTTGGTTATTATACTTACTTGTATTGGTGCCAAATAACTAAGTATAATAGTGTCCTTGAGTAGACAGTTTGTACCTATATCAATCGGTTAGTTGAACCGATGGTGAGATGATATAGGGAACACTACTCTTAATCATTCCTAGTCGAGTATTAACATTCAGGGACAATGTTAATGCGACGAGACTAGCATGTAGGTCAACTCGATGACTTGATCTCACAAGTCATGGATATAGAGATATCAAGTTGACACATGGGTATGCATTGGAGAATGTATACTGAATGACCCGCCATGAGAAAGTATCATGGATCGTTATATGAGTGTCATATACTTTCTCATGTGGCTATTAGTATGACTACTAGTCCTTGGACCTGAAGTCACCATGGATCCCTACATAAGGAGTTACGTACTTTGGCTTCGTCAAACGTCACCCGTAACTGGGTGGACTATAAAGGTGATTACTGGGTAGTAACGAATTATGCAGAGGGATGTGAGTGATGTAGATGGGATCTATCCCTCCTATATGACGGGAGTGACATCGATATTCTTGATAGAGTGAGACCACTAAGTGCATGACCATGCCCAAATGAGTCAATATGAGATATTGAGCTCATTTGATCGAGTGAGTGTACTTGGAGTTCAAGATTTAGATTGATTAGAGGATGACACGATCTATGCCTCACATTAATCAATCTAGATGTCTAGGATAGAAGGACACTTGTCATATATTGTGAGGAGTCACAATTAGTAGTCACAAGGTGATGTTGGATCTCAACATTCTTATAACTTGGGTAGTAATGATGTGTTGCTAGATACCGCTCATTACTTATGCTTCTAAATGGGTTTAGGAGCATTGTCAACGTTATAAGAACCTATAGGGTCACACACAAAGGACAATTAGATGGAGATTAGGTTCATATGATGAACCAAGAGGATTAGATTCATGTGATGGATCAAATTGGATTAAGAGTAATCCTAATTGAACTAATTGAGTTGGACTCAATTTGATTCATGTGTTCAATGAGTCTAATTTAGATTATGACTCATTGAATCAATTTAATTAAATGAATTAGATCCATTATATTAAATTGGCTTGAATCAAATGCTTGGATTTGATCAACCATGGGAGTTATAATGTCAAGTTTGACTTGACTTGAGAGAAAGAGGAAGAGTCAAGTTTGACTTGACTATTTGCCACCTCATTTGTGAGTTGGCATTAAGTGGCCAATAATGGTGTTACACATCATCATGTTTAGCACATGTGTGTGCCACCTCATGGAGGTTACAAATCTTCTCTTTAATGGCCACATTAAATGAGAATGGAGGTTACAACTCCAAATTGTGGCCGGCCACTTATGGTGGATGAAAATTTTGATTTTCATTCAAGGCATTCATTCCTCCTTCTTCCTCTCTTCTTGCTCTCCCTCTCCTCCTCCTTGGCCGAACCATCTAAGGTGCTAGCACACCTTTGTTTGGTCTTCTCCACCTAGTTTGTTCGTGTGGATACGCATAGAGGATCGTACACTTGACGATCTCGAGATCCGGCGAACTGTTGGACGAGCGGGATTGCGAAGGGCATCGCATCGAGGGTAACTTCCTTCTCCTTGTAGATCTAGTTTAGAACTAGCATAAGAAACTCATACTCATAATGTTTTTCAAAAATTTTACTTCGCACGGATCCGGTAGCATGGGAATCGGGGTTTCCGCAACGCGAAAAAGCGGTTTTTGCGGCCCGAAATTCCCAACAGTAGTATCAGAGCCACGTGCGAAGTCTTGTACGAGTTTAGTTTGTATTTTTATGAAAAATGTAGGTTCTGTAACTTTCTGTAAATTTGGGTTTTTTATGATTTTTATGAGTATTTTTCTGGTAGAAGCGAAGCACAAGTGTTTAGACACTTGTAGGCTTCGACTACCGAGAAGATTTTTTCGAAACGGCAAGGTTTCGCCCCAAATCTTTTTGGGACAGTGGACTAAGGCGCTGTAGGATCGCTTAGGGACACTCGCGATGGTTATATCGCGGGTAGGGGCACTGCCCCTGGCCCCGCAAGGGGATTTGTTCTGCGATTGCGTCCGAAAACCGCTAAACGGGACCGTCGGGAATTTTTACTCATAAAAATTGTAAAAAAATAGTATTAAAATTACAGAAAATTATGGAAATTACATAATTTAGAATATAATTTATGATGGTCATGGCCCAAAAAGACCCAATTTGATTAGAATATTTGTGTTGTAATTCATATTACGGCTTGCGCGCCGTCATTTGTGTCGTGTGTGTTGTATACTTGATACGCGACCTGCGCGTCGTGTCTCTCTTTTATTCTTGTTGTAAATTAGTTTAGACTCGAATATAACTTGAGTTTCAAAATTGTAATGTATAAAATTGGAGCGGTGGAAGGTCCACTCGAGACGGAGTTATGAGGAGGGCGCGAGCAACACAAGGTGGTCAAAGGGAGGAGCTTGAGAAGTTGTTGACCCTAGGTTGACCATCCGATCTTCTCATTGGCTTGAGAAGGTCGTAGTAGGGCCATGACTAATCACAAATAGTATAATTAATTGCTTGTGTGTGTGTATTTGATGCATGCTAGTAAAGTAGTTAATTAGCGCCTTAACGATTAGATTAGATCTAAATCGTGTACAAGATGCACCCTACGATTAGATTAGATCTCAATCGCGTCAACTCTAAAATGCCTACCATGCTGTGATACCTATCACTACCTCGATCACATGTGTTGTTGAATCTGCCAAAGTAGAGCAACACATATTATCTTGGTAGGGTACGGAGGGACAATCTTGGTCCCGCCTATCAACACATGGGTGAGTAGAGACTCAATTTGATTGAGTACAACTAGTTAAATCGAGTTTAACTGTAGCCATTCTTCTAACGGTTGGAAAGATAGGATATAAATCACATTTATATTAATTCTTGGGCGTATTAGTCAAAGCTAACTCAAGTTTTAATATAACTGCGGATAATGATCCTATAAACAAGAGTTGCATAGAGATATAATTGGTAAATCATTACCTACCGATCATACTAAAT
The DNA here is from genome assembly GCF_018446385.1 of Zingiber officinale. NCBI lineage: Eukaryota > Viridiplantae > Streptophyta > Magnoliopsida > Zingiberales > Zingiberaceae > Zingiber > Zingiber officinale. The sequence goes on along the minus strand of NC_056006.1, from coordinate 16,129,623 downwards.
CTTTGGCGTATTAGCCAAAGCTAACTCAAGGATTAGTATGATGTGGATCTTGTCCCACATGAATTATAGAATTCAGTGAGAGCATCATTTAATTAAAGACCTAATTAAATGATTACTAGAATATGATGTTTATTTATTTTCTGCATTTTTCTGTTGTAGATAATCATGACGCCAAACACGAACACCTTCTCTTTGCGTTCTGTCCTTGACAAGGACAAGCTCAACGGAGCAAATTTCTTGGACTGGTACAGGAATCTGAGAATAGTTCTCACCCAGGAACGTAAACTGTACGTTCTAGAGCAGCCCATTCCGGAGGCTCCTCCTACAAATGCGACGCGAGCAGACAAAGATGCTTACAAAAAGCATCAAGATGACGCGTTAGATGTATCATGTCTAATGCTCGTGACCATGAACTCTGAGATTCAGAAGCAACATAAGTTAATGGGTGCTTATGATATGGTTGAACATCTTCGTCAACTATATCAAGGACAAGCACGGCACGAGAGATTTGAGATCTCAAGGACACTATTTAAGTGCAAGATGTCAGATGGGGCTCCCGTAGGTCCATATGTACTCAAGATGATTGGGTACATAGAAAACCTACAGAGATTGGGGTTCCCACTTGGCCAAGAGCTGGCCACTGACCTGATCTTGCAATCCTTACCGGATAGCTATAGTCAATTCGTTCTAAACTGTAACATGAACGAAATTGACAAGCCACTGCCCGAGCTGCTTAGAATGTTAAGAACTGCTGAGATGAACCTTAAGAAAGTTAAGCCCCACTCTGTTCTGATGGTTCAGAAATACAAGGGCAAGGGCAAGCCCAAAGGCAAAGAAAAGTCCCAAGCCAAGGGCAAAGGCAAGGCACTGAAGCCTAAAGGAGGGGTCGCCAAGGATGCTACTTGCTTCCACTGCGGTTAGACTGGGCATTGGAAGAGGAACTGCAAGGTGTACCTGGAATATCTTAAGAAGAAGCGAAGTGAGACTTCCACTTCAGGTATATATGTTATAGAAGTCAATCTATCTATTTCTTCATCATGAGTATTAGATACCGAATGTGCTTCTCACATTTGTACTAATGTGTAGGCGCTGAGAAATAGCAGGGCATTGGCAAAGGGCGAGGTAGATCTACACGTAGGCAATGGAGCACGGGTTGCTGCTGTTGCTGTAGGGACTTATTTTCTATCTCTGCCCTCTGCGCTTGTACTAGAGTTAGATGATTGTTGTTATGTGCCTGCTTTAACTAAGAACATAATTTCAGTTTCTTGTTTGGACAAGAAAGGTTTCTCTTTTATAATAAAGGATAAATGTTGTTCTGTTTATTTAAAAGATATGTTCTATTGTAGTGCACCTCTGATAAACGAACTCTACATTCTAGACCTTGAAAGCCCTATCTATAACATAAATACCAAGAGGTTCAAGTCAAATGACATGAACCAAACCTATCTCTGGCACTGTCGCTTAGGTCATATAAATGACAAGCACTTATCCCAGCTCCATAAGGATGGTTTGCTGGACTCATTTGATTTTGAATCTTATGAGATGTGCGAGTCATGCCTACTAGGCAAGATGACCAAGACTCCCTTTAGTGGGCACAGTGAAAGAGCGACTTATTTGTTAGGACTTATACATAGTGATGTATGTGGCCATTTCAATGTCGCTGCTAGAGGCGGTTATAGATACTTCATCACATTTACTGATGACTTCAGTAGATATGATTATGTGTACTTGATGACACATAAGTCTGAATCCTTTGAAAAGTTCAAAGAATTCAAGAATGAAGTACAAAACCAGCTTGGCAAGAGTATTAAGATACTTCGATCAGATCGAGGTGGAGAATACCTTAGCCATGAGTTTCATGACTATCTAGCTGAGTGTGAGATTCTATCTCAACTCACTCCTCCTAGAACACCACAGTGGAATGGTGTATCCAAAAGGAGGAACTGTACTCTATTAGATATGGTACGGTCTATGATGAGTCACACCGATCTTCCTACATTTCTTTGGGGCTATGCTCTAGACACGGCAACTTTTATACTCAACCGAATTCCATCCAAGGCCGTGATAAAGACACCATATAGGATATGGACTGGGAGAGATGCCCAGGTGTCTTTTATGAGGATTTGGGGTTGTGAGGCTTACGTTCGACGTCAAGTCTCAGACAAATTAGGACCCAAATATGACAAGTGCTACTTTATTGAATATCCCAAGGAAACTCAGGGATATTACTTCTACATTCCCAGTTAGCACAAGGTAGTTGTGGCAAAGACTGGGGTCTTTCTAGAAAGGGATTTTGTTTCTAGAAAGACTAGTGGGAGTATGTTCGATCTTGAAGAAGTTCAAGATGCGGACCATAGCAATGAAGCCTTGATGGAAGTTGAACTGGAACCACAAATGTTGTGGATGATGTTGTTCCACAAAGAATTGAGGAACAACAACCAGTTCAAGTAGACATACCTCTTCGCAGGTCTGATAGGGTACGTCGTCAGCCTGAAAGATACTCATTTCTCTTGTTTGACCATGATGACATTGTGCTCATAGAGGATGAGCCCACCTCCTATCAGGAAGCTGTGATGAGAGCAGATTCCGAGAAATGGATAGAAGCCATGAGATCCGAGATGGAATCCATGTACACTAACCAAGTATGGAGTTTGGTTGATCCACTTGAAGGGGTCAAACCCATTGGGTGTAAGTGGGTCTTTAAGAGAAAGACTAACATGGATGGACTTATTTATAAGGGTCTCTTGGTAGATAAAGGTTTCAAGCAAATTCATGGTATTGACTATGATGAAACCTTTTCTCCAGTAGCTATGTTTAAGTCCATTTGGATCATGCTTGCTATTGCAGCATACCATGACTATGAGATATGGTAAATGGATGTCAAAATCATGTTTCTGAATGGAAACCTGCTCGAGGATGTGTACATGACACAACCTGAGGGTTTTGTAGATCCACAACATACTAGCAGAGTATGCAAGCTGCATAGGTCCATTTATGGACTAAAGCAAGCTTCTCGGAGCTGGAATCTTCGATTCGATGATGCAATCAAACAATTTGGTTTCATCAAGAATAAAGATGAACCTTGTGTCTACAAGAAGGTTGAAGGGGACATAGTTGTCTTCCTCATATTGTATGTGGATGACATACTACTCATTGGGAAAGACATCTCTTTGCTACAGTCTGTCAAGACTTGGCTAGGGACTTGTTTCTCAATGAAGGACTTAGGTGAAGCATCCCGCATTCTAGGGATACAGATCTATAGAGATAGATCTAAGAGATTGCTTGGTCTAAGTCAGAGTACATATATTGACAAGGTACTCCTACGGTTTGCCATGCAAAACTCCAAGAAGGGATTTCTGCCGATGTCACATGGCGTGAGTCTTTCGAAGAGTCAAGGTCCCTCTTCTAGAGAGGAGAGAGACCGCATGGATAAGATCCCTTATGCCTCAGCCATAGGATCTATCATGTACGCCATGCTATGTACTCGTCCTGATGTCTCGTATACTTTGATCATGACGAGCAGATACTAGTCAGATCCAGGTGAAAGTCACTGGATAGTGGCCAAGAATATTCTTAAGTACTTAAGAAGGACTAAAGAATATTTCTCGATATATGGAGGCGATGACGAGCTAGCTGTAAAGGGTTACAGTAATGCCAGCTTCTAGACTGACCAGGACGATTATCGATCGCAGTCAGGGTTCGTGTTTTGCATAAATGGTGGTGCTGTGAGCTGGAAGAGTTCGAAGCAAGACACAGTAGCTGATTCTACGACAGAGGCCGAGTATATTGCAGTATCAGAAGCAGCAAAGGAGGCAGTTTGGATCCGCAAGTTCATCACTGAACTTGGGGTGGTTCCTAGCACTGCTGACCCTATTGAGCTCTATTGTGACAACAATGGAGCTATAGCACAGGCGAAGGAACCTCGCTTACACCAGCGGACCAAATACATACTACGGCGCATCCATCTCATTTGAGAGATTATCGATAGAGGAGATGTGAAGATTTGCAGAGTACCTACAGAGGCTAACATCGCAGATCCATTGACCCAAGCTTTAGCACAGAGAAAGCATGATGGTCACACTAGGTCATTGGGGCTTAGAGCCTACACTGATTGACACTAGTGCTAGTGGGAGATTGTTAGTTAGAGCCCTAGAGCCAATCATTTGATGATTGTTGTATGTACTCATTGTATCATATTCTTGTATATTAATAAATGTATTTGTTTTGGTTATTATACTTACTTGTATTGGTGCCAGATAACTAAATATAATAGCGTCCTTAAATAGAGGGTTCTTACCTATATCAATCGGTTAGTTGAACCGATAGTGAGATGATATAGGGAACACTACTCTTAATCATTCCTAGTCGAGTATTAACATTCAGGGACAATGTTAATGTGATGAGACTAGCATGTAGGTCAACTCGATGACTTGATCTCACAAGTCATGGATATAGAGATATCAAGTTGACACATGGGTATGCATTGAAGAATGTATACTGAATGACCCGCTGATATCTAGTATTTTTTGTGCATAATTGGGCTCTTGAATTGAGTATTTTGCATCTTCTCATATGATTAATTCTTGTTTTATCTTATATCTTATGAGTTGAGAATTATTTAGAGCCATGTTGCATTTTCTATATATTTCTTGTGGTATCTTGTCTAATAATGGTACTTTATTTGTTTTGAAGGAATAGGCTCATTGGACTACAAGAATTTGGATTGGGCCTGATCCATTAAATGGAGCTTTCCTCTTGAGCTAACCCATGTCAAACCTTATCATCAAATCCCTAATTTTCCTCCTAAACTAAGCCCGAAACCAAATGCAAATCCCGGTTCAAACCTTGGTATAAAACCCAAAAGAATCGCGGATGAACAGTGGCTGCGCCTACTGTTCATCGTGCCATCGGCAATTTCCTCTCCGTGAGCGCGCGCGCATGCCCCCGATTCCAGTGAACAATCACATTCTGAATTCCAGATCCATGGAGGAAGAGTAAGGGAGCTGCTGACCAAATTTCCTGAAGCTGGAGGGTTACCAAAGAGGTCTCGACGGCAAGCTTTGCTGCGATTCAAATCTTCATTTCCGCCCCTGTTCGAACGGTGTTGACAGCAGGAGATCATCAGCCATCATCGGGAAGAGTTAGAGAGGTCTCTCTAGTGTTTACCGACTTGATTCCAGCCGCAATCATCGATCCATCAGCAAGCAACAGCTGCTCACAGATTTGAATCACATATCCAGATTTCGACAATTTCGCTCAGATCTGAACTTGTGTTCTTCCAGAGAGGTTTCTTTGGCTAGGATCAGCGGGTTTTGGATCTGAACTCGGATCAGCTGCGTTCTCTTTTCTGCTTTTCTGGATTTCGCAATTGAGGTTTCAAGTGAGGACTCTTGTGTGACGACAAGAGTTGTGATTCAAGAATTGGTTGTGATTGGAATTGGTTTAGTTTTAATCTTGCATTTCATTACTATTTTTAGCTAGATCTAGATCTCGGTTGTAGCACAGTTTGGAGCACAGATCAATTTCTTTCCAGAATTTTGTTTTTAATCCCTGTTCTTTGCTGCAGAATTTCCAGCATGTTTCTTTTAATGAAAGTAGTTTACAATCCTTGTTTTAGATGCAGTAATTTCAGTAGTTTATGTTGGATTAGTTAGTTTCTATTTTTGTTCTTTGATACAGCAATTTCAATAGAATCTTCTAATGTAATTAGTTTCTAGCTTGTTTCAGAGAAGAATGTTATTGTTTTAGCATTAAAGAGTAGTTGTTGTTTGATTGCAATTGTTTTTGCTTGCTTAGAATTACTTGAATCATTTCAATTTTGAGTAGTTGACAATTTTAGAGAATTGCTTTGTTTTATTTACTTCTCTTCGGATTTTAGTCATTAGAATTCTACAGTTTATTGTTTCTGTATCTTGTTTCCTTAAGAACTTGTTAACGAATTCTTTGTTTCTGCAAATTTGGACTGAGTAGTTATAGTGTAGTTACTCTAGATCTAATTTCTGCAATTAAATTCTGTTTAATTTGTTTCTTTAGCTGAGGATCTGAATTTTTGATTCTGCAACTTTTATTTCGGAAGTTACAATTCAGATTTCGAGTTCTGCAATTTAACTTTGCTTCAGAATTTTTGCATGCTTGTTTTGAAATTAATTCCTGCAAATTCCTGTATTAGCATTCAACTTAGATTCTAAAATTCTCTGTTAAGTTTGATTTCAGATTTTAGTAAGTTGTGTAGTTTCAATTCTACTACGTTGAAAATTGTTCTGCAAGGTTGTTAGTTGATAAGCGGTTGAGTTATTCACTTAGATTTAATTTCTGCATTTAAGCACACTTCATTTCTCTGCCATTGTCTTTGTTAGTTGGTACTTCTTCCTTTATCTAGGATTTTGTTCAAAAACATAGATTTGGATCTAAATCAAGCACTCACTTGCTAGGTTCCTTGAGAAATCGACTTGGGCCCTATGCTATGTCATATCTTTGAGTAGTTGAGGGGTTTCAAACATTGAATTAATTTGAAGTTCATTTGTGACACTAGTTATGGATTTACCAAATTTTGGCGTCGTTGTCGGGGAACTTAGTAGAGTTTGTTTGTTTTTAGATTGTGCATAGTTTATCTTTTCTTTGTTTTCACTTTCTTGATTTTATTGTCTATCCATTTTTGTTCTAATTATTGATTTTTTGTGGTATGACCAGGTCTTCATGTGATAAGTTACTTGATATTGATCCGGAAATTGAAAGGACCTTCAGAGCTTTGAGAATTCAGGAGAAAATTTCAGAGGACTCAGGAAGTTCTTTATCATCTTCATATACCCCCATGGCTGATCATAGTAGGACAATGAAGGAGCTTGCAGCTCTTGTTGAGGCTTTCAAATATTCATGCATCACTTATCCAACTCTAGCTGGTGATTTTGAGTTGAGATCAGGATTGATTCATTTGCTTCCAAAATATCAAGGATTATCTGGAGAAGACCCAAACAGACATTTGCATGAATTCCATGTGGTGTGTTCAACCATGAAGCCACAAGGAATTTCAGAAGAGGATATCAAGCTAAGGGCTTTTTCATTTTCACTTACTGGAGTAGCAAAAGATTGGTTGTATTATTTGCCACCGGGATTTATTACTTCATGGATTGATATGAAGAAGGCTTTCTTGGAGAAATTCTTTCCAGCCTCAAGGACTGCAACTGTTAGGAAAAGCATCTGTGGGATTCAGCAAGTAGTGGGAGAGACATTATATGACTATTGGGAGAGATTTAAGAAATTATGTTCAAGTTATCCTCAACACCAAATCAGTGAGCAGTTACTAGTCCAATAATTCTATGAGGGTTTATTACCTATGGACAGAAGTATGATATATGCAGCAGCCGGAGGAGCTTTAGTGAACAAAACTCCAGAACAAGCACGGGAGCTAATTTCAAACATGGCTGAAAATTCACAGCAATTTGGAAGTAGAGCACTCACTACTAGAGGAGTTGGTGAAGTTCAAATGGTTTCTAATGAACAAAAGGAGATAAAGAATTCATTGATGGAATTAATGACCTTGGTGAAACAATTAGCTTTGAACAATGCTATTCAACCTTCTGTTGTGCCGAATATGCAATTTCCATGTAAACAAAGCATAGTTTGTAGCATTTGTTCGAGTCAAGATCACCTTTCAGAACTTTGTCCAAATCTCCATCAAGATGAATCTTTGGCAGCATTCTCTAAAGCTCAGTTCCAACAAAAACATGACCCGTATTCATCTACATATAATCCGGGTTGGAGAGATCATCCAAATTTGAAGTATGGCAATTCATTCTATCAACATCCATCTTCAAATCAGCATTTCAGCCACAATTCCAGCAATTTCCAGCAACCTCAGCAAGGTTTCCAACAGCATAATCAGAATTTCCAGCAAGGTTTTCAGCATCATTACCAACCTGCAAATCAATATCAGCAATCGTATCAGCCTTATCAGCAATTTCAGAATCAGAATCAGAATCAGCATTATCAATATCAAAATCAGAATTTCCAGCAAGCAATTCCAGCAATTCCAGCACCTACAAGGATGAGTTTAACTCAAGGAGGTTCCAATAATGTTTCAAATTCAGATCCACAGCAAGCTAGATTGGAGGAATTAATGCAGCAAATTCTTCAGCAGCAACAAAATCAGGAAAGGCAGATTGGGCAATTGGCTTCTAGCATTAATGAGATTCAAACTCAGGGATCGAGTCAATTGCCATCTCAAACAATTCCTAATCCTAAAGGGAACGTTAGTGCATTAACTTTAAGGAGTGGGAGAAAAGTTTCAGAATCTTCAAGAGGAAGAGCTGCTGCTGAAAATTTTTCAGAAATCCAGCCATCCGGTTCTAGCAATGAAGAACTTCCAGAAGTGTAGAATGTGCCAGTTTCAAGTTCTAATCCAATTCACATTGATCCCTACGGCTTGGAGCATTCACAAGGAGGTGGAAATCTGATGCCAGATTTTTCCAGCAACTCTTGTCCAGCTGAACATTTTCCAGCAGCAACTCCAGCAAGCAGCAAATCTGGAGATGCAGGATTTCAGAATTCAGAGTCGTGCATTCCATTGCCTTTTCCTCAACGCAAAGTTCCACCAAGGAAGAATGTAGAGGAGGAGAAAGCAAAGGAGTTCCAAGAGCTTGTGGATTTATTTAGCAAGGTAGAAGTAAATGTTCCTTTACTCACAATGATCAAGCAAATTCCAAAATATGCAAAAATTTTGAAGGATCTTTGTGTGCACAAGAAGAAATTGAAGGGGAATGAGTTGATTAGCATGGGCAAGAATGTGTCTGCACTTCTTCAAACAGTTCCTCAGAAATGTGAAGATCCTGGAGTTTTTACAGTTCCTTGCGAGATTGGGAGTAATCTTTTTTAAGGATGCCATGCTGGATTTGGGAGCTTCAATTAATGTGATGCCGAAATCAGTTTTTCAAACTTTAGGCATTGGACCATTACAACCTACAGGAGTAGTCATTCAGTTAGCTGACCGCAGTCAGACTCACCCAGCTGGAGTTATTGAAGATGTATTGGTGAAGGTGAGAGAACTTATCTTTCCTGCAGATTTTTATATCTTGGACATGGAGGGAGACTATCTGGCCAGTAGATCTCCACTCATTCTTGGACGGCCATTCTTGAAGACTTCAAGGACAAAAATTGATGTTCATGCGGGCACACTTTCTATGGAGATAGGTGATACAGTGGTCCGATTCAATATTCTTGACACTATGAAGCATCCTAGAGAGGATCCTTCTATTCTTAGTTTAGACATCTCAGAGGAGCTGGACAGTGTAGATTTCTTTTCAGTGATTGATTCAGACTCAGATGCTGCAGAGGGTGGTATAGGTGATTTTTTGTTTCCAGAAGAGGAGGATATTTCAGCCTTGGGAGTGGATGATGAGTCTTGTGGAGTATTTCCGAGTGAGAGAGATAATTTATGCGTAGGGGATTGCTTAGGAGAAGCTCTATCCCTAGGATCGCCCAGAGAAGAGAAATTATGCGTAGGGGATTGCTTAGGAGAAGCATTACCCCTAGGATCGCTTTCAGTTGACCAGACACAAGATGAGTTGAAGCCATTGCCGCCACACTTGAAGTATGCTTATTTAGGAGAGAACCAGCAGCTACCTGTCATCATTGCCCAGAATCTAGAACCAGAACAAGAAAGCATATTATTAGAGATTTTGAGGCAGCACAGGAAGGTCATTGGATGGACTTCAGCAGATATTCCTGATATCAGTCATTCTATTTGCATGCACAGGATTTATTTGGAGGAGGATGTGAAACCAGTGAGACAGCCCCAGAGGAGACTTAACCCACTGATCCTTGATGTAGTAAAGAAAGAGGTGACTAGACTTCTATAGGCAGGTATCATTTACCCTATTTCTGACAGTAAGTGGGTAAGTCTCATCCATGTGGTTCCAAAGAAATCAGGGGTGACAGTTGTGACTAATGAAGATAATGAGTTAGTGCCCACCAGAGTGAAAAATTCTTGGAGAGTTTGTGTGGATTATAGGAAGCTGAACCAAGCAAGCAGAAAGGACCACTACCCCCTACCTTTTATTGATCAGATGTTGGAAAGACTAGCGGGCAAGTCACATTATTGCTTCCTTGATGGTTACACGGGATATTTTCAGATTTACATTGACCCAGAGGATCAGGAGAAGACCACCTTCACTTGTCCTTTCGGTACATTTGCCTACAGATGGATGCCATTTGGATTATGCAACGCTCCAAGAACTTTTCAGCGATGCATGGTAAGTATTTTTGGTAATTTATTAGAGCATTGCATGGAAATTTTCATGGATGATTTTTCTGTATATGGTTCATTATTTGATGCATGTCTGGAAAATTTGTCTAGGGTTTTAGATAGATGTATTAAGACTGACTTGGTACTTAATTTTGAAAAGTGTCATTTTATGGTTGAGCATGGTATTGTTTTAGGACACATAGTCTCTAAGAGAGGTATTGAGGTAGATCCTGCTAAAGTTAGCGTTATATCTTCTTTATCTTACCCCGCATGCGTGCAGGATGTTCGAGCTTTTCTTGGCCATGCAGGATTCTACAAGAGATTTATTAGGGACTTTAGTAAGATTGCTCTTCCACTGTCTCAGTTACTTCAAAAAGATGTGGAGTTTCAGTTTGATCAGAGGTGTAAGGAAGCTTTTCAGAGATTGAAGGAGGCTTTAATTTCTGCACCTATCATTAGACCACCAGATTGGGCTTTACCTTTTGAGCTGATGTGTGATGCTTCGAATTTTGCTATAGGGGCGGTACTTGCACAGAGAGTAGAGAGAGCACCACATGTGATCTGTTATGCATCGAAGACCTTAGATTCGACTCAAGCAAATTACACCACGACAGAAAAAGAGCTTCTTGCCATTGTTTTTGCTTTAGATAAATTTCGATCATATTTACTTTGTTCTCACGTGGTTGTATTTTCTGATCATGTAGCATTGAAGTTTCTCCTCAAGAAGCCAGATGCTAAGCCCAGATTGATTAGATGGATGCTTCTCCTCCAGGAGTTTGATTTGGAGATTCGTGATAGGAGTGGGAAGGAGAACTTGGTTGCAAATCATTTGAGCAGAATTGAAGGGGATTTGGACCATACGGCTATTGATGATGACTTTAGAGATGAGCAACTCTTTCGGATGCATGGTGAGTTACCATGGTATGCAGATTTGGTAAATTTTTTAGTAGGTAATGTTTTTCCTGCACAATTTTCAAAAGCTCAAAAGGATAAATTGAGAAGTGATTCGAAATATTATGTGTGGGATGATCCTTATCTGTGGAAATTTTGTAGTGATTAGATTATTAGGAGATGCATACCTGATTTTGAGTTCCAGTGGGTACTTACATTTTGTCATTCATTCGAGTGTGGGGGACATTTCGGACCACAGAGGACTGCAAGGAAAGTTTTGGAGTGTGGATTGTACTGGCCCACCCTTTTTCGTGATGCCTATGTTTTTTGTAGATCATGTGATAGGTGTCAACGAACTGGGAACATAGGACCTAGAAATGAAATGTCTCAACATTTTTTGCTATTTTGTGAGGTCTTTGATGTGTGGGGTATTGATTTCATGGGTCCATTTCCTGTCTCTTTTGGATTTTTCATATATTTTGTTGGCAGTTGATTATGTTTCCAAATGGGTGGAGACCATCCCCACCAGGACTGATGATTCTTCAGTTGTTGTTAGTTTTGTCAGGACACATATTTTCTGCAGGTTTGGCGTGCCCAGGGCAATAATCAGTGATCAAGGGTCACATTTTTGTAACAGACGCATGAAGACTATGCTGAGTAGATATGGAGTTTCACATAGAATTTCCACTCCCTATCATCCCCAAACAAATGGACAAGCAGAAGTATCAAATAGAGAAGTGAAGTCAATTTTGGAGAAAACAGTAAGACCTAACAGGAAAGATTGGAGTAAGAGATTAAATGATGCACTTTGGGCTTATAGGACAGCTTTCAAAACACCCATAGGGATGTCTCCATATAGGATGGTGTATGGTAAAGCTTGTCATCTTCCAGTGGAAATTGAACATAGAGCATTTTGGGTAGTGAAAGCTTGTAATTTTGATGCTAGCACAGCTGGAGAAGAGAGGAAATTACAACTCCAAGAACTTGAAGAGATTAGACTAGAGGCATTTGAGAACTCAAGGATCTACAAAGAAAAGACCAAGAATTTTCATGACAAGCACATTATAGGGAAGGAGTTCAAAATTGGTGACAAAGTGCTTTTGTATAAATCCCTGCTTAAATTGATGAAAGGCACATTGAAATCTCGTTGGGAAGGACCCTTTAGTGTGACTAACATTTTCCCCTATGGAGTCTTGGAAATAAAGGAAGAGTCTACTGATCGGAAATTCAAAGTGAATGGACATAGGCTAAAGATATTTCATGAAGGAGAAAAAGGGATGGTAATGCAAGAATTGAACAGTACCGAGGCCATCTATTCAATGTGAAAGGGAAGACTTGCTATTTCTCATTATTTCATGTCTTCGTAGATATACATGTCGTTACATAATTGCATGAATAATTCACTTGTTCGTTTTGGTAGTCTTTATGTTTTCTAATAATGAATTCGGTCATAGAGATTAAGATGTCGTCATTTGGTGGCTAGTTTAACTTCTTCGTTCTCTTAATAATTTTGCTTTCACAATTAATAATTCAAATTTTAGGAATCATTTCCTTGTAAAAATCATTGAATCAAATTTGGTAGTTTTGGGTTAATAATTGGTACCCCCTTACACTTCTTTATATCATTTTAGAGGTTTTAAAATAGAGTTACATTTGAGCATGAAGTTTCAAGTCTTTGTTGCATAAATGAATTCTAGGCTTGCGTAAGGTTAACATTTAGTGATGGATTCTAATTGATAATTTGAGATAATAACTTTTGCTTGCCTAGTGAGGATTGAGCCTAATTGTGTGATGCACTGATGGTTTTTGTCACTCTAGAACTTGCTTGAATCTTTTCAATATTCCACTTGATAAGAGATTAAATCATTTGAATGAAGGTTATTCCAATTCCCCACTAGTTATCACTAATTTTCTTTTCCTATATCATCATATCATTTATCTTTTCCTTTGTTTTATTATCTTGGATATGGATACACGGGATGTTGTGTGATGCTTTTATTTTGACCGAGACGGACAAAAATTTAAGTGTGGGGGAGATATTTAGTCTTTGATTGAGGATGATTGCTGAGTTGTGTGCCAACAGTTGATACATTCAAATTGGGAGCAGAAGTGTGAGTATGTATGCTCAACTTAATATGATTTCATTGAGGGTTTTGAATGGAAGAGACAAAAGGGAATTCTGGTGTCATTAACCACTACAAAGTCTGAAGCTTATTTACTGAAAGTAACAGCAGCAGTCACCAGGGACAGTAAAAGAAAAGCCTGAATTGGGAAGGCTAAATCGAGATGTAGAAAAAAATAATGAAGACATTGATGGATTTCAAGTTATGAAATGATACTACATTCAAAGATTGCTGGGAGTGCAAAACAGGAAGGTCAGATATATCAAAATGAGGAAACTGTGTAGAAAATGAAGAGCTGAAGTTTGGTATCAAAGTGTATCAAGAATCATATGCAACATTTTAATGATTAAGAGGCTAAAGGGAAGTCGTACAAGATGCATAAACAAATGGTATTTCAGACTTTTCATGACCATTTTGCATATATCAGTGGCTGTAGTGGCTGTCTGGAATCGGATGAAGGCTAATCTAAAAATGGATTAAAGGGAAGCAATGCAGAAACAAAAACAGAACTGCAGAAAAAAAAAAAGCAGAGAAATGAAAAAAAAATCTGTGCAGAATTATAACTGCTAATGGCTGCCCAATGAAGTTAAGATATATTCAGTTTCAATGGATTCTTGAGTGCATAGGGAATGGAATGGGACAAGTAAGATCAGAGAAGAGAGAGAGCAAGGATGTTGGTCTTGAGATAGAAACAGGTGCAGAGAATGCTTAATTAACTGCTATGTGCAGAAATGTGATGTTATGTGCAGGAATGTGCAAGACTGCATACTGAGTTTTATACATCAATTAGTTGAGCTTGATCGGACTGACTGGCAACTATCTGTGTTTGGATCAAATAAAAGATAGTCTTTTGAATGTTCAAGTTCAAACAGATTCGGAAAGGTTAAGAGCAATCAAACATAATGCCCAGAATTTCTGCTAATAGTCATTTCTATGCCAATTTGGGGATCAAGTTATAACAAGTTAGAATTGTTGAAGCTTGTAATTCTGTGAAGTATGCATCAATAGGGATTTTGAGAAGCTAGATGAAAAGGAATTGAGATTTTATGGCAGCTAAATGATTTGTAGTTGGTACAAAATCAGGGCTGTAGAGGAAATTCAGAAATACACTAAACTGCCTATGGAAAGTGGGAATTACTTAAACTTTTGAATGCTGAAACTATGTCCAGGGATCTAGTATATGCAAGAAGCTGAGAGAAGTTGAGTTCTATATTGAATTGGATCAAAATGCTGTTAACAGCACAGTAGGATTTATTCTGGAGAATGAATTTCAGTGCCTCAAAGTTCTGCTAAAATTTAAGTATTGGAATCTAAATTTGTTTGAAGTTTGCAGGATTGAAACTCTATAGCAGCAAGGAGTTATTCTGAATTGCTTATTTCCCGAATCCAGAATTCCAGCTGAAATTTTCAGAACTTCAATCTGTGCAGAAATGCAGGAATTCAGGGTGAAGTAATTGCTAAATCTAGATGCTGTAGATTGGTTAGAATGGGATGTAAAGGACTACTATGATTATCTAGACGTTGTTCACTTCCTTTCCAAGTCCTCACAACCTGCTGGACAGAACCTGAAAGTATCAAGTTGTTTAAAACAGAGAGGAAAAATGCAGAAACTACAGTGTGCAGAAAATCAGGAATTGGACTATGTGTCTGGTCACTGAAAATGAAGCTATTTTCCTTTATGTCTCTGATCCAAAATGGATGGAACCCAAGGTCTTATTGATACATTGACGAATGAATTATTTTCCAAATCCTTCTTGATGGAAAATCTTGTTAAAATGTCAAGTTGGTGGAATCTGGGAACTTAAGGACAGATTCGCATTATCTCTGAGCAAATCTGTAAATTATCAGGGGTTATCATGAAATTGCTATTTTATGCAGAATAGATGGAAGCAATAGCATGTAATGGCTGAATCTGCCATGAAGGACATTCTAGAGCCATTTTCAGAACTAATTATGATTGTATAGATCTGTTCTTGTTGAATCTGCAGATTTGGAAAGGAAGTGCGGAGTGAAGTATCTGCTATGCAAAAATCTAAAAATTTATCAAGACTAAGAGAACAACATTGAATGCCATGGCCGAAAATTAGCATCACATAGCATTCTCATTCCATGTCTTCCAATTCTACTTTAATCTTTGTTCTTTTACTTGCCTTTCTAATTCTAATGCTTCCATTTGCTTTTGCTTTTGTTTTCCTTTATACTTTCAATGAACCTTCATAAGGATATATCTTGATATCTGAGAAGGAGGTGAGAATTAGATGAAGAGCAAGCATATGGTAGTGCTTTTGCCATAAGTAGCTTGAGTGATCTCTACAATTACATGAATTGGAAATCAGGATGAGAGCCACTAAAAACTACCATGTGAGGACTAGTTATGTTATTATTTTCATTTTATTCATGATGGATGAAATCATTGAGTGATCAACTGAAGTAAGAATGGAGTTCATGATTGCTTGAGTTTTCGAAACTTCATGATTTTAGGTGACTTCTTTTTACTATCTTCTGAATATGGTTAAGAAAGGTAAAGGGGGGTGCAACCTCGGTCATTTCTTTAGTTTGTTTACTTGCTCGGGACGAGCAGAAAGATTAAGTGTGGGAGAGTTGATATCTAGTATTTTTTGTGCATAATTGGGCTCTTGAATTGAGTATTTTGCATCTTCTCATATGATTAATTCTTGTTTTATCTTATATCTTATGAGTTGAGAATTATTTAGAGCCTTGTTGCATTTTCTATATATTTCTTGTGGAATCTTATCTAATAATGGTACTTTATTTGTTTTGAAGGAATAGGCTCATTGGACTACAAGAATTTGGATTGGACCCGATCCATTAAATGGAGCTTTCCTCTTGAGCTAACCCATGTCAAACCTTATCATCAAATCCCTAATTTTCCTCCTAAACTAAGCCCTAAACCAAATGCAAATCCCGGTTCAAACCTTGGTATAAAACCCAAAAGAATCGCGGATGAACAGTGGTTGCGCCTACTGTTCATCGTGCCATCGGCAATTTACTCTCCGTGAGCGCGCGCGCATGCCCCCGATTCCAATGAACAATCACATTCTGAAATCCAGATCCATGGAGGAAGAGTAAGGGAGCTGCTGACCTAATTTCCTGAAGCTGGAGGGTTGCCAAAGAGGTCTCGACGACAAGCTTTGCTGCGATTCAAATCTTCATTTCCGCCCTTGTTCGAATGGTGTTGACAGCAGGAGATCATCAGCCATCATCGGGAAGAGTTAGAGAGGTCTCTCTAGTGTTTACCGACTTGATTCCAGCCGCAATCATCGATCCATCAGCAAGCAACAGCTGCTCACAGATTTGAATCATAGATCCAGATTTCGACAATTTCGCTCAAATCTGAACTTGTGTTCTTCCAGAGAGGTTTCTTTGGCTAGGATCAGCGGGTTTTGGATCTAAACTCGGATCAGCTGCGTTCTCTTTTCTGCTTTTCTGGATTTCGCAATTGAGGTTTCAAGTGAGGACTCTTGTGTGACGACAAGAGGTGTGATTCAAGAATTGGTTGTGATTGGAATTGGTTTAGTTTTAATCTTGCATTTCATTACTGTTTTTAGCTAGATCTAGATCTCGGTTGTAGCACAGTTTGGAGCACAGATCAATTTCTTTCCAGAATTTTGTTTTTAATCCCTGTTCTTTGCTGCAGAATTTCCAGCATGTTTCTTTTAATGAAAGTAGTTTACAATCCTTGTTTTAGATGCAGTAATTTCAGTAGTTTATGTTGGATTAGTTAGTTTCTATTTTTGTTCTTTGATACAGCAATTTCAGTAGAATCTTCTAGTGTAATTAGTTTCCAGCTTGTTTCAGAGAAGAATGTTATTGTTTTAACATTAAAGAGTAGTTGTTGTTTGATTGCAATTGTTTTTGCTTGCTTAGAATTACTTGAATCGTTTCAATTTTGAGTAGTTGACAATTTTAGAGAATTGCTTTGTTTTATTTACTTCTCTTCAGATTTTAGTCATTAGAATTCTGTAGTTTATTGTTTCTGCATCTTGTTTCCTTAAGAACTTGTTAACGAATTCCTTGTTTATGCAAATTTGGACTGAGTAGTTATAGTGTAGTTATTCTAGATCTAATTTCTGCAATTAAATTCTATTTAATTTGTTTCTTTAGCTGAGGATCTGAATTTTTGATTCTGCAACTTTTATTTCTGAAGTTACAATTCAGATTTCGAGTTCTGCAATTTAACTTTGCTTCAGAATTTTTGCATGCTTGTTTTGAATTTAATTCCTGCAAATTCCTATATTAGCATTCAACTTAGATTCTAAAATTCTCTGTTAAGTTTGATTTCAGATTTTAGTAACTTGTGTAGCTTCAATTCTACTACGTTGAAAATGGTTCTGCAAGGTTGTTAGTTGATAAGCGGTTGAGTTATTCACTTAGATTTAATTTCTGCATTTAAGCACACTTCATTTCATTGCCATTGTCTTTGTTAGTTGGTACTTCTTCCTTTATCTAGGATTTAGTTCAAAAACATAGATTTGGATCTAAATCAAGCACTCACTTGCTAGGTTCCTTGAGAAATCGACTTGGGCCCTATGCTATGTCATATCTTTGAGTAGTTGAGGGGTTTCAAACATTGAATTAATTTGAAGTTCATTCGTGACACTAGTTATGGACTTACCTATATCAATCGGTTAGTTGAACCGATAGTGAGATAATATAGGGAACACTACTCTTAATCATTCCTAGTCGAGTATTAACATTCAGGGACAATGTTAATGCGATGAGACTAGCATGTAGGTCAACTCGATGACTTGATCTCACAAGTCATGGATATAGAGATATCAAGTTGACACATGGGTATGCATTGAAGAATGTATACTGAATGACCCGCCATGAGAAAGTATCATGAATCGTTATATGAGTGTCATATACATTCTCATGTAGCTATTAGTATGACTACTAGTCCTTGGACCTGAAGTCACCATGGATCCCTACATAAGGAGTTACGTACTTTGGCTTCGTCAAACGTCACCCGTAACTGGGTGGACTATAAAGGCGATTACTGGGTATGTAACGAATTATGCAGAGGGATATGAGTGATGTAGATGGGATCTATCCCTCCTATATGACGGGAGTGACATCGATATTCTTGATAGAGTGAGACCACTAAGTGCATGACCATGCCCAAATGAGTCAATATGAGCTATTGAGCTCATTTGATCGAGTGAGTGTACTTGGAGTTCAAGATTTAGATTGATTAGAGGATGACACGGTCTATGCCTCACATTAATCAATCTAGATGTCTAGGATAGAAGGACACTTGTCATATATTATGAGGAGTCACAATTAGTAGTCACAAGGTGATATTGGATCTCAACATTCTTATAACTTGGGTAGTAATGATGTGTTGCTAGATACCGCTCATTATTTATGCTTCTAAATGGGTTTAGGAGCATTGCCAACATTATAAGAACCTATAGGGTCACACACAAAGGACAATTAGATAGAGATTAGGTTCATATGATGAACCAAGAGGATTAGATTCATGTGATGGATCAAATTGGATTAAGAGTAATCCTAATTGAACTAATTGAGTTGGACTCAATTTGATTCATGTGTTCAATGAGTCTAATTTAGATTATGACTCATTGAATCAATTTAATTAAATGAATTAGATCCATTATATTAAATTGACTTGAATCAAATGGTTGGATTTGATCAACAATGGGAGTTATAATGTCAACTTTGACTTGACTTGAGAGGAAGAGGAAGAATCAAGTTTGACTTGACAATTTGCCACCTCATTTGTGAGTTGGCATTAAGTGGCCAATAATAGTGTTACACATCATCATGTTTAGCACATGTGTGTGCCACCTCATGGAGGTTATAAATCTTCTCTTTAATGGCCACATTAAATGAGAATGGAGGTTACAACTCCAAATTGTGGCCGGCCACTTATGGTGGATGAAAAATTTGATTTTCATTCAAGGCATTCATTCCTCCTTCCTCTCTTCTTGCTCTCCCTCTCCTCCTCCTTGGCCGAACCATCTAAGGTGCTAGCACACCTTTGTTTGGTCTTCTCCACCTTGTTTGTTCGTGTGGATACGCATAGAGGATCGTACACTTGACGATCTCGAGATCCGGCGAACCGTTGGACGAGCGGGATTGCGAAGGGCATCGCATCGAGGGTAACTTCCTTCTCCTTGTAGATCTAGTTTAGAACTAGCATAAGAAACTCGTACTCGTAATGTTTTTCGAAAATTTTACTTCGCACGGATCCGGTGGCATAGGAATCGGGGTTTTCGAAATGCGAAAAAGCGGTTTTTACGGCCCGAAATTCCCAACAGTCTACCTGTAGGATTAGTGCTCCTATAATTATGACATTTAGGCATTTTGAAATCGCTCCTATATCCATGGTGTGTGAGAGTGGTTTAAAACCATTCTAACACTTAAAGAGTTTTAGAGCGGTTTGAACTGCTGTTGTTATATGTGTAGGACCGTTAGATTCGATAGAGGGGGGGGTGAATATCGATTAGAAATTTTAGAGTATAAACGCAGCGGAAAAGTAAAATAGACACAAATGTTTTTTACTTCGTTCGGAGCCTGTGACGACTCCTACTCGAAGGCCCGTGGTCCTTAACCACTTTCGTTGGACAATCACTAACAAGTCGAAATATGATTACAGAATGAATACAGGAAATGCTAGTGAAAATAAAGCAATACCGACAAGGAAATTAAATAAAAACTGAAGGAGCACTTTGTCGGAGCGTTGTTGGTGTCGCACTGAACGTCGAGCAGCAAGACCAGTAGTAGAAGAGTTCTCAGATTAATTATTGATTCTGAAGCTCCTGCCTGGGGCTTCTTTTATATGCTGCTCCGGGCGCCTGGATTCCTTCCGGGCGCCTGGAATGTGACGTAGCTGCTCAAACCGAGATGCTCCACGTGGCGACGACTTGGCTGGATAGAATTTGCCTTCCGGGCGCCCGGATTCCCTCCGGGCGCCCGGATCCCCTCCGGGCGCCGGGACCACCTTGTTCCAGAAATATCCTTTTTCCTGCAAAACAAAGTTAGTCCGAGGCAATATATATCCTGCAAAATAGATTGTTAGCACATTTTATCATAGTAGGAATTAGCACAAGTAGTATGACTTAGATTCCGTCTTTCCGAGACCGGAATCTAGTCACGATCTCGACTTAGACATCCGAAATGGTTCTAAGCCGGATCGACGCCTAATGTTCCCTTCCCGCGAACGCGTCCTCGCAGTCACTCCCCTCCAGTGACTTACCTCACTTACCTGCCAGACGTTCGGTCAGCCCTTCGACCCGTCTGGACTTCTTGCCAGCTATCCGGTCAGCCCGTCGACCTAGCTGGACTTCTTGCCAAGCGTCCGGTCAGCCCGTCGACCCACTTGGACTTCTCGCCAGCTATCCGGTCAGCCCGTCGACCTAGCTGGACTTCTCGCCAAGCGTCCGGTCAGCCCGTCGACCCGCTTGGACTTCTTGCCAGCTATCCGGTCAGCCCGTCGACCTAGCTGGACTTATCCTGCACAATCGATCAGAGTGTTAGATAACGACGAACCTAACTTAACCTGATTCGTCATTCATCAAAACCTGGGTTAGACCGTTAGTGCTAACCGCACCAACAATATGTATAACGTGTAAGATCAGTTTCAAACCGTACCTATAAAGTATAATAGGAACGGGTTTTTAATTTTTACCAACGGTTATGAAAACTGCTTCGATAGGATATAGGGACGGCGACAAGAGGAGCGGTTTTTAAACCGTTGGTAAAAGTGTATGAGTAGTTGAAAGCCGCTCTTAAAAGTCAAAAAAATCATCCCTATATGGGTGTTTTTTTTGTAGTGAGTTGCAGATGTTCAGAGAACTTATCTTGCCACGAAGAGGGACTCCCCCTTTATATACCACCTCACATAACCTCCGTAATTATGAGGTGGCAGAGATTGTCGAGTAAGAGAAGACATATACCTTAAGGTAATGTATAATAATTATTCGAGGAATCATCCTTTTACCCATATATATATATATATATATATATATATATATATATATATATATATATATATATATATATATATATATATATATATATATATATATATATATATATATATCTTTTGTCGTTTATAACTTATGTCCTTGCTAAGGTTGTTGAAAGAATATGCTCTTATAAATGGTCTGCTGATGGGAGGCACGATGGTCCCTGAAGAAGGTTCCAGGAGAATACTCTCTAACACATAGTTATTATTCTAACAGGTTGTTAGGATTCTCTGATTATGCTATTGGCTGAGTATATCCCAACTGGCCTATAAGGTCGGTCGTCTTTATGCATGTCCAAGAGGTTTTGTCATGTATTGAAGGCTATTTAAAAATCCATACAGAAAATAATATGACTCCTCGGGCGTATTAAAAATCCATCTAGGAAGCACTATGATAACTTGTGCATTCTAGAAATTCATCTGATGACATGTGTATGTTATAGATCCATCCGAGCAACAATATGAAGATAAGCGTCTTAGGCCTCGTCGGTCTTTTGTCCTGTCGGGTGTATAATGGGCTTATGGAGAAATGAAATTGTGTTCTGAGTAGTTCGATCGATATTTTGAGCCAAAGTACTTTAAGCCCAATCTTACACTTGTCTGGTTGGGAGAATAATAACTTGTGGGTAAAGTGCACTTGGAATTCTGACCAGATATATAAAGTTATCTTATGCTTATGCATATAAGATACGGGTATGAAGTCATATAAACCTGTTTGGCTCTATTATTGAATGGATACTCATAGGGTTGCCCGACGATCAGGGTGATCGGGCGTATGTAGAGAGGCTCATACAGAGTAAGGAGTTTGACCCTCCCTTCGACGAAGTCTATAACTGGTCGAATGTTAGGTGGGTCGGTTATTCCGGCCGGCCTATAAAGACAACCATCCTTAAAGTCAATCGGTTATTGAGTGACCGGGCACGCTGTCTCTTTAGTTCAAGGGTAAAGCACCAAATCTCTTATGTTCCACTGGCTTAAGGGTCAGTCGGCTTTTTTCTGCACAGCTTGGAATCTGACTAGGTCGATTCAGCGAGCCTTAGCATTAGGTAGTTAAATCAGAGCTAGATGGGGAGATGCTCCTCTCCATTGACTTTGACCGTCACAACATCTCCTGGGTCTACTCGTTATAACCTGTATCACTAGCTATTAGGATGGATCTCTATATATACTTTCTTGATTTATCTTAATGATCAGTGAAAAATTTTCATGAGATCAAATTAATCATCCCACATTTTAAGTTACTTTATTTGATTCATCATTTTTTTACCTATCTAAGTTACTGTAATTCTAATATTGTTATAGCAGCTATATCCTGATCAAAAAATTATGTATTAAGCATTTTTATATCAAAAATTCTTTAACATCCTGTTTAAAAAATTCGAACTTATCAAAATTGTTTCGATATGCTCAAATTCATAGTAAAAATATTGTAGCAATTATTAATGACGGATAGCAGCTATTACACTATTGTATTAGTTAATTAGTGACGGTTTTGTAACACTTAATTAATCATTATAATAATAATTTATTTATTTTATAAATTTGATCAAGTCTTTCTAATAAATTACTAATATATTTTTTTTAATATATAAGTGGTGTATGCGTTGATTTTTTTTTTTGAATAAATTGAATTAATTTATTATTATTATTATTATTATTATTACTTTTTTAGAGATATAGAAATGTTATCGTGCTCACAGATGGCCAACCACTAAGACATCTGAATTTTTATTTTTTTAAAATTTTTTTAGATTTAGGATTTAGAGTTTAATATTTAGACAAACAGAATAATTTTTTTTTAAAAAAAATAACAATAAGTGCCCATGGGTGGTTACTCATAGATGGGTGAAAAAGTAATAAAACTTTATATAAAGAGAAAGAATTTTATCACTTGCACATTCATCTATGAGAAACCCGTGAGGGTTTAATATTAATTTTTTTAAAAAAAAATATTTTCTATAGTCTAAACACTAAATCCTAAATTCAAAATCTAAATCCTAAAAAAATTTAAAAAAAATAATACTAGAGGCTCTAGGTTGCCCATAAATATAAGCACTGATCCTCTCGTCCGTAATTTACGGATCAGAGGATGATCCACTTTATAAATTGATTTATTTGGATGGACCCTATACTTAAACACATGGGATCTATCATAATTTAACAATCACGATCAATGAATTATTTTTTGGTCTAAATTATGGATCAGAGGATCCCGTTTGCATAAATATATATAGATATAATTTTATTAAATCGTGTGAGAAATTCCAATATTACCTAATTTAAGTACTTTATAAATGTAAAAATATGTATCACATTTCAATTATATCCTTACTTTCTTTCCCTGAAATAATTACATAGATGTTGATGCGTGTGTCTTTAAATTTTTCTTAATCCATTCAAAAGTTTACTGTTAAAGTTTACTATTTTCAATTTATATCATTGAATTCAAATGTGAGGACATGGATATATAAGGAAACTTACAAAAGTATATTGATTTTGATAAAAGTAATTTAGAGTGCTTTAGGTTTATCAATCAATTTTTTTTAATTTACAAAAATTTGAAAAAATTTATAATAAGTTCATTATAAATCATAAGATAGATTCTCCACCCATTTTTTCATAGGACACTCTTGATTTAAAAATTATTAAACTTTTAAAATTTTGAATGGTGTAGATTCATCAACCAGTTTTGTCCCGAATTAATTGATAAATTTAGAAAATCCTAAATTATTTCAAACTCAAATCAATGTACTTTCATCAGCCTCTTTAATGTATCCATATCATCATACCTGCATTTGATAGTATAAATTACGATCAATAAATTTTTAAACTTATAAAAATTTGATAAAATTTGTCATATACTTATTATAACACCTAGGGCAATGAAATCCTCTAACCAATACCACCAATAGATTCCTAAAATTTTTCTTATTTAAAGAATATTAAAGTTTTGAATTTTCAAATAGTATAGGTTAATCAACATCTTAAAAACTCTTGAATCATTTCAAAATAAAATCAATAAACTTTTACAAATCTCCTTAATATAATTATGTCTTCATATTTGAATTAGATAGTGTAAATTAAGAATAGTACATTTTAAAAAAGATATAATAAAAATTTAAAAATATATGCACATAAATTTATGTAATTATTTCATGGAATATATATATATATATATATATATATATATATATATATATATATATATATATATATATATATATATATATATATATATATCTTAATTATGAAAATAGGGTATGTGAAATAAATAATATTAAAATTTTCTCATGCGATTTAGTGAAATATTAAAAAATTTGAAAAGCGATGTGGATAAGGAAGGACGCTTGAGATAAATAGTGGCATGATTTGGAAAAGGTGTGGCGCGACGTTCTTCCATGGCAGCGCAGGTGGACGAACCCACCCACGCCGTTGGTACTTCAACTGCCACCGCTCCATGTGCCACCGTCGCTCTCCGGCCAGCAGCCAAAACTCGTTTTGTCTCTTTGCTCCCTGTAGCGTCGCGCCGCCCATTGCCAATTCCATGCCTATAAATGCCCCGCCTCCTTCCTCCTCCTTCATCGCCACAAGTCCACACCGCAACAGACAGTCTACAGCCAGTCTTCACTTCACTCTCCTCCGATGGCCTCCGTCGCTCTCCTCTTTCTCCACTTCTTCTTTCTCTTATCCGGCTGTGTCTTTTCGGACTCCTACGGGTGGGAATCCGCCCACGCCACCTTCTACGGCGGCAGCGACGCCTCCGGCACCATGGGTCAGCTCTATTTCCACAAGTCTAAGAAATGTTTCCTGCGATCTCTAAAATTTGCAGACTTTAATTGGATTGATTGTTCGCCGTGCAGGAGGTGCTTGCGGGTACGGGAACCTCTACAGCACGGGCTACGTCACCAACACGGCGGCGCTCAGCACGGTGCTGTTCAACGACGGGCTCAGCTGCGACTCCTGCTACGAGTTGCAGTGCGCCGACGACCCCCAGTCGTGCCTCCCCGGCTCCATCATTGTCATCGCCACCAACTTCTGCCCCCCAACCTACGACCTCCCCAGCGACAATGGCGGCTGGTGCAACCCCCCGCGCCCGCACTTCGACCTCGCCCAGCCGGCGTTCCTCCATATCGGGCAGTACCGCGCCGGCATCGTCGCTGTCTCCTTCCACAGGTGCTCCATTCGCCGTTTAACTTCCCTCGCCGGAATCAAGCAGTCACTAAAGCTCTGTTTTTTTGTTACTCTACACTACAGGGTGCCTTGCGTGAAGAAGGGGGGAATACGGTTCACCATCAACGGCCATTCCTTCTTCAACTTGGTCTTGATCACGAACGTGGCCGGAGCCGGCGACATGCACTCCGTGTCGATCAAGAGGTCCAAGGGCGGGTGGCAAGCGATGTCGCGCAACTGGGGCCAAAACTGGCAGAGCAACTCGTTGCTCGACGGGTAGAGTCTCTCCTTCCAGGTGACGACCAGCGACGGTCGGACGGTCACCAGCTTCGACGTGGCACCGGCCGTGTGGCAATTCGGCCAGACCTTCGAGGGTGGACAATTCTAACTAAGCTCATCAAGGAATTAAGGCTTGTAACGTTGGACGCTGAGGTAGCTCATCAGGCAGCACCCGCAGGAGCCTCCCAAACTCCCAACCCCTAAACTATAGTCTATATATACTTAGCAAGTAATTTATAAGCCATAACAGGGAAGGAAGGTAATTCACCTCAACATAATATTATGAATGTGTTGTGGAATTTAATTGTTATCAGTTACTGAGTGATATGATCTTTAGTGTGTTGAAGGGGACTGTATTCTAAGAGGAAAAATATGTGCATCCACTTGGTCTCCTCTATAATTTTGATTTACTTGATTGAAGGACAGAACTATTACAGAATCTAAAATTATAGAATTACAATAAAATAAAGAGATTTTGTTTTGTTAATGATGAACTGACGTTTTGTTGGAACTCTATTTCACAATCAATTGGTTGGAGACAAAGGAGTGTAGTTTGAATTGAAATTACAATGGACACAACTCAAACTTATATGTCGAGATAGTTTGAGCGAATAATCTCAAGTTGTTTACCTGAGTTCCAAGTGAACTTTCTAAGTGAGACACCTCGTACCATTGAGTGCCAAGTTTAGAAGAAGGTGCCAAGTTCTGCGGTAATGTAGTCTCCTTCAAACAGATTTGTTCCCTCTAACAGTGCAACGAGATCATGTTGGACGTCAGTTATCCAGGATAAAACGGTGAAACCATGATCACAACCTAGCACATGTTGTTATGGCAAACTTAATGTGTATCTAAACAATATCACGGGTGATACGACGATTAAGCAGGGGCCTCTACGTTGGATTAAAGTCAAGCAGATTAGATGATGAGGTGGCCAAAGTCAAGAAATGGTCAACCTTTGAAGCCAGTGCTAATAATGACTTCGGCTAAGATGGTTAGTTGGGCCGTCAAGTCGACCGAACTGAGGGTTCGGTCGAATGCTCATCCATGCGGTGTTCATGCAGATTTGAGCCAAGTCGACATTCTGTCGAGCAAGCCTTACCCTGATTCAAAAATAGCACAGTGAGTAAGCTCGATAGAGTGGTCTAGCCGATCGGACCATACGTCTAATCAGACCAATTGGGAATTCAGTCTGTTTAAGCTCCCTGACTCAACTGAAGAAGTCGAGTGAGGGCCAAATTGTCAACCAGATTCATAAAAGCCAACCGGGTACCCCTCGAAAGGGATGGTCAGTGACTCAAGCGATTGGCCAAAGTAGTGTTGGGACCTTTGACACCAGATAGAGGGGGGTTAATAGCCGACCGCCCATTTTGATCGCTTCCTACACTTGTTAGTGCATTGCGGAATACAAAAACACAAACTAACAAGATAAAAGTTAAACCCTAAAAATAAAGACAAGACAAACACCAAGCAAACCATAATACGTTTATGTAACGTGATTCGGAGATCACTTACTCCTACTTCATGACTGTCCATAAGGTGGATGATCTCGATCCATCGATGGATGATCCCTTGGATAACCTCCGGCTAGCTTATGTAGCTCCTTATGGGTGGAGAAACCTTACCATAACTCGCACAAACACGCTTGAGATGTTGTTTCACTTGGAAGACTACTAATAGGGGTTAAGCACCTCTATTTCGTCATCCTTGACCAAGCTCCCTGAGCTCTCTTAAATAGAGCTTGGGAGGAAACACCTAGCTATATTTTTTGCCACCAGTCGACTAGCACTTTCACCAGTCAACTAGAACTTTAAGTGAATCCAACCGTTACAGCCCAACGGTCGACTACCAGTTGACTGGTGTACACACTAGTCGACTAGTCACCTCAGCCAAAAGGCACAGAGACATTCTGTGGCTTAGCCCAGTAGATTGGTACATGCACCAATCGATTGGTAAACCTGAGTATACTCTCTCCTGCACTCAAACTCGCCCGACCAACCTAGACCTAGCCTTCTAGCCTTCTAGCCTCCATCATCAGCCTCGTGCCCCTTGGATGCCTCCTCATCCTTCATGTCTTGCCTTCTGGAGCTTCTATCGGCCTCGCATCTTTGTTGCCGGGTCTTCCACATCAAGACCTTGTCTTCTAGTCTCCTCCATCATCCTTGCGTCCCTTAGATACTCCCCATCCTTCATGCGTTTCCTTCAGAAGCTTCCATCGGGCTTGTCTTCATCCTTGCTAAGTCACACTTGGACTTACGTTACCAAGACTACATACTTGTACTTACACCGCCAAGACTTATATTTGGACTTTCCTTCTTTGCCAAGATCACACTTGAACTTCTCTTATTGTATCTGAAGGATCAAGAGATGCGATAGAATGAGGGTGAATATCGCACGTTAAAATTTTTTTCTTTTGAAGCATTTAAAACCATGAGTAGTGTAGAAGAAAATAAAGGACTCATTTCAGTTACTTGATTGCACCATTGAGCAATTCACTATAATCCTTCTTTCTGAAACCATTGGAAAGAATCAATGCATACAAATGCAAGTATAAGATAGTAACAAACTATTATCTTCTTTCAAGTTAAATACAATACAAGCTTAATAAATATACCGACAAGAATAGAAGATGAAGCTCGATCGGCACTTCTGGATGGAGTAGCTCACTTGAAGATGAGTAGTAGACTAGTACCATGAACAACAGCTTTGCACAGAGATGAACTCAAAATAGATTTCTGTCTCGGATCTCGAGCTCCCCTTTTATAAGCATCGTTCGATCGACTGATTCATTCGGTTGATCAAACCTCCTATTGGTCAACTGAATATGCTCCCTTCCTTCTCCATTAAGATTCGATCTTGGTGCATTTATGAGCTTTAATGGTTTGGTTGTCCGATAACCTTGTTCGATCGATCGAATGGTGAACTTTCCCTACTCGTCGAGATTCACACTTAATGATCCATTAATGAGATGATCTTTCAGTTGACCGATCCATGGATTTGATCGACCGATCATGCTTGCTTCCATCTCCGCTTCTGATTGATCTGATTTGTGCCACATCATCAAAGTTCGGTCGACCAATCCTCTAGTTCGGTCGACCTATCAATCTTTAACCAGATTGTTCATTAGTTTGATCTGATATGTGCTATGTGTCAACCTGGTTTGGTCGATCGATCCTTGCGTATCAGGCCAAACCTGTAAAACAGAGTTAAACAGAATATTCCCACAAAATAAAGATTAGTATAGTAATATATATATATATATATGATGCATGAGTAATATTAGATAGTAAAACTATCTTGATCTCAACTTAAAAACCTTCTCGGTTTCTTCAGTTGGATCAGCAACCTAGAGTTTGTTCCTTTTTGGAACACGATCTCATTGTCACTTCTTCAGTTGCTTACCTTAACCTACGTGTCAAACATTGATCCTCCAGACCTATTTGGACTTTTCTGCTTAGCATCGGATCGACTCACAAGGACTTTCTCTCAATTTTCAGTCCTCCAGACCTCTCGATCTCCCTTCCAAGTGTCAGATCCTCTCGACCCACTTGGGCTTTTTGCCTGGGTTCCACGATCTGCTAAGTTTTTCCTGCCTAGTCGCAACTAAGGCTTTCCCGATTGAGTAAATAGCCTACATACTTAGTCAACTTGTTAGATTATAACAAGACTTAACTTGAACCTTTGACAACATCAAAACTTAGGTTTGATTCTGGTACAATCTGCACCAACAATCTCTCCCTTTTTGATGTTTGACAACTATTGGTGCAACGAGGCGACAAAGGGGGGGTGAGTTGTCTGAAATAGAAAAATAAAAACCCCTTCCTCGATCCTTGGACTCAGTTTAGTAATGCAAATAAAATAAAAATAACAACTTAAATAAAATTAGTAAAAGGCCAAGAATTACTTAGTTACAACCTAGATGGTTGTTAATCCAAGGCAGATGAAAACTCACTAAAACCTCCTTTGCTGAAGGTGGAGAAGCGTTTTACATACAATGAAAGCTCAGAAAAGACTAGAAAAGTGAATACCAAAGTTATTGTCTTTTTTCTAGGTCCAGAGGTCTTTCTATAGCCCTTGAAAAATCTTATCTATGGCTTGAAGGCACCTCCAAAAAGATTAGAGGGCGCCTCCAACATGGCACAGTGGATAAGCATTTATGCACTGCCAACGGTAACAATAACCAGGTCGAGGGTGCCTTCCATAGGCATGGAAGGCACCTTCCATGTTGGCAGAAGGCACCTTCTACCTGAATGTCATGGAGGCACGCGGGGGCGCCTCGGAGGTTCCTTCAACTCCTATTGAGGGCACCTCCAGCAGTCTTCACCAGCATTTTTCGATCTTCTGCTGCTCCGATCGCCTGGGTGATTGCGGCCAATCGAAATAGGGCTCACCCGAACCTAATTTTCGGCCTTCTCCTCGAGCAGGCTTCCGCTCCGACTTCTCGTCCCTCAAACATCGCGTACGTTCTTCTCATCCACATCGGTGTACTTTTTCGCAGCACCTCATCCCTCGGATGCACTGAGCCTGTCGTCTCCCTTCTCGTGTCATCTTTCTCGCTAGCTGCATTTTTCGCTTTACTTCTTGTGTTCCTAAGCTCCTACACACTTAGACACAAGGATCAAAACCAAATCGGACTTAAGTTAACTTAGTTGATCACATCAAAACTACCACGGGGTCCAACAATCTCTCCCCTTTCTGATGTGCATCAACCCAAGTTCAAGTTAGGGAAATAATAAACAAGTTGCAATAAAAGAAATTGCAAAAACAATTTAAGTATAAGTTTGCAATAAAAGAAATTGAAAAAAAAAATATGATTTAAAAAAAATCCTAACTCCCCCTAAACTTGTACTTGTACTTGTACTTATTCCTTCCCCTTTAATCATATCAAAAATTAGGGTAGATAAGCTTTCTATTCTCTTTTCCTTGGATTGGGATTGAAATGCTTGTAATCTTCTTATTTTCATATCTTTATCTTTTTGGTATGGAGTAGATCTATTGTTCTAGGATTAAGGGTGTATTTGTGGTGTGATTTGATATATGATCTCGTGGATATGCCAATTTCCTATCTAGATGATGTTAGCATGTTTTGTATCCATTTGATCTTGTGTGGATTCATGTGTTTGAACCTAATTACCATGTTTGATTGAATGTTTGTGATATTTGTGGATCCTGTAGAGGGATTCCCTATATCTTATGACTGAGGGGTGCTCGTGATAGGCAATCCCGCTAATGGACATCTGGGGTGTCTTTTTGAAAGATGAAGCAAGTCTCTACAAGGAGGTGGGATGATTAAATGTATTTATTACCTACGTCATTACGTGGATTGAGTAGAGATGTGTGTTTCTGGGATGCTAGTGGTAGGTAGTCTAGCTAATGGTGTTCATATGGATCATATCTATTTATTCGGTTGTGGTGTAGAGCAAGGTCCCTTACCGGTTGTCTCCTGCAGGAGAAAACCAACAACTGCCTACAAACGCATGTTAATTGAGGATATAAATTGGTGAACCATATTACATCGATAAATATCACAATGAAACCTGTAGGTCCCTTGGTGGTCGGGAAGAGAAGGGGGGGTGAATTATCCTGCACAAACAAACTCAACCCTTTCTCGACTTATAGCTAAATTAAAAACACTTTTAATAAAAATTAAGAGACTAATTAAAAAGACAAAGATACAAAAAGAATTACTTGGTTTGTAATCAGAAGATTGCTAATCCAAGGAAAATGAAGCGCACTTATGAAGATCTCCTTCAGGCGGAGTAATCTCTTTCAATGTTAACAACTCACAATCAATAGTAGAACAGAAAGAAAGGAATTACAAGTTGTTGTCTGAACTACTGAAATCAGGGCTATATTTATAGCTCTGTTCCGGGTGTCCGAAAGAGTTCTAGGCGTCTGGGTGAGGATAAAGTTTTATCCTCATCGCAATGAATTGCGACAGCTATGATTTCGATAAAGTTTTTGTTCCGGGCGCTCGAAAGGGTTCTGGACACCCGGACCATTATGATCCAACCCTCGCTGAGCGAGGCGCCGCGGGGGCACCTAGGTGATCCCAGCGCTCGGACCGTCCGGGCACCTGAATGTGGTCCAGGCGCCCAGAGCGAAGTCAACTTCCCGGTTAACTTGTTGGTTCGGGCTCTTGCTCCGGTTCCACTTGCTTGAGTGATTTCGGGCATCCGGAATAAGGCTCATCCGAACCCAATTTCCGGCCTTCTCGAGCAGTCTTCCGCTCCGGCTTCTTGTCCCTCGGAAACACCGCATGCTTTCTTCTTGTCCACTAGTGTACTCTTCCACATCACCTCGTCCCTCGGATGCACCGAGCCCGTCGACTCTCTCCCATGCCGCCCTTCTCGCTAGTTGCATCTTTCGCTCGACTTCTTTTGCTCTTATGTTTCTACACACTTAAACACAAGACATCAAATAACAACATGACCTAATTTGACTTGGTTGATCACATCAAAACCTCCACGGGGTACTTAGAATCTCTCCCTTTTTGATGTGAATCAACCCAAGTTAAGTTAGGATAAAATAAGACATGAAATTAAAGACATGAAATTAAAGACATGAAATAAATATTCAAGTTTTATGGCCTTAGATATGTAATAGTTTGAAAAATATACCTCCCCCTTAAACTTAACTCTAATTCTCTCCCTTTTATCACATTAAAAATAGGGGTTAGCTTAAAATGATTAAGAAATAATTTTAAAAGAAAGCCTAGTTGGTGAAAAATTCAATTAATTATTTTTGATAAAATTTACACGAGAAAATAAAATAAATTTAAGTGGTAAATAATTTTGAGGTTTGAATAAATTTTTAAGTTAAAAAATTTAAGTTAAATTAATTTTTTAAAAAAAAATTTAAGTAGTCGTGTAGAAAAATTAAACTTTCAGAAATTAAGTGATAGAGAATTTTAAATATTAAAAATTGGCATGTGGATAAATAATTCATAAAATTTTAAATTATTTTTCTTGGATAGAGAGTATGATAACCTTTTACAGAAAATTAAAATTTTCAAAAATAGTAAATTTTTTTTTTAAATTGAGGAATATGAATTTTTGTTCAGAAATTAAAATTTTTAGATAGTTGTGTAATAAAATTTTCTCAGAAAAATTAAATTATAATTAAATTCTAACAGAAAAAATACTAAGAAATTTATTTAATATAAAAAATTTAAAGCGTGCAAGTAATTTAATTTACGCATGATTTCAGAACCCAATATAGGTTCCTTCCTACTAGGTTAATCAGGTATTTTCTAGGGATATAAGTTTTTGTTACTTTTTTGATTTGACCCTTGTGAAATCTATAATATCAATTTAATCCTTTATAGTTTCTAATATTTGAACATGCAGAGGTTTTTGTGTTTTCAATTTGTTCCTTTAATTTAGCATTTTCAAGTTTTACTTTCTCAAAATCTTCTATTAGACATGATTTTGTTATAATGTTTTTTATTTCTACATTTTCCTTTTTCAAATTATCATTTTTACTTTTTAACTTACACATTGATTTTGTTATGGATTTAATTTCAAAATAGAGTTAATCGGGAGGTAAGAGGCATAGTTCATTTACTATATCAGACTTGAAGCCGAACTCTCCCCTGCTTTGCTGCATTCATCTGAAGTCACTCCCCCTTCTTTGATGCTGGCCTCTGAAGTGCTTTGCTCTTCATGGCTCGCCATTAGTGCTAGTTCGGCATATTCTTCTATTTCTAACTCAGATGATGAGCTTTCGTCCCAAGTAGCCTATAAATTCTTGTGCTTGTTTTTGCTTGGGCATCTTGCCTTTTTTCCTTTTAGAGTTCTAGGCAGTCCTCGTTTATCTGTCCTTCCTTTTGATTCCGGTAGTATCGAACTCTTCTTCTATTTCTTGGATTTTTTCTGGTCTGCATTTCATTAAATTTGTTAGATCTAAAACATTTTCTAAATTTCCTTACCATGTAAGCTTCTTAATCTCCTTCCGAGTTTGACTCGGGTTTATCCTTCTTGATTGCATTTAGTGTCAGAATCTGGCTTGACTCTTTTGTTGTACCTGTACATCTGGTTTCATGTAATTTTAAAGTAGAAAAGAGTTCATCTAGGGTACCTACTTCCAAGTCCTTTGAAATGTAGTAGGCGTCGATTATCAAGGTCCATTCTGGAGTCCTGGGAAAGGCATTGAGTGCGTAGCATACCGAGTCCTGGTTGGTTATTGTTTCACCAAGGTTTTCGAGTTCGGTGATTAGTTCTTTGATCTTTGCATGTAGATCGGCTACCTTCTCACCTCTTTCCAGATGGATGTTCGTTAGTTTGTTCCGAAGTATGTCTCATCTTATGAGCTTCGCTTCGGATGTGCCTTCGTGGAGTTCCAGGAATTTCTCCCAAAGATCTTTGATCGACAAGTAGCTCCCAATACAATTGACTTCTCGAGGTGGCAGCACACTCAGCAAGTGATATTCCATTCTGTTATTTGATACGGAATCATTTTGTTCTTTCTTCATCCAAAGACTCTCCTCCTTCTCCTCTCCGTGTTGATCCATAGGAACTACAAAACCATACTTGATTATTAAATGAATCTCAAAATCAGTGTTTAGAAATACCTTCATTTGGTGTTTCCAGTGTGTGAATTCTCCCTCGAATTTTGGTGGAATGAGGCTTGGTCTGACCATTGGTTTCTTTGCTTTGGTAGGTGGTTAGTCCTTCTGAAGTATCCTGGCTCTGATACCAATTGTAGGTCCCTTGGTTGCTGATCCTGTCCGAGGGTCGAGTTGACAGATGCTAGGGACGTGGCGCTCGCTGCTGTCTTCAGATGACCTTCAAGATGGCGTTGACCTCTGGCGAACCTACAACAAAGCCGAGCCGGGAAGGGGTTCCCGGTGACGACCCTCCGACACTCAAGTTAGGCACCATCCAAATAAAGTGGAAGTAGAGTAACGAGACTGTAGCTACAGTGAAGAAGTTGAGCATACCTCCGTCGAAGTCTAGGGGTCCTTATATAGGATCTCGGGGAGGTGAGTGCACGCTCGTCGAGGCGTACACGTTTTCCCAAGCATACCTCAAAATGGGAGTGTCAAAAAAGTGTGTCTGACGCCATACCGCAATCGTCCGAGCATATCTCTGACATGACAGTGGAAACTTCCACCGTATGATCTTCTATTCGGTCTGGTAGACAACCATGCTGTCTGTCGGCGGCGCATGTCTCGGGAAGGATATCGCCAGCAGTCCACTTTGTCCTCTTCTGTCTCTTGTCCGTTACTAGGCCGAGCGGGAGAGCCGCTCGGTCGCATACTCGGACGGGCATGCAGCCTTAGTTGTTCGGTAGCTCGGTCGAGCGGACATGCTGCTTGGCACATCGACTCTTTTGTACGAGAACCCCTGAGCATTGGAAACCCGACCTGCGATCAAGCTATATTCGCGCCGACCGGGGCACTATCACGGCCGATCGGCGAGGTGACCTCCCCACTAGGCCAGAACATTGGGCTACCCATCTTGACTTTGACTTCCACGTGTCGTTAACCACTGTACGGCCGGGCCCTCTTCTTCACCACCGGATCATGTGCCTTCCCCTCAAGTCTAGTCGAAGGAGGCTGAAAATCCGACTGACTGGACTACTAGTTTGGTGGTGTAGCGGCCGCTCGACCACTGAGGTGAGTGCTTTTCTGTTCAGGCACAGTGAGGGTGCCAAGCAACTGCTCAGCAGCCTACCTGCTGGGCCTTGGGAAGTTTTGCTTGTCGCTGATTACTTTGCTGACCCGAGGGCGATTAATGCTGACGTCTTCAAGATCTCCTTGGAATTCATGCAAATCCTTGCCATTAAAGTTGAGCACGCGCCCATGCCCGCATAATGGCATTCATTAAATGTCGCCCTCTACCCTGTTGCCACGTGGCGCCACCGCCGTCATCGTACGGCGAGGGCATCAGCTCCGAGGGGATAGGCGGCGGTTTGAATTCAACGGTCAGATGCCAACTTCGATCTCCGCGACCTAGATCAGACGACTAAGGTTGACCGAGCCCGATCTTTATAAAGCACCGGCGCCGACTTCTGTTCCACTGTTGCTGCCTCCGCGTGCTTCATCGACTTCCACGGCCTCCAACGCTCCAGCGATCTTCTCCCTTCCTCTCCTAGGTCTCCTTTTGTAAGCTCTCTGATCCTCTCTTGTTTTCACGTTTGCTTCCCTTTGCTTTCCTTGGCATCGCCTCTCTTGCCGCTCTTTCCATCAATTTTTTTGATGAACCTTCTGTGTTTTCATTTTCTGCTCATGGCCAGTTCTTCTGACCCCTCTCCTGGCCTCTGGTACCAAACCATGGAGAGTCAGTTTGACTCGGGAGATGCCTCTAATCGGATTAATGCTTATGATATCCCTGCCGACCACAAGCTTACCCTGGCCGAGCCGTCCGATCGACCCCATGACCCGCCGGTCGGCACTGTTACTTTCTTCCGTGACCAATTCGTAGCTGGCCTTAGGTTTTCCATCCACCCCTTCATCACAAAAGTGTGTAACTACTTTCGTATTCCGCTCGGCCAGCTTGTGCACAAGTCCTTTAGGCTGCTGTGTGGCGTAGTTGTGCTCTTCCGAGTGCACAACATTCCCCTCAAGCCTCAGATTTTTCATTATTTTTACTACCCCAAGTAGTCCGAGATAGGCACCTTCTTGTTTCAATCTCGGATCGGCTTGGTTTTCTTTGATAAGATGTCTACCTCCAACCAGTACTGGAAGGACTATTTTTTCTTTTTGAGCATCCCCGAGTCGCCACCTTTCCGAACCCAATGGCAAACTGCTCTACCACCTCCTCCCGACCCGAAAAGGTATAGAACCGAGCCCGCTTTTCTACACGCGGCTAACCTGCTGGTCGGGCTAAAGCTGGACATCCACAAGCTGCTGCCCGAAGGGATGCTGTATCTGTTCGGCTTAAGCCCGATTCGAACGCGGCTTCCGAACGACCCTGGTAAGAAATAAATTTCTCTCCTTTTCTTTGGGTCTAACAGATTTCTTTTCTCTTTCTTGCAGCTGCGACCATGATGAAATCGGTAGTGCTCGGCATGCTAAAACGCAAGGCTGCCGAGATAGAGGTAGCTGCAGCGCAGGAGGCGGAGAGACTTGGCATCGCCCCAGTCGGCTCTCATGAAGGCGAGAGCGAAGAGGCGTAGACGGTGGGCGAGGCGTCTGCCGCTCGAACCGTCACTACCGACGCCGCAGGAGAGACCGCTCCGTCGAGCACTCATCCGGCCACTCGGCCCGAGGAAGCCGGGTCTTCCAATGATGAACTTCCGTTGGTTGCATGCAAACACCGTCGAACGGGCACACCCACCCGCTCGGCCACCTCAATCGTACACGTGTCCGAGCAGATGGACGATCCTCCTCCCTTGGCTCAAGCGACTATGGAAGCGCTATCTTCTGACCGGACCCCATCTCAAGGCGATTGGCCTTCCAACCCCATCGCTGCTCAGCCACTCAGCTCACTTCCTCCTGCTCGACTGACGATCAGGCGATCTCTCATCCGTTCCGATCCGATCAGCCAATCCTCTGCTCCTTCAGCGTCTGCTCAGTCTTCCCCAGGCTGGCGCAGGACTATCAAGGCGCTCCTTTCACCCAGCTCGGTACGGCTGGAGATGGTTAGCGCTCCATGGTCGTTCTAGCTGCCGTCCGTCTTCATCTTCAAGGTAATAGGCGCCCGATCGGAGCTTCTTGATGACTTTAAAGGTCCCAGCCCAGGGCGCCTCCAGCTTGCTCACATCGCCGACCGACTTCACCTTCTTCCATACAAAGTCGCCGACCTGGAATGCCCTGGGAATCACTCGCCTGTTGTAATTCTGCTTCATTTCTTTACCAGTACGCCATTAGCCGGATGGCTGCTTTGGCTCGCGCCTCGCCTATCAAGTCCAGCTCCAGTTGCCTCCGCTCGGCATTACTCGCGTCGTACTGTTGCACCCGATCGGATTCTACTCTGACCTCCACGGGAACGACAACCTCTCCTCCGTACACCAAGTGGAAAGGCGTGACCCCCCATTCCCTCCTTAGGGGTAGTGCGAATCGCCCATAACATGCCTGGGAGCTCATCTACCCAACTGGCACCGACATGGTCGAGCCGAACTCGAAGAATCCGAAGGATCTCCGGATTGGCGACCTCGGCCTGCCTGTTGCTTTGCGGATAGGCTATAGAGGTGAAGTGTTGCTGAATGTCGTACCCCTCGCACCATTCTCAGAGCTGCTGTCCGACAAATTGTTGGTGCGGGAAGCATCCGACGATCGAACCCAAGTTTTGATAATGGCAAAGGATTCAAAGTTAAGGTATGTTGTGATCTAACATGCTTAATGAGTATTTCAGGAAAAGTCCTAACTGCGGTTAGGCAGGTGAAAAACCCTAGGGGGTGGTAACCCTAGGTCCTAGGGGGTGGTAACCCTAGGTGGAGAAAAGTCCTAGCTGCGGTTAGGCAAAGGGAAAAACCCTAGGGGGTAGTAACCTTAGGTCATAGGGGGTGGTAACCCTATGCGGAAAGTCTTGGCAGGTTGATGACTTCAGGCAAAAGTCCTAGGGGGTGGTAACCCTAGGTGGAAAGCCCTGGTGTCGCGAACCAGGTGAAAGTCTGGACTAGCCGGGAAGCGGATGTCCAGCAGAAAGTCCGGAAGCGTCGAATGCTGAGCAAAAGTCCAGTCGATCTGGAGGATCGCACTGACATCAGGTAAATCTCCTGAGTGGAGTAGGTGAGGACGCGTTCCCCGTAGAGGGAACAGTAGGCGTCGAGTCGACCTAGGGTTTCCGGTTGGAAACCCGAAGTCAGGCTCGGATAGTCCGGAGACTATCATTATCACTTCTATGATGTTTCTGTTGGTGCAGCGGAGGCCGGCAAGAGGGGGGTGAATTGCTGAAAACACAAAATAAAAATACCCTCCTCGGATTTCAACTCAATTAATGCAATAGTAAATAAGTAAAGGCAGAAATAAAATTAAACTAAGCAAGGAAATAGAAATTAAGTAGAAAACAGGATTTAACCTGGTTACAACCAAGGAGGTTGTTAATCCAGGGCAGTAAGAAAAAGCTCAGTAGAAAAATCTCCTTTGCTAAAGGCGGAGAAGCCTTTTACACTTTGGAAGCTTAGAACTATTGCTAGGAATGGCTACACAATGATTGCTTGAGTTGTTGTTGAATTCCTAGCTCCAGGGGCCTTTTTATAGCTCCTGGAAAGTCTATCTCGAGGGTCCAAGGCGCCTCCAACAAGGTTTAAGGCGCCTCGATATGGATAAAACTTTATCCGCAGCATAAACGGTCAAAGCATGCTCAAGGCGCCTTAAACAATCATTCAAGGCGCCTTCAATGTGTTCAGGCGCCTTGAATGTGTTTAAGGCGCCTTCAAGGTTCATGCTACAGTATAGTAATTTCAACCTCTTTTGTCTTCTTTTCTTCTCCTCTTTAGCTTCGAAGCCGTTCTTTTGGGTGATTGCGACCAACCGGAATAGGGCTCACCCAACCCAACTGGCCTTCTCCTCGAGCGACCTTCCGTCCGGCTTAACCCCTCGAACGCCCGCACGCTCTTCACGCCCACCGGAGTACTCTTCCACAGCCTCGTCCCTCGGACGCACCGAGCCCGTCGGCTCCCTTCTCGTGCTGTCGCTAGCTGTGCCTTCCGCTCGACTTCCTGTTCCTAAGCTCCCGCACACTCGACACGGGATCAAACAAGACCTAACCAACTTGGTTGATCACATCAAAACTACCACGGGGTCCAACAATCTCCCCCTTTTTGATGTGCATCAACCCAAGTTCAAGTTAGGGTTAAAATAGACATAAAAAGTAATTTTAAAGAAAAAATTACTAAACTAACAAGTTAAGCATAATTTTTTGCAATTAGTAAAATCGCAACACTTTTTATAATAACAGAAATTTCAAAATTTTCTAACTCCCCCTAAACTTGTATTTTTCTCTCCCCCTTTGATCACAGCAAAAATGGGGTTAAAAAAATAACCTAAGTTAAGTGAAATGTATAGAATTTAAAAAAAATTCTAATTCAAAAACGATTTTTTCCAAACAAAAAAATTCTAAGTCAAAATTTTGAATTTTCAAAAAAAAATTTCTAAGTCAAATTTAAATTTTTGAATTTTCACAATCTGACTTTTTAGAATTTTAAAACGATTTAAGAACTTTTAAAGCATTATTTAATTCTAGTTTAATGCTTTTTCAGAAAGTTAATTAAACATTTTTTTTTCAATATTTTAGCTTCCAGGTCGTGGCGAGGCACTAGGCCTTCTTGGTTATTGGAGCAACAACCACTTCCTTAGACAAAGCTTCCATAAAGAATTTCAATATTTAATTTTCTCACTGTAAGCTTTTAATTTTTGAAAAATTAATTAAGCACAGATTTTGGAACCCAATAGAGGTTCCTACCTACAGGGTTATTCAGATACTTAGGGGGTACATAATTTTTGGGTATCCTTCTAAGCTGGCCCTGATGGTTTCTAATATACCAGTTCAATTTTCCATAAACTTTAATTTTTGAATTTGGAAATCTATTTAAACATGTACTATTTCTTAATTTCTCAATTTCTAATTTTAGATTTTTATTTTCAGATTTCAAATTTTTATTTTCTTTTTCTAATTGATCTAATTCTTTAGACAAAGCTTTAATAAACTCAAAAGACTGTTTAGAGTTTAGGGCACGTACCTTACTTACCTCATCTTGCGATGCTCCCCCTTCATCATTGCTTTCTCCTTCTGATGTTCCTCCCCTTCATCTATGCTCATTTCTGAGCTAGACGTTTCTTCTAGCTGATGGTTGGCCATCGGTGCTAGTCCCGAGAATTCTTCGATGTCGACTCGGAGGATGATGAATCACCAAGTAGCCTTGAGTTTGTGCTTGGGTCGATTGGGTTTCTTGCTTCTTTCCTTTCTTTTTCTCTTTAATTTCGGACAGTCATCCTTGATGTGCCCTTCTTCGTTGCAATTGTAGCAATGAACCACCCTTTTCTTTCGTTGATGCTTTTTCGACTGCAATCTAAATTTATTAGAATTAAAAACTTATTGAACCGTTTTACCAGTAGTGCCGCTTGGATTCATCGCCTGAGGCTTGGAGTCGAACCGATTACTTTTGCCTTTAGAGCTATGTTCGACCGGTCTTCTCTACTCCATTTGGCTCTGAAACTCGAGATTCGTGAAGTTCAAAAGTCGAAAATAACTGTTCTAAACTACTTACCTCGAGGTCCTTAGAGATGTAGTATGCATCTACTAAGGAGGCCCACTCTGGAGTTCTCGGGAAGGCATTGAGCGCATACCGGATAGAGTCCCGGTTGGTTACCTCTTCTCCAAAGTTCGTTAGTTGCGTTATCAGCTCCTTGATTATCGCTTGGAGTTGCGCTACCTTCTCGCCTTGGTTCATCCGGAGGTTCGTCAACTGGTTCCGGAGGATGTCGCGCCTCGCTAGCTTCGCTTCGGGGGTACATTCGTGAAGCTCCAGGAATTTTTCCCAGAGATCTTTCGCGGAGTCGTAGCTTCCGATCCGATTTACCTCCTGAGGCAGCAACTGAGTAGGTGGAACTCAGCCTTTTCGTTGGCGACGAAATCTGCTTGCTCCTTTTTGCTCCACGTGTTTTCTTCTTTGTCTTTAGGAGCTGCAAAACCATATTTCATAGTAATTAAAATATCAAAGTCTGTTTTAAAAAATACCTCCATTTTGCGCTTCCATGTTGCGAAGTCTCCGTCGAACTTTGGGGGATGGATGTTCGCTCCGGCCATCGTTTTGATCGTAGTGCTTCAGTTGGCGGTTAGTCCTTCTGAGGCAACTTGGCTCTGACACCACTTGTTGGTGCAGCGGAGGCCGGCAAGAGGGGGGTGAATTGCTGAAAACACAAAATAAAAATACCCTCCTCGGATTTCAACTCAATTAATGCAATAGTAAATAAGTAAAGGCAGAAATAAAATTAAACTAAGCAAGGAAATAGAAATTAAGTAGAAAATAGGATTTAACCTGGTTACAACCAAGGAGGTTGTTAATCCAGGGCAGTAAGAAAAAGCTCAGTAGAAAAATCTCCTTTGCTAAAGGCGGAGAAGCCTTTTACACTTTGGAAGCTTAGAACTATTGCTAGGAATGGCTACACAATGATTGCTTGAGTTGTTGTTGAATTCCTAGCTCCAGGGGCCTTTATAGCTCCTGGAAAGTCTATCTCGAGGTCCAAGGCGCCTCCAACAAGGTTTAAGGCGCCTCGATATGGATAAAACTTTATCCGCAGTGTAAACGGTCAAACTGGACTGCTCAAGGCGCCTTAAACAATCATTCAAGGCGCCTTCATGTGTTCAAGGCGCCTTCAATGTGTTTAAGGCGCCTTTAAACAATAATTTCAGCCTCTTTTGTCTTCTTTTCTTCTCCTCTTTAGCTTCAAGCTCCGTTCTTTTGGGTGATTGCGACCCGAATAGGGCTCACCGAACCCAATTCCCTTCTCCTCGAGCAGCCTTCCGTCCCGGCTTAACGTCCCTCGAACGCCGCGCACGCTCTTCACGCCCACCGGAGTACTCTTCCACAGCTCTCTCGTCCTTCGGACGCACCGAGCCCGTCGGCTCCCTTCCCGTGCCGTCCTTCTCGCTAGCTGCGTCTTCCGCTCGACTTCCTGTGTTCCTAAGCTCCTGCACACTCAGACACAGGGATCAAACACAGCAGGACCTAACCAACTTGGTTGATCACATCAAAACTACCACGGGGTCCAACAGTTTCTGTGCTAACTTTGTTTTGCAGGGTATGTGTTTGGGACTAACACAGTTTGCAGGAACAAAGGAGCAAGTTACAACTCGGATGAACAGTGTCCGAGGCGCCTCCATGGAGCTTGGAGGCGCCTCGGGTGCAAACCAGGAAAAGCCAGCGCAGAAGGTTGGAGGCGCCTTAGATGAAGATTCAAGGCGCCTTGGGTCGAAGGTTGAAGGCGCCTTGGGTAGGCTGAAGGCGCCTTGAACTGGATAAAGTTCGACCAAGTCTGTGCTGATCTCCGCGGGTGACTCGGCCTGTTTAAGGCACCTTGAAGGGCTTCAAGGCGCCTTGAACACCCTTTATAAGGGATCTCGAGCAGCAGCACCAGGATAACAAGTTCCAAGCCTTCTTTACTCAACGTGCTGCTCCGAAAGACTCCCGGAAGTGCTGCTACACGTCTACGACGACCCAGAGCTCCAAGATTCCTCTTTTTCGTCGTCGGTATAGATTTCCTTTATCACATCTCTTGTAATACTTAGTCTGTAATAATCGAGCTTATAGTTGTTGCCCACCGGAAGCGATCAAGGATCGCGGGCCTTCGAGTAGGAGTCGCCTTAGGCTCCGAACGAAGTAAATTCCTCTGTGTTTGTGTGTGTTTGCTTTTTATTCCGCTGCGTCTTAATTAATCGAACGATTTAGCCACGAGTGCTATTCACACCCCCCCCTCTAGCACGTCTCGATCCAACAATTGGTATCAGAGCCCTATATTTTCTTCATCAAATATTACATTAGTTGTTTCTTCAACTTTCAAGGTATTTTGATTATATACTCTAAAGGCTCTACTGGTAGAGGAGT
The DNA here is from genome assembly GCF_018446385.1 of Zingiber officinale. Classification (NCBI taxonomy): domain Eukaryota; kingdom Viridiplantae; phylum Streptophyta; class Magnoliopsida; order Zingiberales; family Zingiberaceae; genus Zingiber; species Zingiber officinale. The sequence goes on along the minus strand of NC_056006.1, from coordinate 16,086,416 downwards.
ATCCTAAGAATATTCCTTGGTTAGATTTGGGTGTAAATTTTCCTAAGTAATCTTTAGTATTTAATATGTGAACTTTACAACCAAATACTTTTAAGTAGTTTAAGTTAGGAATTTTATGATAATATAGTTCATAAGGAGTTTTCTTGTGATATTTATTGATTAAAATTCTGTTTTGAATGTGATTTGCAGTATTTATGGCTTCAGCCCAAAATTGGTGATTTAAATTATATTCATTTAACATAGTTCTGGCGGCTTCTTGTAGTGTTCTATTTTTACGTTCCACCAGGCCATTTTGCTGAGGGGTTCTAGGACATGAAAATTCATGTAGATATCCATTTATTTTACAAAATTGAGTAAATCTATGATTTTCAAATTCTCCCCCGTGATCACTTCTTATTCTTTTAATTTTAGTATCTTTTTCATTTTCTATTAATTTGCAAAAATTACTAAATGTTTCATAGGTTTCATCTTTTGTTTTTAGGAATCTTACCCATGTAAACCTAGAATAGTCATCAATTATTACTAAGCAATACTGGTTCTTGCTTAATGACTTGGCTCCATGTGAATCAAATAGGTCAAGGTGAAGGAGCTCAAGTAATGAGTTGGTTCTTTCTAGATTTGTTGGTTTGTGTGTTGACTTAGTTTGTTTTCCTTGTTGACAAGCATTACAGATTGAGGTTTCAATGAATTTTAGTTTGGGCAAACCTCTAACTAGACCGTTATGACTCATTCTTGAAATGAGTCTTGTGTGAGTGTGACCCAGTCTTCTGTGCCACAAGTCAGTCTCCTCTTCTTGTGTTATTAAACACTTTATTGAGGATGTGGGTAGATTAATTGAGTACATATTATTTTTCCTAAGTCCCTTAAGTGTAATTTCAGGATTTTCAATATTTCTGACTAAACACCTAGTTTTGTCAAAAGTGACTAAGTATCCGCTATCACATAATTGGCTTATACTTAGTAAGTTGAAATTGAAATTATCAACTAACAGAACTTTTTTAATAATAACTCGGAGCTGAGTTCGATATTACCTCTTCCGATTACTTTAAGTTGACCATTGTTGCCGAATGCAACTGATCCTAAATTTTTTAATTTGAGCTTTGAAAACTTCAATTTATCTCCAGTCATATGTCTGGAGCATCCACTATCCAACATCCATTGATCCAACTCCTACACATGAAGTAGTTGAATTGGTTTCTTTTTAATGGATTAAAGATAGCATGATTGAAGCAGACACTATGTTTTCTAATCCATTGTATAAAAAAATACTTTGCATTTTAAGTTTTAAAAGATTTTTGAAATGATTTTTAAATAATTTTGAAATTGATTTTCAAAAGATTTTTGAAATGATTTTTAAATAATTTTGAAATTGATTTTCAAAAGATTTTTGAAATAATTTTGAAAATAATTTTGAAAAGATTTTTAAATAATTTTGAAAAGATTTTTAAATAATTTTGAAAATAATTTTGAAAAGATTTTTAAATAATTTTGAAATTGATTTTCAAAAGATTTTTGAAATAATTTTGAAAATAGTTTTGAAAAGATTTTTAAATAATTTTGAAAAGATTTTTAAATAATTTTGAAAATAATTTTGAAATAATTTTGAAAAGATTTTGAAAAGTTTTTTAAATAATTTTGAAAAGTTTTTTGAATAATTTTGAAAATAGTTTTGAAAAGATTTTTAAATAATTTTGAAAAGATTTTTAAATAGTAATTTTGAAAATAATTTTGAAAAGATTTTTAAATAATTTTGAAATTGATTTTCAAAGGATTTTTGAAATGATTTTGAAATTAAGTTTTACAAGATTTTTGAAATGATTTTGAAATTAAGTTTTAAAAGATTTTTGAAATGATTTTTAAATTAAGTTTTAAAAGATTTTTGAAATTAAGTTTTAAAAGATTTTTGAAATGATTTTTAAATAATTTTGAAATTGATTTTCAAAAGATTTTTGAAATGATTTTTAAATAATTTTGAAATTGATTTTCAAAAGATTTTTGAAATGATTTTGAAATTAAGTTTTAAAAGATTTTGAAATTAATTTTGAATTAATTTGATTTAAGTTAATTTTAGTTTTAATTTCTTAGTCATCTCACCCGATCTAAATTTTCAATAAGGTAATCCTATAATTGTGGTGAGATGAATTGTGGTTCAGTTTAAGGGGTTGGTTTAACTTTGTGTTAGATTCAAAACTGCCCCAATCAAAAGGAAGCCAAGAAGCAAAGAAAAAAGAAGGCTCTAAAGGCAACCTGGGACGAATCTTCTTCGGAGGACGAAGACGACGAACTCAACCAAACACATAGAGGTAAAACACCACTTTGTAAGGGATCATGTAGCTAAAGGTGAAATTGCACTCAACCATGTTGAGTCCAAATCAAACTTAGCTGACATCTTCACAAAACCCTTACCTGAACTTGAGTTCAGTGGACTAAGAAGGCAAATAGGAATGTGCTGGGTAGAGTAGACATCTTACCATAATTATTTTTTTCTCTTTTCAAATTTTAGGAAAAACAGTTTTCAAAATTCCAATTTCTTAGAATTTTCAACATTTGGATTTAGCCTAAGTTTTCCCCTAGAAATCATGTTCCCCTAGAAATAAGCCAGAGCATCTCACAAACACCTAGGTTTACCTTGATTGTGATTGACACACATAGAACGGCGTGAGATGCATAGGGTATTGCCTGGACTCAAGAATGCTTATATCTGTGCATCAATATGAGTCTGGGCGTTAAATATGCAATAAACATTAATCAAGTTAAGTTCTCAAGCTCTAGTCAAATCTAACTGGACCAAATAACTTAACTTGACTAACCAAGTGAAAGCTATTGTCCTGTGGACATTAAGCAAGTAACTCAAGGTTAGACAGTTGGCAAAGGATACTCAATCTGTTAATTAAAAATGCCTATACTTTAGGGCTCTGATACCTGATCAACAACAATTACATTGCTATTCAACTTGACTTATGCTTGGACTTAAGGACCAACTGAATAGATAACCTAAATCAAATTTTTTAGCTACTCTCTCTCTTCAACTTAAAAATTTACAAATTTTTTAAGCTAAGGCACTTTTCACTTAAGCTAAATTTTCAAAGTTCAATGTTCACAAAAGGCTTAGCTAAGTGGTTCATAAAGCAACTTTAAAATCTTTTATCCAACCTTGAAACCTAACGTTATATATTATCGCTAAGATATTTTCTAGGTTACCTTTCAGATAGTTTTACAAAATTTTAAACTCAGTGCTTCCAAAATTTTAGGTAAAAAGTGGCTTTTCAACTTAGCCTGTTTTTAAGTCTAATTTATTCTTCAAAAAAGAAAAATTGAAACTGGATTTTTTTTTTTTTTGATAAAGGCAAAGGGGGAGAATAAGAAAATTCAAAAGTAAACTTTAACTAAGTTAAAAGTAAAAATTTAAAAGAGGAAACCCTGTATTAAGGGGGAGCTTCACAAGAGTTTAAGTGTTAGCTTAAGTTAGGCGTTGATTTGATTTTATATACTTAAGCTTGCTCACTTAAAACCTTTTTATGCAGTTGTTTTTACTTAACTTTGAATTTAGGTTGCCATAATCAAAAAGGGGAAGATTGTTGGTGCGGGAAGCATCCGACGATCGAACCCAAGTTTTGATAATGGCAAAGGATTCAAAGTTAAGGTATGTTGTGATCTAACATGCTGAATGAGTATTTCAAGAAAAGTCCTAACTGCGGTTAGGCAGGTGAAAAACCTTAGGGGGTGGTAACCCTAGGTCCTAGGGGGTGGTAACCCTAGGTGGAGAAAAGTCCTAGCTGCGGTTAGGCAAAGGGAAAAACCCTAGGGGTGGTAACCTTAGGTCATAGGGGGTGGTAACCCTATGCGGAAAGTCTTGGCAGGTTGATGACTTCAGGCAAAAGTCCTAGGGGGTGGTAACCCTAGGTGGAAAGCCCTGGTGTCGCGAACCAGGTGAAAGTCTGGACTAGCCGGGAAGCGGATGTCCAGCAAAAAGTCCGGAAGCGTCGAATGCTGAGCAAAAGTCCAGTCGATCTGGAGGATCGCACTAGCATCAGGTAAATCTCCTGAGTGGAGTAGGTGAGGACGCGTTCCCCATAGAGGGAACAGTAGGCGTCGAGTCGACCTAGGGTTTCCGGTTGGAAACCCAAAGTCAGGCTCGGATAGTCCGGAGACTATCATTATCACTTCTATGATGTTTCTGTGCTAACTTTGTTTTGCAGGGTATGTGTTTGGGACTAACACAGTTTGCAGGAACAAAGGAGCAAGTTACAACTCGGATGAACAGTGTCCGAGGCGCCTCCATGGAGCTTGGAGGCGCCTCGGGTGCAAACCAGGAAAAGCCAGCGCAGAAGGTTGGAGGCGCCTTAGATGAAGATTCAAGGCGCCTTGGGTCGAAGGTTGAAGGCGCCTTGGGTAGGCTGAAGGCGCCTTGAACTGGATGAAGTTCGACCAAGTCTGTGCTGATCTCCGCGGGTGACTCGGCCTGTTTAAGGCGCCTTGAACACCCTTTATAATGGATCTCGAGCAGCAGCACCAGGATAACAAGTTCCAAGCCTTCTTTACTCAACGTGCTGCTCCGAAAGACTCCCGGAAGTGCTGCTACACGTCTACGACGACCCAGAGCTCCAAGATTCCTCTTTTTCGTCGTCGGTATAGATTTCCTTTATCGCATCTCTTGTAATACTTAGTCTGTAATAATCGAGCTTATAGTTGTTGCCCACCGGAAGTGATCAAGGATCGCGGGCCTTCGAGTAGGAGTCGCCTTAGGCTCCGAACGAAGTAAATTCCTCTGTGTTTGTGTGTGTTTGCTTTTTATTCCGCTGCGTCTTAATTAATCGAACGATTTAGCCACGAGTGCTATTCACCCCCCCTCTAGCACGTCTCGATCCAACACAAACTGCCGCCCATTGTCGGACACGAGCCAGCGTGGAATGCCAAACCGACATATTATATGCTGCCAGATGAACTTCTTGACCATATGCTCAATTATTTTCGCCAATGGCTCGACCTCGACCCATTTGGAGAAGTAGTCCACCGCCACAAGTAAAAACTTCCGCTGCCCAGTTGCCATCGGGAAAGGTCCCACAATATCCATGCCCCACTAGTCGAACGGGCAGGACACTATAGACGCCTTCATCTCCTCAGTGGGTTGGTGGGTGGAGTTGTGATATTTTTGACAGGAAAGGCAAGTGGCGACGGTCCGAGCGGTATCTTCCTGGAGGGTCGGCCAAAAGTACCCGGCTAGCAGAATCTTTTTCGCCAACGAGCGGTCGCCCGGGTGTCCCCCGCAAGATTCTTGATGCACTTCCTTTAGTATATACTCCGTGTCCTCCGAGTTGACGCGCTTTAGTAACAGACGGGAAAAACCTTTTTTTTAGAGCTGATCCTTGATGAGGGTGAACCGACCCGCTCTCTTCCTTATCAACTGGGCCTCTTCCCGACCGGGCGGCGTAGTTCCTAATCGTAAAAATTCCACTATGGTTGTCCTCCAGTTGCTCGGGAACATGAGGCCCTCCATCTTGTCAATTCGAGCCACTAATGACACCTGCTCAATCAGTTGTTGTATGACGATCGGAGATATCGAATTTGCAAGCTTAGCCAACTCATCTGCTAGTTGATTTTTCATTCAGGGGATCTTTTGTATGACCACCTCGCTGAAGTTGGCTTTGAGCTTTTCGAAGGCCTCCGCGTAGAGCTTGAGTCTTGCATTGTTTATCTCAAAAGCTCCTGACAGTTGTTGAGCAGCAAGCTGAGAATCTGAGTATATCACCACCCGGCTTGCTCCTACGTGCCATGCAGCCTGCAATCCAGCGATGAGGGATTCATATTCTGCTTCATTATTGGTTGTCCACGATAATCTAGCTGGACGGACAGCTGCACCCGCTCTTCCTGGGGAGAAATCAATAAAATACCAATACCGCTCCCGAGCCGAGTGAAGGACCCGTCCACATATACTTTCCATAAAGATTTGGGCTCGGGATTATGCACTTCGGTGATGAAATCTGCCAAGGATTGCGCCTTAATTGTCGTGCGAGGCTGATACTGGATATCGAATTCATTGAGCTCAGTTGTCCACTTGATCAACCGTCCGGATGCTTCTGGATTGAGGACTCTCCCCAAAGGGTTGTTCATCATGACGATTATCATGTGCACGAGGAAATAAGGTTGAAGCTTCCGCACGGCGAGGACAAGCGCGCAAGCAAGCTTTTCAAGACCAGTGTAGCGGGACTCAGCATCCTTTAGAATGTGACTCAGAAAATACACGGGTTGTTCTTCGTTGTCTTGTCGTACTAACGCCGAGCCTATAGCATTCTCGGTCGAGGATAAGTAGATGCGGAGCGGCTCGCCAATGTTGGGCTTAGCTAATACAGGCAAAGAATTTAGATAAACTTTAATTCCTCAAACACCTGGTCGCATTCTCTATCCCACTAGAATTTGGTGGCTCGACGTAGAATCTTGAAGAAAGTCAAGCTTCGATCGGCCGTTTTGGAGATGAACCGTGACAAAGCCGTTATCCGACCGGTAAGGCGTTGCACTTCCCTCAAGTTTCGGGGAGGCGGCATGTCTTGCAGCGCTTTCACTTTGCTGGGATTCGCCTCTATGCCCCGCTCGGTAACAATGTACCTCAGAAAGCAACCACTCTTTGCTCCGAACAGACACTTTTGGGGATTTAGCTTGACTCCGTATGTCCTCAGCGTTTGAAAGGTTTCCTCTATATCTGCACAAAGGTTGGCCGCTCGGATTGATTTAATAAGTATGTCATCAGCATATACCTCCAAATTTCGCCCGATCTGCTTTTAGAACACCTTGTTCATGAGTCGCGGGTATGTGGCACCGACGTTCTTCAGTCCGAACGGCATTACGTTGTAGCAATAGGTGTCGTCCGTCGTAATGAAGCTCACTTTCTCTTGGTCTTCCCGGGCGAGCGGCACTTGGTGGTAACCCTGATAGGCATCCAGCATGCTTATCAGCTCGCATCCAACGGTCGAGTCTACCATCTGGTCAATTCAGGGTAGAGGGTAAAAGTCTTTTGGGCATGCCTTATTCAGATCCCAGAATTCGATGCAGACCCTCCACTTATTGCCCAGCTTGGAGACCAACACCACATTCGCGAGCCAACTTAGGAACTGCACCTCCTGTACGTGGCCGACCTCCAGGAGTTTTTTGACTTCCGCCCAGATTATGACGTTCTGCTCCGCACTGAAGTCCCGCTTCCTCTGCTTGACAGGCCGAGCGTCCGGCCGGACATGGAGCTCATGCTGCACGACGATCAGTGAGATGCCTGGTAGCTCGTGCGTTGACCACACGAAGACGTCGTGGTTGCGCTGCAGGCACCTGATCAGCTCCTCCTTCGGGCCCGCTTCCAGGTCTGATGCAATGAATGTGGTGGCCTCCGGTCGGCCATCCTGGATCTGCACCTCCTGCTTTTCTTCATAAACTAAGGTGGGATACTTTTCGGTTATGGTGTTTACCTCGAGGCGCGGTGCCTTCCGATCGGACTTTGATTCAGCTCGAATCATCTCCACATAACATCATCGGGTGGCCAACTGATCTCCGCAGACTTCTCCCACCTTGTCCTCCATGAGAAATTTGATCTTCTGACAGAAAGTTTGAGACGACCGCCCGGAACTCGTTGAGAGCCGGTCGTCCCAGTATCACATTGTAGGCGGAAGGGGTATCAACCATGATGAAGTTAGTGGTCCACGTCCTTCGAAGTGGCTCCTCTCCTAGCGAGATGACCAACCTAATTTGCCCGATCGGCGGAACCTCATTGCCAGTAAATCCATACAACGGGATTGTCATGGGCAGTTCAGCCCGGTCGATTTACAGTTGATCGAACGCCTTCTTGAAAATAATGTTGACCGAGCTACCTATGTCAATGAATATGCGGTGAATAGTATAATTTGCTATTACCGCTCGGATGATGAGTGCGTCGTCATGTGACACTTCAACTCCTTCCAGGTCTATGGGCCCGAAGCTGATCTTGGGGCCCTGTGCTCGCTCCCGACTGCATCCTACTGCATGGATCCTTAGCTGTCAAGCGTACGACTTTCTGGCCCAGTTTGAGTCACCGCCTGTTGGTCCACCAACAATGATGTTGATCTCACCCTGAGTAGTGTTCCTCTTGTTTTCTTCCTCCCGAGCAAATGGTTTCATTCGCTCCTGCGAGACTCTGGGATTGACCCTCGGCTGATGATGATGTTGTTGTTCGGGGGACTCCCTAGTCACCCGTCGCCTGGTACTTTGGTGTCGATGGCATCGATCGGGCGAAGGTGATCGGCGTCGATAGCTTCTTGGCACCGAGTGAGCAATCGAGCCGAGACTCCGACAATCACGGGTGTTGTGAGTTGCTGACTGGTGAAGCGAACAAAACATGAGAGTCCATACCTTTCCTTTTTGCTTGGGTCGATTGACCGCCACATGTTGGACAATGTGCGGCCTTGTTTCCTGATGAGAGCGCATTCCCTCAGCGCGGGGTCCTCTTGGTGGCTGATGGCTGACCATCGGACGCCGCTCGGCTGAAGACAGAGGCTCGGACGACGTTTCTTTCTTCCTAGCCGCCTGGGCTTCCTCTACATTGATATATTCGCTGGCCTTCTTCAGCATATAATCGTAGTCGCAAGGTGGTATTCTGATGAGCGAGCGGAAGAAATCCCCGTCGACTAGGCCCTGAGTGAAGGCATGCATCATTGTCTCGAATGAGACTGTGGGGATGTCCATCGCTGCCTAGTTGAAGCGTTGGATGTACGCTCGGAGAGTTTCTCTCGACCCTTATTTCATAGAAAATAGGCTGACACTGGTCTTCTGATAGCGTTGGCTGCTGGCGAAGTGGTGGAGGAATGCCGTTCGGAAGTCTTTAAAGGTCCGAATTTGTAACGACCATCCTTCTTACTACTACTACTCTCTAAGGATGACCGTTACTTAACTACTAACTCTACTTAACCGGTATGATTAAAAATCACATGAAAACCCTACCGAAAAATTTTGGCAGAGTCTTCCCTATACCGGTGACCATATTCCACAATACATGCGATATATACTCAGCCACAAGCGGCTGGAACACATATCAATCAACCACGCAGTATAATAAATCCAAAATAAAGAATACAGCACCAGAAATCATCACACAAGATTACAATTCTTCTACTATGTCCTAATCATATCAAAATAACAAATACTATCTCAAATACTCCTAACATAGCAAAAGACAATGGAAACTAAAATAAAACTTCTTTCATAGTCCCAAGGCTTCCATAGTCCTGGCATCACACATCCTTCGAACACCTCCTTGTCGTCTTCCTTTCTATATCTTTTCCTTTCCTGTATCTGCAGTAAGAGGAAGTGCAATCTATAAGCAAAATTTGCTTAGTAAGCGCTATCTAACTCACAAAATCACGAATGTGCATGTATACGAAAAGAACTAGAAACTATATGCTCTAAAAAGAAATAAAGCATAAACATAACTGCTCATGTCAAACTAATAGCAAAGAAAAGCTACGGAATCTACTCATGTAATTCTAATAGCTAATCGTGCTACTCATCTAATAGGTAAACATGAAAACTACTCATCCACTAGATAAACATGGTAGAATAAAGAATTAAACTTATTGATTTTTAGAACTATATGAAACTTATTTCATTTGTTCTAAACTTAATTTTTAATACTTTATGTTTATGTAAAACTCGTTTTACTTGTTCAAAAACTTATACTTATAATACTTCAAAATAATAATCAACTTCTTCTTGGGCCCAGGCGTAGTACCATCTTATGCGTGTTCCCTAATAGGTTGGGATAGTGAGCCACCAATCCTAAAAGAGCAGACCTCGGTCTACCAGGGCCAAGACCTCGGAATTGGACACCTGGATTTGTTTAACGACAACCTAGGAAGTCGGGTACTAACCTCTTCTTAAAAGTAAAATACTTATAATCTTAATTACTTCTTCTTTAAATGCCTTGACATTTTAAATAGGCACCTTGTGTTCCAAAAATCCCTAAAGTCTTGACTTTGGGATCTACTTAAGGCCTTGACCTTTTCTTTATTTTCTTTATCTTTCTTATACTTTTCTTTATCTTTCTTATACTTTTCTTTCTCTTTCTTATACTTTTCTTAAACCTAAAATACTGTTAGAGTATCTTTCGTATGCATCTATGAATAAAACTAACTATGTAACATATAATCATGCATAGAATGTAAAATAAATCTGCACATACAATACTTATCAAAATCTGCAAGTATTACTTATGAAAATCTGCTTATTAAAAATCTGCATACTATACTTAACAAAAATCTGCATACTAAGCTTAACAACTTTCTGCCGAATTCTCTCAAGACCATACTATTCATACCCAAGGCAATCACCAAAAATATAAGTGACACAACTAAGTCTATTAGTAAAAGAAACCATTCCTCTATCAGGGGAAACCATTCTTTACTAATAAAAGCTTCTGTAATATTCCAGTTGGTACCAAAAATATAGTAAACTGGTAATTTCCCTTTCATAGAACCTAAACTATCATTCAAGAGGAATAACATATACTTATACTATCATATATCTCCCGAATAGCACAACCCATAATCCATACATGTTCTACTTCAGAAATCAAACTAAATCTCCAAATCACAGTTAACTGCCAAACTCTGAAAATCCTATAGCAAATCTCCTATATCCCTAGCAACAATACTTTAAGCATGCTACTGTTGAACTAAAATAAAAGAGAAATCTTTGGGATCACGGCAGCAAACACAACCCCACATGCTCAATGAAATCAAAGATTTGTTCTAACCAACTGAGTATTACCAATTGGTTCTAAAAGAAGGTGCAGGAAATTGCATATCACGGCAGCAAACCCATCCAACAAAAACCCTTCTATCTTCTTTATGTGATTCACAGAAATTCGAAAACAAAAGTAAACCGAGTCCGAAATCTAATCCAAATTCCTCCCTTATAACCCTAATGAAGCTCACGGCAGCAACATGGCAGCGAGTTCACAACATGCTTCAAAAATCAAGATACAAAGAAACATCAATCGGAAATCCGGAACCACCCTTACCGCAGGTGAGTAAGCGACTTACCCTTGCTTTTAGGACTTACAACCGGAAAGAAAGGTTGCTAGGGTTTCGGGAAAAGCTTGAGATTCTAGCTCTTCCTTGTGCCTACGGTTTCTTCTTGATGGGAGAACCTTGTACTGATGAAGCACCCCCGGAGAATCCCCTCGCCGGCCGCCGGAATCGTGCCCTAGCTGCGGTCCTGTTTCGCCCGAAAGAAAAGTCGCCGTCGCACGCAGAAGAGGAAATCGCGAGCGAGAGAGGAGAAGAAAGAATTCGGGAGAAATTAGGGCTCGGGAAATTCTCAAGCCCTAAGTTCCTTTTATAACCCTGGTATTTCTGTTAACTTAAGGTTATTTCGCTGCCAACTCTTTCGCGAAATATCCGCGGAACAGTTGGTTGGCTGGGTTTTGACCGAGCCAAAAGCCCCGGGTTCAATTCTTGACTGCTACCTCTTTTTCTTCCTTTTATTTCTTGTTATTAACTTCTACTACTTAAATAAAATTCTCCCTTTATTTGATTATGTAACAACTGCTAGCCCAGTTGGTTAGCTGGGTTTTGCTCGGGTCAAGGGGTTGCCGGTTCGAGCCTCGGCTTGGATATTTTTGTCAAAACTTCTTTCTTTTGGTAAAAATACCAAACGACCTCCAAAAATTGCATAAAAATACTCTAAAACTTTCTAAAAATCTCTAGAATTTTTCTAAAGTATTTATAAATATTTTTAAGAACTTTTATAACTCCTAATGAGGAAAATTGGGTCGTTACAGAATTGATCCATCCGGTAGTCTCCGGAACCATCGTTGAGCCGAGTCGGACAGTGTAGTGAGGAAGACTCGGCACTTAACTCCGTCAGTATATTGATGGAGAGTAGCAACGTTATCAAACTTATTGAGGTGGTCGTCCGGGTCAGTCGTGCCGCTATACTCCCCAATCACCAGGGGGCGTAATGCCTCGGGAGTGGATCCTGCAGAATCGCCTCGAAGAACTGGCGATTGATCCGTTCGGGGGATGACTCGGTTTGAGGCGCTTTACCCTTCTTGATGTCCCACGCGGGGGCCTCATCGGATGATCCCTGGTTGGCTTGGGCGAGATCGGAAGGCATCCGGAACAGGGCTCGATGGAATGGAACCAGGGATGGCGATGCATCTCTTGGCATGCCGGTTTGCCCCTTATTCTGCGCCCAGGTAGAAAACTGCTGTGGTCAGTCTTCCAGCGCTGCTCGGCCACCAGATGACGAGGTGGCTTGCTGCGCAAGTCGTTTGGCTTGCGCCTTCTGCTGTTACTCCACTATCTTTGCCGCTCACGCCTGGATGAGCACGTCGAGTTCTTCTGGAGAGAGCGTCACGATGTGTGAACGTCCAGCTTCCTCCATCTTCTCGGCTCGGATTCAGGTGCGTTCCCACAGACAGTGCCAAATTGATCCTGTCCGAGGGTCGAGTTGACAGATGCGGGGGTCGTGGCGCTCGCTGTTGTCTTTAGATGACCTTCAAGATGGCGTGGACCTCTAGCGAACCTGCAACAAAGCCGAGCCGGGAAGGGGTTCCCGACGACGACCCTCCGATGCTCAAGTCAGGCACCGACCAAATAAAGTGGAAGCAGAGTAACGAGACTGTAGCTACAGTGAAGAAGTTACGCATACCTCCGTCGAAGTCTAGGGGTCCTTATATAGGATCACGAGGAGGTGAGTGCATGCTCGTCGAGGCGTACATCCTTCCCCAAGAATACCTCAAAATGGGTGTGTCAGAAAAGTGCGTCTGACGCCATACCGCAATCGTCCGAGCGTATCTCTGACATGATAGTGGAAACTTCCACCGTACGATCTTCTATTCGGTCTGGTCGCCGATCATGCTGTCTGTCGGCGGCACATGTCTCGGGAAGGATATCGCCAGTTGTCCAATTTGTCCTTTCTGTCTCTTGTCTGTTACTAGGCCGAGCGGGAGAGCCGCTCGGTCGCATACTCGGACGGGCATGCAACCTTAGTTGATCGGTAGCTCGGCCGAGCGAACATGCCGCTTGGCGCATCGACTCTTTTATACGAGAACCTCTGAGCATTGGAAACCCGACCTGTGATCGAGATGTCTTCGCGCCGACCGGGGCGCTATCACGGCCGATCGGCGAGGTGACCTCCCCACTCGGCCAGAACATTAGGCTGCCCATCTTGACTTTGACTTCCATGTGTCGTTGACCACTGTACGGCCGGACCCTCTTCTTCACCACTGGATCAGTGGCCAACAAGAAGGGGGGAGGGGGTGAATTGTTTTGCACAAACAAACTCAACCCTTTCTCGACTTATAGGTAAATTAAGAAAACTTGTAATAAAAATTAAGAGACTAATTAAAAAGACAAAGTCACAAAAAGAATTATTTGGTTTGCAATCAGAAGATTGCTAATCCAAAGAAAATGAAGCGCACTTATAAAGATCTCCTTCGGGTGGAGTAGTTGCTTACAACATTAACAACTCACAATCAATAATAGAATAGAAGAAAAGGAATTACAAGTTGTTGTCTGAATTACTGAAATCAAGGCTATATTTTAACTCTATTCCGGGTGCATGGAAGGATTCCGGGTGCCTGGGTGAGGATAAAGTTTTGTCCTTGTAGCAATGAATCGCGACAGGTGTGATTTCGATAAAGTTTTTGTTTCGGGCGCCTAGAAGGGTTCCGGGTGACAGGACCGTTATGATCCAACCCTCGCTGAGCGAGGCGTCGTGGGGGCGCCCAGGTGATCTAGGCGCCCGGACTGAAGTCAACTTCCCAGTTGACTTGTTAGTTCGGGCTCTTACTCTGGTTCTGCTTGCTTGGGTGATTTCGGCCATCCGAAATAGGGCTCACCCGAACTCAATTTTCGGCCTTCTCGATCAGTCTTCCACTCTGACTTCTCATCCCTCGGAAACACCGCAAGCTTCCTTCGCGTCCGCTAGCGTACTCTTCTGTGGCACCTCGTCGTTCGGACGCACCGAACTCGTCGACTCTCTCCGGTGTCGTCCTTCTCGCTAGCTGCGTCTTTCGCTCGACTTCTTGTGCTCCTAAATTCCTGCACACTTAGAGACAAGATATCAAATAACAACATGACCTAACTTGACTTGGTTGATCACATCAAAACCTACAGGGGTACTTACAAAACTGAACTCCTAGAACACTCATAAAAACCAAGTTCCTTCATTTAATTTTCTATTTCTATTTTTAGTTGATTTACTTAGCACATTCACTATCTTTGCTAATTGTTTAGCTAATTTGTTGTGAGACATCTCTACTGCTTATAACCAGCCCTTATGAGATCAATAATCTTTTATTACTGACGATGAAACCGTGCACGTGCGGTTGCGTAACATCGACATCGAATACAGCGTCCTGCGGGACAAGGGCTGGCACGAAGGAGGTCAGTAGGAGGAGGCGGAAGAAGGTACCAATGTCCGCCATTGAGATAATATTAATGAAGATATATACATTTTCAATTGGTCCGTGAATTTGTAGTGAGATTCAACGGGAGAATAAAGAAGTTTAATTAATGGGAATTAATGATAAGATTGATTGAATAAAATTTGGAAGGAAGTGAGATTCAGGATCGCATTTAACTTAAAAAAAAAAATCTAAGAGGAATTGGAAATTAATGGGAGTTAGGCATCTCATCAATTCGATTAATGGCCCAAATCAAGTTTGAAATGGAAAAAATATCTTCAATTGCTTATTATATAATTAATTGATTCCAAAAGGAACCAGGTGCAGGTGTTCTTCGACTCCTTCCGACTAATTAATATTTATTTGGAAGGAACTTTGCTCCCATTCCAAGTTTAGTTAAATTGTTTTAATTATATTTGATGCATTCAAAATCCATGGAGCGTGTCTCCAAGATATTTTCTCATTGCCGATAATGGAGTTTCCTCAGATAATGTGGATTGACCAGATACTTACTGGATATCTACCGACCAACCTCCATTATTGAATGTTGCTCCTATATAGATCAATATGTATGAACTGTGGTGGGACTAAATTCAATAAATAAAAAATAATAATACAATACAAAATAAAGTTATTCGGCGCTCAAAAGTGAGTCTAGGCCTTGGTCTGCCTATGCTTAGCACCAACCAACTCACTCATTGCATCGTACGTGGTCTGTAGTGGTCAATCTCGGCAGGCTTAGAAGCATTTCCTTAAATTAATGGATGGACTGTAAGCATCAGTGATCCCTTGAGACCTAATTCCTCTTCTTTCGGTACTTGAAGTGCATGTGCTAACTCCTTGGAAAGCTGATTCATGTGAAGAACTAGAGTTAACTTTAAAAACTCAAAATATTTTTAAAATATATGTATTTTTTAAATTTCAAACATTAATGTAGGTGGATTTTCACAATCCAAAATCTTGAATTTCAAATTTAAGGAGCTAAAAATGAACTTAAATTTAAAAGTTTAGACCTTAGCCCTTAGTTAAGTGTAGTTAAAACAATGATCCGTCGATCCATGTAGTTTATCTATGACTCAAAGTAAAAAAAAAATCAATTGTAATCTCACTTTGTCATAATATTTAGCATTGCTACATATGAGACCTCTATTCCGATCTAAATAATCATCGTAACTAGCAACATAATAAAAAAAATTTATATTTTACAACTCTCTTTCAATTAATGAAATATGAAAGAATAAAGGAATAACTTACTTCTCTTATTATTGTTGTGATTAGGCAAAGGAATAAAAGGGCTGCTTGTAAAGAGATGCTGTATAGAAAAAAAATAAAATAGAAAGAAGACCATTGATTTTGTGAAAACAGAGAAGAGAAGATATGGAAGAAGAAGCAAAAGATGAGAGCTTTAGCTTCTGTTAGCTTCCTTGACTAGATTTAGTGAGCTTAGAAATGACACAATGAGAGTAATGCAAGACAAAATAGGACTATTCTTGCAGTGTCAACAAAATCCTAGAAAACATGAGAAGAGGAAGAAGATATGAGGTTGCTCTTGTTTCTAGAAGAGGGCAGCAGTTGATGCTACATTTCTTACTTGCTAGAGAAGAGAAAGGAGTAGAAAAGAGAGCTCTTATGCTTGGGAATAGGAGAGGAAAAATTGTAGATTTACTTCCATTGGATAAGAGAAAGTGAAGAAGGAAATGGGAAGAAGGGGAAAAAATAATAAAAGAGAAGGATGTGCGAAGGCATGGCGATGACGTATGACACTACAAGGAAAACATTAGTGAGGGAAACATCGATTAGCAATTGAAAATTATATTTGACACATTCAGAATTTGCCACTACTAGTTACAAGGAAAACCTTGATTATCAATCGAAAATTTCATTCATAATATTTTTGGTCATCGACATCACATAGCGATTGAAATTTTCATTTCGTCACTAAATTTAGCTATAAGTATTTTATTTTTGTAGCTAAATTAGCGACACAAATAAAAAAGAGGTTGCTGTATTATCGACATTTTTTTTATTTTTGTCACTAATTTAGAGAAATAAATAAAAAAAACTTTCTATCGCTAATTTAGTCACCACTTTTTTTATATCTGTCATTAATTTAGCGACATAAATAAAATTCAAAGATGGTTTTTTTTATTTTGTCTATAAATTAGGGTAAAATTCAACAATGGATTTTGTTTTTATTTACCATCGCTAAATTAGAGATGGAAATTTTAAAAAAAATCTGTCGATAATTTAGCTGCCATTGTTTATGTCCGTAGCTGATTTGGCAATGAAAATAAAATTTCATTGTTAAATTAGTATAAAATTCAACGATGGTTTTTTTTTAATTTTGGTTGCTAATTTACTGTAAAATTTTGGCAGCACCCCACTTAATTCCACGATTTAAATCTTGTTTACATCCTAATTTCAATCTACATTACAATACAACATTAGAAACCATTCATTACACATTCAACATTCACAACCCATCATCATTGAAAAGCCATTCACGATACATTCATAAACAATTCAAAAACATTCACAAACAATACACAAACAAGATCAAAAACATCCATAAGCAATTCAACCAACAATTCACAAACCATCCACGATATATTCAAAAACAATTATATTATTCATTTAAAGTATCATGCATTGTTCTAAACAATTCCTTCACAAAAACAACACATCCTACTCAAAATCAACACATTTAAATCCAACACATCTCACATCTTACTCAAACCTAGTATATTCATCATCATCCAATCCTACAACAAGTACAATATGATAGGTTATTAAATAACAAGGGTGAAACTCTCATATATGACAAAATCCTACTTATATGGTAAAGTTAAAGTTAAAATAAATATACACAAGTACAAAACTACTTATTAGAAAAATGCACAAAATAAATACAAGTTTGACATGTTTTTAAAAAATATACCTTAATGAGAGTTTGGATACATGCTGATGGTGATAAAATATACCTTTATTTGAATTTTTCTCTTGAAAAGATGTCAACAATAAAAATTAGAGATACATATATTATTAAAATTAACATAACTTGTGATAAAGAAAATTATGAGCCACTGATTAGTAGAGTTTGGGACTTTAGTCTACGAATTAAAACCATGCAGTGTTGGAAAAGAAAAAGAACTCATTAATGGAAAGTAAGAGAAGAATTCTTGCATTTACCAATCTACTAACATCTTGACCTAATCTTCCATTGACTACTCACTGCTAACTCGAGACTGCTCTAATGTCTTGATCCGAGAATGATTAATATCTTAATTAAACCACTTAATCATCTAGTTAATGTACTCACCTTAATTAATCAAACTTATCAATCTATCAATTAGTCTATTGGCTAATCAAACCATGAATTTATTAACCAAATATTTAAATCATCAATAATTAATTAATCAACTTACTTAATGGTCATTCATCCGAAAGTTATCAATTTAATCAACCAATTAATTAATATATCAATTAACCTATTAAGTTGATAATTCAATTTAGCAAATTCTTATCATGATCCACAATAATCAACTCTAACAAATCCAAGCTTAATTAACCTTTACCCTAATCCATCAGCAGTATCTTCTCCAACGGTGGTACACGATGGCTAGGTGGTGGTCAATGGTCAATAGAGCTTAGGCATGCTATTAGTTGAGGAAGTCGAAGGCAGTAGTGTCACGATGCTTCGGCACTTTGCGGCACAGAGGCTTCGTGATAGTGGCCTGCAAGGGAGGAGAAAGAGACACTGCCATTGGCTTCTCCTGAGCCGAGTGTATTCTTGGTTGAATGCATGGTGTGACAACGATCAGCAGCTAGTGTTACGGCTTGGGCATCGAAGGAATGGAATGATGGTGACTCTTGCACCGGGGTTACACGGCGCAGGCACAACCGATGGTGGCAATGAGTGCCCGGGACAAAGGGAAAAGGAATGAGTGTCATTATCTTGCGTGGACGAAGGCGATGCCACGATCCCACTACAGATGTAGTTATTGCGAGGAGCGACACCTAATAGTAATAGGAAAATGAACATAGGAATTTTAATCAAAATGTATATTAATAACCTTAATCAACTCCAAATGGATATTCTAAACTAGTTTTTATCCTATCTATTTAGCCCTATAAAATCTAAATGATTAATTTAAAATCCAAAAAAAAATTAAAAAATTTCTATAAATTTCTATAAATCTATTTCCCTCTTAATTTCTCACTAAAATATATTTATTTTCTTAAGAATAATTTAATTATGTTAAATTTTAATTATTTTAAATCATTATTTATATTTTTGGTATATGACAAGCCTAGCTTCAAGTCTACTCGAGGTGGTCAACAGAGATTTTTGAAGGCGGCTAGCACAAGAAGAATGTGGCTGCTCAAACACAACAGCCAGTGGTAGCGATAGGGGAGAAGAGGAAGGAGCATGACGTCGGCATCGACTGTACGTGAGTAGCGGTGGGTACCAGATCAGACGTGCAATGGAATGATGCCGCAAATGTATGGGATGAGGGAAGAAAAGTGAAGGGGATAAAAGGGAAATTTAGGTTAAAGAATCTAAACTTAAATTATTTAAATCAATTAATTCCCAATTTAAATTAGATAGAAACCTAGATTTATCCTGATAAAACGTCCAAAAATTCAGATAAAATCTATTTCCTTCTAAATTATCCCTTAGATTATATTATTTTTCCCAAATAATATTTTTATCTCAAATTTTAATAGTTTTAAATCTTTATCATCTCAATTATTATATACATATATATAGGATCGATGTGCGCTAGAGGGGAGGGGGAATAACACTCGTGACTTTCACGTTTGTTTAAAATAATCGGAGAACGTGGTGGAATAAAGATGGAAAAGAAAAGCCAACAATGTTAACAAGTCCAAGATTTACATGGTTCGGGGCCTATGACAACTCCTACTCCAAGGCCCGCACATGAGACTGCTTTCGTTGGACAATCACTATTAGTTCGAAATAATACTAGTGAAGATTTACAACTTTTTGAAGAACTAAATAAAATATACCGACGATCTACAAATTTGAAGTATTGAGCCTTCAGTCGTCGGAACAACGTTTGGGCATCGTAGAAGTGTTTTCTGAGTAGCGCACAAGAGCAGACCACTTCCAGGTGCCCGGACCTCCTTCGAGCGTCCAGACCATGATGTAGGCTCGACCAATCACCACGCTTCAGTTCGCTGCGAAGATAGATTTTTGGCAGTCTGGGTGCCTGGACCAGCTCTGGACCCTCGGACCACCATCTTTTTCCAAATTTAATTTCTTACAAAATAAGGTTAGTCCAGACAAATAATATGTAAAAGAAAGATAAGATTTGACAGCCTTCAGACTGTCCAGTCCTGACTTTGAGTTTTGTTAAAACTCTAGGTTGGACCGACGCCTACTGTTCACTCTTTGGGTAATGCGTCCTCACCTACTCCTCTCAGGATAGTTTACCTTTTGTAAGACTGGTCCTCCAGATCGTCTAGACTTTTACTCATCGTTTGAGACTTCAGGTCTTCATGATGAACATCCTCTCCATGACCTGTTCAGACTTCCACCTGGTCCGTGATGTTAGTATTAGCCCTAGTACCAGTTATGAGATGATTGCAAACGGCTCCTTTTGTATCATATTTCATTATTAATAAAGGTAAAGTTATTATATTTACTTCAATTTAGTGCCGAATGAGTGAGTATAATAATGTCCTAGAGTAGGAGGTTCTAATCTACAACATATCAATTGGTTGAATTAATAGTGAGATATTGTAGATATACATAGAACACTACTCTTAACTATTCCTAGTCAAGCATTAATATGCAAGGATAATATTAATGCATCGAGACTAGCATGTAGGTCAACGAATGACTTAATCTCACAAGTCACGGATATGAGATATCAGATTGACACATAAATATATATTAGAGAATATATACTGAATGACCCACCATGAGAATGTTTCATAGATCATTATATGAGTGTCATAAATACTCTCATATGACTATTGGTATGAATAGTCCGTAGACCTGAAGTCACTACGGTTCCCTACATAAGTAGTTGTGTGATTTGGTATCGTAAAATGCCACCTGTAACAAGTAGACTATAAAGTCGATCACTGGGTATGCAATAAGTTATGCGGAGGGATATGAGTGATGTAAATGGGATTTATCCCTTCTATATGACAGAACTGATATCTGTGGGCCCCTTGATTAGTAGGACACAAAATGCATGACCATGCTCAAATAAGTCAATATGTGATATTGAGCTTATTTGTTTTAGTGTATCTACTTAGAGATAAAAAAAATACAAAGATTGGTAAGAGAATAACGCAATCTATACCTCATTGATCAATCTAAATATCATAGGTAGAAGAATTGAGTCATATAAGATAATAGACACGAAAAGGTTGGGTTGGATCTCGACATTCTCGTCACTTGAGTAGTAATGATGCATTGCTAGATGCCTGATAACCATGATTTTACTATATTATTTTGATTCATTTATGCATGGTTTGCTGTTGATTTCATAGGTTTAAATCATGATTACATCACATTTATACATTGTATCGATTTTGGACCTAATTATAAATTATTTTATTTTTCATGTTATTTGATGATAATATTTGATTCTTATTTTGTAGGCATCAAAGGATCTTAGATTTGGATCTATTTGAACCGAATTTGTGCTCGAATCAGAGTTTAAACGAGAAGATCAAACTGCGGAGCATTATGGACCGTTCATCGAAAATTGGATAGATCTGAACCATCCAGTGAAGATCTGGTCGATCCGACCTAAGGGAGAGTAGATCCAGACCCTTGATTAAGATCACCACCTTCGGATCGGATTTTTAGAGATTTTCACCGTTGATCAAGCTCCAAATCGCTCACAGCCATCCATTCAGATCTGGATCTGATTTAAATAGAGAAGCTACAGTGCACTCTGCTTCGTCGATCTCCTCACAGTGCTCGTGTCGCGCGAGTGCCACCGGCGAGTTCCGACCCCCATTCCTTTTCCGATCATCTTCTAAAGCAACAACGTCAGTGAGGAAGCTTCTCCGATCATCTGGTGCCGCCGGTGGACGTTCCCTCCAGCGCGTTTTCTTCTTCAGGCTATACTCTGTTTCCTCGGATTTGAGGGCATTCCCTCAGATTTATGATTCCCTTCCGATCAGAGAGCATTGGCGGCATTCCTCCATTGTTCCTGAGCTTCATCCAACGATCATCTGCAATCCACAACTTCCATCCAGATTCAGAGAGCTCCGGTTAGCAGAAATCAAGATTTTCGGCCATCTAGAGGTTACGGCTTGTTTCCAGCTCGCCGGAGGCATTCCGCCGGTGTGGCTAAGCAATTCCGAGCAGATATGCAGCTAAGGGTTCTTCATTGATGACCGGAGTTGGGCATTCTCGACTCTGGCCTCTTGTGTGACGGCAAGAGTGTGAAGATTGTTAAATTGATTGTGAGATTGGAACGGTTTACCATTTTTAGTTCCTTTTACTACTGTTCTGTAGCTTGGCACAGGTTTCTTTTAATGTTGGTTATGTTTTTAGCAAGTAATCTAGTACTTCATTACCTTATTGAAGCTTAATTTATTTTTGATTTGTGCATGGTTAATTGTTAAGTTGGCTAGTTTTAAGTTAGGGTTTAATATTTGCTGTAGGTCAGATTTAATTCTATTTAGCTGTTTCATATTTTGAGTTAATGGTGTTGATTATGAAATTCATTACGTAGTGTGACAATGCGTATGGATTAATCGGAGATACTTAGTTAGATTTTTCTATTGCTTAAGATAGGTTTCTTATTTGCTTAGCTTTTCATTTATGTAATTTAGATTCAGAATTCAAACCCCCATTTATATGCTAAAACCTCAAAAATAGGAATAAAATACAATCCTAGATTCCATCCTACTGTTGGTTCCTCGAGAGATTCGATCATGGGCTCGTTATTACAACATTATTGTGTAGTTAAGGGCTTAAGTGAATATACATTTTTAATTTGATAAGCACATTCGTGACACATCAGTATTTTGCGGCTTATCAAATTTTAGCGCCGTTGCCGGGGACCATTTGTAGCGGTGTTTGATAGTTTTAGGATTGTTCATTATTTTGGAAAACTTAAAAAAAAAATTGTTGTTTGAGTGCTTTCATGCTTATATATCCATGTGTTGATTTTATTTGTTCCTGAGTCTTCTGATTTTATTTGCTAGTATTTCAGTGTAAGAACAAGAAATTCTTTTTATCATGGATCAATATTATCAGCATTTTGGAGATTGGAGGGAGAGTTATTATTATCAGCCTCAGACTGGGATTTATACACCTGAATATTAGTATGAGGATGTGAAAGAACAATTTGCAGAGTCAGTATGGAAATTTAATGAAATTATGCAGCAGATGAGTGAGCATCAAGAGCAACAATTTGCAAGGATACAGAATATTCAGAGTCAGTTAGATCAGATTGCATTATCCATCAATCAGTCACAAGCACAAAACTCCAGTGGAGAGATGGAAAGTAGTGATTCTGTCAGACCTGACCCTACTTCCATTTATTTACAAGATTTTTCTAGTTTTATTTGTGATGATGATGTAGTTGTTCAAATTTCTGATTCTACTAATAGTGTTGTTTTAGATGTTGTTGAAGATGTAGGAAATGAAGATTTAATTGATGAACAAAAGTTAAGTGTAGGGGAATGCTTACTGGAAGCATTACCTCAAGAATCACCAAGAATTGAGGATGTAAGTGTAGGGACATGCTATGGAGTCAAGCACCCAAGAATCACTACATGAAGTTGTATATTCACTAGAACCAAAGCTTGAGCATTTACTTGATGAAAAGGAGCCAACAATCACCACTCCAGGTACCTATCAACATGACAAGGTGAGTATTTCTTGTGATTTTTCAAAAAATTTAATAGAGGTACCGCTCATTGATTTTATTAGATGTGATTCATTCCTTAATATATTTTCTTCCCACACTAATGTTCTCCTATTTTCTTTTCATCCCATATGCGTATGGGAGATGTTTTGCTTTATTGATTGTGTATGAGAAATTAAGCTTCCGGAGTGGGTACTTAAACTGAACCGCCTCAGACCTCCAGAAAGAATTTTGAATGGAAAAAGAATTTAAGTGGAACCACAATTACTCCATTTCCAGGATGGCTTTTTCTTTTGAATCTTCTTCAACCACCGGGAATTAAAGGGGAGTTAGTTCCAATTTCATTTTTTTTCTTGCATTTAAATTCATGCTTTGTGTCTAATAAATTTTTTATACGTCTCTTTAGTTTCATACTTTGCATTTTGTATTTTACTTTCATATTTTGCATTTTGTTAGTTACATAGCATGCCATTTTTAATAAAATTCTCCATTAATTGTTTTAGTAATACTTTTTAGATGGTAAAAGTCTTTTAAATTTGATCATCAATTTTAGGTCATTTGACATGATTGAATGCTCTACTTACATGATTTTGGTTAGTTTGGTGGTGGATTCCAATTTAATTAATTGAGTAGATTGCAATAAAATACCTAGTGAGGACCACCACAAGCCTAAACTCTATTATTTTCTTTGTGTGACATGCACTCATAGCAATTGAACTCTAGAACTTGCTTAGCTTCTTTTCAAAATTACAATAGCATATGTATGCATGAAAAGGAAGGATGTTTGTCATTCTCGTTTCATCATAAATTCTAATTTCTTTCTTCACAATTTTCTTGAAACATTCTCATCTAGCATTTTAACCTTTAATTATCTTTGCTTGTCATTCTTTTATTGAGAGTGTGGATAATATTTTGATGAGTTAGATTGTGCAAGATGACAAGGTTGTAAGTGTGGGGGAGGATTTTGGACAAAATAAGAGGGCTTGAAGGATTTTTGATGGCTTCATGGGGGTTGCTCTTTGACTTTTGGGAATGAAATGGAAGTGACAAGAGTCCTTAATCTCTATGATTTGCTAAAAGTGATAATTCAGTGGTGTACAACAACTCTAAGTTCTAATTAGACAAAGGGGTTCTGATTTATCTTTGTGCCAATTAAAAGGTTGTTTGCAAGTTATTAGAGGAAAGCTGAAGCTAAATGCTGAACTTGATTTGTGCCAACTTCTCTTACATACTTTCTGGACAGTAACAAGTTTAAGAAGAAAGAATGCTGTAAGCTGCAGTAATGGAAAATAATATACAGAAGATGTGTAAGTTTGTGCCAATTTTTCAAGCTATTTTCTGATCTGAAATGAATTGAATTGGATTCCTTATTGATTCAGTGCTAAATGATAGCTTCTTTCAGTCTTAATTCTACATGATCTAAGCTGAAATTACTTTGGAATCAAAAGGAACTAAAGAAAGTAAACAAAATGAATAAGAGAAAGAAAATTCTCAGAATTCCATTTATGCAATTAGAACAAATTGCTGGAGTCTGTAATCAAGCAGGAGTGGTAATTCTGAACTTGTATCGAATCAGTGGGAAGCACAATGTGCATCATCGGTGTGAAGATTGAATAAAGAACCATACTAGGGATGTAGTTGCAGAATTCTGTCCTGCAGTTATCAGAATTAGTATGCCAGAAATGATGGGTTTCTATCATTTCTAATGTTAGTAGTTGCTGGAATTCTGTGGCTTGGATCAAATTTTCAATGAATTGAAGTTGGGAATGTCACGAGATCTGATCTAAAAACTGGGAAATGCAGAATTGAAAATCTTTAAGTACTGATTCTGAAATTGAACTCAGAATGCAGAGCTGTTGTAAGTTACTTTTGGCAGAATTTAATTGGATCCTAGAAGTTTCCTGGCTGCTGAAGGTAGCATCATGATAATTCTTTAGAACAGGATCAGTGAGCACATAATGCTGGGTAACAAGAATTAGAAGTTGCTATAAGAAGAAGCAATTTGATTGCAGATCAGATACAGATTTGCAGTTTTAGTTCGAAACTGATTTGGAATTTACTCTATCATCTTTTGTTATCAGGTTTTGAAATTCCATTGAGCTTTAGTCCTAGTTTTGCTAATAATCAGAAGCTGTAACTATATCATTGCAAATCTCTGATAACAATAATTTCAATCAGAATTGTCTTGGTTTGCTAGTGATGAAGCTGTTTATGGATAGTGAACTAATTTTATTTGTCTTTCCATTCATATACAAAGAAGTTGCTGAGTTTGAATCCTAAATTTCTGAATTGATGCTACTGTGTTTTCAAAAATATAGTTTCTAAAACTCAGTTCAAGAAAATGAGACTTATTGTTGCTGAAACTGAATTTCTAATTCTTAAAAATTCAGAATTCAAGTTCTAGATCCATTGATTGCATTTCTGAAATTCAAGTCAAAACACTGAAACTTAGCTCTGAAAAACTAGAATCCAAACTCGAAATTTCTGCAGCATTTGCAGAAAAGAAACCAATGTATTAACAAGTACATGTTTAGTGCCAAACCTCTATGCTGTCTTTGATTAGTAACATCATGAATTCCATTTATTTTGAGTTTGGGCAAGAACTTGATATTCTGAAATGCTTACTGGCACTAATTTCTGAAGTTACAAATACTGCAATGCTTAAGCAGTTGGGATTCGTATCAAGTTAATAAGATTTTGGAAGAGCAAAAGATGTGATTGAAACCTGAGGTATTTCAATTCAGTGAATTCATAGTTCTGCAATTAAAGTCTGAAGTTGAAATCTGGGATGTAATGATCATCCTAAAAATTTGTCTCCAGCTTTAAGAATTCTGACTTTTTGTTCTGCAACTCTTACTGCAAAGAACTGTTTGGTACCAAATAATGGTTAAGTAGAGACAAAAGGAAAAAATGGAGACTGATCCAATTAGGTTTTGAACAGCAACAACCTGGACACCATCTTTTGAAGTTGCAGCATTTGATGAAAGTTGATGCTAAGCCGAATTCTTCAATCAACAAGCTGAAATCAATTTAGGCTTTGAATTTTGAACTTAATAAGTTTGCAATTTTAATGGATGTTCTTGCTTTATGTGGTTCAATTTGGAAGAACACGAGACTCCAAAATGTTGGGATTCTAAAACTCCATTTTAGCAGATATGCAACTGAGATGTTTATGTATGCTCAGTGAACTTCAGTACAACTTAAGAAAATCAGTTTTGATGAAGTGGCACAGTTAGTTTTGAATTGTTGGAACTTTGTAAAATCTGGACCTAAGGAACTTGTTACATGCCAAAAGTTGTGCAGTTTTTGATTAGTGACTAGCTGAACTTCTTTGACTTGGAATTTCTCAAGCTTAAGCTCGAGTCAACAATTATAGAGATTAGCCTATATTCTAATTCGAAGGTTTATAGTTCCCGTTCCTACCATTCCTGAGATCTGAAGTAGAAGAAGTTTATTGAGAAAGGCAGAAATTGCAGATGCAGGAACAAGAATCTGCAGAAAATTGAAGGTTTGAGTTTGAAACAGAAAGGGAAATGAAGAGTTTAGTATCAATGTTGTGTTGGAAATTGATCAGTGAAAGAGTTTCAAAAACTGAGACTGAATAGAGCTGTTGAAGCTGGAGTTTCGCAGAAATGCGGGAATACCTTACAGAATTAATAACTAAAGTTGTCTGAAATAATAGAGAAGAAGTAAAAGAGGAGCTGATTAAAATTACAGAAGAAGTTCCTTGAGAATTGGAATGGATTCTGTCCTCAGAAGCTGTAGCTGTAGGCAATAGTGATCTCTATTTTGCTGTGTAGTTTCTGAAGAAAGAAATTTAGCCGAAAGGAAATACTGGAATTGATGAAACAACTTGAATTCTGTTGTTGAAGCTATGATTTCAGGAGCTATGTTTATAGCTAAATCAAATGGTTTTTCAGTTAGAAGAGTATATATGTTGCAGTTGGCTTTAGAGTTTGTTGTTAGAAATAAACAACATTGAATGTTATGATCCAAGTTTCTTTGCATTTTTCTGATCAATGGAATTTCATGTGAAATTCTGTTAAGAAATGCTCCTTATTCCATGTTAAACCTTCTATGATTTGAATTGAGATCACCTAGAATTGTGAATTCTGAACTTAAGTTCAGTTTTAAAAATCTGCAGAATATGGACGATGGAAATTGTTTTGTATCAAATGGAGTATCAAAATCTAGGAACCGCCTTAAAACCAATGTGAAACTCAAGTCAAGTTCTGTATTGTGCTGAAATAAATGGTAGGATCAGAAATCCAGTGTAGAATTCTGCAACTCATAAATCAAATCTAGAAATCAGAAAAACAGAATTCCGCACTGTGCAGAAATCAGACTATTGGCTGTTTAGCTTTTGAAGCAATGTGCCAACTCAAATTCCTGGTTAAAGAATCTGTATGCTGGAATGCAGAAATTGATGAAATCTGTTGCTGCTGTAAGTGAACATCAAGGTGCAGCTAAGTCTTTAAGCAGAGATGCATAAGTGAAGTTTGAAATGAATTTTGAAATGGAAATTCTGTTGTGAGAAAATTCCAATATGTGGATTACTTGTTCCTCCAATTGATCAGCCGGCAGCTTAAATTCTTTTAAATTGAGCTTAAACTGAATTTCAAATTTGGATTGCTGATTGTTCACTTTGCGAATTCAGAATTTGATCTACTAATTTCTTATATTGAGTTGTTGAGATACATTTTTATGAACCAGGGAATGCTGCAAATTCTGAATCAGATCAGTCAATCTTACATTTCAATGCCCTGTTAGTGCAGTTTTGAAATTTTTCTGCTGTAATTTTGAAAAACCTGCAGAAATTTCAGGATCCAGGAATATTCAGCAACCTAATAGAATGGACAGATCTGGAGTTCTTTTCTCAGTGCAAATTGAAGTGTAGAATTGATAATGATGTTTTGAATTTTCTGTTCAAGGCTGCAGAATTGTGTTTAACAGAATTGTTTATGAGATAAGCTGGAATTGCTTCAACTTTTGAATTCTAAAATTTGAGTCCAAGGTTCTGTTGGAAGAAAAGAATAGACGAATCTGTTTTGCTGATAGTCAAGTAGAACATTTCAATTTTTGTGTGCCATTTTGATTGCAGATTATTAACTAGAATTCATAACCAAGGGAATTCTTTGAGTTCTATTTGACATTTGATGCTGAACCAGGTTGCTGAGCTTCTGAACCTTTCTTTGGTAGCTTTAATTCTTTGACAAACATATTCTTTTCCTTCATTTCAGCATAAAGATCAAATTGGAGAGTTGGTGTTATGAATTTCGAGTTAGCAACAACTGCAGATATGCAGAAATGATGAGGCTGCTGTTGGAATTTGTAGATGTGCCAACTCTAAATGCTGATTAGTCATTGTGAACTTTGATATCTGAACTTTTGCTGCAATTGTGTGAAATCTATAACTAAAGAAAATCTACAAAAAAAAATAAACACAGAAAGGAAAAAAGCTGCAGAATGAAGATAAGGAAACAGTGGTTTAAAGTGTGTCAAATAAGTGGATAACATGATTTGTTGCATTGTTCGAGACGACCAAGATTTTAAGTGTGGGCAAGGGAATTATTGTTCATGACTTGAGATTTTTTTTTAGTTTCAAAGTGCTGGAATTGAAGTAAAAAAAAGTGAAAAAGGGCAAATAAAAAGAGTATTAAGTGTGGAGATAGAGTATCAAGAAGTTCGATTTGCCATCAAATTGAAGGAGAGGTTAGCTTGATCTTTTGAATTGGTAACGACAAATGGTATTCATCGCTTTTCACATCAAAATGGTCAACTCATCAAGTATATTCCTCCAATACTCTCATCTTCTCAATTTTTCATTGAATTCTTTTCCTTTGCCTATTTCATTCACTTTAATTGTTCTTTTTGATTCTATTTCAATTCTTGTTAATAAATCCTTTTGATTCATGTATGCTATGTTTTATAGTGGCGGAGAATTAGAAAATAAGCAAACTTATGGTAGTGAAATGTTGTGAGTTGCATTGAGTGAGCTCCACTTTTACATGTTTTGAGTGTGAGAGTTAGAATAGGTAAATACCTTGTGAGATTGCAACTTGCTTAATTTTTCAATTGGATTGAAGCTACCATACCTACTGATTATTGTTTGGATTATATTCATGATTGTTTGTGATCTTTAGATGGTCTTAGTTAAAATTCCTTTTACTATCTTCTAGGTATTGCTAGGGAATGTTTATGGAGATGATTTTTAATTTTCTTTACTTGCACGGGACGTTCAAGACTAAGTGTAGGGGATTTGATAACCATGATTTTACTATTTTATTTTGATTCATTTATGCATGATTTGATGTTGATTTCATAGGTTTAAATCATGGTTACATCATATTTTATGCATTGTATCGATTTTGGACCTAATTACAAATTATTTTATTTTTCATGTTATTTGATGTTAATATTTTATTCTTATTTTGTAGGCATCAAAGGATCTTAGATTTGGATATATTCAAACCGAATTTGTGCTCGAATCAGAGTTTAAACGAGAAGATCAAGCTGCAGAGTATTATGGACAGTTCATCGAAGATTGGACAGATCTGAACCATCCAGTAAAGATCTGGTCGATCTGACCTAAGAGAGAGTAGATCCAGACCCTTGATCAAGATCAGCACCTTCGGATCAGATTTTTAGAGACTTTTCACTGTTGATCAAGCTCCAAATCGCTCACAGCCGTCTGTTCAGATCTGGATCTGATTTAAATAGAGAAGCTACAGTACACCCTACTTCGTCGATCTCCTCCATAGTGCTCACGTCGCGTGGGCGCCACTGGCGAGTTTCGACCCCGATTCCTTCTTCGATCATCTTCTCAAGCAACGACGTTAGTGAGGAAGCTTCTCCGATCATCTGGTGCCACCGGCAGGCGTTCCCTCCAGCGCGTTTTCTTCTTCTGGCTATACTCTGTTTTCTCAGGTTTGAGGGCGTTCCCTCAGATTTGTGATTCCCTTCCGATCAGAGAGCATTGGTGGCGTTCCTCCATTGTTCCTGAGCTTCATCCGACGATCATCCGCAATCCACAACTTCCATCCAGATTCAGAGAGCTCCGGTTAGTAGAAATCCAGATTTTCGGCCATCTAGAGGTTACAGGTTGTTTCTAGCTCGCCGGAGGTGTTCCATCGGTGTGGCTAAACAAGTTCGAGCAGATATGCAGCTGAGGGTTCTTCATTGATGACCGGAGTTGGGCGTTCTTGACTCCGGCCTCTTTTGTGATGGCAAGAGTGTGAAGATTGTTAAATTGATTGTGAGATTGGAACGGTTTACCATTTTTAGTTCCTTTTACTACTGTTTTGTAGCTTGGCACAGGTTTCTTTTAATGTTGGTTATGTTTTTAGCAAGTAATCTAGTACTTCATTACCTTATTGAAGCTTAATTTGTTTTTGATTTGTGCTTGGTTAATTGTTAAGTTGGCTAGTTTTAAGTTAGAGTTTAATATTTGCTGTAGGTCAGATTTAATTCTATTTAGCTGTTTC
Source organism: Zingiber officinale (assembly GCF_018446385.1). Lineage (NCBI taxonomy): Eukaryota > Viridiplantae > Streptophyta > Magnoliopsida > Zingiberales > Zingiberaceae > Zingiber > Zingiber officinale. The sequence continues at coordinate 16,055,640 of NC_056006.1, read as the reverse complement.
ATATTTTGGGTTAATGGTGTTGATGATGAAATTCATTACGTAGTGTGACAATGCGTATGGATTAATCGGAGATACTTAGTTAGATTTTTCTATTGCTTAAGATAGATTTCTTATTCGCTTAGCTTTTCATTTATGTAATTTAGATTCAGAATTCAAACCCCCATTTATATGCTAAAACCCCAAAAATAGGAATAAAATACAATCCTAGATTCCATGCATCCTATCGTTGGTTCCTCGAGAGATTCGATCCTGGGCTTGTTATTACAACATTATTATGTAGTTAAGGGGTTCAATGAATATACATTGTTAATTTGATAAGCTCATTCGTGACACATCAGTATTTTACGGCTTATCAATGTCACTCATTGCTTATGTATCTAAAATGATTTTAGATACATTACCAACATTATGAGAGTCTATTGGGTCACACACAAAGAATATGTTGATTTGGAGATGGATCATAGGATTAAGTCTAATCCGAATTATATACATTGAGTTAGACTCGAATGAATTCGGATTAGACTCATTGAGTAATGGGTTAGACTCATTGGTTTATTGGGTTAATAGCTTATTGGGTTAATGGTTAATCCAATATACTAAATCCAACCTATTAAGATTAATGAATATTAATAGAGATTAATACATCATTAATTAAAAAGGAAGATAAAGAGACAAAAACAATTTTGTATTCATTGGATGAGTAAAAAAGCCATTTGTAAAAGTAACCTTTAGGTAAAGTAGCATTTTTGGTAAAGTAACCTTTTGGTAAAGTAACCTATTTGGTAAAGTAATCCTTTTATGAAGTCACCTTATATAGATGAAGTGACCTTTTGGGTGATGGTGATCTTCTTTGTTTTTACTCTTCTTTCTCTTTTTCTCTTGGCCAAAAATAACCTTGTAGAGTTGCTAGCACAACGAAGGTTGTTTCCTTTCCAAGTCTGAGTTTGTGAGATGGATGGATAATGTGTTTGTGTTGATACCGTAGAGGCATGGACATACTGATCGCGCTGAGATCCACATCTAAAGAAACGTTGCTGTCGAGATTGAGAAGGACGCACAACAAAGGTATAAACTCCATTCATTAAACTTTGTATGCGGTTTCCGTTGCATTGATCTTCTGGAAGGAACTTGTTTCCGCTACGCTTTCCGCGTATTTAGTGTTATAGTTCTTTACAGTAGTATCAAAACCACTTGCGAAGGCATATACTAAGTTGTAGTAGATTTTATATTATAAAATATTATGAATGTTATGTGACATAGTGCATGTTTATGACCCTTAACCCCAATGTGATTGGTTGTGTGTGTTGTAATTAATAATACAACCTATGTGTCATGCCTCTCCCTTTTCTTTCTTGTTGTAAATTTAGACTACCCTCAAATGTAACTCGAGGTTTCTTTAGATTTTATAATGTACAAATGTAAAACACCGCAACAGAATAATAATAGTATAATAAGGTTAAATGGATGAATAACCTTAATGGAATTTTTAAGAATTTTTAGAAATTTTCTGAGAATTTTTTGGAGCTCGAATGTCGTAGTTTGAGGAGATGAATTTATAGGCTTGGGAAAAACTTGTTTGGAATACTCAATTAAGTGAGAGTTGATTGGTAAATCAACTTAGGATTTAATGAAATTAAACCTAGGTATAAAGCAAAAACTAAACTTATTCCTCGTTAATTTCCTTCTTCTTCCCCTGATCCCTAACGCCCTCCCCCTTCTCCTGATTCTTTTCTCTTCCCCCATCCCTGCCGCACTCCTTTTCCCCTCCTCGCGCCACCACTCGAAGCGAAAATTGGCACCAGCCGATCGTCGACCACGTTTCCCTTATCTTCATCTCGTCGCCGACACAAACAACTTGCGAAGCATCCAGATTCCTTCTTCATTCACCCAACCACAGCCTCTTCCCCCTTACTCTTCTCTCCGCATCGCCATCGACTGCCACTGCCTGACGCCAACTACCAGCCACCCGTGTGCCACTTGATCTCCTCTCTCCTGGTCGCAGACACCATGTGCTCGTCGGAAGCTAAGCATCTAATCCCATGTCTTCAGCCGAGCCCTAGATGTCGACCCCCTATCGACCGAGCATGCTAGATCTCTACTAGAATTTGTTAATCGTGTCGAATCTCTGCTCGACATTGCATCTCCGATCTTAAGGATGATCTACTCGGGTCGACCTCTTCCTCCTCCACTCCACATCGCTGCTTGATTTCGTTGGATCCCTACTTAGTGTCGTCGTAGGATCGCATCAAGTTTTGGTTAGCCGTTGCTGATTGATTATGCCAGTGCCACATTGTCGCCGTTCTCTTCTCTGCATTGTCTTGACACCATAGCAACCACCGCTAGTCTCATGGCCCTGATTTTATGTCACCACTGAAGCTCCTACATCCTCCATTCCACCGGTGACACAAATTACCGCCTAGCTACCAGAAGTGGGTTCTTCCACATGAATTGAATCTATTGGCACATATATGGGTAAAGTATTTTGTTTAAGAAAGTTATCTGATTAGTGATTTGGTTGATGCTCAGAGGGGATGTGTTGATTTGTGATTTAGGGTGCTAGATTTGGAGACTCTCTAATATTTTAGATCTGGCCATATTTTTCTAGCAGCGGGTGCTCCATCGGCGAGTTAACAGGGAAGTACACGGGTATAGGTGAGTTTTAAAGTTAATTTTATATCTACATTGGATTTGATTAGTTGACGATTAATGGATGGATTGGTGAGAATTAAGGAATTGATTGGTGGTTTAAGAATGGACTCATTATCTAATTGGATTTGGATTGTTAGGTGGAATTAAACGAGATTACCTAATCGAATTAGGATTGTGTTTTGGGTTTAGCTAGTTGGTATATACGTGATTAGCTAAACTGTATATCATGTGATTTGCAGGACGTTGATTCGAGATGAGCATCTCGAAGTGGGATTTGTTCCGATACGAACTACTGATTAAGGTGGGTACCTTTGACTTATTTCTTTTGATATTGTGGTTCTGATATGTGTAGTAGTTATAGTTAGTAGTAATGGTTATGTTTATATTTGCCTTGGTATTTTACTACTTGATACCCGTAGTATGCTTATATTGTTATCTATTATGCATTTAGGCTTATGTCCTCTTGATTCTTGCCATGTGTACTTATGTTTATAGAAGTAGTGACATACAATGCAGTACCAAATATAGGTCTAGCTACTAGATATACTTGGCATGTGTACCTAGATTTATTTCTTGGTATGTGTACCTAGATTCATGATACCTAGATCATTGTTATGGACTCGGTCTTCCTTTTGGTACACATTATGTGGAGGCTGATATTTTTAGGAGTTATATACTTGGTTTTCCTTTTGGTACACATTATGAGGAGGCTGATATTTTCAGGAGTTACATGCTATAGTGTCATGCATTATTTTTCATGATTGCATGCTGAACGATTGTCAACTTCATTGTTGTTGAGGCAGTTACATGATTGCATACACAACCAATCATAGATTAGTGGTATATCAGGCAAGGTGCATGCAGTTTGCTCTGTCAGGGCTCCGTTGGTCCATTCATGGGTAGTGATGAGTGCAGCGTGGTAGCGGACAGAGATCCCTCCTATTGACTATGACACAGGGAGATGAGAGCTTAGGCTCCCCCACTATGTTTGGGGTAGGAGGATAGGTGTACTTTGACAGCATCTTGTCCACTCGGTTACTCAGGAGTAGTGATGCCAGAGTGCACAATTGTCATAGCCCTACCCACTCGACCACACCATCGCGTGTGAGGTGGCTGACTGGCATCACGGGTGACCATGTCATTTGCATCATATGCATGGATTACATTTATTGCTTGTGATTGCTGCATATTGAATGATGCATTTTGGTGGTTGCATATGATTGACATGTATACAGGAGACATTATGGATTTGGTCTGACGACCCTGCACCTGTTTGTATGGTTCACACATTTATGTTCAGATAGGAGGTCCTGGTGAGTATAGTTTCTTCTGTTGTTCAGTTTTACATTACTTGTTATTGATCAGGAGACTGTACTGCATGGTTATTACTTGTAGTTATATTTTACTATACATATCTGCTTGATACCCACTGAGTATGTTATACTCACTACCCCTTATTTTTCTTGTTGATTTCAGGTTAGCACATAGATATGTTGTGTCGCTTAGAGTATCTTGTCTTCAAGTTCCACGTCACATCCGAGGACTATTTCCAATTTTATCTCTGCTTTACTTGTCTTACGTTTTTGGTGGAGTTGGTGTTGTATAAATTCGACTTTGTTTTTAGAGTTTGCTATGTGGAGTTTGTATTTGTTTTGTTGTGGTTGTGTAAGCCTAGCTAGTTAGCAGTCTTCATTTTTTTTGTATGAGCTTTCTTTCATTTTCCGCTTTGTTTTTAGTACAGTCGTATGAGCTGTTTAATATATATATATAGCTGTGTAGTTGTGTATATTCCAGCTGTGTGGGCTAATGTATATAACTTGTGGATGTATATATGATTTAGATTGTCATCGGTACAGGGGAGATGTTGCCAGATTTTCCTTTGGCAAGGACTCCTCTGGGGCGTGATAATTTATTGGTATCAGAGCTAGTTTTACAAGGCTTAATTCTTGTATTTTGGATTTCATGTTTTGATTTTCTCGATGTGACTTTTCGAGTTTTGGGACCAGATAGCAGCAGGACATCTCCAAGCTATAGGAGGTATATTTGTTTACTGTTATCATGCACTTGTTTTAATACATATGTAGTTGTCGATGATAGTTAGTTATGACATGTGTTAATACTCTTTTATTACCTGTCTAGTTGTTTGTAGCATATATTTCATGTGATGGGTCAACCACTGATCACGGTCGACCCTATGAGAGATCAAGGATAACAGTCTAAGGGGATTTGTCAAATCATACTACCAGTAATAATCATGTTGACTCAGTTAGTAGAGTACCGGTTTACTCCTGTTGGTTCGGTCAGCATCCTAATCCTTGGTATTATCAGACTCATCAGCAGGATAGGTATAATTTATTTGCAAGATTCGGGTATGGGAACATACAAGAAGGGATTTCTGAGTGGTCTCAGTATTATCAGCCTTAGTTTTAACACCATCAGCCTGAGCAACATTTTAGGGAGCAATCACAACAATATTTGCATCAACAAGAAATACAATTCCATGAAAGAGCACATTCATCGACATAGTTACAGTTACTATCAGATCAACCAACTGCATCAATTTATGAGGAGATGAATTGTAGAGTTTGTGCTATTACTAACTTTAATTCTGCTACTTGACATGACTCTTCTAGTTTTTTATATTGTGATGTTGTAGTTGATCCTGATAATATTCTTGTTGATGATATTGTTGTTTCAAATATTCTATATGTTGCAGGTGTTCTTAATGATAATGAAAGTGTAGGGGAGACCCAAGAATCACCTCCTTTGTCTATTTTTCTATCAGTTAGCCAGTTGAGCCTACTTTTGTACTTTTTGACAATAGAAGTGTAGGGGAGACTCAAGAATCACTTCCGTTGATTGTTCCTGATCCAGAGCTAGATCCTTTACCTGATCAAGATGATTCCACATTCACTATACTAGAGCCTCCGGGTATCTTTCAGGATGGTAAAGTTGCTATTTCTTCTGAATCTTTAAAAAATACCATTGAGGTAGTTCATTTTGATTGTAGTGGATGCGATACATCTTGTGATTCATGCTCTGTTAATTTTATTAATATTTCTAGTCCTTCTCACACAGCATGCGTGCAGGGAATGCATCATTTTCTTTTTAGTGTGTAGGATTTCTACAGATATTTCATTTGTAGTAAATCATGCAAGGATGCATTCTACCATTTGAAGAAAGCCCTAATACTTTATACAATAATGAAGCTTCTGGAGTGGACACTCCAACTGAATCGTCTTTGGCCACCGGAGAAAATTTTTAAAGAGTTGAAGGTGGAGGGAGCATTCCTCACTTCACCTACATTCATCCCACTTCTAGAATGACTTTTGGAACTGAATCAGCCCCGACCACTGAAATTTCAGGGAAGTCTATTCCATCTCACCTTCTTTTTTCTTTTTACTTTACATATTGCTTTGCTTTATTTGCTTTTGCTTGGTTGTGTTGGTGCAGCGGGGCCGGCAAGAGGGGAGGGGTGAATTACCTGCAAATAAAACAAAACTCTCCTCGTTCTTTCAACTCAAGAATAGCAACAATAATAAAATAAAATAGAAATAAAAGTAAGCAGAGAAGAGAAGACTCAGTGTTTTACTTAGTTACAACCTAGATGGTTGTTAATCCAAGGCAGTTGAAAAAGCGCACTACGAATCTCCTTCACTGTAGGCGGAGAAGCCTTTTTACACACTAAAAAAGCTCACAAATTGCTAAGAATTGATTATAGAGTTGAATTAATAATTTTCTAGCTCCGGGGGCCTTTATATAGCTCTTGAAAATTCTATCTTGAGCCTTGAGGTCGCCTCCAAAGGGGTTGAGGGCGCTTCCGACTGAGGAATTGGATAAAACTTTATTCATACTCGAAACAGTCAAGTAGAGTGGGTCGAGGGCACCCTCAATGGCCTTGAGAGTGCCATGGACAATGTGGAGGGTGCCCTCAAGGCAATAAGGGCGCCCTCAAGCCTATAGGCAGCACAGACGCCTTCAACACTTCGTTGAAGGCGCCTCCAGCTTGTTTTTCCAGCTCCTTTTGACTTCTTTTCTTCTTCCGAAGCTCCGATCACTTGGGTGATTGTGGCCAACCGAAATAGAGCTCACTCGAACCCAATTTTTGGCCTTATCCTCGAGCAGGTTTCCGTCCTGGCTTGTCGTCCCTCGAACGTCACACACGTTCTTCTCATCCACTAGTGTACTCTTTTGTAGCTCTTTCGTCCTTCGGACGCACCTATCCCATCGGCTCCCTTCCCATGTCATCCTTCTCGCTAGCTGCGTCTTCCGCTCGACTTCCTGCACTCATAAGCTCCTGCACACTTAGACACAGGGATAAAAAACAAACAAGACCTAACCGAACTTGGTTGATCACATCAAAACAACCGTGGGGTCCAACAATCTCCCCATTTTGATGTGCATCAACCAAAGTTCAAGTTAGGGGAAAATAAAACCGACAAGTAGTAATTTAAAGAAATGACTAAACTAACATTTTAAGAATAAAGATTGCAATAAAAGAATTTGTAATACTAAGTAAAAAATAAAAAAAATTAAAAAATATTAACTCCCCCTAAACTTGTCCTATCTCTCCCTTTTGATCACATCAAAAAAAAAAGGGGTAATAATTATAAATTATAAATTAAAAATTTTCAAGTTTAAAAATAATTTTCTAAGTAAATATTCAAGTTTTAAATAAATCATTTCCATAAAAAAATGTCTAAGTTAAAAGAAAAATTAAGAAAAAGATTTTTTAAAAAGTTTTTGCAAACATAAATACTTTTAAAAAGTGAATTAAGTTTTTGCAAAAATTTTAAGCAAGAAAATGTTCTAAGTAAATTTTCTAACTTAGGCAATTTTTTTAATTATTTTGTTTACAAAATATTTTTGAAAAATTTCTAAAAATGTTTAAAAAACCTGTTAAAGCAATATCTAATTTTTATTTTCATGCTTTATCAGTAAGTTAATTAAATATTTTATTTCAATATTTTGGCTTACAGATAGTGGCGAGGTAGTAGATCTTCTTGGTTATTGGAGCAACAGCCACTTGACAGATCGAATGAGTGCGATAGAGGGGGGGGGTGAATATCATGCTCTTTAAAACTTTTCTTTTCTAATTTGAAGACAATCAGACTAAGCAGCAGAAAGAGAAAGACACGTTTCGTTTACTTCGTTTGGAGCCTAGATCGACTCCTAATCGAAGACCCACGATCCTTGACTGCACTAATGGACAATCCACTATAACCCTTCTTTCTGAAATCCTCGGAAAGAAGCAGATCGTACAAATGAGTAAGATAGTAACACCCTACTATCTTACTAAATAATAAGTATAATGCAATATAAAATATTATACAGACAGAAGTAGAATATGAAGCGTAGTCGATACTTCTGGAGTTGCTTGAAGATTTGTTGCAGACTTGTGGCACGAGTAACTTGTGCAAAGAAGAATCTTTTTGTTGATCAAAAAAGCATTCCTTAGCCTCAGACCTTGAGCTTCTTCTTATAAGATCGTTGATGTTCGGTCAACCGATCCCCAAGTTCGGTCGACCGAACCAGCTTCCTTCCTTCCTGACTGAGATCTGATGCTGATTCAATCTTCGACAATTAATTGATCATTGAGGGTTCGGTCGACCGATCCCTCTTTTCGATCGATCGAACAGGCTCCTTTTCTATTCGTCGAGGTTTATCGTGATCTGCATTTAATGCGCCTTTAATATTGATCATTCGTTCGATCGATCCTTTGGTTCGGTCGATCGTTCAGGCTTCGATCGGACTGTGCTCCACTTTGGTCTGAATTGATCTTTGGTCTGAGCCAAGTTGGTTCGGTCGATCGATCCCTACGTTCGGTCGATCGATCAAGCCGAACCTACAACACAGAGTTAAGGATAGTATTCCTGCAACACAAAGGTTAACACAGTAATGTATATAATGCATGAATAATATTAGACAGATCAACTGTCTTGATCTCCAATTGGAAACCTTCCCGGTTTCTTTAGTTGGATCAGTGACCTATTGTTGTTCCTTTCAGGAACACGACCTCACTGTCGCTCCTCCAGTTGCTTACCTCAACTTACCTGCCAATCATAGGTCCTCCAGACTTGTTTGGACTTTCTCTGCTCAGTGTCTGATCACCTGATCCACTAAGGCCTTTCCTGCAATACTACATTAGCCAGTAGCAATAATAGTAATACAGAATACAATGGTAAACCTAAACCTAGATTTACCTAGATCCACTGGTCCGGTTGACCGCGCGCGGTCGAACGGAAACCATCCGATCAACCTTGCTTGGAGTTCACTCCTCCAAGACTTCTCATTACCTAAGGTTATCACCCCCTAGGGTTTTCTCCACCTGGCTTCACTCACCAGGACTCAATATTCGACTACCTAGGGATCAGATCCTCCAAACCTATCCACCTGGCTTCCACGATATACCAAGATTTCTCTCACCTCGGTATTTGGCTACCCAGGGATCAGTTCCTCCAGACCTATCTACCCAACTTCCACGATATACCGAGATTTCCCTTGCCTAGCCTACAACGAGGACTTTCCAAGACTCAATTGACTTCTCACCATTGCCTAGCCATGACTAGGACTCCCTATGATCAAGCTCCATTAAACATACTTAAACATATTTGTCTGACATTAAAACCTTGGAGGTCGATTGCACCAACACCACTTTCTTAGACAAAGCCTTATAAAGAAATTAATTGTTTAATTTTTTTTACTGAAAGTGCTAACTTAGAAAAAATTAATCTAGAAAGGTTTTTGGAACCCAGTATAGGTTCCTTCCTACCGGATTAATCAAGAACTTAGGGGGTACATAACTTTTGGAAACTTTTTCTAAGTTGACCTTGGTGATGTTTAATATACCAATTTAATTTACCATAAATTCTAAGTTTTGATTTTTGAAATTTATTTAAGCATGCATGATCATTTTTTAATTTTTCAATTTTAATTTTTAATTTTTAATTTTCTAATTTTAGATTATCGTACATCTCAAGAGGACATGCCTTTGCTAAATTTAATTTTAACATATCATTTTCCTTTTCTAATTTAACTAAATCTTTAGTAAGCACTTTAATAAACTGAAAGGACTGCTTGGGAGTTAGAGAGCGTACCTTACTTACCTCTATTTCTGATGCTCCCCCTTTATTATAGCTTTCTTCTTCTGATGATCCTCCTCCTTTATCTATGCTCATTTTTGAGCTAGTCTCATCTTCATCTATTTGATGATTGGCCATCAATGCTATCCCGAGAAGGTTTCACCTTCAGACTTGGAGGATGATGATTCATCCCATGTGGCCTTCAGACTCTTACGTTTAGAGGACATCGGTCTTTGAGACTTCTCCTTATCCTTTTCTTTAATTTTGGGCAGTCATCCTTGATTTGCCCTTCCTCGTTGCAGTTGTAGCATCAAACCGTCCTTTTGTTGTGTTGATGCTTGCTCGACTGTGATTTAAATTTATTAGTTTTAAAAAACTTATTTAACTTACTTACCAATAGCGCCACTTCTATTTCGTCGATTGACGCTTCAAAGTCGGGATCGTCCATCTCGGCTTATAGGGCAACATTGTGATTTGACTTCTCAATTTGTTTCGATTCTGCAATTCGAGACTCATGAAGTTCAAAAGTAGAAAATAAGTTTTTTTAGCATACTTACCTTGTAACACCCCACCCTCCTCTCTACTAGTCTGTGAGGGTGGGACGTTACTGTACTATTAACTTTTCTTAACTAGTGTTGCTCACATGTAAATATCAATACTTAAAACTCTCAAAAACTCAAAGGATACAATAAGTAACAGCTGGAAACATAAATAACTCATCTAATACATTCTACTCAATTATTTGTTCACAACTAAAACTATATATTAATATGAACATGCCAAAACTATATATTAATCTGAACATGCATGCAACAATAATACAACTCAGATAGCGGAACTAATGTGCATAGCAAATAAAAGGAAGAATTCTAAAACTTAAAATATTCAATGAGCAAATCCAGCAACATGAAAGAATAATCCCAATAGTCTAAATACAAAATCTTAATGAATTCTTAAGCAAAATCCCAAGGCTTCCATAGTCTAGGCATCACACATCCATCCACACCTCCTTATCGCCTTCCTTCACTATAACTTTCCTTTCCTTTTATCTGCAGTAAGAGGAAATGCAACTATAAGCGAAATGCTTAGTAAGCGCTATCTAACTCAGAAAACTCGAATATGCAGGTGTATAAAAAGGAATCTAGAAACTGAATGCTCTAAAATAAAACTACTCATGCTCATCTAATAGCAAAGGAATCAAACACACTGAAATGCTAAACATGTAAGAATAAAAGAGCTAAGCTTGTCGATTTTTAAACTTATGTGAAGCTTGTTTCACTTGTTATACTTTTATACTTCAAAATAATAATCTCTTGGGCCCAGGCTTAGTACCATTGCGCGCTCCCTAATAGAAATTGAAGTAGCGAGCCACCAATTCTACGAGGGTAAAGACCTTGGTCTTACCAGGGCCGAGACCTCGGAACCGGTCACCTGGATTTGTTTAACGATAATCTCGGAAGTCGGGTACTAGCCTTCTCAAATAAAATACTTATTACTTGCTAATACTTATAATAAAAGACTGCCTCATACAAAACTGCAATACTTAAACAAAAATCTGCACTATGATACTTAACAAAAATCTCCACCATAATACTTAACAAAAATCTGCACTGTAAGCTTAACAAAATCTGCACTATAATACTTAACAAAATCTGCACTATAAGCTTAATAAAATCTGCACTATAAGCTTAACAAAAATCTGCACTATAAGCTTAATAAAATCTGCACTATAAGCTTAACAAAAATCTGCACTATAAGCTCTAAAGGGGTTGTTCGTGCCCCTTTTACAGCACAAAATAAAATTGAAACTTGTTGGAATTAAAGCTTATGTGAAGCTTGCTGGAATTTTAAACAAAGCCCATGTAAAACTTGTTCAAAGCTTATACTTTTATAGAGCAACAGAAATCAAGACTTCAGGTCTAATTACACTACTAAGGGATCTAACTGAATGCTCCTAAAACCAAAGGTTGTTCATCTTCATTTCATAACACAAAAAAATCGAAAGCTAGCAGTAAGGAAGAAAACTAACTACATGCTCGAAATTTATCCAAGCGATCTTATGTTCATTGCCTAGTAGTAGCATCCGAAACCTACAAGGCTCTTACATGAACGGATCCTACCTGTTAAGTTCCTAAATAGAAAAATCTATATCAGAAATCTGAATTTCTATTTACAAAGCCTGAAGAAAACAACCCACATGCTTAACCTACACCATACATTTCCTTTCCTTAAGACTCACGGCAGCAAACATCAAAACACTACACCTTACAACATGCTTTAAAGAAACAAGAAGAATAAGGATTCGTGAGCTACTCCTACTGCAGGTGAGAAGCACTTACCTTGTTCTTAGACTTACAACCGAAATCGCTTCTAGGGCTTCGGAGAAAACTCGAAATCTCGGCAACTCCTTCACATCTACGTGTTCTCCTCGACAAGGTGATCGCGATGGTGGAGAAGGCCCTTGGAGATCACCCTGGACCGGTTGCCGAAGAGAAGCCCTAGCTTCCTCTTTCCTGGTTTCGCCCGAGCAGGGAACGGCGTCGCACGCGAGAGAGGAGAGGAAATTTAGGTCTCGGAAAATAATCCCTAATTCTCTCTTTATCTCCCTTTATAACTAGAGTATTCTGTTATCTACTATTGCTTAAATTAATTTCGCTATCTATTTGATCATCACGGCCCTGCTGGGTTCTTGGTCATCTGAGACAACTTAAGGCTTTGCTTAACCAGAGGTCTTCGGTTCGAACCTCGGCTCAACCTCTTTATTTTTTTTACAACTTGTTTCTTTTGGTAAAAATACCAAACGAACTCCGAAAATTACATAAAAATACTCTAAAAATTCCTAAAATTCTCTAGAATATTTCTAAAGCATTTCTAAATATTTCAAGCACTATTAGGACTTGAAATGAGGAAATTTGGGTTGTTATAATTCCCCATACCTTATAAAAAGTTCATCCTCAAACTTAAAATAATTCTGGATATTTCTGTCTCATGCTGTCCTCATGCTCCCAAGTAACTTCCTCATGCTTCTGGTTCTGCCAGATGACCTTCACTAGTGGTACTTCTTTGTTCCTTAGTCTCTTAACTTCTCTGTCCACTATCCATATATGTCTGCTTTCATAGCTAAGATCCTCCTGAATCTGCACTGATTGAGGCTGAATCACTTGGCTAGGGTCGTGGAGGCACTTCTTTAGCATGGAGACATGAATACATTATGTATTGCTGATATGTCTTGTGGTAAGTCCAGCTTGTAAGCTACTTTCCGAATCCTCTCTGTGATCAGGTAGGGTCCTACGTAGCGGGGACTTAACTTGCCCTTCTTGCCAAATCTCATCACTCCCTTCATTGGAGCAACTTTGAGAAAAACCGAATCCCCTACTTGGAATTCAAGTGGCCTACGGCGTGCGTCAGCATAACTTTGCTGTCTGCTCTGGGCAGTCTCAATTCTCTGTCTGATCTTCTGGATAGCCTGAGTGGTCTCATCTATCATCTTTGTCTGAATGCCCAGCTCCACTTCCATTTCTTTTCTTTCTCCAGTCTCCAACCAGCATATAGGTGATCTACACTTTCAGCCATAAAGTGCCTCGTAAGGTGCCATCTTGATTGTGGCCTGGTAGCTATTGTTGTAGGCGAACTCAGCTAAGTACAAATACTTGCACCAACTACCCTTAAAATCTAATGCACAAGCCCTGAGCATGTATTCTAAAATCTGATTTACTCGTTCTGTCTGTCCATCAGTCTGGAAATGGAAGGCTGTGCTGAACTTGAGTTTGGTGCCTAATGCATTCTGGACACACTCCCAAAAATGAGAGGTGAAGCGCCCATCCCTATCGGAAATAATCAACTTCGGGACTCCATGAAGTCTGATCACTTCCTTAACATATAGCTGTGCCAACTGCTCTATAGAGTGAGACACCTTGATGGCTAGAAAATGGGCAGACTTGGTCAATCTGTCCACTATCACCCATATCGCATCATATCCATTAGTAGTTCTTGGAAGACCTGTTATAAAGTCCATTTCGTCCCACTTCCACTCTGGTATTGGGAGAGGTTGTAGAACTCCTCCTGGTCTCTGGTGCTCTGCTTTGACTCGCTGGCATGTTAGGCAGGTACTGACATATTTTGCAACATCTCTCTTGAGTCCAGACCACCAGAATCTCTGCTTCAAATCTTGATACATCTTGGTGGAACCAGGATGCATGGACTATGACGTACTATGGGCTTCTTCCAGAATCTTCTTTCTCAATTCTTCATCATTGGGGACACAAAGGCGGCTCCCTTGATAAAGAATTCCACTGTCTGACACCCGAAACTCTGAATTTTCTTCTTTTTGTATCCCTTGCTTGATCTTCTGTATATCTGGATCTTCACTTTGCTTTCTCTGTATATCCTCAAGCAAGGTTGACTCTAAGGTCAATGCAGAGAGTTGCCCATAAATAATTTCAACTCTAAAGTTTGACAATTCCTTCTGTAGTGACAATGCTAATCATGACAAGGACATCAGGGTTGCACTAGATTTCGGCTTAATGCATTCGCTACTTTGTTAGATTGACCTGGGTGGTAGAGAATTTCATAGTCATAATCTTTAACCAACTCTAGCCACCTGCGCTGTCTCATGTTTAAGCCCTTTTGGGTAAAGAAATACTTCAAGCTCTGATGGTCGGTGAAGATTCTGCACTGGACTCCACACAAATAATGTCGCCAGAGTTTTAGTGCAAAGACCACGGCTGCCAGCTCTAGATCATGAGTGGGGTAGTTCTTCTCATAGTCTTTGAGTTGTCTAGAAGCATAAGCTATAACTTTCCCCTCCTTCATGAGAACAGCTCCAAGGCCCATCTTGGAAGCATCACTGTATATGTCAAAACTCTTGTCACTCTCTGGAACAGTCAGAATGGGAACACTGGTCAGTCTTTTCTTCAATGCTTGGAAACTTTGCTCACATTTGTCTAACCATTCAAACTTCTTGTTCTTCCTAGTTAGAGCTATTAGTGGAAAGACTATCCTGGAAAAGTCTTTCACAAACTTTCTATAATATCCAGCTAAACCAAGGAAGCTTTTGATCTCCCTAGCGTTCTTGGGTCTACACCAGTTGTTGATTGCTTCTATTTTGGCAAGATCCACTTGGATACCTTCTTTAGAAATGATGTGACCTACAAACGCCACCTGCTCTAACCAGAACTCAGACTTTGAGAATTTGGCATAAAGCTGCTTTTGTTGAAGGGTCTACAGTACTATTCTCAAGTGCGTGTCATGCTCCTCTGGGGTTCTTGAATAGATCAAAATGTCGTCGATGAACACGATGACAAACTTGTCAAGGTATTCTCTGAACACTCTGTTCATTAAGTTCATAAAGACTGCAGGTGCATTAGTCACTCCAAAAGGCATGACTACAAACTCGTAGTGTCTATATCTGGTCCTGAAAGCTATTCTGGATATATCACTTTCTTTCACTTTCAACTGATATCCAGAGCGCAGGTCTATCTTAGAGAACACTGTTGCCCCCTTTAACTGATCGAATAGATCATCTATTCTGGGAAGAGGGTACTTGTTCTTAATTGTCACTTTGTTCAGCGCTCTATAATCTATGCACATCCGCATAGATCCGTCCTTCTTCTTAACGAACAACACCGGAGCTCCCCATGGTGAATGACTAGGCGGATGAAACCCTTGTCAAGCAGCTCCTGGAGTTGTTCTTGTAGCTCTTTCAGCTCTACTGGAGACATCCGGTACGGAGCTTTTGAAATTGGACCGGTACTAGGAACCAACTCAATTTCAAACTCCACTTCTCTGTTGGGAGGTAGTCCAGGTAGTTCTTTTGGAAATACCTCCGGATACTCACAGACTACCTGAACATCTTCCTGCTTGGGTCCCTTTTGTTCTTCTGTATTCACAATGTACGCAAGAAAACCAGCACACCCTTTAACTAACATCTGGTGAGCTGTTAGAGAAGAGAGGAACTTCTGAGTCTTTCTCTTTGGGATTCTCGTGAACTCAAAGGATGGTTCACCTTCTGGACTGAAAATCACTTTCCTTCTGCGGCAGTCCACCGAAGCGCTGTACTTACTGAGGAAATCCATACCCAGAATAACATCAAAATCCTGCATTGCTAGAACTACTAAATTAACATATAGCTCTCGGTCTGAAATTTTGACTGGTACAACCCGAAGCCACTGGTTGGACTCCATGACTTCCCTGGAAGGTAGGGTTGTCAAGAACTTGAAGTTCATGCTCTCTGTAGGCACCTAAAAATTCCTTGGCAAAGGGTACTGATACAAAAGAATGAGTCGCCCTAGTATCAAATAGTACAGTAGCTACATGATGAAAAATAACCACTTGACCTGTTACGACCGTGGATGCACTAGCAGCTTCCTCTTTAGTGAGGGAGAATACTCTGGCACTGGCTGAAACTGGTGGGACTTCCAACCTTCCTTGACTGAGCTAAGGTCCGTCCAGAGTTGCAGGCATGTAGTGTAGCTGAGGCTTGTTCCAGTATTACGCTGTCTGTTGCTGAGGTGCTTTGAGCTTATTAGGACATGCCTTAGCCAGATGCTCTTCTTGACCACACGAATAACATCCAGTCATACCCAAAAGATAGGCTCCTGGATGTACTCTCCCACATTTAGAACAAGGAGGGAACTTGGCCTGCTTATTTGTTGGACCTCCCTTTTGGTTGCCTCCAGTATTCCATCGTTTCCTTTTGTTATCTTTTCCCTTCCAGTTCTGCTTGCTTGCCTGGGGTTTATGACTCCCTGCTGTCATGTCCTCTATCTTAACTGGCTTGGGTTGTGTTTGTTGTGCCTTGATGCTATTCAGATAGTGCTCAACGACTAACGCCCCGCTGACCAGCTCTTCACCAGTTTGTGGTCGGTGAGTTCCACCACTCACGTTAAGTGCTATTTTTGGCCTCAGCATTCGAAGCATCAGTCTGACTCGTTCTTTCTCTGTACTTACTAGCTCTAGGCAGAGACAAGCTAGCCTGTTGAATCTTTTGACTGCTTCTTCTACTGGCAAGCCACCTTGTCTGAATTCTATAAATTCCTCATAATGTTTATTGGTGATCCGTTGACGAAAGAATTCTTCGTAAAACTCTGTCTCAAAGTCAGCCCAGCTCATCTGGTTGGCTGCTCTCTTGCTCTTCACTCTCTCCCACCACATACGAGCATCTCCAGATATGCAGAAGGAGGCACACTTGACCTTCTCGACTTCTGGCCAGTCAAGAAGCTCCATCGTGCTCTCCAGTGTCTTAAACCAAGCCTGAGCATCCCAGGGCTCGGTCGTGCTTGAGAATCTTTCTGGCTTCAGTTTCAGCCACTGTATCAGATATGCTTTTTGTCTTTTAGGTGCTGTGGTGACTTCCAGGGCAGCTGGTGGAACTTCAATCACCACTGGGGTCTCCACATTAATAGTTGGGGGAGTGGGAGGGACTGGCTGCTGATTAGCCATCAGATTGACGATCACTTGTTGCTGCTCTGCCACTTGTCTCTGGAGTTGAGCAACAACTTCTGAGAGATTTGGTTCAATTGCTCCGAGCTCTTCGTTCTCCTATGCTTGATCCTCAGTACGGGCGGTACGGGGACGCCCTCTTCTTAACATCTAGTCATGTAGAGAGAGAAAACCTGAAATCTTCTCTATACTCTCTAGACATATATGTATATAAACATAGAAAGACAAACAAGAACTTTTATCTAGCTTAAGCACATATAAACAAATATTTCTAAGGATTTCTCTATACTACAAATAATAAAGGAAAAACATAAAAGAAAGTATAAATACATTCTTACTTGAAGACGACAAGACTGATGCTGATGTGTGTGTGATGCTGGAGAATGGGGACTGCTCTGATACCAACTTGTAATAACTCACCCTCCTCTCTACTAGTCTGTGAGGGTGGGACATTACTGTACTATTAACTTTTCTTAACTAGTGTTGCTCGCATGTAAATATCAATACTTAAAACTCTCAAAAACTCAAAGGATACAATAAGTAACAGCTGGAAACATAAATAACTCATCTAATACATTCTACTCAATTATTTGCTCTCAACTAAAACTATATATATTAATCTGAACATGTCAAAGCTATATATTAATCTGAACATGCATGCAACAATAATACAACTCAGATAGCGGAACTAATGTACATAGCAAATAAAAGGAAGAATTCTAAAACTTAAAATATTCAATGAACAAATCTAGCAACATGAAAGTATAATCCCAACAGTCTAAATACAAAATATTAATGAATTCTTAAGCAAAATCCCAAGGCTTCCATAGTCCAGACATCACACATCCATCCGCACCTCCTTGTCGCCTTCCTTCACTATAACTTTCCTTTCCCTTTATCTGCAGTAAGAGGAAATGCAACTATAAGCGAAATGCTTAGTAAGCGCTATCTAACTCAGAAAACTCGAATATGCAGGTGTATAAAAAGGAATCTAAAAACTGAATGCTTTAAAAGAAAACTACTCATGCTCATCTAATAGCAAAGGAATCAAACGCACTGAAATGCTAAACATGTAAGAATAAAAGAGCTAAGCTTGTTGATTTTTAAACTTATGTGAAGCTTGTTTCACTTGTTCAAAACTTATACTTTTATACTTCAAAATAATAATCTCTTGGGCCCAGGCTTAGTAC
Source organism: Zingiber officinale (assembly GCF_018446385.1). Classification (NCBI taxonomy): domain Eukaryota; kingdom Viridiplantae; phylum Streptophyta; class Magnoliopsida; order Zingiberales; family Zingiberaceae; genus Zingiber; species Zingiber officinale. The sequence goes on along the minus strand of NC_056006.1, from coordinate 16,037,279 downwards.
CATTGCGCGCTCCCTAATAGAAACTGAGGTAGCGAGCCACCAGTACTACGAGGGTAAAGACCTTGGTCTTACCAGGGATGAGACCTCGGAACCAGTCACCAGGATTTGTTTAACGACAACCTCAGAAGTCGGGTACTAGCATTTTCAAATAAAATACTTATTACTTGTTAATACTTATAATAAAAGACTGCCTCATACAAAATTGCAATACTTAAACAAAAATCTACACTATGATACTTAACAAAAATCTGCACCATAATACTTAACAAAAATCTGCACTGTAAGCTTAACAAAATCTGCACTATAATACTTAACAAAATCTGCACTATAAGCTTAATAAAATCTGCACTATAAGCTTAACAAAAATCTTCACTATAAGTTTAATAAAATCTGCATTATAAGAATAACAAAAATCTGCACTATAAGCTCTAAAAGGGTTGTTCGTGCCCCTTTTACAACACAAAACAAAATTGAAACTTGTTGGAATTAAAACCTATGTGAAGCTTGTTGGAATTTTAAACAAAGCCCATGTAAAACTTGTTCAAAGCTTATACTTTTATAGAGCAATAGAAATCAAGACTGCAGGTCTAATTACACTACTAAGGGATCTAACTGAATGCTCCCAAAACCAAAGGTTGTTCATCTTCATTTCATAACACAAAAAAACTGAAAGCTAGCAGTAAGGAAGAAAACTAACTACATGCTCGAAATTTATCCAAGCTATCTTATGTTCATTGCCTAGTAGTAGCATCCGAAAACATGAACCGATCCTACCTGTTAAGATCCAAAATAGAAAAATCTACATCAGAAATCTGAATTTCTAATTACAAAGCCTGAAGAAAACAACCCACATGCTTAACCTACACCATACATTTCCTTTCCTTGAGACTCACGACAGCAAACATCAAAACACTACACCTTACAACATGCTTCAAAGAAACAAGAAGAACAAGGATTCGTGAGCTACTCCTACTGCAGGTGAGAAGCACTTACCTTGTTCTTAGACTTACAACTGAAATCGCTTCTAGGGCTTCGGAGAAAACTCGAGATCTCGAAAACTCCTTCACATCTATGTGTTCTCCTCGACAAGGTGATCGCAATGGTGGAGAAGGCCCTCGGAGATCACCCTGGACCGGTCACCAGAGAGAAGCCCTAGCTTCCTCTTTCCTGGTTTCGCCCGAGCAGGGAACGACGTCGCACGCGAGAGAGGAGAGGAAATTTAGGTCTCGGAAAATAATCACTAATTCTCTCTTTATCTCCCTTTATAACTAGAGTATTCTGTTATCTACTATTGCTTAAATTAATTTCACTATCTATTTGATCAGCATGGCCCTGCTGGGTTCTTGGTCATTCGAGACAACTTAAGGTTTTGCTTAACTAGAGGTCTCTGGTTCAAACCTTGGCTCAACCTCTTTATTTTTTTTGCAACTTGTTTCTTTTGGTAAAAATACCAAACGAACTATGAAAATTACATAAAAATACTCTAAAAATTTCTAAAATTCTCTAGAATATTTCTAAAGCATTTCTAAATATTTTCAAGCACTATTAGGACTCAAAATGAGAAATTTTGGGTTGTTATATACCTCAAAGTCCTTAGAGATATAGTAAGCATCTACTAAGGATGCCCACTCTAGAGTACTTGGGAAGGCGTTGAGCACATACTGGATAGAATCTCGGTTCATTACCGATTCTCCGAGATTGGTCAGTTGAGTTATCAGCTCCTTTATTCTTGCTTGGAGTTGCGCTACCTTTTCGCCGTTGCTCATCCAAAGATTTGTCAGCTGAGTTCGGAGGATGTCGCACTTTGTTAACTTCGCTTCTGAGGTGCCTTAGTGGAGTTCCAGGAATTTTTCCCAGAGGTCTTTAGTAGAGTCGTAGCTTCCAATCTGACTTACCTCCTGGGCGGCAGGACACTGAGCAGATGCAATTTTGCCTTTCTGTTGGCCACAAAATCGGCTTGCTCCTTCTTCGTCCAGTTGTATTCTTCTTTTTCTTTTGGGGTTGTAAACCATATTTCATGATTAAGAGAATTTCAAATTCTATTTTGAAGAATACCTCTATTCAGCGTTTCCATGTCGCGAAATCTCTATTGAATTTTGGGGGATGAATACTTGTTTCGGCCATCGTCTTGATCTTTGTTGCTTCAAACGACGGTTAGTCCTTCTGAGGCAATATGACTCTAATACCACTTGTTGGACCAGCGAGGCCGGCAAGAGGGGAGGGGTGAATTGCCTGCAAATAAAATAAAGCCCTCCTCGTTCTTTCGACTCAAGAATATCAACCATAATAAAATAAAACAAAAATAAAAGTAAAGAAGAGAAGAGAAGACTTAGTGTTGTACTTGGTTACAACCTAGATAGTTGTTAATCCAAGGCAGTTGAAAAAGCGCATTATGAATCTCCTTCACTATAGGCGGAGAAGCCTTTTTACACACTAAGATGTTGGAGTGTATACTGAAAGCCTAAGCTTTGTAAACATTCATTATGAATAAAGAATCACATTTGGTCAAATTGTCTACATTTGTTTGTAGTTGTTCATTTAATTTATATTATAGATAACATAGTATGTGGTGTCACATGCAGAAGATGATGTTATCAGTACCTTATAAATTATAAACAGTAGCTCACGACCAAAATGAAAAGGAACAAACCATTAGAAGGTCGTAGTGTAATTAGGTATTAGTTTATCTTGACTATATAATTACACTAGTACACTCAGAGTGTATTGAGTAGGACCATTTGAGGTCGTTTCTTTTATACTGACTTTATAAAGGAACAAAGACCTCGGTTATTATGGAAGTGTGTGCTCTTAATCCTAATATAATAACAAGCACATATATTTGATATTTATTTCTTTAATTTATCAATGGGTGAGATTTAGTTCGATGAATCAATAAGCCCGATAAGTTGGGAAATGGTATCACTCATAGTGTGTGTTGTTGATTATAGAAGGAAACTGTGTCCTAGAGATACTAGGTTGATAATGTTTCCAAGAGGAGCTCATAAAGATTGTCATGTTAAACCCTGCAGGTGGACTTAGTCCGACATGACAATAAGGTTGAGTGGTACTACTCTTGGACTTAGATATTAATTAAATGAGTTGTCAGTAACTCACTTAATTAGTGGACATTCGATATCTTAAACACAGGGAGACTAACACACTCATAATAAGAAGGAGCCCAAAAATGTAATTTGGGATTGGTGCGGTAGTTCAATAATAGTTCTCTAGTGGAATGAATTATTATTGATAAAATTAAGTTGTGTGTTCGGGGCAAACACAGGATGCTTAATTTTATCGGGAGACCAAAACCAATTCCTCCTCTCGGTCCCTATCGTAGCCTCTTATTTATAGAGTACTATACCCACCTATACCCACCTTCTATACCCACCAATAGGGGGCCGGCCAAGCTAGCTTGGGAACCAAGCTAGGGCCGGCCTATGTATAAAATTGGGTGGACGGCCCTAGCTTGAACCTAAGCTAGTGGGTGGCAACCAAATTAAATTAAAAAAAAATTTTAATTTTAATTTTTATTATGTGGAAGAAATAATTTATTAAAGAGAATTGAAATTAAAATATCTCTCTTGTAAAAGATTTACAAAAGATTAAAGAAAGAGATTTGATCTCTTTCCTTATTTGTAGATTGGTGAGATATTTTATTTTCTCTTTAAAAATTATTCACATGTTATAAAATTAAAATTATGGAAATTTCTTTTTATCAACCATGAAGAGATTTTTGAAGAGAAATTTTAATTTTAAAATATCTGGAGATAAATTAGGAAGTTTTAATTTGTTGATTGAAATTCTCCTAATTTTTCTCTATTGATTGTGGCCGGCCAATACATGGATAAAAAGGAAGTTTTATTTAATACTTCAAATTAATTCATGTCAAGGAAAATTAAGGAAATTTTATTGTAATTAAATTTCCTAATTTGCCTAGGCTGAGGAATATAAAAGAAGGGGTGAGGGTGCCTTCATGGGTGACAACCTCTATTATTTCTCTCCCTCTTTTGTTCCTTGGTGTGGCCGGCCATCCTCTCCCTCTCTTCCTCTTGTGGTGGCCGAACCTCTCTCTCTCCCTTGGAGCTCTTGTGGTGGCCGGATACTACTTGGAGAAGAAGAAGAAGAAGGAGAGAAAGCTAGCATCTCTTGGAGCTCGGTTAGTGTTTTGATTTTCTTCCTTGGTGAAGCTTCTTCTTTTGTGGCCGAACCTAGTTAGGAGGAGAATAAGGTGGTTGGTGGTTTCTCATCTCGGAAGATCGTTGCCCACACAACGTCCGAGGTTAGAAGAGGAATGTGGTAGAAGATCAAGAGGTTTTTCTACAAGGTATAACTAGTAATTTTTCTTTCCGCATCATACTAGTTATTTATGGAAATAATACCAAATACAAGAGGCTTACGATTCTAGAATTTCGAATATGTTTTTCGATGTTGTGTTCTTTTGTTTTTTCTTTTCCTTGTGATTTGATTGTTCTTTTTGGTTAACCAAAAGTTATTTTAGGAAATTAAATATTAGCTTTCTATAAAAGGTTTTGTCTAGTCGGTGGTGGTTGCTCCCATATCCAAGAAGGCCATGTGCCTCGCCACGTCAGTACTGGGAACCAATTATGGAAATTAATATTTAATGGAATTAATAACTTAAGGTGACTTGGGTCGAACGTGTTAAGTTCCGTAGGAGATCCAAGTCAAAACCTAAAAGAACAAATAGATTAAGTTTTGGATCAAACGTGTTAAGTTCCGCAGGCGATCCAAAATTTAATTTAAAAGAACACATGATAGCTAGGAAAAGGTTCAGACCTTTGTACAAAATTTTTGTACAGTGGAACCTCTAGGTTTTCCGATTAGCAACCAACAATTGGTATCAGAGCTAGGGTTTTGCCTCTGTGTATTTGGTATTAGTTTAATTATGCATATGTCATACATAATTTAGGCAGGATAATAGTAGGATGTGCTAACTTTGTGGATGCAGGATCCAACTATTATGGCTTATAGTTTTATGTGTGTGATTGGACCCTTGGACATGTCAAGGGCATTTATATGTGTGTGCATGATTGTATTAAAATACAGCAGGAGCTGTATTTAGTTTTATTAGGATTTTATTTTTGATCTAGATACATGTACATTCCTTTTATGGAATATAGGATCGATGGATGTAAATTTTATTTTATGTTCGATCTAGTTTACATGTACATTCCTTTTATGGAATATAGGATCAAAATGTAAAATTCTATTTATGTCGCGGATCGAATCTTGCAAAGCGTGGAACCTTCTAAGGACCAGAGGCGCAGCGGAGCAAGATGGATGCGACAGCTAGACCCGATGGCGGTGGCCAAATATGGCAGCAGCTTGGGATGACAACACACGGAGGACAACTAGAGATAAAAGCCATAATAGTTGAAAATTAGATTTTCTATTTATTGCTTTTATATTGTGCTATGTGTGCATGTTGGTTTACATATTTAGTAGGCTAGCATAGTTAAAATTCCTCATTTATAAATAACTAAGTGAGAGAGGGATTTTAAAGTAAATCTCATTGTCTCCATTACTGGTTTGTAAGTGAAGCAAACAAGCTTGCGCGTTGGCTCTGAGTGCCTTCCTCCATAACGGATGAGCTTGTTTGCGGATCACTAGAACATACTTCCATTTTTGGATGACTATAGGAAGTTAATTAAGAGCGTGTGATCTTCCCCAACGGAAGGGGCATAATCTTATTAATGGACTTAGTGTCAAGTAATGATATACACTTAGACACATTTAATAGTATCCTCCCCAACGGAGTCACTACTATCACTTGTGTGACCAAAGGGAAACCAATTATTGATTTGTCATAAAACTAGATTGGCAATATAATAAAATTAATAAACCCCTCTTACAAATGTTTGAATTTGTATACGTCCACACTAACGTGACATACAAGATTCATGGTGTTTGAGGTAATTTTATTTGTCAAAAAGTTATATTGACAAGATAGTCAATGGGTAAAACCCTCCTCTTACAAATGATGAATTTGTATACGTCCACACTAACGTGGCATGCAAAATTCACGGTGTTTGAGGTGTTGGTGAATTTAAATAATATTGTTTGAGGAATCAATGTTATTTTAAATTCAAAGAGTTTTGACCAAATATTTGATCAAAGACAGATCAACTATTAATTTTATTCGTCATAAAGTAAAGTAGACGAGATAATTAAATTAATGAATAAAATCTCCTCTTCGATTTTGTATACACAAAATTCATGGAGATTTTAAGGAGTTGATCTTGACCAAATATTTTTGTGATTCTTAGGATGTTTGTCAATCCCTAGTAATCATACTAAAGAAAAAGACTTAGTAGTCCCAATTGTAATGATTGGAAATAGGACTTGGACATTAAGGTAGACTGTCTTCTTAGAACTAAGAACAATTTATGTGTATTTAATTCATTAGTTGAAACATGTCTAGTGGTGTTATCTACCAGAACCTAGAGTGTAGATACAAGATGCCATTAATCATGTCTGCAATTCATTGCAGGGTTCCAGGAAACCCGACAACTAAATGAAAATTAAAACACTGTCTACATGGGCACTACTGTAAAAATGGTAGCTGTTGCAGTGGGAGATGTTTATCTTTTGATAAGAATAAAACATGGATTTTTGAGTAATTGTCTTTACGCACCAAGTTTAGAAAGAACTAGTTTTCAGTTTCTAAACTATTCAAAGAACTTGATATTCTGCCTCTTTTAATAACAAAGTTGTTATTAAGAAAAAGAGGGAAGTTATCTGTTCTGGTACGTTGGTTGGCAATTTATAAATCCAATAACTCTTACGATGCAATAAATGGAAATTAGTAACACATCTTCTAATTTTAAGAGAAAGCAACCTTCAGAAATGAACCATTAATATCTTTGACATCTAAGGCTAGGTTATATTAACTTGAGTAGGATTCATCGGTAGCTGATGAACTTTTGGGTTCATTAGTAGTGGAAATCTTTCCAACCTGCGAGTCTTACTTGGAAGGAAAAATAACCAAGAAGCTTTTAAGTCTAAGGGGTATGGAGTCAAAGATATGTTGAAATTGGTTCATTCTGATTTGTGTGATCCTATGACTATCCAGACAAGAGGTAGTATTGAATATTTCGTCTATTTTATAGACAACTATTCAAGATACAAATAAATTTACTTAATGTACCGCAAGACTAAGTACTTTGATTAGTTCAAATAGTACAAGGCTGATGCGGAGAAATGTTAAAGTAAAAGTCACTATGGTAAGAACGCAGTGGCAAGTACCTCTTGGGAGAATTTAGGAGTCACTTATCAGAAGTAGGGATTCAATCCAAACTAACTGCACCTGGTACACCTCTACAGAATGGTGTAGTAGAAAGAAGGTATAGGACTCTTATGGAAATAAGTAGATTAATGATGAGTTATTTTACCAAATTTGTTTTAAGGATATGCTCTGGAAACGGAAGTGAACGTAGTACCTTCCAAAGTCATAACTCTCTACTCATATAGAATTGCTGAATAGGCGTAAGCCTATTTTGAAGCATATTCGGATTCAGGTAATCCAGCACATATGTTAAAGAGAGATAATGATAAGTTGGATAGGAGTTCACTTGTTTGTAAGTTATCATAGATAAACAAAAGTAGGTTTATAGTCTTAAAAATCAGAAGGTCATTGTTAGCATCAATAACTGATTTTAAAAGGACTATATAATGAACCACGTGCTCATAAGTAAATTTGTTCTTAATGAAATAATAAAAGACATGTCTAATCTAGTACCAACTGTACAAGATGAAATACCACAAGAAAACTGCAACACGTATCACAAATGATACACAATTATAGAAAATGTCTTGTCGTAGTGGGAGGGTTGTTAAGCAATCTTAAAAGATTCATGTTTTGGGAGAGTTTTTGAACTCGATCCCTGAAGGACATGAACTAAATCTCCGGACATATGACGAAGCACTCCAAGATAAATATGCAGCATCTTGGCAAAAAGTAATGAATAATAGAATTAGAATATATGTATTCTAATAAAATATGGAAGCTTGTAGAACCACCAAGTGGTGTAAAAGCCTTTGGGTGTAAAAGGTCTATAATAGGAAAAGAGGGATAGACAGGAAGGTAGAAACCTTCAAAGCAAGGCTTGATGAAAAAGAAAACTTTTTCACTGGTAGCCATGCTTAAGTCTATCCGAATTCTTTTTATCTATTTGGCAAGTGGATGTCAAGATAGCATTCCTTAATGGAAGTCTTGAAGAAAGCATCCATATAAAGCAACCAGAAGGGTTCATTGCAAAGGGCTAAGAGCATCTTGTGTAAAGCTTAATCAGTCTATGGACTGAGGCAAAGCTTCAAGGTCTTGGAACATCCGGTTTATCAAAGTAATTCAGACCTATGGATTTATTTAGTAACCGGATAAGTCTTGTGTATACAAAAGGTGTGATGGAAGCGTGGTGGTATTTCTTGTACTATACGTAGATAACATTTTTGGTAGTTGGAAACAATATCAAAATGTTGTCAGAAGTAAGGGTATGGTTGTCCAAACAATTCGATATAAAGGACTTGGAAGAATGAATATATTCTTGAGATCAAAGTAATAAGGGATCGCAAGAAAAGAATATTTTATTTATCCCAAGCTTCATACATCGGAAAAATCCTTGCTCGTTTTAAAGCATGCAAAACTCCAAGAAAGGTTTCTTACCTTTTCAGGATGGAGTAACTTTATCTAAAGATATGCCTCTGTAGACATCAAAGGAGATAAAGAAAATAAAGGCAGTTCTTTATGCTTCGGCTGTCGGAAGCCTAATGAATGCTATGCACGAGATAAGAAATCTGTTTTGCCAAGGGCATAGTTGGCAGATATCAAAGTAACTCTGGACAAGGACAGTGGACTGCAGTAAAGCATATATTGAAGTACCTTAGAGGCACTAGAGATTATATGCTAGCTTACAAGGCAGTTAATTTGGTCCTTGTGGGTTGCATGGATTTTGACTTCCAATCGGATACGGACAATAATAAGTCAACCTCGGGGTTTTGTGTTTACTTTAGGAGGTAAAGTCATTACTATGGAAGAGTGATAAGCATAGGTGTTTTTCTAGACTCCACCATAGAAGCTTAGTATATGGCAAGCCTCTGAGGTAGCTATAAAAGTTGAATGACTCAATAACCTCAAGATAGACTTAGATATGATTTCTGGTTTGTCCAAAAATTATTATAATTTATTGTAATAATATTGGTGCAGTAGCAAACTCGAAGAAACCATAAGTCTATAAAGGCAATTAAACACAATAGAGCGTAAGTACCACCCAATACGAGAAATCGTATAAACGAGGAGAAGTTGTTGCTGCCTAGAATGCATCAGATGATGACCTATAGATCTTTTCACTAAGGTCCTTAAGGCGAGAGCTTTTGATGGACATGTTGAAGGGTTGGGAATCAGATGTATGACAGCAGATATGGCAGCTTAGTCTTTTAGTATAAGTGGGAGATTGTTGGAGTGTATAATGAAAGCCTAAGCTTTGTAAACATTCATTATGAATAAAGAATCACATTTGGTCAAATTGTCTACATTTGTTTGTAGTTGTTCATTTAATTTATATTATAGATAACATAGTATGTGGTGTCACATGCAGAAGATGATGTTATCAGTACCTTATAAATTATAAACAGTAGCTCACGACCAAAATGAAAAGGAACAAACCATTAGAAGGTCGTAGTGTAATTAGGTATTAGTTTATCTTGACTATATAATTACACTAGTACACTCAGAGTGTATTGAGTAGGACCATTTGAGGTCGTTTCTTTTATACTGACTTTATAAAGGAACAAAGACCTCGGTTATTATGGAAGTGTGTGCTCTTAATCCTAATATAATAACAAGCACATATATTTGATATTTATTTCTTTAATTTATCAATGGGTGAGATTTAGTTCGATCAATCAATAAGCCCGATAAGTTGGGAAATGGTATCACTTATAGTGTGTATTGTTGATTATAGAAGGAAACTGTGTCCTAGAGATACTAGGTTGATAATGTTTCTAAGAGGAGCTCATAAGGATTGTCATGTTAAACCCTGCAGATGGACTTAGTCCGACATGACAATAAGGTTGAGTGGTACTACTCTTGGACTTAGATATTAATTAAATGAGTTGTCAGTAACTCACTTAATTAGTGGACATTCGATATCTTAAACACAGGGAGACTAACACACTCATAATAAGAAGGAGCCCAAAAATATAATTTGGGATTGGTGCGGTAGTTCAATAATAGTTCTCTAGTGGAATGAATTATTATTGGTAAAATTAAGTTGTGTGTTCGGGGCGAACACGGGATGCTTAATTTTATCGGGAGACCAAAACCAATTCCTCCTCTCGGTCCCTATCGTAGCCTCTTATTTATAGAGTACTATACCCACCTATACCCACCTTCTATACCCACCAATAGGGGGCCGGCCAAGCTAGCTTGGGAACCAAGCTAGGGCCGGCCTAGGTATAAAATTGGGTGGATGGCCCTAGCTTGAACCCAAGCTAGTGGGTGCCGACCAAATTAAATTAAAAAAGAATTTTAATTTTAATTTTTATTATGTGGAAGAAATAATTTATTAAAGAGAATTGAAATTAAAATATCTCTCTTGTAAAAGATTTACAAAAGATTAAAGAAAGAGATTTGATCTCTTTCCTTATTTGTAGATTGGTGAGATATTTTATTTTCTCTTTAAAAATTATTCACATGTTATAAAATTAAAATTATGGAAATTTCTTTTTATCAACCATGAAGAGATTTTTGAAGAGAAATTTTAATTTTAAAATATCTGGAGATAAATTAGGAAGTTTTAATTTGTTGATTGAAATTCTCCTAATTTTTCTCTATTGATTGTGGCCGGCCAATACATGGATAAAAAGGAAGTTTTATTTAATACTTCAAATTAATTCATGTCAAGGAAAATTAAGGAAATTTTATTGTAATTAAATTTCCTAATTTGCCTAGACTGAGGAATATAAAAGAAGGGGTGAGGGTGCCTTCATGGGTGACAACCTCTATTATTTCTCTCCCTCTTTTGTTCCTTGGTGTGGCCGGCCATCCTCTCCCTCTCTTCCTCTTGTGGTGGCCGAACCTCTCTCTCTCCCTTGGAGCTCTTGTGGTGGCCGGATACTACTTGGAGAAGAAGAAGAAGAAGGAGAGAAAGCTAGCATCTCTTGGAGCTCGGTTAGTGTTTTGATTTTCTTCCTTGGTGAAGCTTCTTCTTTTGTGGCCGAACCTAGTTAGGAGGAGAATAAGGTGGTTGGTGGTTTCTCATCTCGGAAGATCGTTGCCCACACAACGTCCGAGGTTAGAAGAGGAATGCGGTAGAAGATCAAGAGGTTTTTCTACAAGGTATAACTAGTAATTTTTCTTTCCGCATCATACTAATTATTTATGAAAATAATACCAAATACAAGAGGCTTACGATTCTAGAATTTCGAATATGTTTTTCGATGTTGTGTTCTTTTGTTTTTTCTTTTCCTTGTGATTTGATTGTTCTTTTCGGTTAACCAAAAGTTATTTTAGGAAATTAAATATTAGCTTTCTATAAAAGGTTTTGTCTAGTCGGTGGTGGTTGCTCCCATATCCAAGAAGGCCATGTGCCTCGCCACGTCAGTACTGGGAACCAATTATGGAAATTAATATTTAATGGAATTAATAACTTAAGGTGACTTGGGTCGAACGTGTTAAGTTCCGCAGGAGATCCAAGTCAAAACCTAAAAGAACAAATATATTAAGTTTTGGATCAAACGTGTTAAGTTCCGCAGGCGATCCAAAATTTAATTTAAAAGAACACATGGTAGCTAGGAAAAGGTTCAGACCTTTGTACAAAATTTTTGTACAGTGGAACCTCTAGGTTTTCCGATTAGCAACCAACATAAGAAAGCTCACAAGTTGCTAAGAATTGATTACAGAGTTGAATTAATAATTTCCTAGCTTCAGGAGCCTTTATATTGCTCATGGAAATCCTATCTTGAGCCTTGAGGGCGCCTCCAAAGGGGTTGAGGTCGCCTCCAACCGAGGCATTGGATAAAACTTTATCCATACTTGAAACAGTCAAGTAGACTGGGTCAAGGGTGCCCTCAATGGCCTTGAGGGCGCCTTGGGCAATGTTGAAGGCGCCTCCAACTTTCTTTTCCAGCTCCTTTTGACTTCTTTTCTTCTTCCGAAGCTCTGATCGCTTGGGTGATTACAGCCAACCGAAATAGGGCTGACCCAAATCCAATTTTCGACCTTCTCCTTGAACATGCTTCCGTCCTGGCTTCTCGTCCCTCGAACATTGCACAAATTCTTCTCTTCCACTGGTATACTCTGCCGCAGCTCTTTCATCCTTCGGATGCACCGAGCCCGTCGGCTCCCTTCCAGTGCCGTCCTTCTCACTAGCTGCGTCTTCCGCTCAACTTCCTGCGCTCCTAAGCTCCTGTACACTTAGACACAGGGATCAAAAATAAATAGGACCTAACCTAACTTGGTTGATCACATCAAAACAACCACGGGGTCCAACAGGTTGCTTATTTTTAGTTTATTTTATCGGGTTTCATAATAAATTCCCTATGCATCTTTTTATCATCTTGGAAATTTTGAAAGCTAGTTAAATTTGATTGTCGAGTTTGATGATTTATTGTCATGATTGGATTCTTGGATTGCATGTGATTACAACTTGATGATGAATTCTATGTTGGTAGATTGAGATGATAATTTTTGTATACCTAGTGAGAATTTTCTAAGCTTATTATTCCCATTTATGTGTGATGCATTTATGGTTAATGTAACTTTAGAACTTGCTTAATTCTTTCGAGACCACATTATCATAGGTTTGCATGATTTTTATGAAGGCTATCTCACTTTCTTTTATTCATTCCTTTTGTTATCACATGTTTCTTGAATAAATTCCATATCATCCATCATATCATTATTTTCTCTTCCATTCATTTCCATTTATTTCATTCTCTTACTCTCTTGGGATGTGGATATTTTTGGATGTTACATGATGAGTATTTTGCTTGGGGCGAACAAAAGTTTAAGTGCGGGTGAGAAGAATAGCTTAGTAGAATTTAGGGAAAGCATAGGTGAACCATGCTTGATCACCATAGGTAAATCATACTATGTATCTTTTTATTTGATCTATTGATGAGATTGTATAGTGATGCACAATATGTTGAAAAAAAAAGAAAAAAAGAAAAAAAGAAAAAGAAAACATAAATAAAAAAAATAGACGTGAAAAAAGTGAAAAAAAAAGCAAATTAAAAAATGAAAAAAATAAAGAGCTTTGACATGTTGTGCTATTTTTTATTCATATGTGGTAGAACTTTTTGTTAGTGATAATCTTTATTATAGTGACATTGAGATTTTATTGCATATCGTTATTGTATTTTCAATGAAAATCTATAGTAGAGGTTGAATACATGTTTATTGGATTTGTAAAAAACTTTGACATGTGTCATTTTTATTCATTTATGGTAGAAATTTTTGTGAGTGACAATTTTTACTTTAGTGATATTAAGATATTATTGTATATCATGTGTAGATTTTTAGTGTGAAATGCTAGAGTAAGAGTTGTTCACATTTTTATTGTATTGGTGAAAGGTGGTAGAATTTTTGTGAGTGACAATCTTTATTGTAGCAAAATTTAGACTTTATTGTAGATCATGACTGGATGTTCATTAAAAAGCTATATTAGATATTGTTCACATTTTTATTGAGTTTTCAGAGGTAGCTTAGAAGTTTGGATGGAATATCTTTTTAGGCATTATTTTCTTGTACTCATCTATGTAATGTTCCATTATGTCCATGTCTTCCACCAATAACTTGCTTTATCTTCCTTATTTCTTTCTTACACTAGGATTTACTTGATTCATATTTCTCCTACATAATTAATGCTTTCATTATTTTATTGTGCACTCTTATGCATATAGGGGTGGAGATTAGAAGCAAAACAAGCATATAGTAGTGCATAAATCATGAGTAGCTTGAGTGAGCTCCACTATGACATGTATTTGAGAGGAGAACCACAATCACTTCCCTTGTGAGGTAATTTTATTATCATTCTCATTTTATCCATTATGGATTGAAGTTATCATGCTTGTTAATTAGTGTATGAATTGAATCCATGAATGCTTTGGTCATTTGAATTGGACAATTTTAGGTAACTCTCTTTCACTATTTTCTAAGCATGATTGAGAATTGCTAGGGGAATGTATTTTAGTTATTTTCTTCTCTTGTTGATTTGCTCGAGACGAGCAAGAATAAGTGTGGGGCAGTTGATAATGAGTAATTTTGTGCATTATTTATGCTCTTATACTGGGCATTTTTACCTTCTCGCATGCTTAATTTTGTATTTATATTATATTTTGTGAGTAGGAATTCATTTTAGACTTAATTATAAATTTTCTTCAAAATATGGAATTTAATTTCATGTTTTTTAATGTTATTTTGTAGGGAATTCAAAGAGCCAGGGATTAGGGTCAAGCCGAATGAAATTTGGTTTGATTTGGAGGTCAAATGTAAGAGATCAAGATGACTTGATATGAACCGTTGATCAAGATCCAGTGAGATCCTACCCCTTCAGTCTGATCAAGTGATTAGCCCTTCATCCTGATTTTAAGCGATCTCGGTTGTTCATAGAGATCAAGGCATCAAGGGTTCATCCAAGAAGTGGAGCTCTAATTCAAACCCAATCCAAAAGCCCACTCTTCAAGCCCAATTTCAAAAACCCAATTTTCCTTCTCTTATTGGATCTAGATCCCATCAACTAAATCCAAACTCCTCACCTCCTTAACCCAAACCCAACAACCCATTAAGAAACCCCTTTTCTCTTCCTCACATAGTAGAGCTCCAAGGAGGTCCATGTAATGCCCCACCCTCCTCACTACTAGTCTGCGAGGGTGGAGCGCTACTGAAGTACTAACTTATCTTAACTAATGTTGCTCACATGAAAATATCTATACTTAAAACTCTCTAAACACTCAAAACATGCAATTAACTGGCAGCGGAAGACTAAATGACTCATCTATACATACTACTCAGACTTATGTTCACAACTAAAACTATACATCAATCTAATCATGCTGAAATATAGTTATTAATCTGAACATGCATGCAACCATTATACAACTCAGATAATAGGTCTAATGTGCATGACAATAAAAAGAAAGAATTCTAAATACATGGCAATCTTAATAAATTCTTATGCTAAATACCAAGGCTTCTATAGTCCAGGCATCACACATCCATCCGCACCTCCTTGTCGCCTTCCTTTGCTATAGCTTTTCCTTTCCTTTATCTGCAGTGAGAGGACAATGCAACTATAAGCAAAATTGCTTAGTAAGCGCTATCTAACTCACAAAAACTTGAATATGCATGTGAATATACTGAAATCTAAAAACAACTGAATGCTCAAAAGAAGATACTACTCATGCTCATCTAATAGCAAAAGAAACTTACTGAAATGCTCAACATGTAAAGCTAACCAGAACAACATGCTAACATAAAAGAAACTAAACTTGCTGAATTTTAAACTTATGTGAAGCTTGTTTGACTTGTTTAAAAACTTATACTTTAATACTTCAAAATAATAAGTCTAACTGAATTGATACATAAGCTGAGCTAAATTGATGCTAGGCTAATGTTGAATCTGAACTGTATTCACGTAACTGATTTGTGAAGTTTTGAAAATTATTTTCATAATAGATAAAAATAATAATCATGCTACTGATGGGCCCGACAATTGTACTTGTTATGCGCGTATCCCTAACTAGACCCAAGGTAGCTAGTCCCGAATCTAGTAGGGTTTACTAGGTTATCTAAACCTAGGGACGACTATGGGAGCCCAACCCAAGGACCACCAAGAGTCCAGCACAGTGCCACTGATAAAAGTAAAATACTGATTCATAAGCTGATTTATCTTAATTACTTCTTCTTTAAATGCCTTGGCATTTTAACAAGCACCTTGTGTGTCAAAATCCCTAAAGTCTTGACTTTGAGATCTACTTAAGGCCTTGGCCTTTTTCTTTCTTTTCTTTATCTTTCTTATACTTGTTAATACCTCTAATAAAAGAATGCTTATTTAAAAACTGAAATGTTTAAACAAATTCTAACTTTAAAATGCATAAACAAAAATCTGCATACTATGTTAATCAAAATTCTGCATACTATACTAACAAAATTCTGCACTTGTAAGCTTAATAAAATTCTGCACTTGTAAACTTAATAAAATCTGCACTTGTAAACTTAATAAAATCTACACTTGTAATCTTAATAAAATCTGTAAATCTAATTAAGCTACTAGAGATCTAATTGGATCTTCCAATGCTAAACCATCAAAACTGCAATGCTAAACAATTCAAAATCTACAATGCTAAACAAATCAAAATCTGTAATGCTACACATAGCTATTCCACACTAAAAATCTATTAAAGCTTGATACCTATGTAAAGCTTATACTTTTATAGAGCAATAGAGATCTTTAAGCATGTTACAACATGATCTAAACTGGAATACTAAGCCAAAATCGTAAACTGAAAACTAAATCTGCATACTATACTAATCAAGATTCTGCATTCTATACTACACAATTTCTGCATACTATGCAAACATAAATTTTGCACTATAATACTTAACTAAACTGCACTATAATCTTTTTTTTTTTTAAAACTGCACTATAAGTTCTACCAAAAATTTGCACTACAAGTTCCACAAAAAATCTGCACTATAAATTCCACCAAAAATATGCACTACAAGGTCCACCAAAAATCTGCACTATAAACTTAATTAAAATCTGCACTATAAGCTTAATTAAAATCTACACTATAAGCTTACATAAAAATCTGCACTATAAGCTTAATTAAAATCTACAATATAGGCTTAATTAAAATCTGCACTATAAACTTAAATAAAAATCTGCACTATAAGCTTAATTAAAATCTGCATAAAAATCTAAATTTCTAATTACAAGGGGAAAACAAATCTTGGATCTACTCTAAATTCCCAAGCAACCACAATCCTTTACAACATATTCCGAAAACTAAAAGAAACACTAAATCAAAGCTCAAAACTACCCTTACCGCAGGTGAGTAGCACTTACCTTTACGTTCTTGGACTCACTACCGAAGAAGAAGGCTCCTAGGGCTTCGGCAAAACTCAAGCTCTCGGCAACTTCTTCGCATCTACTTGTTCTCCTCGCCAAAGTGATCACGATGGTGGAGGAAGCCCTTGGATTTGGTCCTTGGCCAGCCGTCGGAAACAATGTCCTAGCTTCGGCTTTGTTTCCCGCCCAAGCACCGCCGTCGCGAGTGAGAGGAGAGGAGAGGATGGTTTAGGTCACAGGAAAAATAGAACATCAACTTATCCCTCTTTATAACTTAGTATTTCTGTTATGGCTTAAGATTAATTCGTCATTAATTTATTCATGAAATACCTGGTGAACGCTTGGTTATCGCGCTTCACCTAAATCTCTGACTGGGTCATTGGTCGCGGGGTTGAATCTCGGCTGCATCTCTTTTATACTTAATTATTTTCTGTTATTAACTACTACTTAAATAAATTTCATTCATTCTTTAATCAGCACCACCTGCTTGGGCACTTGGCTATTGCACTCCGCTTAAGTTGTGGACTGGGTCGGAGGTTGCGGGTTTGAACCTCATTCATAACCTTTTTATTCCTAATTATTTTCTGTTTACTACTACTACTTAAAATATTTCCACTCCTTCTTTAATCAGCACCGCCTGCTTGGGCACTTGGCTATCGTGCTTCGCTTAAGTCGTGGACCGGGTTGGAGGTTACGAGTTCGAACCTCAGTTGAAACCCTTTTATTCCTAATTATTTTCTATTTACTACTACTACTTAAAATATTTCCACTCCTTCTTTAATCAGCACCGCTCGCTTGGGCACTCGATCAGCCGAGACAACTAAAGGCTTTGCTTTAATCAGAGATCTTCGGTTCGAACCTCGGCTCATTCTCTTTAATTTTTTACAACTTGTTTCTTTTTGTAAAAATAGCAAACAAACTCCAAAAATTGCATAAAAATACTCTAAAAATTTCTAGAATATTTATAAAGCATTTATAAATATTTTTAAGCACTATTAGGACTCGTAATGAGGAAATTTGGGTCATTACAGTCCACTTCTTCTTCCTCTCGGTGGCTAGGGCTTGCGACTTCTCCACCGCACTTCTTCCCTTTCTTCTTCCTTCTTCCTAACCTCTTCTTCTCTTCACTACCGTCGGTCACCCATCCACAACCCACTCTCTTCTTCTTCTCGATTCCAGCAATGATGACAGAGCCAAAATCGACATGCGCAGAAAGCTTCGGCGACGAGTCCGTTCAACTACTTCACTGGAGGGGTTCTCCATTGTGATCTCCACTGTCCGACTTTCTTCTGGCAACTCCACTTCTTGGGGTTCAGGCGGTGGAGCAAGGAGGAGGCGGCATCAGGCATTCCATCATTTCCAGCCACTTCCAATGGAGGGTTCTCTGTTGGAAGATCCGTTCACCTTCATCGTGTTGAAGCGTGCAACATTCCAGTAGTGAGCAACTATCCACCAGCTTTGGGGGTTCCGGAGCCAGGTCTTCGTGTGACTACGAGGGTAATCGTTGGTAATCAGAAGTGGATGTATGAATTGTGGTTGGATTACCTTAGTTTTGTTCATGTTAATGTTTGTTAATTGTGTCAATTTGCATGTTTATTAGTTTTGTGGTTGAATGCTTGTATTAACTTGAATTTCCATGTTTAAATTGCATGTAGTTCATTTAATTTGTTTCATGTATATCATGTGTTCGATGAAATGTTTATTTAAGTAGTTAGGTTCAATTTGATGCAATTTAGCATATTTAATTCTTGCTTTGTCTTATTCTTTCAATTTCTTTAAGTTCTAGTTTTGATTGAATGCAATTAGGTTTGGTTAGATTATATTTCTTTAATGCTTTAGGGTTCATTAAATGCTTACTTTATTTCATGTTGTCTTTTATTTTCAGCAATTGTAATTTAGGTTAGACTTAGCTTTATTAATTGCATTATTTTTCATTTATTAGATTAGGTTTCATTTAATGCTTTGTCATTTTATTTCTTAGTTTAATTGTGTTGATGGTTAATCCATAGTGTAGTGTGACAATGTATTGTGGATTAATTGTTGGCACCTAGTTAGATTTCATTTTAGCATTAGATTAGTTTCCTTCTTGCTCTGCTTTTCATTTATAGGATTTATAATCAAAAGCCAAAACCCCCAATTCCATATTAAAAATCCCAAAAATAGAAATAACAAACAATTCTAAATTACCATCCTATCGTTGCATTTCGTTAGGAGACGACCTGAGTCATTTTTATATTGCATTCGTGTAGTTAGAGGGGGTTCAGAACTTTAAAATCCTTTTTGAGATCATCATCAAGATGAGTATCAATATCCTCGATGGTATCTAGGGATTTATGACCCGCAGTGATACAAAGGTGATGTGAGATGATTAACACCTAGGAAGTTCCACCATCACTGAGTGGAAATATCCTATGATGATCTTCGAGGAGCAGTGAGTCGATTGACAGTTATTTCGATCAGCTATATAGTGATAGTGCTCCTCTACCATTGTATTCATGGCTCATCACTAGAGGTTACTGAACCGCAGGTGGAACAATCGTAGTATGATGAGTTACAAGACAATGGTTGGTCGACTCAACTACCATTGTCTCTATTAAGTAGTTCAAGACCTTAACTATATGATCTTCTACCAAGGTTTTGAAGTCTATATGTCAGCCCAGAGTGTTCGATCTTTTGTCGACATTTGTCGAAAGACATTTACAGGTATGAGTATGAGATTTATGGTGATATTCTTTGATGGGTAGACACTTAGTCAGGAGGTTGAGTGACCCTTTGAAATTTGGATTGTGATTCTTTCATAGTGGATATTTAAGTATCTAAAAGATGATAGTTGATATACTCTTTAGACATTTTTGGATAGGATTAATAGAGTTTTTATACTCATATCTTTTAGATATTAGGGTACCCGATATGATGAAAATTGGTCACTAGGGAGTTATCATGTTTGATGATTGTTGAGTACGATTTGAGGTTGAAGGATATTGTGAGATCATATATTGTGATATGTTGATTTCTAATGATTTATTGGATTAAATGTTGAGTTGTGTGGTTGTCTGATGATCTATTAGTGGATGTTTATTTTGATGACCTATTAGTGGATATTTGTTTTGATTATTTATTAGTGGATATTTGTTTTGATGATCTATTATTTGGGTTTGTCATTGATGGTGACATAGTGAGTGTCATGTGTGATATTTATGGATTTGGTGATATGTAGTTGGTGATCGGATTACAAATTCATTACTAGTAATCTTATGGTTGAGTATGCCTTATATACGGACATTATGAGTTTTTGGTAATGCCATTTGGGCTTACCAATGTTCCAGCGGTATTTATGGATTTGATGAACCGTGTCTTCCTGGAGTATCTAGATCGGTTCATTATCATCTTCATCGACGACATTTTGATCTACTCGCGTTCCAAGGCGCAACATGCACAGCATCTTCACATAGTCTTGAAGCCTCTTCGACGACATTGTCTATATGCGAAGTTCAGCAAGTGTGCTTTTTGGCTACCCTCAGTCAATTTTCTGGGACACGTGGTTTCTAACCGAGGTATTTTGGTAGATTCTCAGAAGATCAAGGTTGTCACCAGCTGACAAAATCAGTTCAGGAGATCCGTAAATTCTTGGGATTGGTAAGATATTACAGACAATTCGTTGAGGGTTTCTCCTGCATTACTATGTCGCTGACATGCCTGACCAGGAATGGCATGAAGTTTATGTGGTCAGAAGCCTGCGAGACCAGCTTCTAGGAGCTAAAGCGGAGATTAGTGTTGGCACTAGTTTGGGCTTTGCTCTCTGGAGAGGAAGGATTCGTACTCTACACCGACGCTTCTCTACAGGGTCTGCACGCTGTTTTGATGCAGCACAGCAGGGTAGTCTCCTATGCTTCTCGTCGATTGAAGGAGCATGAGAAAAACTATCCAGTACATGATTTGGAGCTGGCCGCCATTATCTTTACTTTGAAGATTTGGCAGCATCATTTGTATGGTATTACATATGAGATTCTCACTGATCATAGGAGTCTCAAATATTTTTTTCACCCAAAAGGAACTCACTCTTCGATAGAGGAGATGGATGGAGTTCCTGAAGGATTATGATTGTACCATTAGCTACCACCCAGGGAAAGCTAATATAGTTGCCGATGCACTTATCCAGAATTCTAGAGGGACTTTAGCTTACCACCGAGTTTTAGTCACAGACTTGATTCAGGGTTTCTCTGAGTTGGGCCTTGAGGAGCAGGGACATATAAAGCAAGGTATCTTAGTTACCATGGTTGCTCAGTCATCGATCAGGACGAGGATCCGAGAGGCCCAGGCCGGTGATCAGTGCTTACAGCCCATTAGTAGCCAGATAGCTTCCGGGCAGTAGACGAAGTTCACCTGAGATGATGAGGGTATTATTTATTTCTGAGGCAGATTATATGTACCTCAATCTCATATGATTATGGAGGAGTTACTTCAGGAGGCTCATTGATCCCGATTTGCTATCCACCCAAGAGGAACCCACCCGAATGTATCTAGATTTGAGACGTTCCTATTGTTGGAACGACATGAAGAAAAACATCGCGGAGTTGTAGCTAGATGTCTAGTTTATCAGCATGTGAAGGCTGAGCACCAGAGACCTGCCGGATTTCTTCAAAGGATTCCTATTCTGAAGTGGAAATGGGAGCACATCACTATGGATTTTATGGTGGGATTACCTATCACACAACGAGGTCATGACGTGATTTGGGTAATCGTTGATCGATTAACTAAATCCGCACACTTTTTAGCGATTTGGAAGACTGATTCTCTAGATTGATTAGTAAAGTTGTATTGTCAGGATATGATCAGATTGCATGGTGTTCCTTTGAGCATTATATCGAATAGAGACCTACGTTTCACGTCCCAATTCTGGCAGAGTCTGTAGCAGACCTTAGGCACACAACTCTGTTTTAGTACAACATTCCATCCGTAGACAGATGGGCAGTCAGAGCGGACCATCCAGACTTTAGAGGACTTGTTGAGGTCTTGCGTTATGGATTTCAGAGGCAGCTAGGAGGACCACCTGCCATTAGTAGAGTTTGCCTACAACAACAGCTATCATTCGGCTATCCAGATGGCACCATTTGAAGCATTTTATGGGTAACGACCACCTTTCATAATACCCTAACTTAGGGCACAGACGTTACCTTTTTCTTCTTTACTTTTTTTTTTACCTTCTAAGGACATTGTTATTTGCACTTCGCTCGATTCAGAAATCTAGTCTGAGCTTGTTTCGATTGTTAAGTCATGGTTTGGAGCGAAGCAGAGCTGAGGAACTCTATAGTTGCTAAGGGGTCTGGACCGTGTGACCCTAACTAGCCCTGTGGCCCTACCCGTGAAGGGGCATGCTATGGGCATGTGGTGGTGATGGCCGGCCGTGTGACCTTAGTAGACCTAAGTTTGGGCATGGCCGTGTGCGCCACACGGCCGTGTAAGGCCTTACCTGCTGGAGCAGGGCACGACCGTGTGGCTTCCACACGGCCGTGTCACCTGGGCAGTGAGGAAGAGGGGCACGACAGTGTGGCTCACACAACCGTGTCACCTCGGCTGTGACAAAGTAGTGCATGACCGTGTGAAACCACACGGCCGTGTCATCCTACCCGAGAAGAAGTGGTGCACGACCGTGTGCTTCACACGGCTGTGTAACCTTGACCGAGACCAAGAGAGATGCACGACCGTGTGAAGCCACACGGCCGTGTCACTCCGACCGATAGGAAGAGGGGCACGACTGTGTGAAACCACACGACTGTGTCATCCTACCTGAGAGGGAGCAGGTGATGGCCGTGTGAATCCACACGACCATGTCACCCTGGTCGAGAGGGAGCAGGTGATGGCCGTGTGGCCCACATGACCATGTCACGGGTCGTGCAGGGGGTCACACACAACACTACAAAGGGGGTTGATTCTCCCCTTTGTACTCCCTCTTGGCTTACAATTCCCTCCCATTTCTTTAGGAAGAGTCTTTGACATGCTAATTGCCAACAAACTGTCAATTTCATCATACACAACTCTTAATAGTATTTTTATACTAAATGGGATAAGGAAATAGGTCCATCAGTGCCAAAATCTAACATATTCCATGCACTAGCAAGTTCCAAGATCACTTCCCACTGTTCCGTCACATACACCAGCAAATATTGCTCCTGCCGCCCCTCCTTACTTTAGCTTTCCTTTACCTTTATCTGTAGTATAAGGAAATGCAAACTATAAGTGGATGCTTAGCAAGTACCATCTACTCATAAAACACTGCATTAAAAGATATCATGCTTTTTAAAAGAGAACATGCTTTTCAAATTACTTACGGAACCCAAAACATGTGCTTGTCCATAATTCACAATATGACATGCATTTTTAAATCAATTTATCATGCAAAACCTCCAATTAAAACCATGCAATGAAAAACATAAAACTTGCTATGCTATAGAGATCAAACCCTGCACTCTCTAACTCTAGTTCTTAACTTAATAAGGTTTTCACTTTAACAAATCAATAAGCTTTAAAAACTTTATCTTACATATTAGTGAAAATAATAATCACTTGCTTTGGGGCCGACATTGTACCACTTTGCGCGCATCCTTAATAAAGTCCGAGGTAGTTAATCCCTAACTTATTAAGGTACTATTAGGAGATCTAGGGGCCTAGGGGCGATCTAGGAGCCCACCCATGAACCTTGTGTCCAGTATATGCCATCTTAAAGTAAAATACTTTCTTTTAATACTTCTTTCTTATACTTGCACTAACTTGTCATTTCAACAAACAACTTGTGTGCACTTAATCCCTCACACTTATAGGGAAGCACCTTGGGGCACTTGATTATGCTTCTTAGTCCCAAAACTTAATGGGAAGAAAATCAAATACTCTAAACGTGCTCTTAATCCCAAAAGTTTAGAGGGGCATCTTACATATGATTGCTTGTAACTTGTTAACATGTTTACTTCTTTAACATGTGTACATGCTTAGTTCTTAACTATGCATACAACTATCCCAATTACAACAAGGAAGTTCTTATATGCATAAATCAAATAACTTATACTGCAAGTGAGAGATACTTACATGCTTTCGCTAGATCTAGATCTTACTATTCTAGATGTAGGGAAGACAACCTCTCTTGTACGCTCCAAGGTACCCTTCCCCGTACGAACTACCTCCTTGGGGGACACCTTCCCTTGGATTCTCCCCTTGAAAAGCCTTAAGAATTGAAGCCTTAGGGTTTCTTGGCTGAAACTTGAAAGGGAGAAGAGGAAATTCGGCTAGGGAAAGAAGAGGAGATGAAAAGTTAGGTTTTCATCTCTTCCTTTCCCTTTTATATCAAGTGGAAGTTAAAGCATCTCTTCACACAAAAAATGCTCATAAGGAATTGTTTCCTATTACCAATGTGATGCTTTACCACCACCCTAATTGCAACTTCAACTAATCTTAAACAAAAGGTCTTGGTTTCTATCCTATCCCAAGGCCATTTATAAACCTATTTTTTATATCTTTTTATCTTATTTTATTTCTTTTTGCTCTTTTGGAATAGAGGAAATTTACGGGTGTTACAGTATGGTAGACCTTGTAGGACACCCACACTCTGGATTGAGGTTGGGGAGACCTAGCTGCTAGGACCTCATAGAGCTCAACAGGAGGCAGAGTTGGTACGCACTATTAGATGGAGGATGTTCGAGACGCAGGACCATCAGAAGAGTTATGCTGATCGGAGATGGAGACCCCTGGAGTTCTCTACTAGGGACCATGTATTTTTGAGAGTCACGCCTACGAAAGGGGTGAGGAGATTTGGTCTCCGAGGTAAGCTAGCTCCACGTTACATTGGGCATTTCTAGATCTTGGAGAGGATTGGAGCGGTAGATTACCATCTGGCGCTACCATCGTCTCTGGCAGACATTCACAATGTATTCCATGTGTCCATGCTAAGGAGATACGTATCCGACCCAGCACATGTTCTGATAGATATATAAGTTCCTATTCAGTTTGACGTTACCTACGAGGAGGTTCTGGTATGGATTCTGGACCACAGGGTGTAACGCCCGCCCCTCTGCTAGGGCGGGGTTACTTACAAGGGGAAACATACATACATGCATATTAAATTAATTCTAAAGCAGCGGAAATATCTTAAGTAATCATATATGTTCTCTTAAGTTTATAAACTAACCATTTATGATCATATGAACATGTTAAGCCTAATTTGAATTTTAAAAGTCATGATATCCATTCCCAACATAAACATGAATAAGTATTATGAAATCATGCAGAACATAAACATAAGATAGACATGGTTCATATCAAACATAAATTAACATAAGCAGATCTTTTCTCTTAGCCGAGCCACTACCACATACATCTCTTGCCCCTCCTACTGCTCCCTTAGTTTATCCATCCTTTACCTTTATCTGCGGTACAAGGAAAGTAACTATAAGTGCACAGGCTTAGTAAGATCATTTCCTGCTCACAAAAACCATGTATCATAGCATAATCACATAAACATATAGCATGGAGCCATAAACATCTAAAACATTATATCATGTAAAAGAGCATCATAACATATCATAACATTCTACAAATAAAACATCATGTCATATCATATCATAAAAGAGCATCATGTCATATCATATCATATCGTAAAAGAGCATCATGTCATATCATATCATGTCATAAAAGAGCATCATATCATATCATAAAATATCATAAAAGAGCATCATGTCAATCATATCATATCATAAGAGTATATGCAAGATGTCTTTCAAAAACATGCATCATGTCATGTGCAGGATGTCTTTAAAACAATATCATATAATACTTAAATATAATCTCAATATGAGGGGGGCCCGGCTATGTACCACATAACATAAATGCACGCAATCCCTAGGACGGGGTAGCTAATCCCGAACCTACTAGGGATACTAGGTCCGTACTACGTCCGTCGACCTAGGGGTGAACTAAGGAGCTCATCCCTTTGGACACTAAGGTCCGGTACAAGCCACATAAAAGTAACATGTCATATTTACTTATCATATCATGAAGAGTGCTCTTAGTCCCAACTAATAGGGAAGTAACTCTTAGGCCTTAACTTGTCATATTATAAAGAGTGCTCTTAGTCCCAACTAATAGGGAAGCATCTCTTAGGCCTTTACTTGTCATATCATAAAGCATGCATACTTGAACATATAGCCCATCATAAGAGACATCATCATGCATGATTCATAAGCATACATAAATGAGCATATGACATATCATAGAGAAACATAATCATGCATGGAAACACATTAACCAGCATCTCCTAATTCATATCATAGCATGTGAGACACATAGAAAATTATAATTAGGTTTCTAACCCTAATTCCATGAAGTGGCCAAAACATGCAAGGTACTAACCCTAGGTTACAAGCAACATAAAAGCATGTGAACTCTAAACCAATTTCATATCATAAACCATAAAGAACATCATGAACATATTTAGTTTATGTTCCAAGCTTCCTAGGTCCTTGGTCTTGTTTTGGCTGAAAGTTACCAAGCCTAACCCTAGGTTACAAGCAACATAAAAGCATGTGAACTCTAAACCAATTTCATATCATAAACCATAAAGAACATCATGAGCATATTTAGTTTATGTTCCAAGCTTCCTAGGTCCTTGGTCTTGTTATAGCCGAAAGTTACCAAGCCTAACCCTAGGTTACAAGCAACATAAAAGCATGTGAACCCTAAACCAATTTCATATCATAAACCATAAAGAACATCATGAGCATGTTTAGTTTAAGTTTCAAGCTTCCTAGGTCCTTGGTCTTGTTATGGCCGAAAGTTACCAAGCCTAACCCTAAGTTACAAGCAACATAAAAGCATGTGAACCCTAAATCAATTCCATATCATATACCACAAAGAACATCATGAGCATGTTTAATTTAGGTTCTAAGCTTCCTAGGTCTTTTAACTTGGTTGTGGCCGAAACTTGAGGAGCATGAAACTAAGTTCTAAACAACATTCAAGCATAAGAATATCAAGCTAACTTCATATCATATCATAAGGAAAATCATGAGCATATTAGATTTGGTTTTTAAGCTTCCTTAGGCCTTAAATCTAATTAGGGCCGAAAGTTTTAAGGAAATGAATATAAGTTCTAAGCAACATACAAGCATAAGAATATCAAGCTAACTTCATATCATATCATAAGGAAAACCATGAGCATGTTACACTAAGTTTTAAGCTCTCCTAGGTCTTTAATCCCATCATGGCCGAAACCCTAAGGTGGAATACATCTAGGTTCCAAGCAACATACAAGCATGAAACACTAAGAAATCTTCATACCATTTCATAAGGAAAGTCATGAGCATGATAGCTTAAATTTTAAACACTTCTAGGCCTTCATTTCTATCATGGCCGAAACTCTAATTCCCTAAGGTGGCATGCATTTAGGTTCCAATCAACATACGAGTGTGAAAACACTAAGTACTCTTCATACCCTATCATAAAGTAAGTTATGAGCATGGTAGACTAAATTTTTAACCTCTCCTAGGCATTTATTTCCATCATGGCCGAAAACTTTATGAACATGAATTTAAGTTCTAAGCAACATACGAGCATAAGAACACCAAACTAATCTCCTATCATAGGGTACATATCATAAGAATATAGTGAGCATGTTTGGTTTAGGTCTAAAGCTTTCCTAGGTCTTTTATTCATACCTTGGCCGAAAGTTTAATAACATGAATCTAAGTTTTAAGTAAGCATACAAGCATAAGAACATTAACTAACCTCCTATCCTAGGGTACATATCATAAGAACATAGTGAGCATGCTTAGTTAGGCCTTAAACTTCTCTAAGTCTTTTATTCATGTCTTGGCTGAAAGTTTCAAGAAGTAACCCTAGGTTTTTAAGCAATCTAACCTCATGGAAAAACACATGAACTACTTGTACCACAGGTGAGGGGATACTTACAACTTCTTGCTTAGTTTTTTCTTAAAAGAAAGTACTCTTGTGAAGAGGAAGAAGAAGCTTCTCTTCCTAGTTTTCCCTTTTTGCTTCTCTTGCTTCTAAGGAGTAGATCTTGAGGACTCCTTGTGAATTAGTTTTCTTAGGAAGAAAACCTTAGCTTGGATTTCAGAAATGAGAGAGGGAGAGGTTTAGGTCTCGGTGGAGGAGGAAGAAGGAGAAGGAAGGAGGAGGAAGAAGAAGGAGGAAGAAGTAGCCAAACTTTCTCTCCTTTCTCTTCTCATTCCTATTTATTCTCAATGAGGATGAAAAATGTCCCAATTCATCCCCTTGACTCCTCTATTCTCTCACCCTCTTCATTCCCACTGAAATAGAAAGAAGAAAGAAGAAAGGCAACTTGTCTTTTGCTTGCTTCTTCTCTTAACCAAGAGGAGGAGGAGGAAAGCTAATTGATTTTCTCTTGTTCCCTTACTTAATCATACTCTTACTTTTAACTACAATTTCCATTCTTTTCTATTCATGTATCATTCATGACTCTAGTGGTTATCATGCACCAATTTAGCTTTATCTATTATGAGGGGTTCATGGTTCAAATCTTAACTCCTCTTTCTTTTTATTTCTTTTTGGTTCTATTTCCATTTCCCTTTTATTCTAAAATAGAATACCCGTATGTATAGCTCAAATATTTCGTGGGTGTTACAGTACCCCATACCTCATAGAAAGTTCATCCTCGAACTTAAAATAGCTCCAGATACTTCCGTTTCATATCGTCTTCTCGTTCCCAAGTGGCTTCTTCGAACCGTTGATTTTGTCACAGGACTTTTACTAAAGGTACCTCTTTGTTCCTTAGTCTTTTGATATCTCGATCTAATATCTGAACCGGTCGGCTCTCATAACTTAGGTCCTCTTGTACTTGTACTGTCTATTGTTCGATCACTTGGTCCATGCTCGGAATACATTTCTTTAGCATCGAAACGTGGAACACGTTGTGGATGGCTGACATCTCCTGAGGCAGCTCTATTTCATAAGCTACCTTGCCAACTCTTTTCAAAACTTGATATGGTCCCACATAACGTTGGCTTAGCTTTCCCTTATTTCTGAACCTCATTACTCCTTTTATAGGAGCTACCTTGAGGAATACTGAGTCTCCGACACTGAATTCTAATGCCTTTCGTCGCTTATCTGCGTAATTCTTCTGTCGACTCTGAGCAGTTTCTATTCTTTGGCGGATGTTCTGTATAGCACGGGTGGTGTTGTTAATGAACTCTGTTCAAAATCCCATCTCTTTCTTTTCACCGCCTTCGTACCAACATATAGGGGATCTACATTTCCTTCCGTACAAAGCCTCATAGGGTGCCATTCCAATAGTAGCTTGGTAACTATTGTTGTAGGCGAATTTTGCTAAGCATAAATATCAGCACCAGCTCCCTTTGAAGTCTAAGGCGCAAGCTCGTAACATGTCTTCTAGTACTTGATTTACCCTTTCTGTTTGTCCGTCGGTTTGAGGGTGGAAGGCAGTACTGAACAATAACTTTGTGCCAAGAGCCTTCTGAACACATTCCCAAAAATGTGAAATAAAGCGACCATCCCTGTCAGAAATGATGGTCTTAGGAATCCCATATAATCTAATAATTTCCTTAACATATAATTGAACCAGTTGCTCAATTGAATAAGTCATCTTGATTGCTAGGAAATGGGCGGATTTTGTTAATCTGTCCACGATTACCCATATAGTGTCATAGCTGTTTGTTGTCTTAGGTAATCCTGAAATAAAGTCCATAGAGATATCTTCCCATTTTCATTCTGGAATTTGGATTGGCTGTAGTAATCTTCCAGGCCTCTGGTGTTCTGCTTTAACCCTCTAGCAGGTCAGACAGGTACTGACATACTGAGCCACATCTCTTTTCATACCGAACCACCAGAATTTATTTTTCAGATCTTGGTACATTTTGGTGGATCCAGGATGCATTGCATAGGGTGTTGCATGGGCTTCTTCTAGTATCTTCTTTTGTAACTTTGGGTCGTTGGGAATACATAAACGATCCTTGAGGTATAATATTCCACTGTCAGCGATACGAAATCCATCATTCTTTCCCTCTAAGGCTTCTTGCTTTATCCTCTAGACGCTTAGGTCACGAGTTTACTTCCCCAATACATCATTGAACAACGTCGGTGCTATAGTCAGGGTAGAGAGTTGTCCGGTCACATCTTCGGCCCCGTAGCACCAATTTCCCTTGGGTTCCCCAATAAATTCGAATATCGGTTTAGCTTCAGGTCGGAAAACTACTTTTCTTTTACGGCAATCGATCGAAGCACCATACTTGCTCAGGAAATCCATGCCCAATATATTATCATAATCCTGCATGTCAAGCACTATCAGATCACAATAGAGTTCTCTGCCTACGATTCTGATGGGCGCGACCCGCAACATATGAGTAGATGGCATTACTTCTCCCGAAGGTAGGGTTGTTAAGAATTTTCCATTTAAGGCTTGTGGTGGTATCTCTAACTTTTCCATGAAGGGTGTAGAGACAAACGAGTGTGTCGCCCCAGTATCAAATAACACATTAGCATACTGACTGAAAATAGGTAGCTGACCTGTGACAACTGTAGAACCACTCGCCACATCTTCTTTGGTGAGAGAGAAAACCCTGGCATTCATCATAACTAGCGGGGCTTCCAATCTCCCTTGGCTAATCGGAGTCCCTTCAATGGCAGCTTGCATCTGGTGTAGCTGTGAGGGGGCACTCCTGTTCTGGTTATACTGTTGAGATGGTGTTTGGGACTGGATAGGGCAGTCTTTGGCCATATGTCCTTCCCGTCCGCAACTGTAACACTTTCTCGTACCCTTGTGGCATACTCCGGAATGCTGCTTCCCACAAGTGGTACACTGAGGGTACTTAGGTTGCTTATTCGCTGGACATCCTTTAGTGTTGTTCCATTGCTTTCTTTTTCCATTAGGGTTTCCTTTCCAGCTTGCTTTGGTACCTTGAGGTTTCTCTCCTTCTGTCTGTGCTTGATTCTTACTCTCGTTCATCGCCTTTTGATAGTGTTCGGTGATCAGGGCACTGCTGACCAGTTCTTCTATAGTCTGCGGTCTATTAATTCCGCCGGCCACATTCAAAGCTATCTCGGGTCGGAGCATCTTCAGCATCAGTCTGACCCTTTCTCTTTCCGCGCTGACCAACTCTGGGCAGAGGCGTGCGAGACGGTTGAAGCGTTTCACTGCTTCGTTAACTGATAAGTCACCTTGCCAGAACTTGGTGAACTCGTCATAATGCCAGTTTACCCGCATATGGAAAAACTCCTCGAAGAACTCTGCTTCGAAGTCCGCCCAGTTCATCTGATTAACTTGTCTCTTGACCTTAACCCTTTCCCACCACATTCTTGCGTCTCCGAAAAAGCAGAATGACACGCACTTGATCTTTTCTGATACGGGCCAGTCCAGCAGTTCCACTATACTTTCCACCGTCTTGAACTAGGCTTGGGCGTCCCATGGCTCACAAGTACCCGTGAAGTTCTCCGGCTTCAGCCTTAGCCACTGTATTAAGTAAGTCTCCTGTCGGACCACTGGGGCAGGGGCTACCGGTGTTACTGGTGCAGCTGTAGGTATGACGGGTAATGTATTCTGATTTGCTGGTGGGGTGACAGGGTTTTCTTGCTGATTCATCAAAGCAGTGATTACTTGTTGTTGTTCCTTGATCTGACGCTGGAGGTCTGTGACTACTTGTGTCAGATCTGGTGGAGTCACTGTCTCCTCGGTCCTGTTACCGCGTCTTCTAGCCATATCTATCTTCATAAATGACAATAAGGCTAGCATTAGTCCATAGTCATCCCTACTTATATCCGTGCATATTAAACATTGCTTATCATACATAAAGGCAGTTCATATCAGTTATACTTATGTTCATGCATACTAAAAGCATTTCCTATCATGCATAAAGAAAAATAGAGTCAGTATAGAGATTCTTACTTGGAGCGGTAGGATGGAGGCTTGATGTGTGTGTAGTAGGAAGGTTAACCTGGCTCTGATACCAACTTGTAACGCTCGCCCCTCTGCTAGGGCGGGGTTACTTACAAGGGGAAACATACATACATGCATATTAAATTAATTCTAAAGCAGCGGAAATATCTTAATTAATCATATATGTTCTCTTAAGTTTATAAACTAACCATTTATGATCATATGAACATGTTAAGCCTAATTTGTATTTTAAAAGTCATGATATCCATTCCCAACATAAACATGAATAAGTATTATGAAATCATGCAGAACATAAACATAAGATAGACATGGTTCATATCAAACATAAATTAACATAAGCAGATCTTTTCTCTTAGCCGAGCCACTACCACACACATCTCTTGCTCCTCCTGCTGCTCCCTTAGTTTATCCATCCTTTACCTTTATCTGCGGTACAAGGAAAGTAACTATAAGCGCACAGGCTTAGTAAGATCCTTTTCTACTCACAAAAACCATGTATCATAGCATAATCACATAAATATATAGCATGGAGCCATAAACATCTAAAACATCATATCATGTAAAAGAGCATCATAACATATCATAACATTCTACAAACAAAACATCATGTTATATCATATCATAAAAGAGCATCATGTCATATCATATCATATCGTAATAGAGCATCATATCATATCATATCATGTCATAAAAGAGCATCATATCATATCATAAAATATCATAAAAGAGCATCATGTCAATCATATCATATCATAAGAGTATATGCAAGATGTCTTTCAAAAACATGCATCATGTCATGTGCAGGATGTCTTTAAAACAATATCATATAATACTTAAATATAATCTCAACATGAGGGGGGCCCGCCTATGTACCACATAACATAAATGCACGCAATCCCTAGGACGGGGTAGCTAATCCCGAACCTACTAGGGATACTAGGTCCGTACTACGTCCGTCGACCTAGGGGTGAACTAAGGAGCCCATCCCTTTGGACACTAAGGTCCGGTACAAGCCACATAAAAGTAACATGTCATATTTACTTATCGTATCATGAAGAGTGCTCTTAGTCCCAACTAATAGGGAAGTAACTCTTAGGCCTTAACTTGTCATATCATAAAGAGTGCTCTTAGTCCCAACTAATAGGGAAGCATCTCTTAGGCCTTTACTTGTCAAATCATAAAGCATGCATACTTGAACATATAGCCCATCATAAGAGACATCATCATGCATGATTCATAAGCATACATAAATGAGCATATGACATATCATAGAGAAACATAATCATGCATGGAAACACATTAACTAGCATCTCCTAATTCATATCATAGCATGTGAGACACATAGAAAATTATAATTAGGTTTCTAACCCTAATTCCATGAAGTGGCCGAAACATGCAAGGTACTAACCCTAGGTTACAAGCAACATAAAAGCATGTGAACTCTAAACCAATTTCATATCATAAACCATAAAGAACATCATGAGCATATTTAGTTTAAGTTCCAAGCTTCCAAGGCCCTTAGTCTTGTTATGGCCGAAAGTTACCAAGCCTAACCCTAGGTTACAAGCAACATAAAAGCATGTGAACCCTAAACCAATTTCATATCATAAACCATAAAGAACATCATGAGCATATTTAGTTTAAGTTCCAAGCTTCCTAGGTCCTTGGTCTTGTTATGGCCGAAAGTTACCAAGCCTAACCCTAGGTTACAAGAAACATAAAAGCATGTGAACCCTAAACCAATTTCATATCATAAACCATAAAGAACATCATGAGCATGTTTAGTTTAAGTTCCAAGCTTCCTAGGTCCTTGGTCTTGTTATGGCCGAAAGTTACCAAGCCTAACCCTAAGTTACAAGCAACAAAAAAGCATGTGAACACTAAATCAATTCCATATCATATACCACAAAGAACATCATGAGCATGTTTAGTTTAGGTTCTAAGCTTCCTAGGTCTTTTAACTTGATTGTGGCCGACACTTGAGAAGCATGAAACTAAGTTCTAAACAACATTCAAGCATAAGAATATCAAGCTAACTTCATATCATATCATAAGGAAAACCATGAGCATATTAGATTTGGTTTTTAAGCTTCCTTAGGCCTTAAATCTAATCAGGGCCGAAAGTTTTAAGGAAATGAATATAAGTTCTAAGCAACATACAAGCATAAGAATATCAAGCTAACGTTATATCATATCATAAGGAAAACCATGAGCATGTTACACTAAGTTTTAAGCTCTCCTAGGTCTTTAATTCCATCATGGCCGAAACCCCAAGGTGGAATACATCTAGGTTCCAAGCAACATACAAGCATGAAACACTAAGAAATCTTCATACCATTTCATAAGGAAAGTCATGAGCATGATAGCTTAAATTTTAAACACTTCTAGGCCTTCATTTCTATCATGGCCGAAACCCTAATTCCCTAAGGTGGCATGCATTTAGGTTCCAATCAACATACGAGTGTGAAAACACTAAGTACTCTTCATACCCACCCTATCATAAAGCAAGTCATGAGCATGGTAGACTAAATTTTTAACCTCTCCTAGGCATTTATTTCCATCATGGCCGAAAACTTTATGAACATGAATTTAAGTTCTAAGCAACATACAAGCATAAGAACACCAAACTAATCTCCTATCACAGGGTACATATCATAAGAATATAGTGAGCATGTTTGGTTTAGGTCTTAAGCTTTCCTAGGTCTTTTATTCATACCTTGGCCGAAAGTTTAATAACATGAATCTAAGTTTTAAGTAAGCATACAAGCATAAGAACATTAACTAAGCTCCTATCCTAGGGTACATATCATAAGAACATAGTGAGCATGCTTAGTTAGACCTTAAACTTCTCTAAGTCTTTTATTCATGTCTTGGCCGAAAGTTTCAAGAAGTAACCCTAGGTTTTTAAGCAATCTAACCTCATGGAAAAACACATGAACTACTTGTACCATAGGTGAGGGGATACGTACAACTTCTTGCTTAGTTTTTTCTTAAAAGAAAGTACTCTTGTGAAGAGGAAGAAGAAGCTTCTCTTCCTAGTTTTCCCTTTTTGCTTCTCTTGCTTCTAAGGAGTAGATCTTGAGGACTCCTTCTTGTGAATTAGTTTTCTTAGGAAGAAAACCTTAGCTTGGATTTCAGAAATGAGAGAGGGAGAGGTTTAGGTCTCGGTGGAGGAGGAAGAAGGAGAAGGAAGGAGGAGGAAGAAGAAGGAGGAAGAAGTAGCCAAACTTTCTCTCCTTTCTCTTCTCATTCCTATTTATTCTCAATGAGGATGAAAAATGTCCCAATTCATCCCCTTGACTCCTCTATTCTCTCACCCTCTTCATTCCCACTGAAATAGAAAGAAGAAAGAAGAAAGGCAACTTGTCTTTTGCTTGCTTCTTCTCTTAACCAAGAGGAAGAGGAGGAAAGCTACTTGATTTTCTCTTGTTCCCTTACTTAATCATACTCTTACTTTTAACTACAATTTCCATTCTTTTCTATTCATATATCATTCATGACTCTAGTGGTTATCATGCACCAATTTAGCTTTATCTATTATGAGGGGTTCATGGTTCAAATCTTAACTCCTCTTTCTTTTTATTTCTTTTTGGTTCTATTTCCATTTCCCTTTTATTCTAAAATAGAATACTCGTATGTATAGCTCAAATATTTCGTGGGTGTTACACAGGGAGCCTCAGCTGCGGAATAAGACTATCCTGCTGGTTAAAGTCATATGGCAGTATCATTCTGATGAGGAGACTAATTGGGAGCTTGAGGATATGATCCGAGCTCTATACCCCCCATCTTTTTACTTGAGGTATGTGGGTTAGATTTTTCATTCAACATCTATATTGTTTATCTATTGCTAGTACTTGTTGATGGTAAATAATGTAAATTTGGAGACCAAATTATTATTAGTGAGGGATAATGTAAAATATCATAATAGAATAATAATATTATAATAAGGTAAAATGGATGAATAACCTTAATGGATTTTTTAGGATTTTTTAGGAATTTTTCAGAGCTCGA
This sequence comes from Zingiber officinale, assembly GCF_018446385.1. NCBI lineage: Eukaryota > Viridiplantae > Streptophyta > Magnoliopsida > Zingiberales > Zingiberaceae > Zingiber > Zingiber officinale. The sequence continues at coordinate 16,001,249 of NC_056006.1, read as the reverse complement.
ATGGTATAGTTTGAGGGGATGAATTTATACGCTTAGGAAAAGCCTGTTTGGAATACCCAATTAAGTGGGAGTTGATTGGGAAATCAACTCAGGGTTTAATGAAATTAAACCTAGGTATACAGCAAAAACTAAACTTATTCCTCACCGATTTCCATCTTCTTCCCCCGATCCCTAACGCCTTCCCCTTCTCTCGATTCTTTCCTCTTCCCCCATCTCCGCCGCACTCCTTTTCCCCTCCTCGTTCCACCACCCAAAGTGCAAATCGGCGCCAACTGATCACCGACCATGTTTCCCTTCTCTTCATCTCATCGCCAACACAAACAACTTGCGGAGCATCCCGATTCCTTCTTCATTTGCTCGACCACGACCTCTTCCCCCTTGCTCTTCTCTCTGCATCACCATCGACTATCACTGCTTGACGTCGACTACCAGCCACCCGAGTGCCACTTGATCTCCTCTCTCCTGGTCGCAGACACCATGTGCTTGTCGGAAGCCAAGCATCTGATCCCACGTCTTCAGCCGAGTCCTAGATGTCGACCCCCAACCGACCGAGCGTGATGGATCTCTACTAGAATTTGTTAGTCACGTCGGATCTCTGCTCGACATCGCGTCTCCGATCTTAGGGTTAATCTACTAGGGTCGACCTCTTCCTCCTCTGCTCTACATCGTTGCTCGATTTTGCCGGATCCCTACTTTGTGTCACCGTACGATCGCATCAGGTTCCGGTTAGCCATTGTCGATTGATTGTGCTAGCGCCACATGGTTGTCGTTCTCTTCTTTTCCTTGGCTTGACACCACAGCAGCCACCACCAATCTCGTAGCCCTGATTTTATGTCACCACCGAAGCTCCTACATCCTCCATTCCACTGGTGACACAGATTGTCGCCTAGTTGCCAGAAGTGGGTTCTCCACATGAATTGAATCTGTTGGCACAGATATGGGTAAAGTATTTTGTTTAAGAAAGTTATATGATTAGTGATTTGGTTGATGCTCAGAGGGGATGTGTTGATTTGTGATTTAGGGTGCTAGATTTGGAGACTATTAAATTTTCTAGCTCTGGCCATATTTTACTAGCAGCGGGTGCTCTGTCGGTGAGTTAACAGCGATGTACATGGATATAGGTGAGTTCTAAAGTTGATTTTATATCTACATTAGATTTGATTAGTTGACGATTAATGGATAGATTGGTGAGAATTAGGGAATTGATCGGTGGTTTAATAATGGAGTCATTATCTAATTAGATTTGGATTGTTAGGTAGAATTAAACGAGATTACCTAATTGAATTAGGATTGGGTTTGGGTTTAGCTAGTTGTTGTATACGTGATTAGCTAAACTGTATATCATGTGATTTGCACAATGTTGATTCAAGATGAGCATCTCCAAGTGGGATTTGTTCCGATACAAACTACTGATTAAGGCGGGTACCTTTTGTTGGAACCCCAAGGTTGTTTTGATGTGATTAAACAAGTTAAGTTAGGTCATGTTTGGTTTATCCCTTGTGGCTAAGTGTGTATGAGCTTAGGAGCACAGGAATTCAAGCGAAAGATGCAACTAGCGAGAAGGACGCCACAGGGAGAGAGCCGACGAGCTCGGTGTGTCCGAGGGACGAGGTGCTGCGGAAGAGTACACCGGTGGACGAGAAGAACGTACGCGACGTTCGAGGGATGAGAAACCGTGGAGGAAGGTTGTTCAAGGAGAAGGCTAGAAGTTGAGTTTGGGTGAGCCCTATTCCGGATGACCGAGATCACCCAAGCTAGCGGAGCCAGAGCGAAACACTTAGACTGAGACGAGCTGAACTGGAGCAGAGGAATTGCACCACAAAAAGTCAACTCGGTTGACTTATGTGGTCTGGGCGCTCGGAACCATTCCGGGCGCCCGGAGCCTTTAATGTGGTCCGGGAGCCCAGAACCCTTCTGAGCACCCAGAACCCTTCCGGGCGCCCGAAACCTAAAACTTATTAGCGATGATGTGGACATTGACCGAAGCATTGGGGATAAAGTTTTATCCCCTCCCAAGCGCCCAGAATACTGCTATAAATATAGCACTGATTTCAACAGTTAATTCAATTCACTTATAATCCAGTTCTTTTAGTTATACTATTTCTTCTGTGCTGTTAACGCTGTAAGAGGCTACTCCACTCGAAGGAGATCTTCAGATAGTGCGCAACATTCTCCTTAGATTAGCAATCTTCTTATTGCAAACCAAGTAACTCCTTTGTGTCTATTCTCTTTGTAATTAATCTCTTTCTTTTTAATTACAAGTGTTCTTTATTTAGTTATAAGTCGAGAAAGGCTAGATTTATTTTTTCATGGCAATTCATCCCTCCTCTCTTGTCAGCCTCCAAAGAGGCCAACAAGTGGTATCAGAGTGAGGGCACTTCAGAAGGACTAACCGTTGATCGAAGCAAAGCAACCAATGGTCGGACCAAGCATCGTTTCGCCAAAAATCGAGGGAGACTTTGCACACTGGAAATGTCGTATGGAGGTATTTCTAAAAACCAATTTTGAAATTCGTTTAATAATAAAATATGATTTTGTAGCTCCTACGAATCAAAATGGAGAGGAAAAAGAAGAGAGTCTTTGGACAAAGAAGGAGAAAAATTATTCTATAGAAAATAATCGGGTGAAATATCACTTGCTGAGCGTGTTGCCGCCTCAAAAAGTTAACTGCATCGGAAGCTACTCATCGACCAAAGAACCCTAGGAAAAATTCTTGGAACTCCACGAAGGTACATCCGCAGCCAAGCTCGCAAGAAGAGACATACTTTGGAACAAATTGGCCAATATTCATCTGGAAAGAGGTGAGAAAATAGCTGATCTACACACGAAGGTAAAAGAATTAATTACTAGACTCAAGAACCTCTGTGAAACAGTAACCAACCAGGACACCATACGCTACGCACTCAACGCCTTTCCCAGGACTCCAAAATGGACCTCAATAATCGACACCTACTACATCTCAAAGGACCTGGAGGTAAGTACCTTAGAGGAACTATTTTCTACTCTTGAATTACATGAAACTAGATGTACAGGGACACTAAAAGAATTAAGCCAGATTACGGCCCTAAATGCAACCAAGAAGGATGAACCCGTGTTAGACTCAGAAGAAGATCAAAAAGCTTATATGGTAAGGAATTTTAAAAAATTCTTTAGATCTAATAAATTTAAAGAAATGCAGAATAAGAAAAATCCAAGGAATAGAAGAAGGGTTCGTTGCTACCAGTGTCAAAAGGAAGGACACTTAAAAGAGAATTGCCCAGAACTCAAGAAGGATAAAGTCAAGATACCCAAGAAGCACAAGAATTTAAAAGTTACTTGAGACGACACTTCATCATCTGAGTCTGAAATACAAGAATATGTTGAACTAGCACTAATGTCAAGCTATGAAGGGCAAAGTACATCAGAAGCCAGCATTGATGAATGGGGAGCAACTTCAGATGAATGCAGCGAAGTAGGGGGAGAGTCAGTCTTCAAGTCTGATATGGTAAGTGAGGTATGCCTCTTACCTCCTGATCAGCTTTATTTTGATATTAAGTCCATTGTAAAATCTATGTAAAAATTAAAAAAAAAATAATAATAAATTTTAAAAAATAAAAACTTAGAAATAAAAATAATTTTAGCAAAATCATGTGTGATAGAAGATTTTGATAAAGTAATACTTGAAAATGATAAATTAAACGAAGAAATAGAAAAATTAAGAAATTCTGCTTGTTCAAATATTTCTGCTTTTAGAAATTAAAGAGGATTAAACTAGTACTGTAGGTTTCACAAAAGTCATATCAGAAAAATATCAAAAGCTTATGTACCTAGAAAATATCTGATTAACCCTATAGGAAGGAACCTCTATTGGGTTCCAAAAACTTGTTTAATTTAAAAGTAAAATTAGACTTAGCACTTTTAGCAAGGAAATTAAACATTTAATTTCTTTATGAGACTTTGTCTAGAAAGTATTTGTTGCTCCAATAACCAAGAAGGCCTAGTGCCTGCCACTGCCTGGAAGCCAAGTATTGAAATAAAAAGTTTAATTGACTAACTGAAAAAGCATTAAATTAAAATTAAATTATGCTTTAAAGGGTAATTCAATTTGTTTTAGAAAATTTTCAAAAATATTTATGTTTGCAGAAATATTTTTTTTAAAAAAAATTATATATATATATACTTAGAAATTTTTGCAACACTTAACACTTTCTAATTTATTGCAAAATTTTTTAATTAAAATTTCTTCAAAAAATAAAAATTTAATATTTAAATTATTTCTGTTAATGTATTTTTTCCATTGCATAAAAATCTTATTTTAAACTTAGAAAATTAAAAATACTTAGAAATTTTTTGGAAATTTTCTTACTTAGAAATTTTTTTAACAGTTAAAATTTTATAATTTATTACAAATTTTTTTTAAAAATTTAACCTTAGACTTGTTAAGAAACCCGATTTTTTATGTAATCAAAGGGGGAGAAGAATGTTACGTCTAGGGGGAGGTATAATTTTTCATTGAAAAATCTTATTTGCACTTATTTGTAAACTTTTGTTTTTATATTATGTTGGTTTATCCTAGCTTAACTTGGGTTAGTCACATCAAAAAGGGGGAGATTGTTGGAACCCCAAGGTTGTTTTGATGTGATTAAAAAAGTTAAGTTAGGTCCTGTTTGGTTTATCCCTTGTGTCTAAGTGTGTAGGAGTTTAGAAGCACAGGAAGTCAAGCGAAAAATGCGGTTAACGAGAAGGACGACATGGGGAGAGAGCCGACGGGCTCGGTGTATCCGAAGGATGAGGTGCCGCAAAAGATTGCACCTATGGACGAGAAGAACGTACGTGACGTTAGAGGGATGAGAAACCGAGGAGGAAAACTACTCGAGGAGAAGGCCAGAAGTTGGGTTCGGGTGAGCCCTATTCCGGATGGCCGAGATCACCCAAGCTAGCGGAGCCAGAGTGGAAGATCCGGACTGACCCTGACTGAGACGAGCTGAACCGGAGTAGAGGAATCGAACCACAAAAGGACAACTAGGTTGTCTTATGTGGTCCAGGCGACCGGAACCATTTTGGGCGCTCGGAGCCTTTAATGTGGTTCGGGCGCCCAGAACCCTTCTGAGCACTCGGAACCTAAAACTTATCAGCGATGATGTGGACGTTGACCGAAGCGTCGGGGATAAAGTTTTATCCCCTCCCAGGCGCCCGAAACCCTTCCAAGCACCCAGAACAGAGTGTTAAATATAGCACTGATTTCAATAATTAATTCAATTCACTTGCAATCCAGTTCTTTTAGTTATACTATTTCTTCTGTGATGTTAACACTGTAAGAGGTTACTTCGCCCAAAGGAGATATTCAGATAGTGTGTCACATTCTCCTTGGATTAGTAATCTTCTTATTGCAAACCAAGTAACTCCTTTGTGTCTATTCTCTTTGTAATTAGTCTCTTACTTTTTAATTACAAGTGCTCTTTATTTAGTTATAAGTTGAGAAAGGGTAGATTTATTTTTTCAGGGCAATTCACCCCTCCCCTCTTGCTGCCTCCAAAGGGACCAACGCCTTTGACTTATCTCTTTTGATATTGTCATTTTGATATGCATAGTAGGTTATAATTAGTAGTAATGGCTATGTTTATATCTGTCATGGTATGTCATTATTTGATACCCGTAGTATGCCCATATTATTATCTGTTATGCATTTATGCTTATGTTCTCTTGATTCTTGCCATGTATATTTATGTTCATAGAAGTAGTGACATACAATGCAGTACCGGATAAAAGTCTAGCTACGAGATATACTTGGCATGTGTACCTAGATTCATGATATCTAGATCATTGTTATGGACTCGGTCTTCCTTTTGGCACACATTATGTGGAGGCTTATATTTTTAAGAGTTACATGCTTGGTTTTCCTTTTGGTACACATTATGTGGAGGCTGATATTTTCAAGAGTTACATGCTTTAGTGTCATGCACCATTTTGCATGATTGCATGCTGAGCGATTGTCGGCTCCATTGTTATTGAGTATATCGTCAGTTACATGATCTGCACACACAACCACTCATAGATTAGTGGTATATCAGGCAGGGTGCGTGTAGTTTGCTTTGTCAAGGCTCCGTTGGTCTGCTCATGGGTAGTGGTGACTGCAAGCGTGGTAGCGGACAGGGATCCCTCCTCTTGACTATGACATAGGGAGATGAGAGCTTAGGCTCCCCCACTATGTTTGGGGTAGGAGGATAGGTGTACTCCGACTGCATTCTGTCCAATCGGTCACTTAGGAGTAGTGATGCCAGAGTGCATAATTGTCATAGCTCTACCCACTCAACCACACCATCGCATGTGAGGTGGCTGACTGGCGTCACGGGTGACCATGTCATTTGCATCATATGCATGGATTACATTTATTGCTTTTGATTGCTACATATTAGATGCTGCATTTTGGTGGTTACATATGATTGACATGTATACATGAGACATTATGGATTTGGTATGATGACCCTGCACCTGTTTGTATGGTTCACACCTTTATGTTCGGATAGGAGGTCCTGGTGAGTATAGTTTCTTCTATTGTTCAGTTTTGCATTACCTGTTATTAAACAGGAGACTGTACTGCATGATTATTACTAGTAGTTATATTTTACTATGCATGTCTGCTCGATACTTGTTGAGTATGTTATACTCACTACCCCTTATTTTTCTTATTGATTTCAAGTTAGCATAAAGATATGTCATGTCGCTTAGAGTATCCTATCTGCTGATTCCATGTCACATCCGAGGATTGTTTCCGATTTTATCTCTGCTTTACTTGTCTTATGTTTTTGGTAGAATTGGTGTTGTATAAATTTGACTTTGTTTTTAGAGTTTGCTTTGTGGAGTTTGTATTTATTTTGTTGTGGTTGTGTAAGCCTAGCCGGCTAGCAGTCTTCATTTTTTTTTATTTTGTATGGGCTTTGTTTCATTTTTCACTGTGTTTTTAGTACAGTCGTGTGAGTTGTTTAATATATATATAACTGCATGGTTGTGTATATTCTAGCTATGTGGGCTGATGTATATAACTTATGGATGTATATATGATTCAGATTGACACAGGTACATGGGAGATACTGTCGAATTTTCCTCTGGCAAAGACTCCTATGGGGTGTGACAACAAATTAGAGAAGAACAAGTCTATTGGACAACGATGAAAAAGGGAGGACAACAACACACGACGACTAATGAAGCACTTGGAGAAGATGCTTTGACCTAGGTTGACCTTACGATCTTCTCATTAGCTTGAGAGGATCATAGAAAATGGTGCCATAACCATGTCATGTTTTATTTTTGCTTACATGTGATGTATGCCATGATATGCTATGATTGTATGTGATGCATATGTAGTTTAATCATAATTAGGTCTCTTTTAAATATGTCTACCAAAGTTTAGTACTCACTTTTACCTCGATCAATTGTAGTCAGGTTTTGCCAAAGTAAAGTAACTTGATTTATCTTGGTAGAATGCGATAGGACAATTGTGATGTCTATCTATTAAACTTTGGGTTGTGAGTAGAGACTAGCGAGTTATCCCTTTGAGACTGAGTTAGGTTATAGGGAAAATAACTGTTATGTTTCTCTTGATATCAGGCACGCCTTTGAAACCTTGGGTAGATTGAGAAGGATGAACCAAGAGTGTGACAGGTAAGTGTCTATCACTGGGAGTATAAGGAATACGGTTCTATGATGACTTGACTAGGCTTAGGGATTGAAACTTGATAAACATAGGCCATTATCGCACTGAGCACGGAGGACTACTACTTAGGTCATACTCAAACTATTTTTGTATCTTGCTTATTAATAAAATTATTTGAGAGGATTAGATTGACTTGTTAGAGATTATGATTCAATATTTAACCACATGAGTCTAGATTATAGTTTTTGCTTGAGGAGAAGTAAATGTTTAAGTCTGGGGGTGTGATGTACGTAGATTATATACTCTTTTAGTCATGTTTTGATGCACATCTTCTTAAAATTCATGCATATAATTTATGCTTATTACACTCTATTTTATTATAATATCATGCTTCTATTATATTATGTTCGGAGATCTATTCTTTGTATATTTTGATTGACAGGATACATATTGGAGCGAAAATGGAGTAAAAATTCACACGAGAACAACTTTGGAAGAAATCAAGCTCAGGTCGTGTGGTTTCACATGGTCATGCCCCCACCAGAGGAAAATCAAGCCATGGTCGTGTGACCCACATGGTCGTGTCAATCTCCCATGACTAGGCAGCACACAACTGCGCCAACATTCCAAAGGTGAAGAAGGCCACAGTCATGTGAATCCACACGGCCGTGTGACTTTGGTAGAGAAAAGAAGACCGCGACCGTGTGAACCCACACGACAGTGTGACTCAACCCGAGACATGATCATGTGGTGGAGAACTTGGGGTCATGCCATGCTAGAGCCATGCCGAATTCTGGGTAGATTGTAGACCAATCATAAAACAACCCTAACTTTGCGTTGGGTTAGAGTTTTGGACTGTTCTTTATACTAAAACATAGATGACTTCAAGATCTACAACTTTTCTTCGGATCCAATAGAGAGATAGCAGAGTCTACCCATGATAAAAGGCATGACTGTTCTTCCCAAATGTAAGTTCATTTGGACCTCTGCCCAGACTACAGACCAAACATTGAACCACAATAGCTTTCATCTCAATTTGAGCCAGAGCTCAATCCAAATATCAGATTGTAGATAATTTCAAGAGCTACAACTTTGGTTCAGGGTCAATCATGAGAAAACCTGGTTTAATGTGTGTAAAACCCAATTTACCAGACCCTTGTAATCCTAGTTTTCCTAAGTAGTTTGTAAGAGGTATAAAAGGGTCAAGAACCATGATCTTGGACCCATCTTTGGTTTGGGACTTCGTCTCTCTCCTTGGGGAAGGGTTTTCCCCTTAGGGAGAAACCCTAGAGCTTCATTCTCCTTCATCCACAACAATCTGTCCTCCTCCGGAGTAAGGGAGCGCTTCCAAGGACTCTATGCTTTAAGGATGAGCATTCTCTTCTCTCTATCTCCATGTATTGAGTCGTAGATTGCTTTACTTATCATCTCTTAGTTGTAATTCATTTGCAATGGAGTAGATCTCTAGATCTAGGATGTAGAAAGTAGTTGTGATGTGTTGTGATGTATGAACTATGCAATGAAGTGTTTATATCATGATCTATGTGTGTTATGCGTCGTATGTATTTGACAAAATGTGTGTGAGGTCAATTCATGTAGAGGAAAAATCTTGGATTGTAAGACAATGCAGCCTTGTGACAGAAGGTATCCCTTACTTTCTACGGCATTTCCTTGAAACGGGGATCGACTCTTTATTAGGAAAACTAATTAGAGTTTAGAGGGTTCTCCCAAATTAATGTTAGGAAGTGATTTGTGTAATCTAGGAATGTATGATCGGGGGCCCTTGTGATTGAAGGATGGCCCTATAACCGGTCTTCCTAGGTTACCTCTTCTACTTAAATGTATTAATCTACCGTTAGGAAGTGATTTGTGTAATCTTAAAACTTGGGTTAACCTCTTCGGTGTGATCTTTGTGGGATTGTACCAGACTTTAGTTAGAACCCCTACATGAGTGTAAGTATGGAGTTTGTTAGATGAACAATACATTGAGACATTAACTAGCATCATAAAGAAACTAAAATCCTAGTATATATCATCCTTCATTCACTTACGCTCTTTACTCTCTCTCTCTCTCTTCTCTTTTTCCTTTGTCTTTAGCATTTGTGAACCACTTTAGATTGTATAGATAATTCACCATGCAAAGTTAACTAGTGTTTAATCAATAATCCCTATAGGTTTGATACCTTTTGTATTACTGATGATGTAACTGTGCACTTGCAATTTGTAACAATGACATTGACCGAGCTTTCCATATTCACAAAAGTCCTTAGTTAATTAGCTACTGATGGCTATAAGGATTGATATAATTTGACTCAATGTCTTACAAAGAATTGACTACCTAGATTAGCTACTTAAGGCTATAAGGATTGATTATGATTAGTTAGTTATAGTGCCATATGTAGAAAGTAGCTTTTCTAAGTTGAAGTTAATTAAAACATATCTTTGATCAACCATGTTACAATAAAAATTAAATGGATTGATAATATTGTCTATTGAAAAAAAATAGTTAAACATCTTGATTATACAAGCTTAATTGATATTTTTATAGTCAAAACAACAAGACTTGTTGTATTCAAATGATTATTGTTAATATTTATTTATCTTTTTATTTTATTATATTTATAATATTAAATGTTATTTAACTTCATATTTTACTTTACATTTGCAAGCTCATTAAAAAATGACAGCAATATGCATTATACTTTTGTAACTAAAATAAAAGTAAGAAATATTATATTAAATAACTATTAGTAACATTTACTTTTTTTTTATTATATTTTAAAATATTGATGTTATTCAACTTTTTATTTTACTATATATTTTGTAGGTTTGCTAAAAAAAATTTGATCGCACATTGAAAAGAGGATCATATTTTGATGTGTGGATGATTTTTAAGCTAAAATTATAGTAAAACATTTTAGGAGAACTCTTTTTATTGAAGTTCAACTTTGGCCATCAAAATCTCAAGTACAACACTGAGAATATCCGAATCATCTTCAAGTCAAAGGTCTACCTCAAACTCGAATCCTACCCGTAAATAATACGAAGAATCTAAGGATTTATTAAATAATATTCAAATTCTATTGATTAATTAATTAATCTATTAATTAATCCTTTGACATAGTTAATTCTAAATTATTAATTTTATCGACAATTTATTCTCATAGATAAATATTAAATTACTTGATTAAATAATTCAAATCTAGATCAGTCATCTGTTAATTAAGTTATCCAAATTAATTTATAGGTTAACAACTTAATAAATCAACTAAGCTTAGTTAATTAATTTATGAGATAGATTTATTTCAATTGATTATATAATCCAAAACATTAATCAAAATAATTTATTTGACTTAATTATGAATTAACCATCTATCAGTAAATGATAAATCATTAATTTTCACTAATTAATCATTTAATTAACCAACAAATCAAAATTTAATTAATTAAATACTTAAATTCATTAATAATGATTATTCCTAAGTTAGATTAATCTCCTAAATCAATCCTTATTAATTAATTGATTAATCTATTAAATGGGCAATCACAACTTTAATTAATTAATTTCACTGATTACATCAAATCAATTAAGTAATTGTAAGCGAATCCGAGACAGACGATGACTATCAAGATGGGTCTTCATGTGCACTTTTCTGATTTACCCAAATGGATGGAGAGTTTCCGTGGACTAAACCAGTCACCCAGATTAATTAACCCGAAGACTTGGATACTTAAAAAAAAAATAATTGTCTATTCAATTAATACTGTAATTAATATTAGTCAATCAACACTATAATCATTTAATTAATGAAAATCAACGATTAGTTTATACCTCGCTGGTGATGCCTCCGCGAGGGAGGTTAGTTTCACGTCCAAGAAGGAAGGGTGGATGTAAGATCGACATCGACTACGTCAACGACTATGAAAACATGATGTTGAGGGCACAATGGGGAAAAGTGTTGACATATCCACTTATTGGCTGCATGATTAACAGTTAGTTCACTTGCATTAATGTTGAAGAATCTCTTTATGCTTGTTTTCAATTAGTTTGTCCGTTCCGATACTTAGGGAACTCGAAAGGTCATTTTGTAATAAGGTTAAATAGGCTACCAGTCTCTCTGTGGGGGTAGAGGAAAAATTTTTCCATTTGAAGAACTTTTCAAGCTTATCAGTTAGTTTTTGGTCTTGTGAGTTATCCAGATACCATAACAAAACTTAACATGGTATCAGAACTCGTCGATTCCTAATACCTATGCTTTCCCTTATTTGATCAATTTTCTTCAAATATTTCCACATTTTTTCCAAAATGTCTTTCAACAAAGGCCCACCTATTCTGGATGGAAAGAATTATTTCTCATGGATCATCAAGATCGAGTCGTACATGCGTGCTCAGGACTTGTGGTATACAGTAGAAGAAGAAGATCTACCAGTACCCGGAGAAGATGCAAGGGAGGATGAAAAACTTCGCTACAAAAATCACACCATCAACAAACACAAAGTTGCTTCTCTTCTGCATGATGCTCTAACTGAGAGCATGTTTACCAAAATTGCAAACTGCAACACACCAAAGAAGATATTTGATCGTTTGAAGGCCATTCATGAAGGTGGTGATCAGATTCGGAAAATCCATAGTCGAAACCGTATCACAGATTTTGAAGCAAATTGGATGAGTTACAAGTAGACTGTTCAAGATTACTATGACCGCACAATCGAAATAGTAAATGAGATCCGAGCTCTTGGTGGGGAATTACCTGAAGAAAAGGTTGTAGAAAAGGCGACTATGAGTCTCCCGAATAAATTTGAGGCAAAGTTGTGCGCTTTAGAAGAAACTGACAAACTGAAACAAATCACTTTTCTAGAACTTATCAGTGCTTTGCAAGCTTCTGAAAAACGAATGCAAATCAGACCCCCAGAGGTTGAGGGTGTGCACGAGAAAACCGAAGTCTTATTATCTGTAGAAAATCTTGATCTCAGTAATTTAGCAATCAGCAGAGGTGCATCAAATTTGCAGGCTCCAAGCCAGGGAGGTTATGTGCAACAAAATCCACGAAAAAAAGGGGGAAATGGTAAAGAAATCTACGAACCTTGCCCCCACTGTAAGAAGACAAACCACCGAGCTCAATTCTGTTTCTACCATCCTAAAGCTATTTGCAAAAACTGTGGGGAAACAGGGCATGTTGAAAGAGTCTGTATACACAAAAATAGGGCGAAAGAACACGCAAATTTGGTGGATTTTTCTTTGTTTGACGAAGAATGCAACTTAGAAATAGCATTCTACACTGAAACCTCACCTGATTCTGTGGAAATAACATACTCTATTAATGAAACTACCACACAATCAATAAAAGGTTGGATTCTTGACAGTGGGTGTTCTCACCACATGTGTTGTGACAGAATGTTACTCTTCAATTTTAGAACTCAAAAAGGAAGAGCTGTGAGGTCAGCTACAGGGCACACCACTCTAGTACTGGGTGTTGGCAGCATATACTTATCTAGAGGGAAGAAGCCCATGATTGTGGAAGATGTTTACTATGCGCCTGGTTTAACCCAAAATCTGTTAAGTTTTGGGCAAATCCTGAGACAAAAAATAGAAATCTTGGTTCGAGGACTTCACCTTTACATCACAGACCCAAGAAATCACTCAGTTCTTCATGCTGAGCTACAACAAAAGAATTTTTTTATCTTCAACACTCATCCGGTTCAACCTGCAGAAGTTTCAATGGTATTTTCTGCAGAATCTCAACTCTGGCACAACCGTCTTGGTCACTATGGAATAAAAAATCTAAGATTATTAAAGAAAATGGGATGGCCAAGGATGTTGCAAACATTGAATTCGTGGAAAATTGCTGCCCAACGTGTCAAAAAGGGAAGCAGACCAGACTTCCATTCAAACAAAATTTTTCAAGAGCCAAGAATAAATTGGATTTGATTCATACTGACATCTGTGGTCCAATTAAAGAAGAATCTTGGAGTGGAAGTAAGTATTTTATTATCTTTATTGATGATTTCACACGATACTGTTGGATATATTTCATGAAGAACAAATCGGAGACATTCAATGTATTCAAAACTTTTCAAGCTTCTGCAGAAAGGCAAGCTGAAAGGAAGATAAAGGCATTGCGGTCTGATAATGGCGGTGAGTACATCTCCACCATACTCCACAACTATTGCAAATTAGAAGGTATCACTCATCTTTACACTGCTCCATACACACCACAGCAAAATGGCATTAGTGAGCGGAAAAATAGGACGATCATCGAGATGACAAGGTGCTTGCTGTTTGAAAAAAAATCTATCCAAAAAATGTTGGGCTGAAGCTGCTTCCACTGCTGTGTACTTATTAAATTCTTTACCTTCAAAGGTATTGAATGGAGTAACAGCTTATGAAATGTGGCATAATGAAAAATTATCTTTGAATCACTTACGTGTTTATGACAGTATTTGCCATGTGCATGTTCCTGATGAGAAAAGAACCAAACTAGATGAGAAGTCTAAAATTGGGATTCTTGTTGGGTACTGCTCTGGGATAAGGGGTATCGGGTGTTTGATCTAGTTGGGGGAAAAATCATCATTAGTAGAGATATAATTTTTGAGGAGGACAAAGAGTGGGATTGGATTGGAAATGGTTTTAGAAATTCTAATGTTATATTTTTTAATGCTCTGTCTAAAACAGATCAAGAGGCGACAAAGGAGCAAACCACTCCCTCCTGGCCAATGACGAATGAACAGGTGATCACACCATCTGCTCCAGAAATTGTTCAAAATGAAGATCAAGGAGAAAATGGTGCAAACTCTGATCTCCACGATGCAGAATCAACACCAGGTACTCCTGGTAATATTGAAAACGAAATTCCTGATCAGAATTCAGATGATGAAAATGATTCAGCTACCCCTATAAGAAAAACCTGAAGCCTGGCTGACATATATGCCCAAACTAATGTGGCTCAATTGGATGTAGATCCATCCACCTTTTTTGAAGCAGCAAAGGATGAAAAATGGTGGCTTGCCATGAGAGAAGAATTAAAATCTATCGAGCAAAATAATACATGGGAGCTTGTGAACAGACCAACTGGAAGAAGTGTTGTAGGAGTAAAATGGATTTACAAAACTAAGAGAAATTCAGATGGGAGTATTAACAAGTTTAAAGCTAGACTTGTGGCAAAAGGATACTCTCAGAAACAAGGGATTGACTACAATGAAGTATATGCACCAGTGGCAAGGATGGACACAATCAAGATGATCTTAGCCTTGGCAGCAGTGCAAGATTGGGAGGTACATCATATAGACGTCAAAACGGCATTTTTGAATGGAGTGTTGGAGGAAGAAGTATATATATACCAACCAGAAGGGTTTATAGTTAATGGACAAGAGAACAAAGTTTACCGTCTGAAGAAAGCCTTGTATGGCCTAAAACAGGCGCCACGCACATGGAATGACTGCATTGATAGATATCTGACAGCAAGTGGCTTCACTCGAAGCTATGCCGATTACTCGCTGTATGTGAAAAGAAGTGGAAACCAGGTTTTGCTGGTCTCTGTTTACGTTGACTATTTGCTTATTTCTGCCAACAGCCCATCTCTAATTACAAGTTTTAAAGATTCAGTCATGAAGGAGTTCCAGATGACAGATTTGGGTTTAATGACATATTTTTTGGGATTGGAAGTTCATTAAAAGAAGGGAGTTGGAACCTTTGTAGGACAAACCAAGTACTGCATGGATCTACTGCATAAATACGGGATGAATGAAGCCAACCCAGTTGTTTTCCCTACTGACTACAAAGGAGCAATAACCTCTATTACAGGAAGAGAAAAACCTGATGTTGCTATTTATAGAGGTATTGTGGGAAATTTGATATATCTATCCCATACCAGACCTGATCTAAGTTTTCTGGTGAATCTTCTCTCACGCTACATGAGTCAACCAACTTCAGCACATTTGGCAGCTGCTAAACGAGCCCTCAAGTATGTGAAAGGCACAATGGACTTGGGTCTGTTCTTCCCTGCAACAGGCGACAACGAAAGCTTCACAAATTTAGAAGGATACTCGGACAGTGATTATGCAGGGGCAGAGGATGCAAAAAGTACTTCTGGTTATATCTTTTACCTCAACAACGCTCCTTTCTCCTGGAGCACAAAGAAACAAGATGTTGTGGCACAATCAACGGCGGAAGCGGAATTCATTGCGGCAGCTCTCGCTAGAAATCAATGTACATGGATACGACAATTGCTATCAGACATTGGTTTCACACCAGAGGCAGCAACACCTTTGATGATTGACAACCAAGCTGCCATAGCAATTGCAAAGGATCCTACTCACTTTAGTTGAGCAAAACATATCAAAGTTCGTTACCATGCACTCCGTGAAGCCGTCAAAGACAAAGAAATTCAGCTGATACATGTCCCTACCGAAAATCAAAAGGCTGATATGCTGACCAAAGTACTTCGGAAAACCTTGTTTATTCATCATCGAGACAGGATTGGTCTAAAATCACTAAGGTTCCTAAATGCAACCAAATCTGGAGGATAGGGGGAGTGTTGACATATCCACCTTATTGGCTGCATGATTAACAGTTAGTTCACTTGCATTAACGTTGAAGAATCTCTTTATGCTTGTTTTCAATTAGTTTGTCCGTCCCGATACTTAGGAAACTCGAAAGGTCATTTTGTAATAAGGTTAAATAGGCTACCAGTCTCTCTGTGGGGGTAGAGGAAAAATTTTTCCATTTGAAAAACTTTTCAAGCTTATCAGTTAGTTTTTGGTCTTGTGAGTTATCCAGATACCATAACAAAACTTAACAAAAAGAAGGTGGCCACGGGACATGTCGGACTTCTGGTCCACTCGAGGTGGTCGACAGAGATTTCTGGTGGTGGCCAGCAAAAGAAGAACGTGACTGCTCAGACATGACAGCCAGTGGTGGCGATAGGGGAGAAGAGGAAGGAGGAGCACGGTGTCGGAGTTGGTTGTACGTGAGTAGCAGTCAGGTCGGACGAGCGACAGGATGACGCCGCAAACGCATGGGGTGAGGGAAGAGACACGATCTTCCTGTGGAGGGGATAAAAGAGAAACTTATGTTTAGGAAATTAAACTTAAAGTTAATTGAATCAATTAATTCCAATTTTAAATAGCATAGAAATCCAGATTTATCACAATGAAATTTTCAAAATCTATTTCCATCTAAATTATCCCTTAATTATATTATTTTTCTTAAATAACTTTATTATCTCAAATTTTATTAGTTTTAAATCTTTATTTATATCCTGGTAGGAAAGAGTCTTATAGAGGCTTGAGCTTTCAAACCAATCTGTTCGTATTTTCTTGAGTGTTACTAATAGATGGCTTTGTTGATATTGGATTAACAAAGTAGAGGGAATTTTTTTATTATGAATAAGTACCCGACAAAGTAAAATTTATTTATTTTTTACTGTGTATTAACATCTTATAGACGAGTACACAATCAACAATCGAAATGAAAGCGTGCGAGTCATTATTCACCCTCCCTAACACTCTCAATAGTTGGATATGGAACTCAAATGGCCTAAATATAAAAGTCCGAACATCTCCTAGTATTTAGAAATAAAGTTAATTTGTGTCATTTAAAAGAGATAGATAGAAAGGAAATTATATTCAATCAAACTACTCCTAGTCAATTAAATTATCTAATTAAATAGTTTAAAAAATTTTAAAAAATGCACATTTCCTTTTATTGAAATTCCTTGATTTATGACCATAAATATAAATTTGAATGCTCAACTTAGCACTTCAAATACAAAATACATGCTTATTAGGGTTTGTATAACTCAGTGCACTTTTTCTCTATAATGGTCAATTCCATTTTATCTAGATCATGTCCAACCAAAACATCTTGCTGCATAATATTCCCAAAGACTTGTAGACCATTCGCTTCTATTATCACCATGCATTTCACATGCCGATTATACCACCCAAACAGGTTTTCGGGCCCCACCCAGAAGTTCCCCAATGTCCCAGCAAATGAGAACCACAACCCTGGCAACTCATCCTCATCCTCTGTCGAGAACACATTGAAGCACAATTTAAATGGGCCCGTCACCTTCACAGTCGGCAAGCTAACGTAATTCGTCAATTCCCTCACCAACCGGTCCACCACTTCAGTGTCCAGTACGGTCATGACGGTGCCAGAGTCGAAGATGATGTTGCCGGCCCTCAACTTGGACCTCGTAGGAAGGAAGACAGCAAACTTCTGTGGGATCGAGATGGCGTTAAGCTGCACGGCGTAGAAGTTGTCTTGCGTCATAAGCGGTGTGACCATTGTCGTTCCAGTGATTGTCTGTTTACCACGTCCCAAGAAGAGCCTGCTGGCAACTCCCCCATTGAGATAGTCCAGGCAATAGGAGAAGTACTTGCTGATGTACTTCGGTGCGAGCTGATGGATCAAAGATGGCGAATTAGGGCCCAACCCAATGGAGCTACCAGGGTCATGAAATTTGGTGAGCAAGGATCGTAAGTTGCAACCAAATAAAATATTTGGAATGAAGGTAATTTGGTTCGTATCTAATGAGGTGAAACTCAAGGTTTCCGAGGAGAAAATTCCATCGATGTTGGAGTCGTCACCGAAGGTGACATGGTACTGGCACATCTTATCTTTATTGCAACGACCCAAGTTGTTGCACTCATTAGAATAGCATGATAACTTCTTGTAGGAGAGGGATTCACTAGGATAGAATAGGTCACCGGATAAGTTGAAGCATTGGCAACCAGCGCAGTCAACCCAGTTTAGGTAGCTGCCGGTGTCGATGAAGCCCAACATAGATTGCATATTTGGCGTGCCCATGCCGAACCTCATCAGGAATTCCCCGGTATTGTATGTCAAGCCGAGCTCTATGTCGATGGAGGTGTTCATGTCGATGCGCTTGTCAAAGTAGCTAGCTCGGTTGACCGAGCGAACGACGGCGGCCTGTAGGTGATCAAAGGGTGTCATTGAGTTGTTGTATAGTGGTGACATGGGAGAGTCACGGTGGACCAGCTCGACATCGAAGACAGTGTCCTGAGAGAAAAGGGATGGCACGAAGGAGATTAGTAGGAGGAGGCGGAAGATGGTACTAATGGCTGCCATTGCGATAATATTAACGAAGATATATACATTTTCAACTGGTGCGTGAATTTATAGAGAGATTCAATGGAGAAAAAAAGAAGTTTAATCAATGGGAATTAATGATAAGATTGATTCAATAAAAGTTGGAAGGAAGTGAGATATAGGCATCTCATCAATTCGATTAATGGTCCAAATCAATTTTGAAATGGGAAAAAATATATCTTTAATTTTTTATTATATAATTAATTGATTCTGAAAGGAACCTTCCGACTAATTGATATTTATTTGGAAGGAACTTTGCTCCTATTCCAAGTTTAGTTAAATTGTTTTGATTGTATTTGATGCATTCAAAATCCGTTGAGTATGTCTCTATGTTATTTTCTCATTGCCGATAATGGAGCTTCCTCTGATAATGTGGATTGGCCTGATACTTACTAGACATTTACCGGCCAACCTCCATTATTGAATGATGCTCCTATATAGATCAATACATATGATTAGAGGCGGAACCAAATTTAATAAATAAAAAAAATTAGTACAACACAAAATAAAATTATTCAACTTTAAAAAATTAAAAATATTTTTAAAATATAAATTATTTTTTAAAAAAAAATCAAACATTAATGTAGGTAGATTTTCACAATCCAAAATCTTATGCATTTAACTTAAAAATTCTGAGAGGAATTGGAAATTAATGGGAGCTAGGCATCTCATCAATTCGATTATTGGTCCAAATCAATTTTGAAATGGGAAAAAATATATCTTTAATTTTTTATTATATAATTAATTGATTATGAAAGAAACCTTCCGACTAATTGATATTTATTTGGAAGGAACTTTGCTCCTATTCCAAGTTTAGTTAAATTGTTTTGATTGTATTTGATGTATTCAGAATCCGTTGAGTATGTCTCTATGTTATTTTCTCATTGCCGATAATGGAGCTTCCTCTGATAATTTGGATTGGCCTGATACTTACTAGATATTTACCAGCCAACCTCCATTATCGAATGATGCTCCTATATAGATCAATACATATGATTAGTGGCGGAACCGAATTCAATAAATAAAAAAATTAATACAACACAAAATAAAATTATTCTACTTTAAAAAATTAAAAATATTTTTAAAATATAAATTATTTTTTTAAAAAAAAATCAAACATTAATGTAGGTGGATTTTCACAATCCAAAATCTTATGCATTTAACTTAAAAATATAATCCTGAGAGGAATTGGAAATTAATGGGAGCTAGGCATCTCATCAATTCGATTAATGGTCCAAATCAATTTTGAAATGGGGAAAAAATATATCTCTAATTTTTTATTATATAAATAATTTATTCTGAAAGGAACCTTCCGACTAATTGATATTTATTTGGAAGGAACTTTGCTCATAGCCCAAATTTAGTTAAATTGTTTTAATTGTATTTGATGCATTCAGTATCCGTGGAGCGTGTCTCAAAGATTTTTTCTCATTGCCGACAATGGAGCTTCCTCTGATAATGTGTATTGGCGTGATACTTACTATATATTTACCGGTCAACCTCCATTATCGAATGATGCTCCTATATAGATCAATACGTATGATTAGTGGCGGAACCGAATTCAATAAATAAAAAAAAATTAATACAACAAAAAATAAAATTATTCAACTTTAAAAACTTAAAAATATTTTTAAAATATAAATTATTTTTTTTAAAAAAAATCAAATATTAATGTAGGTGGATTTTCACAATCGAAAATCTTAAATTTTAAATTTAAGGAGCTAAAAAGAAACTTAAATTTAAAAATTTTGACCTTAACCCTTAGTTAAGTCTAGTTAAAACAATGATCCATTGATCCTTGTAGTTTATCTATGACTCAAAGTAAAAAAATCAATTATGTTCTCACTTTCTCATAATATTTAGCATTGCTACATATGAGACCTCCATTCCAATCTAAATAATCATCGTAACTAGAAACATAATAAAATAAAATTCATATTTTACAACTCTCTTTCAATTAATGAAATATGAATTTTAATTAATGAAACCTGAAAGAATAAAGGAATAACTTACTTCTCTTGTTGTGTTGTGGTTAGGCAAAGGAATAAAAGAGCTACTTGTAAAGAAATTCTCACTAGAAAAAAATAAAAAAGAAGACCGTTGTTTTTTTTTTAAAATAGAGAAGAGAAGAAGATATGGAAGAAGCAAAAGAGGAGAGCTTCAACTTCTTCATTAGCTTCCTTGACTAGATTTAGTGAGCTTGGCAATGACACAAAGAGAGCAAAGAAATACAAAACAAGGCTATTCTTGCGGTGCGCCAATAAAATCCTAGAAAATACGAGAAGAGGAAGAAGATGTGAGTGTTGGTCTTATTGCTAGAAGAGGGCAACAGTTGATGCTGCATTTCTTACTTGCTAGAGAAGAGAAAGTTGAAGAAAAGAGAGTTCTTGTGCTTGAGAATAAGAGAGAAAAAGAATTATATGTTTACTACTGTTGGAGAAGGGAAAGTGAAGAAGGAAATGGGGAAGAAGAGGAAAAAAAATAAAAAAGAAGGATGTGCAAAGGAATGGTGGTGGCGTACAACACTACGAGGAAAACATTGTAAGAAGAAAAATAGGGAGAGAGCTAGAAATAATATGAGGGCAATAATAAACCTTAATGTTCATTAATATGTGTCCTAAGAATAGTACAATATATAATGTTTTAAAAGTATTTGGTCAATTTACCAATTAATAAATAATAAAATTATTCTAATAATTATAACAAAATTATTTTAATAATTTGAATACTAATTTAATTTGATTTGTTGATTTGATCCGGTCAATCCTGGTGATCCTCTTTCACCCTTCAATAAACTTAACGAGAGATCTTTGATGTTGAGTTTGCTTACTAACTTGTTGAAATGTTGTTTGGATAATGGCTTAGTAAAGATATCAGCGATTTGATCTTCAACAGAAATATAAGAGATGGATAACTATTGAGTTGCCACACGTTCACGAACAAAATGAAAATTAATTTCCACTTATTTTATATGAGCATGAAAGATAAGATTAGTTGTAAGATATATCGCTTCAATATTATCACACCAAATTTTTCGTACAATATTTAATGGAAGATGAAGTTCAAAAAGAAGTGATTGAAGCCAAATAATTTTAGACGTTGTATTTGCTATAGCTTTATATTCAGCCTCAATGTTTAGACGAGATACCGTAAGTGGTTGCTTTTTCAAATTCCATGAGATAAGATTTTGTCCAAGAAATATTGCATATCCACTTGTAGATCATCCATCTTTAGGAGAGATTGCCCAATCTGCATCGCTATATACATGTAAATCTCGAGATGATTGACGATATAAAAGAAGACCATGTAAAATAGTACCTTTGAGATAATGAAATAGTTTTTTTACATTATCTCAATTTTGCTCAGTTGGAGAATGCATAAATTGACAAGCACAATTTACTATAAAGGTAATATCAGGTCATGTGATAGTGACATATTATAAGGCTCCAACAATATTTCGATAAATCTATGAATCAGACAAAGTAGGAGAGGATGAAGTTGTAAAGTTGTTTATAGCAATTGGTGTAGAAACTGGACGTGCTCCATCCATTTTAGCTCTTTGGAAAAGCCTAGTAATATATTTGCTCTGAGAGAGAAGATAACCTTCCTCATGTGGAATAAGTTCAATACCAAGAAAAAATGAGCATTATTCAAATCTAAGAAATTCTTGATTGAGAATACTTAATAAAGTTATGATACCCTTGTGATCATTACCAGTTATTATGATTTCATTCACATAAATAAGAAAAAATATCATAACTCCATCATTATATTTGTGGAATAAAGATGAGTTATTCTTTGAACTAGAAAACCCTTAAGCTTGTAACCATTTAGATAATTGATAAAACCATGCACGAGGAGCTTGTTGAAGACCATATAAGAATTTCTTGAGTTGACAAATATGAGATGGAAATTGTGAATGAATGAACCCAGTTGGTTGTTCCATAAATATTGTTTTCTCAAGATGACCATGAAGAAATTTATTTGAAATATCTTATTGTCGTACAAGCCAATTAGAACTAATAACTACCGATAATAAAAGTCTGACAAATGTAATTTTGATGTCTGGGCTAAAAGTGTCATTAAAGTCAATACCTGACTGTTGATTAAATCCTTTGGCTACAAGTCGAGCTTGTTGGTGCGGGAAGCATCCGACGATCGAACTCGTGTTTTGATAATGGCAAAGAATTCAAAGTTAAGATGTTTTGTATTCTGACAAGTCTACTTGAGGATTTCAGGAAAGTCCTAACTGCGGTTAGGCAAAGGTATAAAACCCTAGGGGGTGGTAACCCTATGCGGAAAGTCTTGGCAGGTCGATGACTTCAGGCAAAAAGTCCTAGGGGGTGGTAACCTTAGGTGGAAAGTCCTGGTGTCGCGAGCCGGGTGAAAGACTGGACTAGCCGGGAAGCGGATGTCCAGCAGAAAGTCCGGAAGTATCGAGTGCTGTGCAAAAATCCAGTCGATCTGGAGGATCGTACTGGCAACAGGTAAATTTCCTGAGTGGAGTAGGTGAGGACGCGTTCCTCGTAGAGGGAACAGTAGGCGTCGGGTCGACCTAGGGTTTCCGGTTGGAAATCCGAAGTCAGACCCGGACAGTCCGGAGACTGTCTTAAATATTCTTTATTATCCATGATGTTATTTTGTGCTAACTTTGTGTTGCAGGATGTTGTTTGGGACTAACATATCTTGCAGGTACAAAATAAAGATGATTTTCCTCGGATGAACAGTATCTGAGGCGCCTCCATGGGGCTTGGAGGCGCCTCGGGTTCAAAATCCTGAGCTGGCGCGAGGAGCAGGCTTAAGGCGCCTCGGAGGGGTTTAAGGCGCCTTAGACAGCTTGGAGGCGCCTTGAATGGGTTTAAGGCGCCTTCAAGTCGCGGCAGTCAAAAGATTATCCCAGCGAGCAGATCGGGATAAAATTCAGGTTTAAGGCGCCTTGAACACTGTTTATAAAGGGGGTTCGACCAGCAGCTCAACCCAACGTGTTCCAAGTCTTCTTTACTCAACGTGCTACTCCGAAAGACTCCCGGAAGTGCTGCTACAAGTCCCCGACGACCCAGAGCTCCGAGATTTCTCGTTTTCGTCGTCGGTATAGATTTCTTTTATCGCATCTCTTGTAATACTTAGTTTGTAATAATCGAGCTTATAGTTGTTGCCCACCGGAAGCGATCAAGGATCGCGGGCCTTCGAGTAGGTGTCGCCTTAGGCTCCGAACGAAGTAAAATCGACCTGTGTTCTTGTGTGCTTGCTTATTTTTTTCGCTGCTTTAATTACTCTAACGCTGTTTTTGATTCCGATACGTACGAAATAGTCGCGAGCGCTATTCACCCCCCCCCCCTCTAGCGCGATCTCGATCCAACAGAGCTTTGTGTCACTCAAAAGAACCATCAACTCTATGCTTAAGAAGGAATACCCATTTAGATCCCACAATATTCATGGAGGGTGATCATGGAACTAGTCTCCATGTTCCATTACGAAGAAGGGCATCAAATTCTATAGATCCTTATTTTCTTGTGTAAAACAAGTTAGTTCAATAGATTTTGAAGAGACCACTAGAGCTCGTGGAAGGGGATGTCGAGTTGTCATTGGTGAACAACATACATAGATGTCACTTAATGGAAGCATGCGACGAGGAGTATTATCATCTGAATCACTTGTTGATGACGATGAAGATGTAGCCTGACATGATGATTTTGATGATAGACTTGTATTATCTTCGAATGGTGAAGCTTCAGAGATTGGATCAATAGCTTGAGATGATTCTAATGGTATATGGGAGTTATTAGAGATTTCTGGAGCAGAACCTAGAATGCCATCACTTCTTACAATAGTAGGTGGCATCAAGAAGTTGTCACCTATATTTGGAGGAGAGATCGAAAAAGCTACTGAAAAGGGGAATAGAGACTCATTGGGTTAGATTTTCTAGATTGGGTGTGAATTCATTGTAGTTTTGTGGTATTGATTCATATAACCGGATTCATGTTTCCATGCTAGTTCAATTCTTATGAGCTATTCACTGATCTTTTATTTTGTTACGTATGATTTAGGTACCTATTCACTGATCTTCTTATGTTTTGCATGATTTAGATATGAAAAGGTTCTTGTGAATTGGTATGCTTATAGAATGAATGGAATGTGCTATTGATATAAGTATAGTGGGGATATGTTATAATTCCTATATGGCTAATTAGATGAGTATAAGCATATGTGGTGATAGTACGGGATGGGTGCCCCGGGATGAGCTCTGAGGAGGGTCCTTCCAAACATGACTGATATTATAATTTATGATTGATACTGTAATTTATGGTAACTTCAGCTATATGACTGCATGTTCTCTAGGAGGTACCTCTTGGGTCATGAATATAGATTGAATGACTGACTCAAATTATGATTACCACAGTGTGACATATTCACCCTTATTACCTATGTAGGCACTTTTACTTTTCAAATTTCCCTTTCTTAAGTTGTAATTCAGTTTATGATCTATGCCTACTAGTTATTGTTTCTGCTACCTCATAGATGAAATATCTTTCATATTGAATTATCCTTGCTAGGTTCGTGGATTCACGATGCCTATGTTATAGGAGCAACATGTCATAAAATATAAATTCCTCCTATTGGCATATGCAAACAACGATAATCATGGTTCAAATTACTATAACTAAGGAAAACATATTGTAGTGAACGAGAGTCAAATTTATGTTTAGAGTAGGGCTGTAACCATGGATAACATGCGCAACCAAAAATTTAAAGAAAAGTATAATTAGGAGTTTGATTATAAAGTTTTCAAAAGGACATTTATGATTGAGCAATGGAGTAGGAAGTGGATTTATAAGATATATAGTAGTGCTAACAGTTCATGCCAAAATTTATGTGGAATTGAGGCATGATGAAGAAGACCTAAGGCAGTTTCAACTATATGTCTATGTTTTCTCTCAGTAGAGCCATTTTATTCTAGAATGTGAGAACAAGAGTTTAGGGGTTGTGCTGATGCAGAATGGGAAGGTTATTGCCTATGTTTCATGTCAGTTGAAGGTGCATGAGAAAAACTATCCCAAACATGACCTGGAATTAGCGGCAGTTATTTTTGCTCTAAAAATTTGGAGACATTACTTTTATGGGGAATGTTATGAGATATACACAGACCATAAGAGCTTGAAATATTTTTTCACATAGAAGGAACTGAATATGAGGCAAAGACGATGGTTGAAGTTGGTGAAGGACTATGACTGCAACATTAATTATCATCCGAGTAAAGTTAATGTGGTGACAGACGCTCTGTGTCACAAGTCCGCGACACTGTCACAGTTAACCACCCAATAACAGTTAATAGCAGAACTCCAATAGATGAACTTGGAAGTGATAGCACCAAATGAGTAGATTAGCTTATCAACACTGACCATTAAATCAAACCTACTAGAATAGATCCGGATGGGACAGACATCAGATCAGCAGTTAATAGAATGGAAATATATAGAGATGAAACAAAGGGTAGCACTATCTACTCAATGGTTGATGGAATTGTATGATACAAGGGCCGCATTTGGGTGCCCAAGGTTGACTCACTCAGAGAGGACCTCATGATTGAAGCACATACCACTCCATACTCTGCTCACCCTAGAAGTACAAAGATGTACAAGGATATGCATCAACTATATTAATGGTCGGGTATGAAGAGAGACATAGTTAAAGTAGTTCACTAGTGCCTTACTTGCCAGAAGGTGAAGGCAGAACATCAAAGGCCAGCGGGACTATTGGAACTGCTTCTGATTCCTATTTGGAAGTGGGAAGATATTTCCATGAATTTCGTGGTGGGATTGCAAAACTCACCCAAGAGATCAAATGCAGTATGGGTTATTGTAGATCGATTGACGAAGTTAGCACATTTGTTGTCAATAAAAACCACCTTTACAATGACGCAATATGCAGAGCTGTATATACGAGAGGTGGTATGGTTACACGAAATACCATATCAGATTGTATCAGATAAAGATCCAAAATTTACATCCGGATTCTGGGAAAGTTTGCATTGTGAATTAGGTACAAAACTCACCTTTAGTACAGCTTTTCATCTATAGACTGATGGTCAATCCAAATGGGTGATTCAAATTTTAGAGGATCTACTGCAAGCATGTATGATAGACTTCAAAGGAAATTGGGAGTCGAAGTTGCCCGTAATAGAGTTTACGTACAACAATAGCTATCAAACCACTATTGGTATGACACCGTATAAAGTGATGTATGGAAGATAGTGCAGGACACTATTGCATTTGGGTGAGATAGGAGAGAGGGTAGTTTTGGGTCTGGACATTGTGACCCATACGGTGAATTTGATGGCTAAGATTAGAGATAGAATGCAAACATTGCAAAGTCGCCAGAAGAGTTATGCCGACCAATAGTGAAGAGATTTGGAGTTTGCAGTTGGGAACCATGTATTTCTCAAAATGTCACCAATGAAAGGGGTGTTGAGGTTTGGAAAGAAGGGGAAGCTCAGTCCAAGGTATATTGGGTCTTTTGAGATTTTGGACCAGAATGGAATGCGAACATACCGAGTAGCCCTACCACTGAACCTGTCAGGAGTTCATAATGTGTTCCACATATCTATGCTAGCTTAGGAGGCATATTTCTAACCCTTCTCATTTGATTGGTCATGAGTCCGTGCAGTGGATGCCAAATCTTTCCTACGAGGAGGTGCCGAAACAGATCCTTGATCGCAAAGTCCGGAAGTTGAGGAACAAGAAAATCAAAATGGTGAAGGTCCTATGGGGAAATCAGCTGATGGAGGAAGCTACCTAAGAGAGTGAACTGGATATGCGCAACCGGTACCCTGGATTGTTTTGTAAATTAAATTTTGAAGATGATTTTTTTTAGGTGGGGAGAATTGTAAGGTCTCACAAGCGTTACCTAAGGAATTAACTTTAAACGTAAAAAATATAAATATATATATTAAGGACTTTAAGAGAATAGCTCATAAAACTATTTTATAAATTTTAGAAATTTTTTGAGACACGTTTCGAGGGGATAGCGGTACACAGCTTGATGGAAGCATATGAAACTCAACTAAGCTAAGGGTTGATTAACTTTAATTACCCTAAACTAATGCTAAAGTAACCTAAGTATAAGAGATGTCACTTACGCCTCCTCCTCACAACCCTAAATCGTTGACTCTTCACTCTTTCCTTTCCCGAAATCGCCGATTTCACACCTCACATCCTCTCCGCCACATCGACGGAGCACCGCACCGTGACATGAGCTCGGGCCAAGCTTCACAACCCGTAGTCGATACCATGAAGAACATCTTGATCGGGTGAAGCTCATCGTCGGTGCAATAGCCAGGGCGAGGATGGCTGGCGGAGGCGCAAGAAGTGAAAGGCAAGTACGCTCACATATGTTGCTATGGAATTTGAGAGGTAAGGGATAGGTTGCTAGGATGATACAAATTGCTTGTCAGTGATGCTGAATGGTTGAAAGAGTTGCGATTCTGGTTTCCATGATGTTCTTGCTACAGTGAGGTTTTTATTCCTTTCCGATGGATTTGGGTGTTTGAGATTGGATTTGGGTTTGTTCAGTTTCTTTCGGATGATTTTGAGTTCTAGATGATGTTCTTGATGGATTCGGTTGGTTTTCTAATGGAGTTTTACCTTACTGATTTCTTCCGAAAGTTTGGATAGTTTGTCGGTGTTCTAAGGATGGATCAAAGATGTTTTACCTGTGTCTTCGGAAATGTTTGATGTATTCTGTTGTGGAATTGCCATGAACCTTGTGTGGATGCAACTCAAGATTACTCGGCTTTTGTGAATTGTTGCGATTTTGTGTGGGAATAATCTGATGCTATTTTTGTTTCTATGAATGGATGTTGGCACGAAGCTCAGCTAGGTCAACAGGCCGATTGGATAGCTGGCACGAAGTTCAAATGGGTCGACGGGCTGACCGGACATTTGGCACGAAGTCCAGCTAGGTTGACGGACTAACCAGATAGCTGGCACGAAGTCCAGACAGGTCGAAGGGCTGACCGGACATCTGGCAGGTAAGTGAAGGTAAGTCACTAGAGGGGAGTGACTGCGAGGACGCGTTCCCGGGAAGGGAACATTAGGCGCCGATCCGACTTAGAACCATTTCGGAACTCTAAGTCGAGATCCCGGGAAGGGAACATTAGGCGCCGATCCGACTTAGAACCATTTCGGAACTCTAAGTCGAGATCCCGAGAAGGGAACATTAGGCGCCGATCCGACTTAGAACCATTTCGGAACTCTAAGTCGAGATCGTGACTAGATTCCAGTCTCGAAGAGACGAAATCTAATTAATACTGTTTCTGTTTAATTATGAATTATTCTAACACTTTGTTTTACTGGATATACATTATATATTTGCCTCGGACTAACCTTTTCTTGCAGGAGGACTTTCTGGAGAAAGGTGGTCCGGGCGCCCGGAAGGGATCCGGGCGCCTGGAGCCAAAATTTATCCAGTTCGCGACGTCGACACATGGAGCTCGCTGGTTGGGTCGGCTACGTCACACCAGGGCGCCCCGAGCATCCTATATAAGGAGGGTCAAGGGTGGAGCTTCTACATCAATTCAGAAAGAACGATCTGCTCACTTGTGCTCTTCCGACATTGTGAAAGCTCTCTGACGATGCGCTCTTCTTTTCAGTTCTTGTTTTTCTTCGTCGGTATATTTTTCTGTTATTAGCATTCCTATACTTAGTCTGGAATACTTCTCGAATTGCTAGTAAATTGCCCATCGAGAGTACCCTTGCGTGTGGGCCTTGGAGTAGGAGTCGACACATGCTCCGAACTAAGTAAATTGAACTGTGTTTGTATTGTTTTACTTTTCCGCTGCGCTTAACTCGACGAAAGTTTTAAAATCGATATCCACCCCCCCTCTCTATCGAATCTCACGGTCCAACACAATTCACTATAATCCTTCTTTTTGAAACCTTTAGAAAGAATCAATGCATATAAATGCAAGTGGAAGATAATAACAAACTATTATCTTCTTTCAAGTTAAATACAATACAAGCTTAAATAAATATACCGACAGGAATAGAAGATGAAGCTTGGTCGGCACTTCTGGATGGAGTAGCTCGCTTGAAGATGAGTAGTAGACTAGTAGCATGAACAACAGCTTTGCACAAAGATGAACTCAAAATAGATTTCTGCCTCGAATCTCGAGCTTCCCTTTTATAAGCATCGTTCGGTCGACTGATTCGTTCGGTCGATCGAACCTCCTATCGGTTGACTGAACACGCTTCCTTGCTTCTCCACTAAGATCTGATCTTGGCGCATTTATGAGCTTTAATGGTTCAGTCGTCCGATAACCTTGTTCGATCGACCGAATGGTGAACTTTCCCTACTCGTCGAGATTCGCACTTAATGCTCCATTAATGAGATGATCTTTTTGTTGACCGATCCTTAGGTTTGATCGATCGATTAGGCTAGCTTCAATCTCCGCTTCTGATCTATTTGATTTATGTCACATCATCAAAGTTCGGTTGACCAATCCTCTGGTTCAGTCAACCTATTAGTCTTTGACCGGATTGTTCATTAGTTTGATCTGATATGTGCTATGTGTCAACCTGGTTTGGTCGATTAATCCCTGCGTTCGATCGACCGATCATGCCAAACATGCAAAATAGAGTTAAACATAATATTTCTACAAAATAAAGATTAGTATAGTAATATATATATGATGTATGAGTAGTATTAGACAGTAGAACTATCTTGATCTAAACTTGAAAACCTTCTCTGTTTCTTTAGTTGGATCAGCAACTTAGATTTTGTTCCTTTCTGGAACACGACCTCAATGTCACTCCTTTAGTTGCTTACCTCAACCTACCCACCAAACATTGATTCTCCAGACCTATTTAGACTTTTCTGCTTAGCATCGGATCAGCTCACAAGGACTTTCTCTCAATCTTCAGACCTCTCGATCTCCCTTCCAAGTGTCACATCCTCTCGACCCACTTGGGTTTTTTGTCTGTGTTCCACGATCTGTTAAGTCTTTTCTGCCTAGTCACAACTAGGACTTTCCCGATTGAGTAAATAGCATGCATACTTAGTCAACTTGTTAGATTATAACAAGACTTAATTTGAATCTTTGACAACATCAGAACTTAAGTTTGATTCTGGTGCAATCTATACCAACAATCTCCCCCTTTTTGATGTTAGACAGCTGTTGGTGCAGCGGGGAGGCAAAAGGGGGGGGCAGTTTAGAGGAGGTATAAAAGGGTTAAGAACCATGATCTTGGACCCATCTTTGGTTTGGAACTTCGTCCCTCTCCTTGGGGATGGATTCTCCCCTTAGGGAGAAACCGTAGAGTTTCATTATCCTTCATTCACAATAATCTGTCCTCCTCCGGAGCAAGGGAGACGCTACGCTTCAAGGATAAACATTCTCTTCTCTCTATCTCCATGTATTGAGTTGTAGATTGCTTTACTTATCGTCTCATCGTTGTAATTCATTTGCAATGGAGTAGATCTCTAGGTCTAGGATGTAGAAAGTAGTTGTGATGTATGAACTATGCTGAAGTGTTTTATATCATGATCTATGTGTGTTGTGCCTCGTATGTGTTTGACAAAATGTGTGTGAGTCAATCCATGTAGATGTAGGGTTTAGATCACCATGTAGAGGAAGAATCTTGGATTGTAAGACAATAGGGCCTTGTGACAGAAGGCATCCCTTACTTTCTACGGCGTTTCCTTGAAACGGGGATCGACTCTTTATTAAGAAAACTAATTAGAGTTTAGAGGGTTCTCTCAAATTAATATTAGGAAGTGGTTTGTGTAATCTAAGAATGTATGATCGGGGCCCTTGTGATAGAAGGATAGCCCGATAATCGGACTTCCTAGGTTACCTCTTCTACTTAATTGCATTAATCTACCGTTAGGAATTGATTTGCGTAATCTTAGAACTTAGGTTAAACTCTTCAGTGTGATCTTTGTGGGATTGTACCGGACTTTAGTTAGAACCCCTACATGAGTATAAGTATGGAGTTTGTTAGATGAACAATGCATTGGGACATTAACTAGCATCATTACGAAACTGAAATCCTAGTATCTATCATCCTTCATTCACTTAAGCTCTTTAATCTCTCTCTCTATCTCTCTCTTCTCTTTTCGCTTTCTCTTTAACATTTGTGAACCACTTTAGATTGTCTAGATAATTCACTATGCAAAGTTAATTAGTGTTTAATCAATAGTCCCTATGAGTTTGATATCTTTTGTATTACTGATGATGTAACCGTGCACTTGTAATTCGTAACAATGACATTGACCGAGCTTTCCGTATTCACAAAAGTCCTTAGTCAATTAGCTACTAAGGGTTATAAGGATTGATATAATTTGACTCAATGTCTTATAAAGGATTGACTGACTGGATTAGCTACTTAAGGCTATAAGGATTTATTACAATTAGTTAGTTATAGTGACATCTGTAAAATGTAGTTTTTCTTAGTTGAAGTTAATTAAAATATATCTTTGATCAACCATATTACAATAAAAATTAAATGGATTGACAATATTGTCTATTGAAAAGAAAATAATTAAACAATTTGATTATAAAAGCTTAATTGATATTTTTATAGCCAAAACAACAAAACTTGTTGCATTCAAATGATTATTGTTAATATTTATTTACCTTTTTATTTGATTATATTTTATAATATTAAATGTTATTTAACTCCATATTTTACTTTACATTTGCAAACTCATTAAAAAAAATGACAGCAATATGCATTATACTTTTGTAACTAAAATAAAAGTAAGAAATATTATATTAAATAATTTTTAGTAACATTTACTTTTTTATTATATTTTAAAATATTCATGTTATTCAACTCTTTATTTTACTATATATTTTGTAGGTTTGCTAAAACAAATTTGATCACGCATTGAAACGAGGATCATATTTTGATGCGTGGATGATTTTTAAGCTAAAATTGTAGTAAAACATTTTAAGGGAACTCTTTTTATTGAAGTTCGATTTTGGCCATCAAAATCTCAAGTACAACACTGAGAATATCCTAATCGTCTTCAAGTCAATGGTCTGCCTCAAACTCGAATCCTATCAGTAAAGAATACAAAGAATCTAAGGATTTAATCAATATTCAAATGCTATTGATTAATTAATTAATCTATTAATTAATCCTTTGACATAGTTAATTCCCAATTATTAATTTTATCGGCAATTTATTCTCATAGATAAATATTAAATAATTATATTGTAATAAATATCGAATTACTTGATTAAATAATTCAAATCTAGATCACTCATCTGTTAATTAAGTTATCCAAATTAATTTATAGGTTGACAGCTTAATAAATCAACTAAGCTTAGTTAATTAATTTATGAGATAGATTTATTTCAATTGATTATATAATCCAAAGTTCCAAACCATTCATGGAAATAATTTATTTGACTTAATTATGAATTAACCATCTATCAGTAAATGATAAATCATTAATTTTCACTAATTAATCGTTTAATTAACCAATAAATCAAAATTTAATTAATTAAATACTTAAATTCATTAATAATGATTAATCCTAAGTTAGATTAATCTCCTAAATCAATCCTTATTAATTAATTGATTAATTTATTAAATGGACAATCACGACTTTAATTAATCAATTTCACTGATTACATTAAATCAATAAGTAATTGTAAGCGGATCATAGAACATTGCACTTCTCTGATTTACCCAAATAGATGGAGAACTTCTGTGGGAATGAATCAGTCATCCAGATTAATTAACCCGAAGGCTTGGATACTTAAAAAAATAAATAATTGTCCATTCAATTAATACTTTAATTAATATTAGTCAATCAACACTATAATCATTTAATTAATGAAAATAAACGATTAGTTTTTACCTTGCTGGTGATGCCTCCGTGAGGGAGGTTAGTTTCACATCCGAGAAGGAAGGGTGGATGTAAGATCGTCGGCAGCTACGTCAACGACTATGAAAACATAGTGTTGAGGGCACAGTGGGGAAAAGAAGGTGGCCACGGGACATGCCGGACTTCGGGTCCACTCGCCGTTGGTTGTACGTGAGCAGCAGTCAGCACCAGGTCGGGCGAGCGGTGGGACGACGCCGCGAACGCATGGGGTGAGGGAAGAGAGACGGTCTTCCCGCGTAGAGGATAAAAGAGAAACTTAAGTTTAGGAAATTAAACTTAAAGTTAATTGAATCGATTAATTCCAATTTTAAATAGCATAAAAATCCAGATTTATCCCAATGAAATATTCAAAAATTCATATAAAATCTAGAAAAAAAAAATCATTTTTCACTGTGCATTAACATCTTACAGACGAGTACACTATCAACAATCGAAATGAAAGCGTGCGAGCCATTATTCACCCTCTCTAACACTCTCGATAGTTGGATATGGATATCGAATGACCTAAATATAAAATTCCAAACACCTCCTAATCTTTACAAATAAAGTTAATTTGTGTCATTTAAAAGAGATAGATAGAAAGGAAATTATATTCAATCAAACTACTCATAGTCAATTAAATTATCTAATTAAATAATTAAAAAATTGCACATTTCCTTTTATTGAAATTCCTTGATTTATGCCCATAAATATAAATTTGAATGCTCAACTTAGCACTTCAAATACAAAATACATGCTTATTAGGGTTTGTATAACTCACTACACTTTTTGTCTGTCATGGTCAATTCCATTTCATCTAGATCATGCCCAACCAAAACATCTTGTTGCATAATATTCCCAAAGACTTGTAGACCACTCCCTTCTGCTATCACCATGCATTTCACACCCCGATTAAACCACCTAAACAGGTTTTCAGGCCTCACAATGAAGTTCCCCAATGTCCCAGCAAATGAGAACCACAACCCTGGCAATTCCTCCTCATCCTCTGTCGAGAGCACATTGAAGCACAATTTCATTGAGCCCGCCTTCACAGTCGGCAAGCTAACGTAATACGTCAATTCCGTCACCAACCGACCCACCACTTCAGTGTCCAGTATGGACATGACGGTGCCAGAGTCGAAGATGATGTTGCCGGCCCTCAACTTGGACCTCGTACGAAGGAAGATATCAAACTCTTTTGGGATCGAGATGGCGTTAAGCTGTACAGCGTAGAAGTTGTCTTGCGTCATGAGCGGTGTGACCATTGTCGCTCCGGTGATTGTCTGTTTACCACGTCCCAAGAAGAGCCTGCTGGCCCCATTGAGCATGTCCAGGCAATAGGAGAAGTACTTGCTGATATACTTAGGTGCGAGCTGATTGATCAAAGATGGCGAATTGGGGCTCAACCCAATGGAGCTACCAGGGTCTTCCATTTTGGTGTGCAAGGATCGAAAGTTGCAACCAAATAAAATATTTGGAAAGGAGGTAGTTTGGTTCGTATCTAATGAGGTGAAACTCAAGGTTTCCGAGGAGAAAATTCCGTCGATGTTGGAGCCGTCGCCGAAGGTGACATGGTACTGGCACATATTATCTTTATTGCAACGACCCAGTTTAAAGTTGTTGCACTCATCAGAAGTGCAAGGTAACTTGTTGTAGGAGAGGGATTCATAAGGATAGAATTGGGCACCAGATAAGTTGAAGCATTGGCAACTAGCGCAGTCAACCCAGCTTAGGTAGTTGCCGGTGTCGATGAAGCCGAACATATATTGCAAATTTGGCGTGCCCATGCCGAACCTCATCAAGAATTCCCCGCCATGGTATTTCAAGTCGAGCTCTATGTCGATGGAGGTGTTCATGTCGATGCGCTTGTCAAAGTACCTAGCTCGGTTGACCGAGCGAACGACGGCGGCCTGCAGTTGATCAAAGGGTGTCATCGAGCTGTTGTACAGTGGCGACTTGGGAGAGTCACGGTGGACCAGCTCGACGTCGAAGACAGTGTCTTGAGGGAAAACGGATGGCACGAAGGAGATTAGTAGGAGGAGGCGGAAGAAGGTACTAATGGCTGCCATTGCGATAATATTAATGATGATATGTACATTTTCAACCAATGCGTGAATTTATAGAGAGATTCAATGGGAAAATCAAGAAGTTTAATCAATGGGAATTAATGATAAGATTGATTCAATAAAAGTTGGAAGGAAGTGAGATATAGGCATCTCATCAATTCGATTAATGGTCCAAATTAATTTTGAAATGGGAAAAAATATATCTTTAATTTTTTATTATATAATTAATTGATTCTGAAAGGAACCTTCCGACTAATTGATATTTATTTGGAAGGAACTTTGCTCCTATTCCAAGTTTAGTTAAATTGTTTTAATTGTATTTGATGCATTCAGAATTCGTTGAGTATGTCTCTATGTTATTTTCTCATTGCCGACAATGGAGCTTCCTCTGATAATGTGGATTGGCCTGATACTTACTGGATATTTACCGGCCAACCTCCATTATCGAATGATGCTCCTATATAGATCAATACATATGATTAGAGGCGGAACCAAATTCAATAAATAAAAAAATTAATACAACACAAAATAAAATTATTCAACTTTAAAAAATTAAAAATATTTTTAAAATATAAATTATTTTTTTTAAAAAAATCAAACATTAATGTAGGTGGATTTTCACAATCCAAAATCTTATGCATTTAACTTAAAAATTATGAGAGGAATTGGAAATAATGGGAGCTAGGCATCTCATCAATTCGATTAATGGTCCAAATCAATTTTGAAATGGGGAAAATATATATCTTTAATTTTTTATTATATAATTAATTGATTCTGAAAGGAACCTTCCGACTAATTGATATTTATTTGGAAGGAACTTTGCTCCTATTCCAAGTTTAGTTAAATTGTTTTGATTGTATTTGATGCATTCAGAATCCGTGGAGCGTGTCTCCATGTTATTTTCTCATTGCCGATAATGGAGCTTCCTCTTATAATGTGGATTGGCCTAATACTTACTAGATATTTACCGGCCAACCTCCATTATCGAATGATGCTCCTATATAGATCAATACATATGATTAGTGGCGGAACCGAATTCAATAAATAAAAAAAAATTAATACAACAAAAAATAAAATTATTCAATTTTAAAAACTTAAAAATATTTTTAAAATATAAATTATTTTTTTTTAAAAAATCAAACATTAATGTAGATGGATTTTCACAATCCAAAATCTTAAATTTTAAATTTAAGGAGCTAAAAACAAACTTAAATTTAAAAATTTTGACCTTAACCCTTAGTTAATTCTAGTTGAAACAATGATCCATCGATCCTTGTAGTTTATTTATGACTCAAAGTAAAAAAAAAATTAATTATGTTCTCACTTTCTCATAATATTTAGCATTGCTACATATGAGACCTCCATTCCAATCTAAATAATCATCGTAACTAGAAACATAATAAAACAAAATTTATATTTTACAACTCTCTTTCAATTAATGAAATATAAATTTTAATTAATGACACCTGAAAGAATAAAGGAATAACTTACTTCTCTTGTTGTGTTGTGGTTAGGCAAAGGAATAAAATAGCTACTTGTAAAGAAATTCTCACTAGAAAAAATAAAAAAGAAGACCGTTGTTTTTTTTTGAAAATAGAGAAGAGAAGAAGATATGGAAGAAGCAAAAGAGGAGAGCTTCAGCTTCTTCATTAGCTTCCTTGACTAGATTCAGTGAGCTTGGCAATGACACAAAGAGAGCAAAGAAAGACAAAACAAGGTTATTCTTGCGGTGCCAACAAAATCCTAGAAAATACGAGAAGAGGAAGAAGATGTGAGTGTTGGTCTTATTGCTAGAAGAGGGCAACAGTTGATACTGCATTTCTTACTTGCTAGAGAAGAGAAAGGAGAAGAAAAGAGAGCTCTTGTGCTTGAGAATAGGAGAGAAAAAATTATATGTTTACTACTGTTGGAGAAGGGAAAGTGAAGAAGGAAATGGGGAAGAAATGGAAAAAAATAAAAAAGAAGGATGTGCAAAGGAATGGTGGTGGCGTACAACACTACGAGGAAAACATTGTAAGAAGAAAAATAGGGAGAGAGCTAGAAATAAAATGAGGGCAATAATAAAACTTAATGTTCATTAATATGTGTCCTAAGAACAATACAATATATAATGTTTAAAAAGTACTTGGTCAATTTACCAATTAATAAATAATAGAATTATTCTAATAATTATAACAAAATTATTTTAACAATTTGAATACTAATTTAATTTGATTTGTTGATTTGATCTGGTCAAGAAATGATCCTCTTTCACCCCTCAACAAACTTAATGAGAGATCTTTGATGTTGAGTTTGCTTACTAACTTGTTGAAATATTATCTGGATAATGACTTAGTAAATATATCAGCGATTTGATCTTCAGCAGAAATATAAGAGACAAATAACTATTGAGTTGCCACACATTCACGAACAAAATAAAAATTAATTTCCACATATTTTATATGAGCATGAAAGATAAGATTAGTTGTAAGATATATCGCTTCAATATTGTCACACCAAATTTTTGGTACAATATTTAATGGAAGATGAAGTTCAAAAAGAAGTGATTGAAGCGAAATAATTTTAGACGTTGTATTTGCTATAGCTTTATATTCAGCTCAGTGTTTAGACGAGATACCGTAAGTGGTTGCTTTTTTTAATTCCATGAGATAAGATTTTGTCTAAGAAATATTGCATATCCACTTATAGATCATCTGTCTTTAGGATGGTAAGAAATTTCAAAAAGTTCTTTATATCTAATAAGTTTAAAGAAATGCAGAATAAGAAAAATCAAAGAAATAGAAGAAGGGTTCGTTGCTACTAGTGTCAAAAAGAAGGACACTTAAAAGAAGATTAGCCAGAACTCAAGAAGAACAAGGTCAAGATACCCAAGAAGCACAAGAACCTAAAAGCCACTTGGGACGACACTTCATCATCTAAGTCCGAGATTCAAGAATATGCCAGGATAACACTGATGGCAAGCTATGAGGGGCAAAGTACATCAAAACCCAACATCGATGAAGGGGGAGCGACCTCAAATGCAGCGAAGCAAGGGGAGAATCAGGCTTCAAGTCTGATATGGTAAGTGAGGTATGCCTCTTACCTCCTGATCAGCTTTACTTTGGTATTAAGGCTATGGAAAAATCCATGTATAAATTAGAAAATAAAAATACCAAATTAAAAAATGAAATTCTAGAAACAAAAAGAATTTTGGAAAAATCATGTTTAATAGAGGATTTTGATAAGTTGAAACTTGAAAATGAAAAATTAAAAGAAAAAATAGAAAGATTGAGAAAGTTTAACGGTTCAAATATTTCTTCTTTTAAAAATTATAGAGGATTAAACTGGTACTATATGGTTCACCAAAATCAAATCAGAAAAATATCAAAAGCCTATGTGCCTAGAAAATACTTGACTAACCCTATAGGAAGGAACCTCTATTGGGTTCCAAAAACTTGTTTAACTTAAAAATTAAAATTAGACTTAACATTTTCAGCAAGAGATTAAACATGTAATTTCTTTATGCGGCTTTGTCTAGAAAGTGGTTGTTGCTCCAATAACCAAGAAGGCCTAGTGCCTTGCCACTGCTTGGAAGTCAAGTATCGAAATGAAAAGTTTAATTGACTAACTGAAAAAGTATTAATTTAAATTACTTAATGCTTTAAAAAGGGTTATTCAATTTTTTTAGAAAACATTTTCAAAAATATTCATGTTTAAAAAAATGAGAAAATTATTATTTGTTTCCTATGTGTTTAACTTAGATTTTTTGAAAGTTTTCCATTGCATAAAAAGTTTTTGCTTAGGATTTTTTTTAACTTTTTAATTGATTTTTTTTAACTTAAAAATTATGTTTTCAAAAACTTTGAAAATTTTTCTACCGCAATTTGCCTTAGAATTTTTTTAAAAAAAGAAATAAAAAATAAAAACTTAAAATTTTGATTACTTAGAAATTTTCTAACTAAAATTTTTATCACTTAATTTTTTTTTTAATTTACCTTAGACTTATTAAAAAGAACCACATTTTTTTAGAATATTAAAGTTCGAAATTTTCTTACCTAGAAATTTTTTTACTTAAGTGCTTAAAATCTTATTACTTAAGGAATTTTTAACCTTACGCTTGTGTAGGAACCCCAATTTTTTATGTGATCAAAGGGGGAGAAGTATGTTAAGTCTAGGGGGAGGTATATACTAATTTTTGAATTGATAAATCTTGGACTTATTTGCATTTTAATTATGTTTATTGCATTTTGTTTTACCCTAGCTTAACTTGGGTTGCTCACATCAAAAAGGGGGAGATTGTTGGAACCCCAAGGTGTTTTGATGTGATCAAACATGTTAAGTTAGGTCCTATTTTGTCTAACCCTTGTGTCTAAGTGTGCAGGAGCTTAGGAACATAGGAAGTCGAGCGGAAGACGCGGCTAACGAGAAGGATGGCACAGGGAGAGAGCCGACGGCCTCGATGCGTTCGAGGGACGAGGTGACCGCGGAAAAGTACACCGGTGGACAAGAAGAACGTACATGATGTTCAAGGGACAAGAAACCGGGAAGAAAGGCTGCTCGAGGAGAAGGCCAAAACTTGGGTTCATGTGAGCCCTATTCCGGATGGCCGAGTTTACCCAAGCTAGCGGAACCGGAACAAAAGACCTGGACTGAGATGAGCTGAACCGGAGCAGTGGAACCAGACCACAAAAAGTCAACTGGGTTGACTTAAGTGGTTCGGCCACCCGGATCCATTCCGGGCGCTCGGACCGTCCGGGCGCCCAGAAGTGGATTTTGACCAGATCGAGGTTTGACTCGATCTGAACGTTGGGGGATAAAGTTTTATCCCCTCCCAGGGCGCCTGGACCCTTCAGGGCGCCTTGAATAGTGCTATAAATATAGCACTGATCTGCACAGTCTATAAAATTAACTTGTAATCCAGTACTTTCAATTCTGTTCTTTCTTTTTGTGCTTTCAACGCTATAAGAGGCTGCTCCGCCCAGAGGAAATCATCAGATAGTGCGTCATCCTTTCCTTGGATTAGCAATCCTCTGATTGCAAACCAAGTAAACCCTCTGTGTCTATTTTTTTTAATTAGTCTCTATTATTTAAGTTACAAGTTTTATTATTACGTTGAAAATCTGAGAAAGGTGTAATTTATTTTTCAGGGCAATTCACCCCTCCCCTCTTGTCGACCTCCAAAGGGACCTACATCCACTAGATACGGATTCGATGACTTGGTATCTTATGCGTTTATCACAAGTAGTGGAGACCCTACATCTTTTCAGGAGGCGATACATAGCTCTGAGAAAGACAGGTGGACGGGTGCTATGGCAGAGGAGATGGAGTCGTTGCATAAGAACCAAACGTGGGATCTAGTGGAACGTCCTAAAGGAGAAAAAGTTATAGGGTGCAAGTGGATATTCAAGAAGAAAGAAGCAATGTCAGAGGGAGAAGAAGTGAAGTTCAAGGCTCGATTGGTAGCAAAGGGGTACTCACAGAGAAAGGGGATTAACTATGAAGAAATTCTCTCCGATGGTAAGACATACGTCAATTAGAGTGGTGTTGGCTTTGGTGGCACATCACGATTTGTAGCTAGAACAAATGGATGTGAAGACGACATTTCTTCATGGAAATTTGTTGGAGCAGATTTTTATGTCACAACCCGAGGAATTTAGTCAGCCCGGACAAGAGCGGTTGGTTTGCAAGTTGAAGAAATCGCTCTATGGATTGAAACAATCTCCTAGGCAATGATACAAATGTTTTGATTCATACATGATTCAAAACGGATATAGGAGATGTGAGTATGACTGCTACAGATATGTGAAGAGCCTTGAAGATGAATAACTAGTTTTCTTACTACTATACGCAGATGGCATGCTCATTGTTGCGAAGAAGATGGAATATGTTGATAAATTGAAGAGCATACTAAGAAAGGAATTTGACATGAAAGATTTGGGAGAAGCCAAGAAGATTCTTGGGATGGAGATTCACAGGGATAGAGCTGCAGGGAGGTTATGGTTGTCTCAACGTAGCTATGTGGAGAAGGTGCTAGATAGGTTCAACATGAAGAATGCAAAGTCAATGAGCACACCCCTAGCGCATCACTTCAAGTTATCTAATACACAGTGTCCAAAGACAGATGACAAGATCTAAAAGATGTCAAAGGTTCCTTATGCCAGTGCAGTTGGTTGTCTGATGTATGCCATGGTTTGCACGAGACCAGATTTGGCGCAAGAAGTTAGTATGGTAAGCAAGTTTCTCTCAAATCCTAGTCGACCACATTGGGATGCAGCGAAATAGATTTTCATATACTTGAGAAATACAACTGGTTATGGCATCATATTTAGTAGACAACCGGAAGATCCTTCTGTTACTGGGTACGTAAATACAGACTATGCAAGAGATTTAGATAACAGGAGGTCTACTACAGGATACATGTTCACTATGGTAGGAGGACCTATTTGTTGGAAATCTATGATACAATCTATTTTTTTATTGTCTACTACGGAGTCTGAGTACATGGCAACAGCTGAAGCAGCGAAGGAAGCTTTATGACTTATAGGATTAGTCAGAGAACTGGGTGTTCAGTAAGGTGGAGTCAAGTTGTTATGCGATAGTCAGAGTGCTATCTATTTGGTGAAGAATCAAGTATATCATGCGAGAACCAAGCACATTGATGTGAGATTTCACAAGATCATAGAGTTGATGCTTCCAGAGAAATTCAACTTGAGATGGTTCACACTGCAGTTAATGCTGCAGATATGCTAACAAAGCCAGTGACCACATAGAAGTTTAAACATTGCTTGAACTTGATCCATATCTCTAGATGCTAGAGGAAGGAAGCCTAGACCCAAAGATCCAGGTGGAATTTTTCCAGATACTCGTATTCTTTGAAGGGGTGAATATTCACCAAAGTGGAGATTGTTGATGGGTGGCTAATATTTGGATGAAGGCTAATATGAGGGATGTTATGGAAGAAAAATCTGTTGAGATTTTTTGTAATAAAATTCTGTTAAGATTTTATATAACAGAATTTTGTTATGATTGTTCATAACAAAATTCTGTTACAATTTTACCGGGTCTGGGGTTTAGCATTATTTATAGGGATCATTATAAATATATTGTATAACAACAATCATAGGAATCATGTAATGTGATTCTCTTGTGCAGAGAGCATTCTAATAAAGTTTCGGCCTTTTGTGGAGTAGGCACGTCGTCGAACCACGATAACTCTTCTCCTTTCTCTTCTTTTTCTCCTTTATCATGTTTGGTCTCCTTTTGTGCGTCTTTGTATTATTGCTTCACGCAATCTCTTTTCTCTCTTCCTCTTCTTCCATGTTTTAGAGGTTGAGAGGTGTTGTTGCCCCCTTCTTTGCGCAATAGTTTGTCTACTGGCGGCTCTCAAAAGTTTGCCCCTAGATTTAATTGGAATAATTTTTGGAATTCAATTACCGGATTGAACCAACCTTATGAGCCCTCTAGGGCTAAGGCTTCCCATATGTAAAATCCCGTCTTTAGGTACTTACACCGAGTCATGAGTAAAACTATTTTTTGTAGAGGGGAAAGCGATGAAGTTGTTAGGAAAGTGAAACTTTATGCTCTTTGGGCTATGTTGCATAAGGTTGACTTTGATTCCGATTCCCTTTTTCTACAAAACCTTTTGAGAGTCGGGAAAACATCCTCGGGATTAATAGTCTTTGGCAGTTTAATAGCTATAAATCTGGATTGTGATCTAGATGAGTTAGAAATCATTCATGGCAATAACATGATCGATATCGATGCATGTCTTGCCATGAAGATGATTTGCCGAGATGAGAATGAGTTTACCTTTCCTAAGATGGACAATTTCCCATTACCTCTTCCTTATCCCGAGCAGACCTCAGTTCACAACCTCGCTAATTGAGTGATCACTGATTCAATTCCCAAGAATGTTCCCTCCTTGTCCACAGATACTGAGCCCCACCTTGAGCCCTCATCATCTGGACACCTGCAGCCGTTTGGACATCCAGAACCTGCTATACACTCTTTTGCCTATGGTACGGGTCACTCCAGATTTGATTTTTCTGACTTACACGCTTCTTTAGACTCACTTCACAAGAAGCAAGAAACCCAACAAGTAATGTTGGAGGGCCGCTTCACTTTATTAGATGACCAGTATAGAGAAGTGCGTGATTATTTTCAATTCACAAGGAACTTTCAAGGCCAGGTGGCCAAGTTTGTCTAGGATTATGACATTGATCAGACTAGAATAAGAGATTTCATAGAGGGCATGAGTGTTACTAGTCAACAAGATGACGCCCTCTACAAATATCATAGGATCCTGAGTGAGACTCTTGGTTTCCCTAGTTTCCTTCTTTCCAACCACGTAGACCTCCATTTCCCCACCCTCCTCCACCACCACCACCATGTTGATTTCATCGGGACGATGAAAAGTTTAAGTCTGGGGGGAGGGGGGTGTTTGCAACTTGA
This sequence comes from Zingiber officinale, assembly GCF_018446385.1. NCBI lineage: Eukaryota > Viridiplantae > Streptophyta > Magnoliopsida > Zingiberales > Zingiberaceae > Zingiber > Zingiber officinale. The sequence goes on along the minus strand of NC_056006.1, from coordinate 15,957,133 downwards.
ATTTTCTGCATTTTGTTTTATTTTTCTTGCTTTCAATTTTATGCTTTCAGTTTATGCTTATCTTAGTTTTGATTGTCACTTGACTGTCTTTTAAAATATTTTGTGCCATATTGAGAACATCATTCCTCACTACTGCTGACTTGTCTAAAAGTAAAATTGTTAGCACATTTATATCTTGATTTATGATGTTGTAGACATAATGCTAGTATATTTAGTATACCTTTTTTTCTCTATCTCAAGGAGCATAATATGAGCTAAGTATTGTACGGAAACATATTTGAGTTTTGGCTTGACCATAAGGATCTTATTTTCACTTACTTGAGCTTGAATGGTTGATATCATTGGAATAGTCATGATCCATCCTATTTGTTTAGTACTTAGTTACTATGGTGATTTCTCAAGCTACATTTTAGTTACTGGATGATGCTCGAATCATGTAAGCTCAACCTTAGTACTTAAGTGCATTTGTGTTCAAGTGTTGCATCTTGCAATCACTTAAAATAAAAAATGATGAATAAGGGATATAAAAGTGTTGCATCTTGCAATCACTTAAATTAAAAAAATGATGAATAAGGGATATAAAAAATAATTGTCGTGAGTGGAAACTAGTAAGTTACCTCTTTGAGACCAAGTTAGGTTACAGGGGAAGTGATTGCTATGTTTCTCTTGATATCGAGCATTCCTTTTAGACCTTGGGTGGATTGAGGAATATGAACCAAGTGTGTGACAAGTAAGTGTCTATCACCGGGAACATTAGGAACTCAATTGGATGACGAATTGACTAGGACAAGGATTGAAACTTGAAGAGTTTGGGTCACTTATTACACTGTGCACAGGAAACTTATGCTTAGGCCATACTTGAGTTATTTCCACGATCATGCTCATCAATGAAATTTGTAGATAGAGTTAGGAAAATGCACTAGGGATTATGATGCATTATAGAGCATATGAGTTTAGATTGTGGAATTTTGCTTGAGGACAAGCAAAAGTTTAAGTCTGGGGATGTGATGTGCGTAGATTATATACACTTATTTAACATGTTTTGGCACATATTCACATATTTTATGCATGCTTTGTCTATGCACTTTCATACTCTTTGTCTTACTTTCAGCATAATTACTCCTCTTTATTCGGAGATCTGCTCTTGTATATTTTCTATTAACAGGAGTCAAATTTGGAGAGGAAACAATGTTCACGGTCGAGCCAGTCAACAACTGAAGGAAAACAACACTAGCAATGTGACCTACACGACCATGTCAAATAAGCGAGGAAAATAACCTTGGTCGTGTGGTGCACACAGGTCATGTGGCTTCACCAAAGGAGGAGCATGACATGGGCGTGTGAGAGCCACACGGTCGTGTCACCCAGCAGCATATCTAGAGCATGACCGTGTAGATCTACATGGTCGTGCAACACTTCCAGAGAGCAAGCAGAGATTGGTCGTGTGGTCCACACGACCGTGTAGGATTTCTAGAGACCAAGAATGGTCAGGTCGTGTGAGTCACACGACTGTGTAGGCCATCCAGAACCAAAGTAGAACATGACCGTGTGGATCCACATGGTCGTGTCACCTTGACCAAGAGGAGAATAAAAGAGGTCGTATGAGAGCCACACGGCCATGTCACGGGTCGTGTGGTGCCTGTGCCCCAACTATATAAAAGGGGGTTTCTTCCCCTTTCAAAGGGAGGAAGGCTCTCCCTTTGGGGAGATCCAACTTGGTGTTGTTTTTGTCCGTGATCCGTCGAACCAAAGCCATTTCCATCTCCACATTGACTCTGGTAGCTAAGGATTGGTTCCGAAGATCACTCATCGATACTAAATAAGCTTTTCTATTCTCTTTTCTTTGGATTGGGATTGATATGCTTGTAATCTTCTTGTTTCCGGATCTTTATCTTTTTGCTATGGAGTAGATCTATTGTTCTAGGATTAAGGGAGTATTTGTGGTGTGATTTGATGTAAGATCTCATGGATATACCAATTTCCTATCTAGATGATGTTAGCATGTTTTGTATCCATTTGATCTTGTGTGGATTCATGTGTTGGGACCTAATTACCATGTTTGATTGAATGTTTGTGATGCTTGTGGATCCCGTAGAGGGATGCCCTAGATCGTATGACTGAGGGGTGCTCGTGACAAGCAGTCCCGCTAATTGATGTCTGGGTGTCTTCTTGAAAGGTGATGCAAGTCTCTACAAGGAGGTGGGATGGTTGAATGTATTTATTACCTACATCATTACATGGATTGAGTAGAGATGTGTTTATGTGTCGTATGATCGAGGGACGCTAGTGACAGGCAGTCCCGCTAATGGTGTTCATAAGGATCATATCTATTTATTCGGTTGTGGTGTAGATCATGGTCCCTTGCCGGTACCATTGTGATCCAGGCACCCGGACCATTGTGATGATGTTCATATGAATCGCAATAGCTATGATTTCGATAAAATTTTTGTTCCAGGCGCCCGTACCATTATGATCCAACCCCCGCTGAGAGAGGTGCCGCAGGGGTACCCAGGTGATCCCGCCGCCCGGACCGTCCGGGCGCCTGAATGTGGTCCAAGTGCCCAGAGCGAAGTCAACTTCCCAGTTAACTTGTTGGTTCGGGCTCTTGCTCCGGTTCCACTTGCTTGAGTGATTTTGGACATCCAGAATAGGGCTCACCCGAACCCAATTTCTAGCCTTCTCGAGCAGTCTTCCATTCCGGCTTCTCGTCCCTCAGAAACACTGCACACTTTCTTCTCATCTGCCAGTGTACTCTTCCACAGCACCTTGTCCCTTGGATGCACCGAGCCCGTTGACTCTCTCTCATGTCGTCCATCTCGCTAGCTGCATCTTTCGCTCGACTTCTTGTGCTCCTATGTTTCTGCATACTTAGACACAAGGCATCAAATAACAACAGGACCTAACTTGACTTGGTTGATCACATTAAAACCTCCACTGGATACTTACAATCTCTCTCTTTTTGATGTGAATCAACCCAAGTTAAATTAGGGTAAAATAAGACATGAAATTAAAGACATGAAATAAATATTCAAGTTTTAAGGCCTTGATATGTAATAGTTTGAAAAATATACCTCCCCGTTAAACTTAACTCTAATTCTCCCCCTTTGATCACATTAAAAATAGGGGTTAACTTAAAATGATTAAGAAATTAAAAGAAAGTCTAGTTGGTGAAAAATTTAATTAATTATTTTTGATAAAATTTACATGAGAAATTAAAATAAATTTAAGTGGTAAATAATTTTGAGGTTTGAATAAATTTTTAAGTTAAATTAATTTTTAAAAATAAAATTTTAGTAGTCATGCAGAAAAATTAAACTTTTATAAATTAAGTGTTCAAGAATTTTAAATTTTAAAAATTGGCATGTGGATAAATAATTCATAAAATTTTAAATTATTTTTCTTGGATAGAGAGTATGATAACCTTTTACAAAAAAATTAAATTTTGCAAAAATAGTACAAAAAATATTTTTAAATTAAGGAATATGATTTTTTTCAGAAATTAAAATTTTTCGATAGTTGTGTAATAAAATTTTCTCAGAAAAATTAAATTATAATTAAATTCTAACAGAAAACATACTAAGAAATTTATTTAACAATATTAGATAAAAATTTAGAGCATGCGAGTAATTTAATTTAGGCATGATTTCGAAACCCAATATAGGTTCCTTCTTACTGGGTTAATCAGGTATTTTCTAGGGATATAAGTTTTTATTACTTTTCTAATTTGACCCTTGTGAAATCTATAGTACTAGTTTAATCCTTTATAGTTTCTAACATTTGAACATGCAGAGGTTTTTAAGTTTTTAATTTGTTCCTTTAATTTAGAATTTTCAAGTTTTACTTTCTCAAAATCTTCTATTAGATATGATTTTGCTAAAATACTTTTCATTTCTGCATTTCCATTTTTCAAATTATCATTTTTACTTTTTAACTTGCACATTGATTTTTCCATGGATTTAATACCAAAATAGAGTTGATTGGGAGGTAAGAGGCATACCTCACTTACTATATCAGACTTGAAGTCTGACTCTCCCCCTACTTCGCTACATTCATCTGAAGTCGCTAAATTCTCCCTCAAATTTTGGTGGAACAAGGCTTGGTCCGACCATTGGTTTCTTTGCTTCGGTCGGCGATTAGTCCTTCTAAAGCATCCTGGCTCCAATACCAATTGTAGGTCCCTTGGTGGCTGACAAGAAGAGGGGTGAATTGCCCTATACAAACAAACTCAACCCTTTCTCGACTTATAGCTAAATTAAGAAAACTTGTAATAAAAATTAAGAGACTAATTAAAAATACAAAGACACAAAAAGAATTACTTGGTTTGCAATCAGAATATTGCTAATCCAAGGAAAATGAAGCGCACTTATGAAGATCTCCTTCGGGTGGAGTAGCCGCTTACAACATTAACAGCTCACAATCAATAATAGAACAGAAAATAAGGAATTACAAGTTATTGTCTGAACTACTGAAATCAAAGCTATATTTATAGCTTTGTTCCAGGTGCATGGAAGGGTTCTGGGTGCCTAGGTGAGGATAAAGTTTTATCCTCGTCGCAATGAATCGCGACAGATGTGATTTCGATAAAATTTTTGTTCCGGGCGCCTAGAAGGGTTCCGAGTGCCAGGACTGTTGTGATCCAACCCCCGCTGAGCGAGGCACCGTGGGGGCGCCTAGGTGATCCAGGCGCCCAGACCGAAGTCAGCTTCCTAGTTGACTTGTTGGTTCAAGCTCTTGCTCCGTTTCTGTTTGCTTGGGTCATTTCAGTCATCCGGAATAAGGCTCACTCGAACTCAATTTTTGGTCTTCTCAAGCAGTCTTCTGCTCCGACTTCTCGTCCCTCAGAAACACCACAAGCTTCCTTCTCTTCAGCTAGCGTACTCTTCTACAGTACCTCATCCCTCGAACGCACCGAACCCATCGACTCTCTCCCGTGTCATCCTTCTCGCTAGCTGCGTCTTTCGCTCGACTTCTTGTGCTCCTAAGTTCCTGCACACTTAGACACAAAGTATCAAATAACAACATGACTTAACTTGATTTGGTTGGTCACATCAAAACCTCCAAGGGGTACTTATAAAATCCAACTCCTAGAACACTCATAAAAACCAAGTTCCTTCATTTACTTTTCTGTTTCTATTTCTAGTTTATTTACTTAGTACATTCACTACCTTTGTTAATTGTTTAGCTAATTCATTGTGAGACATCTCTAGTACTTATAAACAACCCCTGTGGGATCGATAATCTTTTATTACTAATGATGAAACCATACACTTGCAGTTGCGTAACATCGACATCGAAGACAATGTCCTACATGACAAGGGTGGGCACGAAGGAGATCAGTAGGAGGAGGCAGAAGAAGGTACTAATGGTCGCCATTGAGATAATATTAATGAAGATATATATACAGTTTCAATTGGTCCTTGAATTTATAGTGAGATTCAACGGGAGAATAAAAAAGTTTAATTAATGGGAATTAATGGTAAGATTGATTGAATAAAATTTGGAAGGAAGTGAGATTCAGAATCGCATTTAACTTAAAAAAAAATCTAAGAGGAATTGGAAATTAATGGGAGTTAGGCATCTCATCAATTCGATTAATGGCCCAAATCAAGTTTGAAATGGAAAAAATATCTTTAATTGCTTATTATATAATTAATTGATTCCAAAAGGAACCAGGTGTAAGTGTTCTTCAACTCCTTCCGACTAATTAATATTTATTTGGAAGGAACTTTGCTCTCATTCCAAGTTTAGTTAAATTGTTTTAATTGTATTTGATGCATTCAAAATCCATGGAGCATGTCTCCAAGATATTTTCTCATTGCCAATAATGGACTTTCCTCGGATAATGTGGATTGGCATGATACTTACTGGATATCTACCAGCCAACCTCCATTATTGAATGTTGCTCCTATATAGATCAATATGTATGAACCATGGCGGGACTAAATTCAATAAATAAATAAAATTATTCGGCGCTCAAAAGTGAGTCCAGGTCTTGGTGTGCCTCTGCTTGGCACCAACCAACTCACTCATTGCATGGTGGTCTGTAGTGGTCAATCTCGGCTGGCTTAGAAGCATTTCCTTAAATTAATGAATGGACTGTAAGCATCCGTGAGCCCTTGAGACCTAATTCCTCTTCTTTTGGTACTTGAAGCACATGTGCTAACTCCTTGTAAAGCTAATTCATGTGAAGAACTAGGACTGTAAATGAACCAAGCGTTCGTGAATAAGTTTGGTATTCAGTTTGGTAAGAGTTTGTTTATGTTCGTTCAATACACATTAGATTAATTAAACAAACAAACTTGAACACATATATGTTCAGCTCGTTAACGTTTGTGAACAATGTTCGTGAACAACATTCACGAACAATGTTCACAAATCATATTTATTAATAAAATTCTTTTCAATATGCTAAATAAACAATAAAATAAATAAATTTAAATTATCGATCTTAATAACCAATCAAACAATTAAAAGTTTCAAACAATCAAACAAGCTTGAATTGAGAGTTTGATAACATCTAAACGAACCAAGCTCAAACCAAGCCCAAGCCAAACTCGAACCAAGCTCAAGTCAAGCTTGAATTGAGGGCTTAATAACATCTAAACGAATTAAGCTCAAGCCAAGCTTCAAACAAGCTCAAGCTCATAAAAAATAAACCAAGCCAAGCTTGAATACTCATTTCAAAAGCTTGGTTCATTTTAAGCTCGGCTTAGCTCGGCTCAGCTCGGCTTAGCTCGGCTCAGCTCGGCTTAGCTCGGCTCAGCTCGGCTCGGTTATCTTATCAAACAAACTTGAACACCCCAAAGCTCAGCTCGGGTCGGCTTGTTTACAGCCCTATAAAGAACTAGAGTTAACTTTTAAAAACTCAAAAAATATTTTATATATATATATATATATATATATATATTAAATTTCAAACATTAATGTAGGTGGATTTTCACAATCCAAAATCTTAAATTTCAAATTTAAGGAGTTAAAAATGAACTTAAATTTAAAATTTTAGACCTTAGTCCTTAGTTAAGTATAGTTGAAACAATGATCCGTCGATCCTTGTAGTTTATCTATGACTCAAAGTAAAAAAAATCAATTGTAATCTCACTTTGTCATAATATTTAACATTGCTACATATGAAACCTATATTCCAATCTAAATAATCATCGTAACTACCAACATAGTAAAACAAAATTTATATTTTACAACTCTCTTTCAATTAATGAAATATGAATTTCAATTAATGAAATATGAAAGAATAAAGAATAACTTACTTCTCTTCTTATTGTTGTGATTAGGCAAAGGAATAAAAGGGCTGCTTTTAAAGAGATGCTCTATAGAAAAAAAAAAAAAAAAGAAGACCATTGATTTTGTGAAAATACTGCAAAAAAGGTTGGAACCGCCAACCCAGCGGCCCCCTCAACCCGACCCCACAAGTATGAGAGGGAGTAAATCACGGTGAATACGGGGCCGGCTATGACATGGTGGTCTTAGGCATTTTAGCACGGACAGATATTGATGTTATCGCATATGCTGCCGCAGACCCTCGACCTCTCGACTCATGCTGCAAGAATCCATGTCATAACCGGTTGATCCCGCCCGTGGGGGCATTGATTTTGTGAAAATAGAGAAGAGAAGAGAAGGTATGGAAGAAGAAGCAAAAGATGAGAGCTTTAGCTTCTTTGTTAGCTTCCTTGACTAGATTTAGTGAGCTCAACAATGACACAAAGAGAGTAATGCAAGACAAAATAGGGATATTCTTGCAGTGCCAACAAAATTCTAGAAAACATGAGAAGAGGAAGAAGATATGAGGGTTGCTCTTGTTTCTAAAAGAGGGCAGCAGTTGATGCTACATTTCTTGCTAGAGAAGAGAAAAGAGAAGAAAAGAGAACTCTTGTACTTGAGAATAGGAGAGGAAAACATTGTAGGTTTACTTCCATTAGATAAGGGAAAGTGAAGAAGGAAATGGGAAGAAGAGGAAAAAATAATAAAAGAGAAGGATGTGCGAAGGCATGGTGGCGACGTATGACACTACAAGGAAAACATTAGTGAGGGAACATCGATCAGTAACTAAAAATTGTATTTGACGCATTTAAAATTTATCATTACGAGTTACCAGGAAAACTTTGATTCAAAAAGTTTATTCATAATATTTTTGGTCATCGACATCACATAGCGATTGAAATTTTTATTTCGTCACTAAATTTAGCTATAAGTATTTTATTTCCGTAGCTAAATTAGCGACACAAATAAAAAAGCGGTTGTTATATTATCTGTTAGATCGAAAGCTCTAGAGGGGGAGGAGGCTGAATAGTGCTCATGGCTATTTCGTTCATTTCAGAAATCTCAAAGTTAATACACAGTGGAAATAAGACAAAGAAAAAATAGAACAAAAATACCAAGAATATTTACTTGGTTCGGAGCCTGTGACGACTCCTACTTCAAGGCCCGTACATAAGAGTGTTTTCAATGGGCAATCACTAATTAATCTAGAATAATACAAAGGATTACAATTGTAGTACAAAGAACTTTGAATGAAAACAATACCGAAAGCTCTGTATGTGAAAATCTTCTAGGAGAGTCATCGTCAGAGCTTTCTGGTGTCGTAGACGTTTTCTGAGCAGCCCGAAGAAGAAAAATTTGTTCGTTGTGTTGTATTGAAGTTTCTGGTCGAGGCTGTTTATATAGCCTATTCCGGGCACCCGAAATCCCTCCGAGCGCCTGGGCCACGTGGCTCGGCCACTCCGCGCGCGCCATTTCAGCTTTATGATAAGCTTTGGGTTTCGAGCGCTTGGACCAACTACGGGAGCCCAGACTAGCTTGGGATGCTCGGAGCCTTCCTGGTGCCTGGACTCCGGGTGCCCAGACCTGCTTTCTCCAACAACTTTATTTTTTGCAAAATAAAGCTAGTCCAGGCATAAAACAATATATAATATAAGAAATGCGACAACCTCCGACTGTCCAGTTTTGACTTTGAGTTTCGTCGAAACTCTAGGTCGAACTGACGCTTAATGTTCTCTCACCGGAGAACGTGTCCTCACTTACTCAACTCAAGAGAGTATACCTGTTGTTAGTTGATCCTCCAGACCAACTGGACTTTTGCTCGGCGCTCGAGGCTTCCGATCTTCATGCTGGACGCTCGCTCCATGACCCGTGCAGTCTTCCACCTGGTTCGTGATACCAGGATTTCAACTTAGAGTCCCCGACTTTAGGATTTTTGCCCGAAGCCTTCGACCTGCCAAGACTTTCCGCTTAGGGTTACCACCCTCTAAGACCTAGGGTTACTGCCCCTAGGGTTTTTCCTTTGCCTAACCACAGCTAGGACTTTTCTTCACCTAGGGTTACCACTGTTAAACATTGCATCAGTTGCAATGTCGAGAAGATGAAGGGGTGCCCATTCACCTTCATCTTCCTCCATTGAGAGCTGCCATCAAGGCATCGGTTGGTAACCGATGTCTTGCTTGATATATATGGTGGCGTCCAAGGCAATCAGGAGGGCGATCGAGGAGAGCAGAGGAGCAGCTAAGGTGATCTAAGAGAGCAAAGGGAGAGCATCCAGAGGCTGGGATTTGGCTCGTGAACCTTGAAGCACTTTACGGTTGCTGCGTGATCGTGCTTCCGACAGCGGCAATCTCTTCATCGACCGGCGTCTTTGGTTGCGGTTCTTCGAGAGATCACTGTGAGTGGTTACCGCATTATTTTAATTGCTTTGTTTTGGTTTTCATGCTCTCAAAACTACCAACAATGGTATCAGAGCATGCATAGTTTTGAAAGCATAGAAATCGATGCAAAAAAGCTCACATTTTTCTTCTTCTATCGCAAAGAAGATGATACTATTCATCAATTGAATCGATTAACCAATCGATTCAATTGGATTGAATCGATTGAAATGGTATTTCAATCGATTCAAAATCGTGGATGAACAGTGCTTTTGACGAAGCATAGTGAGAAGAAGAAACTACTTCAATCGATTGAAGAGAAGAAAAATAGAATGAACAGTATTTTTACGAAGCACTATAAAGAAAAAAAAACATCAACTGAATCGATTCAGGAAACCTGGAATTGATTAAAGGCATGTACTGCTTTTTACAAAGCACAGTGAAGAAGAAAAAAAATTTAAAAAAAAAAGTGTAAATGCATGCATGTTTTTAATTCTTTCTTCTTCACGTACAATAGTAGTTTAAGATTTAATTAAATATTTTTATTAATTAATTAAATACATATAGAAATGTTTTATTAATTAATAAAAAATATTAAATTAATTTATGGTTCAATTTATCAAAACTAGAACCAGACCAACTTGGTCGATCAAACCCAGGTCTGGTTTAAATTATTAATTGATTTAAGCAGACCAGTTTGATTCAATAATACCTGAAGTTGGTTTAAATTATTTGTTGGTTTAACTAGTATGGTTTATTATTGAATTAATTGGGGTGAGTTTGATTACAGAAGTTGGGTTGATCAAATATGACCGGATTAGTTCCGTTGTGTCAGATTTGATCAAAAAGATTAGATTTGTTCTAATGGGTCAGACTGAATCCAATGGGCAATTGGATGAATCAAACGGGCCTAAGTTTGATTAATAAGTCTGTGATTGACTCAAATGGGCTTAAACAATAACAGAACATAGGTCCAATTAGATTAGTTCTAATGAAGACAATAGATTAAGCTTAAGATTTGTATTCCTGATTGACCAATCCAATGTGTCAGTCACATGAGACTCCCCAAAATAAGAAAATTTGTTTTTCTTAATTGCTTGTGTATTCTGTATATTTTGTTCAATTTGTGCGAATTGAATTTGATCGATTTTTGTTACTGGTCAGTCGGTTTTATACTGACATCATGATTTTCAATTCCAGATACAAAGAATGATATACATGATGACTGGTCCCTATGTACGACAACATGAGTTATAGGAGAAGATCAAGAAGCTAGAATATGACCCGGATCACGGAGTCGGTAGGCTTATTGGTCGGCTCGATTGGTTGTTCTGGAATCTTGAGCAAGAAAGTTATCCAGTCCAAGAAACAGAAAGAAGATGGTATCTGGTTTATTCATTATCGGAACATCTAAGGCAGATAGCATTCCAACTTTGGGATTATTCTGATGGGCACATCTCATATTCAGAGATGTGCAGATAGATGTTTCATTTGGAATGGGGTCTTGATGAATCTGAAGAGAATCCAGATCCCGAAAATATGGACCTCGAAGAATCTGAGGAGGATCCAGAAATGGATTCTGAAGATTTAGAGGAGGATCCAAATCTCGAAGAATCTGAAGATGATCTGGAAATAAACCTCGAAGAATTTGAAGAGAATCTAGAAATGGATCCTGAGGATCCCAAGGAGGATCTAGAGATGGATCCAGAAGAATTAGAGGAGGATCCTCAAGAGTGTATAGAAGATCCAGAAATGGATCTGATGGATACATTGTTGGTTGCTACTCGGAAAACCTAGAGGTTCCACTGTACAAAAATTTTGTATAAAGGTCTGAACCTTTTCCTAGCTACCATGTGTTCTTTTAAATTAAATTTTGGATCGCCTGCGGAACTTAACACGTTTGATCCAAAACTTAATTTATTTATTCTTTTAGGTTTAGACTTGGATCTCCTGCGGAACTTAACACGTTCGATCCAAATCACCTAAGTTATTAATTCCATCAAATATTAATTTCCAAAATTGGTTCCCAGTACTGACGTGGTGAGGCACATGGCCTTCTTGGATATGGGAGCAACCACCACCGACTAGACAAAACCTTTTAAGGAAAGCTAATATTTAATTTCCTAAAATAACTTTAGGTTAACCGAAAAGAACAATCAAATCACAAGGAAAAGAAAAAAAATAAAAGAACACAACATCGAAAAACATATTCAAAATACTAGAATCGTAAGCTTCTTGTATTTGGTATTTATTTCCAAAAATAACTAGTATGATGTGGAAAGGAAAAATTACTAGTTATACCTTTTAGAAAGACCTCTTGATCTTCTACCGTATTCCTCTTCTAACCTCGGACGTTGTGTGGGCAACGATCTTCCGAGATGAGAAATCACCAACACACCTTCTTCTCCTCCTTGCTAGATTCGGCCAAAAGAAGAGCTTCACCAAGGATGAAGAAAACTACCAACCAAGCTCCAAGGGATGCAAGCTTTTTCTCCTTCTTCTTCTTCTTCTCCAAGTAGTATCCGGCGACCACAAGAGCTTCAAGGGAGATGAAGAATTCGGCCACCACAAAGAGGAAGAGAGAAAGAGAGGATGGCCGGCCACAACACCAAGGAAAAGAGGGAGAGAACAATAGAAGTTGTAACCCATGAAGGCACCCCTACCCCTTCTTTTATATTCCTTGGCTTTGGAAAATAAGAAAATTTATTTATAATAAAATTTCCTTAACTTTCCTTGACAACAATTAATTAAGAAAAATTAAATAAAATTTCTTAATCAATTAATCATGGTCGGCCACCTCAAATAGACAAATTAGGAGAGTTTCAATCAACAATAAAAACTTCCTTATTTGTCTTTGGAAAATTTTTTAAAAAATAAAATTTCCCTTTAAAATCCCTTCATGGTTGATAAAAAGAAATTTCTATAGTTTTAATTTTTCAACATGTGAATAATTTTCAAAGAGAAAATAAAATATCTTTCCAATCTACAAATAAGGAAAGAGATATAATCTCTTTCTTTAATCTTTTGTAGATCTTTTTTAAGAGAAATATTTTAATTTTAATTCTCTTTAATAAATTATATCTTTCACATAATAAAAATTAAAATTAAAAATCTTTTTAATTTTATTATGGCCGGCCCCCTCTAGCTTGGGTTCAAGCTAGGGCCGGCCACACATAAACCAAGCTTAGGCCGGCCCTAGCTTGATTCCCAAGCTAGCTTGGCCGGCCCCCTTTAGGTGGGTATAGAAGATGAGTATAGGTGGGTATAGTACTCTATAAATAAGAGGCTACGATAGGGACCGAGAGGAGGAATTGGTTTTGGTCTCCCGATAAAATTAAGCATCCTGTGTTCGCCCTGAACACACAACTTAATTTTATCAATAATAATTCATTCCACTAGAGAACTATTATTGAACTACTGCACCAATCCCAAATTATATTTTTGGACTCCTTCTTATTATGAGTGTGTTAGTCTCCCTGTGTTTAAGATGTCGAATGTCCACTAATTAAGTGAGTTACTGACAACTCATTTAATCAATATCTAAATCCAAGAATAGTACCACTCAACCTTATCGTCATGTCGGACTAAGTCCACCTACAGGGTTTAACATGACAATCTTTATGAGCTCATCTTGGGGACATTATCAACCTAGATTAAAAGGACACAGTTTTCTTCTATAATCAACAACACACACTATAAGTGATATCATTTCCCAACTTATCGGGCTTATTGATTCATCGAACTAAATCTCACCCATTGATAAATTAAAGAAATAAATATCAAATATATGTGCTTGTTATTATATTAGGATTAAGAGCACACACTTCCATAATAACAAAGGTATTTGTTCCTTTATTAAGTCAATATAAAAGAAACAACCTCAAATGGTCCTACTCAATACACTCTAAGTGTACTAGTGTAATTATATAGTCAAGATAAACTAATTCCTAATTACACTATGACCTTCCAATGGTTTGTTCCTTTCCATTTTGGTCATGAGCTACTGTTTATAATTTATAAGGTATTGATAACATCATCTTCTGTATGTGGCACCACAACTATGTTATCCACAATATAAATTAATTGAACAACTACAACTAAATGTAGACAATTTAACCAAATGTGATTCTTTATTCAAAATAAATGTTTACAAAAGCTTAGGCTTTTAGTATACACTCCAACAATCTCCCACTTATACTAACGACTAAGCTGCCATATCTTCTGCCATACATCTGATTCTCATTCCCTCCACATGCCGATCGAAAGCTTTAGCTGGAAGGGCCTTAGTGAAAGGATCTGCCAGGTTATCTACTGATGCAATCTTGGCGATGATAACTTCTCCTCGCTTCACGATATATCGTATCAGGTGGTACTTGCGCTCTATATGTTTACTTGCCTTATGGGCTCGTGGTTCCTTCGAGTTTGCAACTGCACCACTATTATCACAATAAATTGTGATGATTTTGGGCAAACCAGAAATCACATCTAAGTCCATTAGAAAGTTCCTGAGCCATACTGCTTCTTTAGCTGCCTCAGAGGCTGCTACATACTCCGCTTCCATGGTTGAGTCCGAAACGCATTTCTGCTTAACACTCCTCCATGCTATGGGTCCACCTCCTAAAGTAAACACATAGCCTGATGTAGACTTACTGTTGTCCCTATCTGATTGGAAATCTGAATCCGTGTAACCCACAGGGAGCAAATCGTCTACTTAGTAAACTAGCATATAATCTCTAGTCCTTCTCAGGTACTTTAATATATACTTTACAGCAGTCCAATGTCCTTGTCCAGGGTTACTCTGATATCTGCTAACCATGCCCACCAAAAGATATCGTGTCTCGACATAGCATTGCATACATTAAGCTTCCTACAGCCGAGGCATAAGGAACTGCTTTCATGTCCTCTATCTCCTTTGATGTCTTCGGAGACATCTCTTTAGATAGAGCTACTCCATGCCTAAAAGGTAAGAAACCTTTCTTGGAATCCTGCATGCTAAAACGAGCCAGGATAGTATCTATATATGAAGCTTGGGACAGACACAACATTCTTTTCTTACGATCCCTTATAACTTTGATCCCAAGAATGTGTGCACAATCTCCTAAGTCCTTCATATCAAATTGTTTGGACAACCATACCCTTACGTCTGATAATACCTTGACATTGTTGTCAATTAACAAAATATCATCTACGTATAGTACAAGAAATACCACCACATTTCCGTTACACTTCTTGTATACACAAGACTCATCTAGACACTGAATAAATCCATATGACTGGATTACTTCATTAAACCGGATGTTCCAAGACCTTGAAGCTTGCTTCAGTCCATAAATGGACCGATTGATCTTGCACACTAGATGCTCTTTGCCTTTTTCAATGTATCCTTCTGGTTGCTTCATATGGATGTTCTCTTCAAGACTTCCATTAAGGAAAGCTATCTTGACATCCATTTGCCAAATCTCATAATCCATATGAGTAGCAATGGATAAGAGTATCCGGATAGACTTAAGCATGGCTACTGGTGAAAAGGTCTCCTCATAATCGATTCCCTCTTTCTGAGTGTACCCTTTCGCAACAAGCCTAGCTTTGAAGGTTTCTACCTTCCCGTCTGTCCCTCTTTTCCTTTTGTAGATCCACTTGCATCCAACGGCTTTTACATCATCAGGTGGTTCTACGAGCTCCCAGACCTTATTAGAGTACATAGACTCTATTTCAGAATTCATTGCCTTTTGCCAAGATGCTGCATCTATATCTTGGAGTGCTTCGTCATATGTTCGGGGATTAGGTTCATGTTTACCCGGGATCAAGTCCGAAGACTCTCCCAAAAACATGAATCTTTCAGGCTGCCTTATAACCCTCCCACTACGACGGGGCACAGTCTGTGGTTGTGTATCATGTGTGACACGTGTTGCAGTCTCTTGTGGTACTTCATCTTGTACTAATGGTACTAAAATAGACGTGTCTTCTCTAAGTTCTTCTAAAACAACTTTGCTACTGTGTTTGTGATCCATTATATAGTCTTCTTCTAAAAACTGGGCATTGGTGCTAACAATGACCTTCTGGTCTTTAGGACTATAAAATAAACCACCTTTCGTTCCTCTGGGATATCCCACAAATACGCGAACTTCTGTACGAGATTCTAACTTATCAGCATCTGGTTTCAGCACATGTGTTGGACTACCCCAAATTCGAAAATGTCTTAGACTGGGCTTTCACCCATTCCACAATTCCGTGGGAGTAGAAGAAACTGATTTAGAAGGTACTAAGTTCAGAATGTACACTGCCGTTTCCAGAGCGTATCCCTAAAACGAATTTGGTAATTCTGAATAACTCATCATCGATCTAACCATCTCCATAAGAGTCATATTCCTTCGTTCTGCCACACCATTCTGTTGGGGTGTACCAGGTGCGGACAGTTGGGATTGAATCCCGGCCTCTGATAAGTAATTCCTAAACTCTCCTAAGAGGTATTCGTCACCACGATCAGACCGTAGTGTCTTGATACTTTTACCTAGTCGTTTCTCCACATCAGCCTTGTATTCTTTGAACTTATCAAAGCACTCAGACTTGCGGCGCATTAGGTAAATGTATCCGTATCTTGAATAATCGTCTATAAATGAGACAAAATATTCAAAACTACCTCTTGCCTGGACAGACATAGGACCACACAAATCATAATGAACCAATTCTAACACTTCTTTGGCTCTATACCCCTTGGCCTTGAAAGGCCTCTTGGTCATTTTACCTTCTAAGCAAGATTCACAAGTTGGAGAATTTTCCAACTCTAATGAACCCAAAAGTCCATCGGGCATAAGCCTCTGAATCCTACTTAAGTTAATATGACCAAGCCTTAGATGCGAAAGATATGCTTGGTTCATTTCCGAAGGTTCTTTTCTCTTATTTGAGTTAGAAGATGAATTATAAATTTCCATGTTTTGATTTATGGGAGAAATTGGATTTAAAGTATACAAATTGCCAACTAATGCACCAGAACAGATAATCACTTTATTTCTCTTAATAACTACATCGTTACTAAATGAAACTGAATATCCATCCAAAAACAGTTTAGAAACTGAAATTAAATTCTTTCTAAAACTGGGTACATAAAGACAATTTCTTAAAACCAAATTTCTATTTCTATTAAAAGATAAGTAGACATCTCCCACTGCAACAGCCGCCACCTTAGTAGCATTTCCCATGTAGACGGTAATCTCTCCTTCATATAGTCGTCGGGTTTCCTGGAACCCCTACAAGGAATTGCAGACATGATCAGTGGCTCCCGTATCTACACACCAGGTGCTGGTAGATAACACCGCTAAACATGTTTCAACAACTAGAGCATGAGATATACCTTTGTTGTTCTGATTCCTACGAGGACAATCCGCCTTCAAATGCCCTGACTGCTTGCAAATGAAGCACTTGCCCTTCAGCTTCTTCATTCCAGCTTTAGGTCCCGTACTCTGAGATTTATTCACTTTCTTTGCTGAACCAACTTATTTTTTCTTCTTCTTTCCTTTCGGTTTAGAAGTAGAACCATTTTCAGCATAGTGAATATGAGAATTGTGACGAAACAAACCTTCTGCTGCCTGAAGTTCTGTCAGTAGTTCCGCCAAAGAATATACCCTTTTGTTCATATTGTAATTCAGGCGGAATTGCTCAAAACTTCTATGTAGTGTTTGGAGGATCATATCGATCTGGGTTTCCCCATCAATTTCTCCTCCAAGGATCTGTATTTCGTTCAGATAAGTCATCATCTTTAGGATATGATCCCTCACAGGAGTACCCTCTTGCATGGTGGCTGTCATTATTTTTCTCATGGATTCTTGCCTATAAGCCCGATTCTGATGACCAAAGAGTTCCTTGAGATTGCTCATAATATCATAGGCTGTTGGTAAATCTTGATGCTGATGTTGCAATACATTTGACATTGAAGCTAAAATGTAACACCGCGCCATCTCATCTGCTTTTACCCATTTCCTATGATATTCAATCTCCTCTTTGGTAGATTCCCCAGTGAGTGCATCAGGACAAGGTTCAGTCAGTACAAACTTATAGCTTTCAGCAGTAAGAACAATATCCAGGTTCCTTTTCCAATCTATGTAGTTAGGACCAGTAAGTCTATTCTGTTATAGTATGATGGACAGTGGGTTGAAAGTCATCCTAAGAATCACAAATAACTTTTGGTCAGAACTCTAAATTTAGAATAATATTGATTCCTCAAACAATACTATTTTAAATTAACCAACACCTCAAAACACCGTGAATTTTGTATGCCACGATAGTGTGGACGTATACAAATTTAGCATTTATAAAAGGAGGGTTTAACCCATTAATTTTATTATCTTGTCAACCTAACTTTTTGACAAATAAAATTAATAGTTGGTATCCTTTGGTCACACGAATAATAGCAGTGACTCCGATGGGGAGGATACTATTAAACGTGTCTAAGTGTATACCATTACTTGACACTAAGTCCATTAATAAGATTGTGCCCCTTCCGATGGGGAAGATCACACACTCTTAATTAACTTCCTATAGTCATCCAAAATGGAAGTTTGTTCTAGTGATCAACAAACAAGCTCATCCGATATGGAGGAAGGCACTCAGAGCCAACGCGCAAGATTATTTGCATCACTTACAAACCAGTAATGGAGACCGTGGAATTTATTTAAAATCCCTCTCCCACTTAGTTATTTATAAATGAGGAATTTTAACTATACTAGCTTACTAGACTTGTATACTAACATGCACACACAGCACAATATAAAAGCAATAAATGAAAAACTAATTTTCAACTATTATGGCTTTTATCTATGATTATCCTCCGTGTGTTGTCATCCCAAGCTGCTGCCATATTTGGCCACCGCCACTGGGTCTAGATGTCGCATCCATCTTGCTCCTTGTTCCGCTGTGCCTCTGGTCCTCAAAAAGTTCCACGCCTTGCAAGATTCGATCCGCGACATAAATAGAATTTTATATTTTTCGATCCTATATTCCTCGAAGGAATGTACATGTAAACTAGATCGAACATAAAATAAACATTTACATCCACCGATCCTATATTCCATAAAAGGAATGTACATGTAACTAGATCAAAAATAAAATCGTAATAAAAACTAAATTCAGCTCCTGCTGTATTTTATAATACAATCATGCACACACATATAATTGCCCTTGACATGTCCAAGGGTCCAATCACACACATAAAAAAAACTATAAGCCATAATAGTTGGATCCTGCATCCATAAAGTTAGCACATCCTACTATTAACCTGCCTAAATTATGTATGACATGTGCATAATTAAACTAATACCAAATACACAGAGGCAAAACCCTAGCTCTGATACCAATTGTTGGTTGCTAATCGGAAAACCTAGAGGTTCCACTGTACAAAAATTTTGTACAAAGGTCCGAACCTTTTCCTAGCTACCATATGTTCTTTTAAATTAAATTTTGGATCGCCTGCGGAACTTAACACGTTTGATCCAAAACTTAATTTATTTATTCTTTTAGGTTTAGACTTAGATCTCCTGCGGAACTTAACACGTTCGATCCAAATCACCTAAGTTATTAATTCTATTAAATATTAATTTCCATAATTGGTTCCCAGTACTGACGTGGTGAGGCACATGGCCTTCTTGGATTTGGGAGCAACCACCACCGACTAGACAAAACCTTTTAAGGAAAGCTAATATTTAATTTCCTAAAATAACTTTAGGTTAACCGAAAAGAACAATCAAATCACAAGGAAAAGAAAAAAAACAAAAGAACACAACATCGAAAAACATATTCGAAATACTAGAATCGTAAGCTTCTTGTATTTGGTATTTATTTCCAAAAATAACTAGTATGATGCGGAAAGGAAAAATTACTAGTTATACCTTTTAGAAAGACCTCTTGATCTTCTACCGTATTCCTCTTCTAACCTCGGATGTTGTGTGGGCAACGATCTTCCGAGATGAGAAATCACCAACACACCTTCTTCTCCTCCTTGCTAGATTCGGCCAAAAGAAGAGCTTCACCAAGGATGAAGAAAACCACCAACCAAGCTCCAAGGGATGCAAGCTTTTTCTCATTCTTCTTCTTCTCCAAGTAGTATCCGGCCACCACAAGAGCTTCAAGGGAGATGAAGAATTCGGCCACCACAAAGAGGAAGAGAGAAAGAGAGGATGGCCGACCACAACACCAAGGAAAAGAGGGAGAGAACAATAGAAGTTGTAACCCATGAAGGCACCCCTACCCCTTCTTTTATATTCCTTGGTTTTGGCAAATAAGGAAATTTATTTATAATAAAATTTCCTTAACTTTCCTTGACAACAATTAATTAAGAAAAATTAAATAAAACTTCTTAATCAATTAATCATGGTCGGCCACCTCAAATAAACAAATTAGGAGAGTTTCAATCAACAATAAAAACTTCCTTATTTGTCTTTGGAATTTTTTTAAAAAAATAAAATTTCCCTCTAAAATCCCTTTATGGTTGATAAAAAGAAATTTCTATAATTTTAATTTTTCAACATGTGAATAATTTTCAAAGAGAAAATAAAATATCTTTCCAATCTACAAATAAGGAAAGAGATCTAATCTCTTTCTTTAATCTTTTGTAGATCTTTTTTAAGAGAGATATTTTAATTTTAATTCTCTTTAATAAATTATATCTTCCACATAATAAAAATTAAAATTAAAAATCTTTTTAATTTTATTATGGCCGACCCCCTCTAGCTTGGGTTCAAGCTAGGGCCGGCCACTCATAAACCAAGCTTAGGCCGGCCCTAGCTTGATTCCCAAGCTAGCTTGGCCGGCCCCCGTTAGGTGGGTATCGAAGGTGGGTATAGGTGGGTATAGTACTCTATAAATAAGAGGCTACGATAGGGACCGAGAGGAGGAATTGGTTTTGGTCTCCCGATAAAATTAAGCATCCCATGTTCGCCATGAACACACAACTTAATTTTATCAATAATAATTCATTCCACTAGAGAACTATTATTGAACTACCGCACCAATCCCAAATTATATTTTTGGGCTCCTTCTTATTATAAGTGTGTTAGTCTCCCTGTGTTTAAGATGTCGAATGCCCACTAATTAAGTGAGTTACTGACAACTCATTTAATCAATATCTTAATCCAAGAATAGTACCACTCAACCTTATCGTCATGTCGGATAAAGTCCACCTGCAGGGTTTAACATGAAAATCTTTATGAGCTCATCTTGGGGACATTATCAACCTAGATTACTAGGACACAGTTTCCTTCTATAATCAACAACACACACTATAAGTGATATCATTTCCCAACTTATCGGGCTTATTGATTCATCGAACTAAATCTCACCCATTGATAAATTAAAGAAATAAATATCAAATATATGTGCTTGTTATTATATTAGGATTAAGAGCACACACTTCCATAATAACTAAGGTATTTGTTCCTTTATTAAGTCAGTATAAAAGAAACAACCTCAAATGGTCCTACTCAATACACTCTAAGTGTACTAGTGTAATTATATAGTCAAGATAAACTAATTCTTAATTACACTATGACCTTCCAATGGTTTGTTCCTTTCCATTTTGGTCATGAGCTACTGTTTATAATTTATAAGGTATTGATAACATCATCTTCTGTATGTGGCACCACATACTATGTTATCCACAATATAAATTAATTGAACAACTACAACTAAATGTAGACAATTTAACCAAATGTAATTCTTTATTCAAAATAAATGTTTACAAAAGCTTAGGCTTTTAGTATACACTCCAACATCTAAGGCTGATCCACCCATCATAGAATTCGGGATGAACGGGATACAATTACGCACTGCTCTAGCATTTATCCTAGTGGGAGTAGTGCTAGCTTATCTAGTATATTAGTGTTCTGTTTACTGTCGTTATGTACGAACAGTGTTAGCTCATCTAGTTTTGAGTCATGTAATAATTTCTGTTGTTTTGTACTAACAGAATTATATAATAAAAGTTATGTTATATGTTAACTAACTTGGAAATGATTAGTTCATTTCATGATATGATTAGTTCATATATCCATATGATTAGTTCATATGAAAAATGATTCGTTCATTAGATAGGATGTGTGCAATAAAATTGATCAATGTTGATTAGATTAGAATATATAAATGATGAGTGGAAACAATGTTATTACTTGATTTTGTAAACTAATTCTAATTTACACTGAGTCAATGATTAATTGTACATATATGAATTACACTGAAATAATAAATAATTTGTTTATTTATGTAGATCATGGCAACTAAAAACATCGTAGCTGAACTCAATAAGGGTGAGAAATTATATGAGGATAACTACAAAATCTGGCACCTCAAGATACAATATGTTCTTGAGGAACAAGAAGTTCTAGAGGCTATAAATAAAATCATGGAAGAACCAGCTGATGGTTCTACAGCACAGCACAGACGTGACCTTGATGTCTATAAGACATAGAAAAAGAAGGACTCCATTGCTAAGGATATATTGATTAGTTCAATGGTGGATGACCTGGTATTTGAATATGAGCCATTACCATCGGCTCATGTTATCTGGGTAGCCCTTAGAGAGAAGTACAGTGGAGTCAGTCTGAGTAAGCTCCGTCAGCTAACTATTAAGTTTGATAGCTGTAAAAAGTGCTCGAATGTTACCATGGCCCAACATCTCAGGGAGATGGGTAACATGATTCGAGAGCTTAAGACTACTGGTTATACGTTGACCGATGAACAACAGGTTCAGGCAGTTATCCATTCCCTTCCCGATTCTTGGGAAACGATGAAACAGAATCTGGCCCATAGTGAGAGTATCAAGACTTTCATTGATGTCTCACACCATGTCGAACTTGAGGCGGAGAGGATTGAATCTGCAAGGATTTCGGGTCAAGCTTTTGTAGCTAAAGGTTTTGGTTCCAAGAATAAGAACAAGTGGTTTAAGAAAGGAAAGGGGAAAGGAAAGGAGGCTAATGTTGTTGCTGCAAAAAACCAAATCAAGAAGAAAGGAAAGAAATATGGACAAAAACCTAAGAGCAGGTTGACTTGCTTCAACTGTGGCAAGAAGGGCCACTTTGCTCGGGATTGTACTGAGCCTAAAAGGTAGATCTATTTTTATCTTCTTTCCACGAGCAATATATTACAAGTACAGTGTTGTTAGCTGATTCATATCCTTTGTGGATTATAGATTCAGGAGCAACGAACTACGTAGCTCGTTATCGAGCTACATATGTGGAGTACCGTCAGGTACCAGCTGGCAACAAATGGATATATGTAGGAAACAATGCAAGAATTGAAGTCAAAGGAATTGACACTTGCAAGCTCAACCTACGTGGTGGAGGCACCTTGTTTCTACATGATGTCCTGTACGCTCCTGAGATTCAACAGAATTTGGTTTCCGTCATTTGTCTTCTTGATTTAGGTTACAATGTAAATTTTTATAGTCGTTGTGTGAAACTTCGAATTAACTCTGTGTTAATTGGGTATGGTTTTGTAACAAGTGGTTTTATGGTTCTTGATGTAGAACCAAATAATAATGATGGTTGTTTTTCAAACATTGCTCTTACTAGTAATGCTGATGTTAATGATGAAATTTGGCATGCTAGATTGAGACATATAGGACAAAAACAAATGAATAGATTAGCTAAGGAAGGCCTTTTAGGCACTCATGCTAAGATTAACTTGTCTATATGTGAGCATTGTCTTATGGGAAAGACGACTAGGAAACCATTTGGTAAGGCTATTAGGGTTGAATCACCATTGCAATTAATTCATTCAGATATTTGTGGTTCGATAAATATGAAGGCTAGAAATGGGAGTTCTTATTTCATTACATTTATTGATGACTTCACACGTTTTGGTCATGTGTATTTGATTTCTCACAAATCTGAAGCATTAGATTGCATTATTCGTTACTTGAACGAAGTTGAGAATCAATTAGAATGTAAGGTTAAAACCTTGCACACTGACCATGGAGGAGAATATTTGTCTGATTAGTTCAAGACAATGTGTAATGAGAAAAGGATTATTAGACAGCTAATTATCCCTGGAACTCCACAGCAAAATGGGGTTGCTGAAAGAAGAAATAGGACTCTTCTTGCAATGGTTAGGTCTATGA
This sequence comes from Zingiber officinale, assembly GCF_018446385.1. Lineage (NCBI taxonomy): Eukaryota > Viridiplantae > Streptophyta > Magnoliopsida > Zingiberales > Zingiberaceae > Zingiber > Zingiber officinale. The sequence goes on along the minus strand of NC_056006.1, from coordinate 15,933,379 downwards.
TAGCGCAGGCTAATTTGCCAATCTCCTTTTGGGGAGATACATTATTAGTTGCAACCTATATACTTAATAAAGTGCCTTCAAAGTCAGTTTCATCTGCCCCACATGAACGTTGGACAGGCAGAAAGCCGGATTTGAGTAATCTGAGACCTTGGGGGTCAGCTGCTTATGTTCATGATAAGACTCACGAACATGGAAAATTGGGACCCAGAGGTAAGAAGTGTATCTTTATAAGGTACTATGAGACTTCTAAGGGTTATGTTTTTATTGGTGAGCGACAAGATGGAACCATCTCTGAAATAGAGTCAAGAGATGCTACTTTTCTAGAAACTGAGTTCCCAACATGAGGTGAAGTTGATAAAACAATTCCTCTATATGAGATAAAGGAGGAGGATAATGTTCCTTTATCAACAGATCAGGAGATGCCTGAATCTAGTCAACCAAGTGGGAGTAATTTGCCACTGAATGAGTCAGTTTCTCAACAGTCTAACCTTTGAAGAAGTAGTCGTCAGATTATTCATCGGAGAAGGTTTGATATTGAGAATGAGGCATTGATGGTTCTCCCAGTTGATGATGAGGAACCTCAAACAGTTGAGGAAGCTTTGAGAAGCTCAGTTAGAAAAGAATGGAAAATTGCAATGGATGAGGAAATGGAGTCAATGAGAAAGAATCAAGTTTGGGATTTAGTCGATCTTCCTCCGGGCCGAAGGGCTATTGGGAATAAGTGGATTCTCAAAATAAAGAGGAAAGCAGATGGATCGATTAATCGATACAAAGCTCGATTAGTTGCAAAAGGATATACCCAAATGGAGGGTATTGACTTTGAAGAGACATTCTCCCCAGTTGTGAAGTTTGTGTCAATACGTGTCATCCTAGCTATAGTAGCACAATATGACATGGAATTACATTAGATGGATATAAAAATGGCTTTCCTTAATGGTAATCTTGATGAAGAAATCTATATAGTACAACCAAAAGGTTATGTTGTTGAAGGCCAAGAGAAAAGAGTATGCAGACTTCGGAAGTCTATATATGGGCTAAAGCAAGCATCAAGACAATGGAACATAAGATTTAATGAAGTAATATTGTCTTATGGTTTCGAAATGATCAATGAGGATCATTGTGTTTACCTAAGAAAGGAAAAAAGGAAAGTTTGTCATTTTATCATTATATGTTGATGATATGATATGCTAATAGTTGGAAGTGACATAAAGTGTGTGATAGAAGTTAAAAGTTAGCTTTCATCACAATTTGACATAATAGATATGGGAGAAGCAGAGTACATCTTAGGAGTGAAGATCGTTAAAGACCGATCAAAGAGGCTTTTGGGTTTGTCTCATGAAGCTTATATCACTAAGATGCTGCAATACTTCAATATGTCAGATTGCAACGTTGAACAGACGCCTATAGAAAAAGGTACTGTCTTGAGCAAAAGTATGTATCCCAAGACTCCTGAGGAAATAGCCGAAATGAAGAAGAAATCATATGCCAGTGCTATTGGTAGTTTGATATACACTATGTTGTGTAGTCGTCCCGATATAAGCTATGTTGTTGGCTTAGTTAGTCGTTTCTAGTCAAACCCAGGATTGAGACACTGGAAAGCGGTGAAGAGGATATTCAGATATCTTAAAGGAACAGCTGATTATTGCCTCTATTTCCAAGGATCAGATATGAAACTAAATGGATACTCAGATGCAGATTGGGCAGGGGACCTTGATGACAGAAAATCCACATCTGACTATGTATTCTTGCTGAATGGTGGTGTCATCTCATGGAACGGCAAGAAGTAAGCTTGTATAGCCTTGTTGACAATGGAAGCTGAGTATGTGGCTTGTGTAGCGGCTGTGCAAGAGGCTGTCTGGCTAAGAAGGTTCCTGAAGCATCTGAAAATTGCTGAGGGTAGTGGGAGTCCTGTTACTGTGTTCTATGACAGTCAAGCTGTGATAGCTTTTTCCAAGGATCCCAAATATCACAGCAAAGGCAAGAATATAGAAATTAAGTATAATTTTATAAGGGATATTGTTGACAAGAAAAATGTTATTCTTGAGTACATCCCTACATAAAATATGCTTGTTGATCCTTTTACTAAGTCATTGACTAAAGAGTCATTTCATGGGCATATGAAGTCTTTGGGACTTCGAAGAATGTAACAATTGTAAAGATATTTTGATAAATGAAAAATGTCATGATCTATTCAGTGTATATGTCTTGGTTACATTCAAATAAAAGTCTTGATAAGCATGTTGGCAGATTGGGATTGGTCCACTCACATGGACAATCATCTCTATTTGTTAAGTACGAATAGAGGTAAGACTGTTGCTTATCGGACAGCTTATGTAGCTGTGAATAGAGACATACCCATAAGTTAAGGTCGTCTTGATATTTGTGTCAAGATGAGATCATTTGTGTAATGATTGGAGTAAATGCACCCACCATTTACTGAATCTGCTTGAGGCTAGATTAGAATTCATATGTTGAATTCAGGATTAGACATTAGGAATGTCTAGATCGAAATCTGTACGATGTTAAATTTTGGGAAAAACATGCGCTCTTTTTGGAAAAGATAATAACATCGTAACATGTGATTCATACCACATGTGCTATGGCGACAAGAAGGGTAGTAGAAGAATGGATCCCTGCTTCTCTACTATGTGAGACCCTTGAGATTATAAGTTAATCTCGATTTTATCCTAAGTGACTATTTAGCTGTCTACTTGAAGTTTTGATCAGTGTCTGCTACTTTAGCATGTTTCCTATTGGCTATAGATGATTCGGTCTATGGAGCATAACTAGGAAAGTGACAGATTAGAATGAATGGATCTAGCTAAAAGGGAAGATTAAGATTGATTTACATCTGTGACATTTATTCACTAGTACCGGTTATATTTTTAGTTCAGTACATAAAATGTAATTGTGAATAATTTGTTTGATTTGAGATGTTGAACATGCTCTTGACATATGGTCAATATGAGGGATTAGAGATGTTCATGACGATATAAATAATTTAATCTGGGGTAAAGGTAAGCCATTTATGTCTTTGATTCGTTCTATGGACATTTATGTCTCTGATTTTCTCTATGGAACAGCTAAGTAAGGTGTGACAATCTTCTTAGCAATTGAATGTTCACTGTGCTTGCTGTCGCACAAACCATTTTCCCTAATGTATGGAATGGATGTTCTGATCTGGTCTTCGTGACTTGATCCTCATAAAGTCTATGTGACTTATTTGGTCTTTGTGACTAAATTTTGCTCTGGTCTTCGTGACTTGATCCTCATAAAGTCTTCGTGACTTATTTGGTCTTTGTGACTAAATTTTGCTCTGATCTTTGTAACTTGATCCTCATAAAGTCTACGTGACTTATTTAGTCTTTGTGACTAATTTTGCTCTAGTCTTCGTGACATGATCATCTTGTAGTCTATGTGATTGACATGGTCTATGTGACCATATGGATTGACTTGGACGAGTGGGAGATGTTAAACGTTGCATCAATTGCAACGTCGGGAAGATGAAGGGGTGCCCATTCACCTTCATCTTCCTCCATTGAAAGCAGGCATCGGTTGGTAACCGATGTCTTGCTTGATATATACGGTGGCATCCAAGGCAATCAGGAGGGCGATCGAGACGAGCAGAGGAGCAGTGAAGGTGATCTGAGAGAGCAAAGGGAGAGCATCCAGAGGCTGGGATTTGGCTCGTGAATCTTGAAGCACTTTCCGATTGCTGCGTGATCGTGCTTCCGACAGCGGCAATCTCTTCATCGACTGGCGTCTTCAGTTGCGGTTCTTCGGGAGATCACTGTGAGTGGTTACCGCATTATTTTAATTACTTCATTTTAGTTTTCATGCTCTCAAAACTACCAACAACCACCCCCTAGGACATAGGGTTACCACCCCCTAGGATTTTCCACCTGTCTAACCGCAGCTAGGACTTTTGCTTAAGTATACTTAGGACTTTCCTACAATCTCATTCAAATATGTTAAATCAAAAGACAACATAACTTTGAACCCTTTGACATAATCAAAACATAGGTTCGATCGTCTGATGCTTCTCGCGCCAACATTATTGACATATTTTTTATTTTTGTTGCTAATTTAGCTAAATAAATAAAAAAATCTTTCTATCGCTAATTTAGTCACCACTTTTTTTATATCCATCTTTAATTTAGCGACAGAAATAAAATTCAAAGATGGATTTTTTTTATTTTTGTCTATAAATTAGGGTAAAATTCAACAATGGATTTTGTTTTTATTTATCGTCACTAAATTAGAGATGGAAATTAAAAAAAAAATCTGTCGATAATATAGCTGCCATGTTTTATGTCCGTAGCTAATTTGGCGATGAAAATAAAATTTCATTGTTAAATTACTATAAAATTCAACGACGGATTTTTTATTTTGGTTGCTAATTTACGGTAAAATTTTGGCAGCCCCCCCTTACTTCCATGATTTTAATCTTGTTTACATCCTAATTTCAATCTGACATTACGATACAACATTAGAAACCATTCATTACACATTCAACATTCATAGCCCATCATCATTGACATGCAATTCATGATACATTCATAAACAATTCAAAAACATTCACAAACAATACACAAATAAGATCAAAAATATCCACAAGCAATTTAACCAACAATTCACAAACCATCCACGATATATTCAAAAACAATTATATTATTCATTTAAAGTATCATATCCTACTCAAAATCAACAAATTTAAATCCAACACATCTCACATCATACTCAAACCTAGTATATTCATTATCATCCAATCCTACAACAAGTACAATATGATAGGTTATTAAAAAACAAGGGTGAAACTACTCATATATGACAAAATCCTGCTTATATGGTAAAGTTAAAGTTAAAATAAATATACACAAGTACAAAACTACTTATTAGAAAAATGCACAAACTGATAAATACAAGTTTGACATGTTTTTAAAAAATATACCTTAATGAGAGTTTGGATACCTGCTGATGGTGATAAAATATACATTTATTTGGATTTCTCTTGAAAAGATGTCAACAATAAAAATTAGAGATGCATATATTATTAAAATTAACATAACTTGTGATAAAGAAAATAACTACCTCAAAATTATGAGTCACTAATTAGTAGAGTTTGGGTCTTTAGTCAACTATGAGTTAAAATCATGCAACGTTGGAAAAGCAATAGAACTCATTAATAGAAAGTCAGAGAAGAATTCTTGCATTTACCAATCTACTAACATCTTGACCCAATCTTCCATTGACTACTCAGTTCTGACTCGAGACTGCTCTAATGTCATGATCCGAGAATGATTAATATCTTAATTAAACCACTTAATCATCTAGTCAATGTAATCACCTTAATTAATCAAACTTATCAATCTATCAATTAGTCTATTGGCTAATCAAACCATGAATTTATTAACCAAATATTTAAATCATCAATAATTAATTAATCAACTTACTTAATGGGCATTCATTGGTATGTTATCAATTTAATCAACCAATTAATTAATACATCAATTAACCTATTAAGTTGATAATTCAATTTACCAAATTACTACCAAGATGAGATTTAATTAAAATAAATTAATATCATCAAATCACTTTATCCACAATAATCAACTCTAACAAATCCAAGCTTAATTAACCTTTACCCTAATCCATCAGCAGTATCTCTTCCAACGGTGGTACACGATGGCTAGGTGGTGGTTAGCGGTCAATAGAGCTTAAGCATGCTATTAGTTGAGGAAGTCGAAGGTAGTAGTGTTGCGATGCTTCGACACTTTGTGACACAGAGGCTTCGTGACAGTGGCCTGCAAGGGAGGAGAAAGAGACACTGCCATTCGCTTCTCTTGAGTCGAGTGCATTCTTGGTTGAATGCATGGTGTGACGACGATGAGTAGCTAGTGTTACGGCTTGGGCATCTATGGAATGGAATGATGGTGACTCTTGCACCGGGGTTGCATGGCGCAGGCACAACCGACGGTGGCAATGAGTGCCCGAAACAAAGGGAAAAGGAATGGGTGCCATTATCTTGCGTGGACGAAGGCGATGTCGGTGATCCCACTGCAGATGTAGTTATTGCAAGGAGGAGCAACATCTAATAGTAACAGGAAAATGAACATAGGGATTTTAATCAAAACGTATATTAATAACCTCAATCAACTCCAAATGGATATTCTAAACTAGTTTTTATCCTATCTATTTAGCCCTATAAAATCTAAATGATTAATTTAAAATCTAGAAAAAATTTAAAAATTTCTACTCTTAACTATTTCTAATCAAGCATTAATATGCAAGGATAATATTAATGCGTTGAGACTAACATGTAGGTCAACAGGTGACTTAATCTCATAAGTCATGGATATGAGATATCAGATTGACACATGAATATATATTAGAGAATATATACTGAATGACCCGCCATGAGAATATTTCATGGATTGTTATATGAGTGTCATAAATATTCTCATATGACTATTGGTATGAATAATAGTCCATAGACCTGAAGTCACTACGGTTCCCTACATAAGTAGTTGTATGCTTTGGTATCGTCAAACGTCACGTGTAACAGGGTAAACTATAAAATCGATCACTGGGTATGTAATAAGTTATGTGGAGGGATATGAGTGACATAGATAGTGTTGGTTGCTACTCGGAAAACCTATCGGTTCTACTGTACAAAAATTTTATACAAAGGTCTGAACTTTTTCCTAGCTACCATGTGTTCTTTTAAATTAAACTTGGATCGCCTGCGGAACTTAACACGTTTGATCCTAAGTTTAATTTATTTGTTCTTTTAGGTTTAGACTTGGATCACCTGTGGAACTTAACACGTTCGATTCAAATCACCTAGGTCACAAAGATAATTAAATATCTATTTCCAAAATTGGCTTCCAGTACTACATGGTGAGGCACATGGTCTTCTTGGATATGGGAGCAACCACCACCAACTAGACAAAGCCTTTTAAGGAAATTAAATATTTAATCTTCTCATAGTAACCCTAGGTTAACCACTAAGAACAATCAAATCACAAGGAAAAGAAAAAAACAAAAGAACAAAATTTCGAAAACTAATTCGAAAAACTAGAATCGCATGCCTCTTGTATTTGGTATTTTTACAAAGAAACTAAACTAACATGATGCAGAAAATAATTATTAGTTATATCTTTCTTTGCGAATAATGACCTCTTGATCTTCTACCGTATTCCTCTTCTAATCTCGGACGTTGTGTGGGCAACGATCTTCCGAGACTAGGACCACCTAGCACCTTCTTCTTCTTCCTTCAAGTTTCGGCCAAGCACAACGCTTCCAAAGGATGAAGATCTTTTTCCACCAACCAAGCTCCAAGGGATGCAAGCTTTCTCTCCTTCTTCTCCAAGCTAAGATCCGGCCACCACTTGATCTCCAAGGAAGATGAGAGGTTTGGCCACACCAAGGAGAGGAGAAAACTTGAAGGGGTTGGCCATACCAAGGAAGAAAAGAGGGAGAAAATAGAATAGAGGTTGTTCACCTTGAAGGCACCCAAAACCCCCTCTTTTATAATCCTTAGCTTTGGCAAATAAGGAAATTTAATTACAATAAAATTTCCTTAACTTTCCTTGACATGAATTAATTAAGAAAAATTAAATAAAATTTCCTAATAACCCATGTCATGGTCGGCCACCTCATGGAAGAGCAAATAAGGTAATTTTCAATCAACCAATTAAAATTCCTTATTTGTTTCCAAAAATTTTAAAAAATAAAATTTCCCTTTAAAATCCCTTCATGGTTGATAAAAAGAAATTTCTATAATTTTAATTTTTCAACATGTGAATAATTTACAAAAAAGAAAAATAAAATATTCTTTCAATCTACAAATAAGGAAAGAGATTTAATCTCTTTTCTTAATTTGTTGTAGAAAGAGATATTTTAATTTTTAATCTCTCTTTTAAATTATATCTTCCACATAAGAAAATTTTAAAATTAAAATTCTTTTATATTTTAATAGGGTCGACCACCTAAGCTTGGGTTCAAGCTAGGTCCAACCACCCATGGACCAAGGCTTGGCCGGCCCCTACAACATGGGTATGAAGGTGGGTATAGGTGGGTATAGTAGTCTATAACAAAGAGGCTACGATAGGGACCAAGAGGAGGAATTGGTTTTGGTCTCCCGATAAAATTAAGCATCTCGTGTTCGCCCCGAACACACAACTTAATTTTATCAATAATAATTCATTCCACTAGAGAACTATTATTGAACTACCGCACCAATCCCAAATTACATTTTTGGGCTCCTTCTTATTATGAGTGTGTTAGTCTCCCTGTGTTTAAGATGTCGAATGTCCACTAATTAAGTGAGTTACTGACAACTCATTTAATTAATATCTTAGTCCAAGAGTAGTACCACTCAACCTTATCGTCATGTCGGACTAAGTCCACCTGTAGGGTTTAACATGACAATCCTTATGAGCTCCTCTTGGGGACATTATCAACCTAGATCACTAGGACACAGTTTCCTTTTATAATCAACAACACACACTATAAGTGATATCATTTCCCAACTTATTGGGCTTATTGATTTATCGAACTTAATCTCACCCATTGATAAATTAAAAAAATAAATATCAAATATATGTGCTTGTTATTATATTAGGATTAAGAGCAGACACTTCCATAATAACTAAGGTCTTTGTTTCTTTATAAAGTCAGTATAAAAGAAATGACCTCTAATGGTCCTACTCAATACACTCTAAGTGTACTAGTGTAATTATATAGTTAAGATAAACTAATACCTAATTACACTATGACCTTCCAATGGTTTGTGTAGGACCGTTGGGTCGGCTATAAGGGTTGGTAAATAACCTGTCAATTAAAAACAGACAACCCTTCCTCGAACGATTAAGCTAACACTTGTAAAATAGATTAAGCAGAAAATAAGGCATAAAAACGAGGCACCGGATTTGACTTGGTTACAACGGGGGAGGTTGTTAATCCAAGGAAGATTAAGCTCAAAAACTCCTTCAGGCGGAGAAGCCTCTTACAGCGTTTAGGCACAGAAAACAGAAGCTTAACTACAAATAAAGCATACAAGTGTTTGGAAATAGAATGATCGTGATTGTTGAAAAGCTTCTGGACCAAGGCTATATTTATAGCCTTGGTCGGGGCGCCTGGAAGGGTTCCGGGCGCCCTGGGGGGATAAAATTTATCCCCCAACGGTTGGATCGAGTCAAAGCTCGATCCTATGAAAAAGTCACTTCCGGGCGCCCGGAAGGGTTCCGGGCGCCCCGGACAGCTCCGGGCGCCCCGGAGCCAAAAGTCAACCCAATTGTAACAACCCCCCTTTCTTACCACTACTCTCTAAGGGAGATTGTTACCTAACTATAACTTCCCTCCTAGTAGCACTGACTCTATAATTAGAGTCAGGTAGATTTTATCACAGTTCAGAGGGATTCCCACCGAAAAATTCGGCAGAGTCTCCCCTGTACCGGGGACCAAATCCACAATACATAAAAGATATACACAGCCACATGCGGCTGGATCACAATATTCTTCACAACCACGCATTAATAAATCATATTCTAATCAAAAACTAAACTAGCAATAAGAATTAAACTCAAAACTCTCAGAACAAAACATAACAAGCTACAATGCACTTCAAACTCAAGCATAAACTCATGGTTTCATAATGGAAATAAGGAAAATGAACTAGACATAAACTCTAAATGAATAAATCTCGCTAGTCCCCTCTGGATCCCTCCATAGTTCAGCCACCACACACATCCATCATCACCACCACCCTGTCGCCTCCCTTCATATCTTAGCTTTTCCTTTATCTGCAGTAGGAGGAAAGAAAACAAGATCTATAAGCGAAAACGCTTAGTAAGTACTAATCTATCTCACAAAACTCGAAATGCATAAATGAAATGCATAAGTACTATAACTGAAATACTAAAACTATCTGCATATGCTCATGGTATACAGAAAATGAACTAGATACAAATCATACTCAGTATCAAGCAGAATAACAAGAAACTAACTATGTAAACTTAGAATTAAAGAAACTAACCATTCTTATTTATTCTAAGCATGTAACTTGTTTCATTTCTTATATCCTTGTGTTAGAAATTAACCTTTTAATTCCTATCTTTTACTCACTTCTTCTTTCTTTCTTTGGTTTTCTTTTCTTTGGTTTTCTTTTCTTTGGTTTTCTTTTCTTTGGGCCCAGGCTTAGTACCATCTCATGCGCGTTCCCTAATAGGTTGGGGTTGCGAGCCACCAATCCTAAAAGAGCAGACCTCGGTCTACCAGGGCCAAGACCTCGGAAATGGTCACCTGGATTTGTTTAACGACAAGCTCTTGGATGTCGGGTACTAGCCTCTTGCTTGACTTACTTGTTATCTTTCTTATTATCTTTTATTAAAGATTGTGGGAGTCCTTTAAATATACTTAACAAGTATGGGTGTATAATCAACTGACCATGCTATAAGCTAAACTAAATAAAGCAATTTAAAGCCTTTGAATCATACGGTGAAAACATGGCAAAGGATGCTATTTTAGTGCTTCTAAACATGCTGTAAAATCAAGTATGAAATGATTCTAATCATGCTGTAAAAACAAGTATAGAACGATACTTTAGGGCTGCTAACCCTGCTGTAAGTACATGGCAAGGATGACTACTCTAAGGCTTTTAAACATGCTGAAAAATAGAATAAAACATGCTACTTTAATCTTCTACACATGCTATACAAAATAGGCAAAACCATACTACTTTAAACTTTCTAATCATGCTAGAAATAAAGCAAAAGGAAGCTAACTTTGGGCTTTCTAAGTATGCGGTAATAAACAGGTATAGGATGCTACTTTAGTGACTCCATTCATGCTGTAAAAATAGGCAAGGAATGCTACTTTAGGGCTTCTAAACCTGCTATTAAAACATGACAAAGAATACTACTTTAAGGCCTTTAAACCTGCTATACAAAATAAGGTAACATGCTACTTTAAACTTCTTAAACATGCTATAAACGAAGCGTAAAGGAAACTAATTTCTTGGCCTTCTAAGTATGCTGTAAGACAAGTATAGGATGCTACTTAGAAATTCCCATCATGCTGTAATGGAAGCAAAGGAATGCGACTCAGGTTTTATAAGCATGCTGTCCAAAATATTTACCCATCAAACTTAAGTATGTACAACATGACCCTAAAGCAAAGAGGTTCATGAACAACATACGCTCAAGAATAAATGCATACAATTCTAATTAGCACTAAACCATTCTACTTGCTCAATTAGCCTAGATGATACTTGGAGTTCCCTATGCAGGTCACGGCATAACCCAAACCTCATGTACAGGTCACGGCAGGTATCAAGGCTCCCTGTGCAGGTCTCGGCAGCACTCGGATGGCACCAAAAATCCACCCACTTCAACCCCGCGAGCTCAAATCATGCTATACTTAGGCTTAAAACCGAAACCTACAAACCCTAATGTTAAAGGATGTTGTTCGGCTATGAACAGGGCACGGAAAGGAAACAAAACCGAGCTTACAATTCCACACGGCAAGCAAAATCCGAAAGCAACCATACAAAACGAAGCAACTCCTACCACAGGTGAGAGTAGTACTTACTCTTGTTCTTAGAACTTACAACCGAGAAGGAGGAGGTCTAGGGTTCGAGCAAAGCTCCAAATCTCGGCCTCTTCTCTTGCCCGAGCGTTTGCCTTGCCGAGAGAAGCTTGGTTTGTGAAGAACCCTTGAAGAAGAACGCTCGCCAGCCGCCGGAATGCAGCCCTAATCTCGGCTTCGCCTTCGCCCACGCAACGCCGCCGCTGCCGCACGCGAGAACCAGAGGAAGAAAAGATTTCGGGAGAAAAAGGAAGAATAAAATTAATCCCTTTTCCCTTAACCTTTTATAGCTAGGTCTAATTTTGGATTCCCATTACACTATACCTTAAACTTATTTCTCCTCATACTTGGTTAACAAAGCGTGCGCAGCCCAGTTGGTTGGCTGTATTCGGTTAGGTCGGGTTCGGCCGGAGGTCTTGGGTTCGAGTCTCACCTTTAACGATTTTTGTCAAAACTTCTTTCTTTTTGTAAACCTACTAAACGACCTCCAAAAATTACGTAAAAATACTCTAAAAATTCCTAAAAATCTCTAGAATATTTTAAAAGCATTTCCAAATATTTTTATGGACTTTTAGAACTTGAAATGGGAAAAATTGGGTCGTTATTTTATTGTAAATAAAAAGGCGCCTTTTTATTGTAACGACCCGACCCTCTTGGCCCTTTTGGCGGCACATTTGGCGACCTCTCATGTCGTCGACCGTCGGCCCAGCGACCTCTAGATTTTCACTCTGCAAGATTGTTTTCCTCAGATTCTCTAAACCTCCAGCTTATTAGAGTTTATGATCTCGCAACCAAGTGAGATCATCTCACTTGGTTGCCAGGATTCACAAACTCTAATACTTAAGCTGGAGGTTTAGAGTTCAACCTGGGGGAGGCAACCCTATGTGGTGGAAGTCCTAGTGAGTAAAGCAAGGGTCGTCGGTCGACGACATTAGAGGTCGCCAAATGGGCCGACGACATAAGGGCCGACGGTCGACGACATGAGAGGTCGCCAAATGTGCCGCCAAATGGGCCAAGAGGGTCGGGTCGTTACACCAATTGACTTTTGGTCTGTGCTCTCTTCTCCGGTTCAGCTCGCCTCTGGTCCGGGTCTTTCTGCTCCGGCTCCGTTTGCTTGGGTGATCTCTGACATCCGGAATAGGGCTCACCCGAACCCATCTTCCGGTCTTCTCGAGCGTGCTTCCCTCCGGCTTCTCGTCCCTCGGAATTGCCGTGTGTCCCTTCTCGTCCACCAACGTACTCATCCGCAGACTTCGTCCCTCAGTCGCAGCCCGTGCCGACCTTCGCGCTAGTTGCGTCTCTTGCTCCCCGAGCAATCTTCCGCTCCGGCTTTCGTACCTCGGAACCACCGCGCGCTCTTCCTTCTCGTCCGCCGGTGTACTCTTCCGCAGCACCTCGTCCCTCGGACGCACAGCGTGTCGTCCTTCTCGCTAGCTGCGTCTTCCGCTCGAGTACCTGTGTTCCTAAGCTCCTGCACACTTAGACACAAGGTTAAATACACGCAGGACCTAACTTAACTTGTTGATCACACCAAAACAACCTTGGGGTTCCAACAATCTCCCCCTTTTTGGTGTGATCAACCCAAGTTAAGCTAGGGAAAAAATAGACATAAAACATAAACTAACTTATATTGCAATTAAGTGAAATAAGATAGAAAAAATTAAATTCCAACAGAAAATTTTAATTTTCAATTTTCTCTACCTCCCCCTAGACTTATACTTCTTCTTCTCCCCCTTTGATCACAATAAAAATGGGGTTTAAAATTCTAAGGGTTTAAAGACATAGAAAATTTTGAAAAGTTATCTGTTAAAATATCTCTAAGTCAACAATAGCTTTTTGAAAAGTTTCTAAGTTAAAAAAAAACTTTCTAAGCCCAAAAGACTTTTATGCAAGAAAATTTAATCATTTTAAAAAATTTCTATGCATTTATTTATTTATTTATTTAGTTCTTAATTCTATTTATCAGAAAGTTTTAAATTTCCATTTTAACTTATCATAATTTCTTAAATCAATCTTTTTTAGATTTAATGCCACAAAGATTATACATGCAGAAATTTGTATCATGTTAATTTCTATTTGAATTTCAATTTCACAGAAATATTCAGATGGCATTGATTTTAACTTGATAAAATTTTTCGACAATATAAACAATTCTTTCGGCAATGTGAAAAATTCGTTTGAAGGAATATTTTGTAATTTGTAACAATTATTCGACCGAAGATTTTCTAATCCGAAAAGTTCTTTCGATAATTCAAATTTTGGTTCGTAAAAATCTTCAGGTAATTTGATTAATTGAATCAGTTGTTCAGAGGGTAGAGGCCATACCTTACTTACCTCGTCGGCCGTTGGTTCTCCCCCTGTTGAATTAATTTCTTCCAAAGATTCTCCCCCTTTATCGATCTCGGGATGTACTTCGGCTGTTGGGGTTGTCTTGGTAATTTCTTCCGTCTCGGATTCTTCTGATGACGGCTCGATGTCTATTGAGGAGACGACTTCAACCGGTTCTTCGTAGAGGATTAAGAACTTTTCCCAAAGTTCTTTCGTGCTTTTGTACTCTCCGACTCTGTCGAAATCTTTAGTTGGTATTGCGCTTAGAATGTGAAACTCTGCCCGAGCATTCGCCATGGACTCTTCACGTTGCTTCTCGTTCCAGAGGCGTATGCCGATTTTCTCTCCGTTCGTGTCTTTCGGTGCTTCATAACCTGTTTTTATTATTATAGAAATACCAATATCAGAGTTAAGAAATACCTTCATTTGTTGCTTCCATGAAGAAAGTTGCCCCTCGAATGCTGGTGGGTAGTCACTAGCTTCGGCCATTGTTGCTTCAGACGGCGGTTAGTCCTTCTGAGGCGTCTCGGCTCTGATACCACTTGTAGGACCGTTGGGCCGGCTATAAGGGTTGGTAAATAACTTGTCAATTAAAAACAGACAACCCTTTCTCGAACGATTAAGCTAACACTTGTAAAATAGATTAAGCAGAAAATAAGGCATAAAAACGAGGCACCGGATTTGACTTGGTTACAACCGGGGAGGTTGTTAATCCAAGGAAGATTAAGCTCAAAAACTCCTTCAGGCGAAGAAGCCTCTTACAGCGTTTAGGCACAGAAAACAGAAGCTTAACTATAACTAAAGCATACAAGTGTTTGGAAATAGAATGATCATGATTGTTGAAAAGCTTCTGGACCAAGGCTATATTTATAGCCTTGGTCGGGGCGCCTGGAAGGGTTCCGGGCGCCCTGGAGGGGATAAAATTTATCCCCCAACGGTTGGATCGAGTCAAAGCTCGATCCTATGAAAAAGTCACTTCCGGGCGCCCGGAAGGGTTCCGGGCGCCCCAGACAGCTCCGGGCGCCCCGGAGCCAAAAGTCAACCCAATTGACTTTTGGTCCGTGCTCTCTTCTCCGGTTCAGCTCGCCTCTGGTCCGGGTCTTTCTGCTCCGGCTCCGTTTGCTTGGGTGATCTCTGACATCCGGAATAGGGCTCACCCGAACCCATCTTCCGGTCTTCTCGAGCGTGCTTCCCTCTGGCTTCTAGTCCCTCGGAATTGCCGCGTGTCCCTTCTCGTCCACCAGCGTACTCATCCGCAGACTTCGTCCCTCGGTCGCAGCCCGTGCCGACCTTCGCGCTAGCTGCGTCTCTTGCTCCCCAAGCAATCTTCCGCTCCGGCTTTTGTACCTCGGAACCACCGCGCGCACTTCCTTCTCATCCGCCGGTGTACTCTTCCGCAGCACCTCGTCCCTCGGACGCACAGCGTGCCGTCATTCTCGCTAGCTGCATCTTCCGCTCGAGTACCTGTGTTCCTAAGCTCCTGCACACTTAGACACAAGGTTAAATACACAGGACCTAACTTAACTTGTTGATCACACCAAAACAACCTTGGAGTTCCAACAGTTTGTTCCTTTCCATTTTGGTCGTGAGCTACTGTTTATAATTTATAAGGTACTGATAACATTATCTTCTGTATGTGACACCACATACTATGTTATCTACAATATAAATTAATTGAACAACTACAAACAAATGTAGATAATTTTACCAAATGTGATTCTTTATTCAAAATAAATGTCTATAAAAACTTAGGCTTTCAGTATACACTCTAACAATCTCCCACTTATACTAATGACTAAGCTGCCATATCTACTGCCATACATCTGATTCCTATCCCCTCCACATGTCGATCGAAAGCTTTTGCTGGAAGGGCCTTAGTAAAAGGATCTGCCAGGTTATCTGCTGATGCAATCTTGGCGATGATAACTTCTCCTCGCTTCATGATATCTCGTATTAGGTGGTACTTGTGCTCTATATGTTTACTTGCCTTATGGGCTCGTGGTTCCTTCGGGTTTGCAACTGCACCGCTATTATCACAATAAATTGTGATGATTTTGGGCAAACCAGGAATCACATCTAAGTCCATTAGAAAGTTCCTGAGCCATACTACTTCTTTAGCTGCCTGAGAGGCTGCCACATACTCAGCTTCCATGGTTGAGTCTGAAATGTATTTTTGCTTAACACTCCTCCATGCAATGGCTCCACCTCCTAAAGTAAACACATAGCCTGATGTAGACTTACTGTTGTCCCTATTTGATTGGAAATCTGAATCCGTGTAACCCATAGGGAGCAAATCGTCTGATTGATAAACTAGCATATAATCTCTAGTCCTTCTCAGGTACTTTAATATATGATTTACCGCAGTCCAATGTCCTTGTCCAGGGTTACTCTGATATCTGCTAACTATGCCCACGACAAAACAGATATCAGGTCTCGTATACAGCATTGCATACATAAGGCTTCCTACAGTCGAAGCATAAGGAACTCCTTTCATGTCCTCTACCTCCTTCGATGTCTTCGGAGACATCTCTTTTGATAGAGCTACTCCATGCCTAAAAGGTAAGAAACCTTTCTTGGAATTCTGCATACTAAAACGAGTAAGGATTGTATCTATATATGAAGCTTGGGATAGACACAACATTCTTTTCTTGGGATCCCTTATAACTTTGATCCCAAGAATGTGTGCACAATCTCCTAAGTCCTTCATATCAAATTGTTTTGACAACCATACCCTTACGTCTGATAATACCTTGACATTGTTGCCAATTAACAAAATATCATCTACGTATAGTACAAGAAATACCACCACGTTTCCGTTACACTTCTTGTATACACAAGACTCATCCGGACACTGAATAAATCCATATGACTGGATTACTTCATTAAATCGGATGTTCCAAGACCTTGAAGCTTGCTTCAGTCCATAAATGGACTGATTGAGCTTGCACACTAGATGTTCTTTGCCTTTTTCAATGAACCCTTCTGGTTGCTTCATATGGATGTTTTCTTCAAGACTTCCATTAGGGAAAGCTGTCTTGACATCCATTTGCCAAATCTCATAATCCATATGAGCGGCAATGGATAAGAGTATCCGGATAGACTTAAGCATGACTACCGCTGAAAAGGTTTCCTCATAATCGATTCCCTCTTTCTGAGTATACCCTTTCGCAACAAGCCTTGCGTTAAAGGTTTCTACCTTCCCGTCTGTCCCTCATTTCCTTTTGTCGATCCACTTGCATCCAATGGCTTTTACACCATTAGGTGGTTCTACAATCTCCCAGACCTTATTAGAGTACATAGACTCTATTTCAGAATTCATTGTCTTTTGCCAAGATACTGCATCTATATCTTGGAGTGCTTTGTCATATGTTCGGGGATTAGGTTCATGTTTACCCAGAATAAAATCCGAAGACTCTCCCAAAAACATGAATCTCTCAGGTTCCCTCACAACTCTCCCACTACGACGAGGCACCGTCTGTGGTTGTGTATCATGTGCGACCCGTGTTGCTGTAACGACCCAATTTTCCTCATTAGGAGTTCTAAAAGTGCTTTAAAATATTTAGAAATACTTTAGAAAAATTCTAGATATTTTTAGGAATTTATAGAGTATTTTTATGTAATTTTTGGAGTTCGTTTGGTAATTTTACCAAACGAAAGAAGTTTAAAAAAAATAATAATAATAAAGTGTTAAGGTTGGGTTTTGAACCCTAAACCCTAGACCGAACTAGACCTTAACCAAGGTCAGCCAACCAACTGAGCTAAGCAAGTTTTGTTATAATATAAGGGAATTAAATGTAGTTAAGTAGTTGTAAGAAATGAAATTAAAATTCCGTTTCAAAAACAAAGGAAAGAGTCGAGGGCGGCTCGAACCCGAGACCTTCGGGAATCCGACTTTCCAGCGGACCAAGCGAGCACGCTGATGTTTCGTGAACAAATCAATCATGAATTGGTCTTAAGCCATAACCCTAGGTTATAAAAGGATAGGTAAGAGAGGGGTTAAGTTATTTTTCTTTTCTCTCTTTTCCTCTTCTCCTCTCTCGCGTCGGCGACTCCTCTCGGGCGAAAAACGCGGCCGAGCTTTAGGGCGTCTCCGGTGGCCGGCCAAAGGCTCATTCAAAGGCTTCTTCATCTCCTTGCGTTCCTCTCGTCGAGGAGGAGCTGTGAGCACAAGGAGGGACCGAAAGCTCGAGTTCTCCGAAGCCCTAGAATTGTTCTCACCGGCTGTAAGTCCAAGGAACCGATGTAAGTCGCTACTCACCTGCAGTAGGATAGCTCCGAGGTTTAATCCTTGATTCTCTCCTTGTTTCCGAAGTTTTGCATGAATTCCCTTGCTTTCTCTGTTTTCGGATCGTGCTGCACAGATTTACCTATTTGCTGTTTCCTTTTATTTCTGCAGAAGCATGCCTAAGAATTCTGTACAAAGTTAACAAGCTAGGGATTTAGTTTTCTAGTTGTGATTGTTCTTTCCTTGCCTACGGAACATGTTGTATAGAGTTGTGGGTGCAAGGGATTTAGTTTTCTTTTCTTGCTTCCAGAATATGCCATGCAGAATTTAGTTGATAAGGATTTGGTAACCTTTCTTCAGTTTTCGAAGTTGCCTTTGTTCCTTCCATTTCCTGGATTCTGTATAGATAGGTGTGGCTTAATTTAGGATTTGCTGCAGATTTCAGGTTCTGCCGTGGGTTGATAGGCTTTACATAGTTTCAGTACATGAAGAACAGTCATGTTTTTCCTATGCTTTCAGTAGTAAATCTTTGTTTAGTTGTAACATGTGTAAAGATCTCTATCACTCTATAAAAGTATAGGCTTTACATGGGTATCAAGCTTTAACAGTTTTTTTTAGTGTTGAATAGCTATGTATAGCATTTTATTTCTAGTTTCCTTGCTATTAAATGTGCACGAGCAGATTTCTAGATTTATTTGCTATTGGGATAACATTAACAACCTGTAGAAGCAATACAGATTTTTGAATTATTTAAGCATGACCTAGGTTTCATTTGAATATGAATTTATCGCTTCTAGTATGCATAGCTTTAAGTCCATCATATTCCTATACATGATTTACCTTAAGCTCTAACTGTTTATACCCAAGTTTAGTTCTAAGTTCATGTTGTTATTTGAACCTGTTGTAGCATGTTTAAAGAAGTTAGATATGCTTTCTTTTGATTTGTCTCTGATATAGCATGCTTATAGAAGTCAGATTTTCTTTCCTTGATTTAATTCTGTTGTAGCATGCCTATATTATTTTTAAGAGTTTAAGAAAAATATAAGAAAGATAAAGAAAAGAAAGAAAAAGGCCAAGGCCTTAAGTAGATCCCAAAGTCAAGACTTTAGGGATTTTGGCATACAAGGTGCTAAAGAAAATGCCGAGGCATTATATAGAAGTATTAAAAGATAACAAGTATTTTACTTTTATCAGTGGCACTGTCCTGGGCTGGGCTCCATAGTCGTCCCTAGGTTCAGATAACCTAGTAGTAACGGCTCGACCGACGGTCGACGACCATAGGGTCGCCAAATGGGCCGCCAAATGGGTCGCCGAATGGGTCGGGTCGTTACAAAAGTAAAAGCACAGTTGCCGGGCCCAAGAAGAAGTTAATTATTATTTTGAAGTATTATAAGTATAAGTTTTTGAACAAGTAAAGCAAGTTTTACATAAGTATAAAGTATTTAAAGAATAAGTCTTTAAACAAGTGAAATAAGATTCAGAAGGTGTTTAGAATTCAGTAAGCTTAGTTCTTTATGCAAGCATGATAGTATAGACTTGCCTTACATGTTTAGCCTTTCAGTATGTTTCTTTACTAATAGAAGAGCATGAGTTAGTTTACTGTTCCTTGCTATTTATGAGCATGATTAGCTATACATGTTTAGTATTTCAGTTAGTATGATTCCTTTGCTATGTATGAGCATGAGTAGCTTTACATGTTAGCATTCAGTTTTAGCATGTTTTTATTTATATACATGCATATCGAGATTTTGTGAGTTAGATAGCGCTTACTAAGCAAATTTTGCTTATAGACTACACTTCCTCTTACTGCAGATAAAGGAAAAGAAAAGATTTAGCAAGGAAGGCGACAAGGTGGCGCGGATGGTGTGTGATGCCAGGACTATGGAAGCCTTGGGACTTAGTTTAAGAATTTATTAAGATTGCCATTTATTAAGAATGTATTAGATGAGTCATTTAGTCTTCTGCTGTTAGTTAATTGTATGCTTTTATTTTGTTTCCGCTATTCATTACTTGCATGATTTGATTTCATTAAACTGCGTGGTGATGTTATTTCTTTTGTATGTTTGATATGTGTTCCAGCCGCCTGTGGCTGTGTATATTATGTTATGTATGTCAGTTTAAGGTCACCGGTACAGGGGAGATTCTGTCGAAATTTTTGGATAGGGTTTCTTCGAGGATTTTAATCATACCGGTTAAGTAGAGTTAGTAGTTAAGTAACGGTCATCCTTAGAGAGTAGTAGTAGTAAGAAGGGTGGTCGTTACAGTTGCAGTCTCTTGTGGTACTTCATCTTGTACTGTTGGTACTAAAGTAGAAGTGTCCTCTCTAAGTTCTTCTAAAATAATTTTGCTACTGGGCTTGTGATCCATTATATAGACTTCTTCTAAAAACTGGGCATTGGTGCTAACAATGACCTTCTAGTCTTTAGGACTATAAAATAAACCACCTTTCGTTCCTCTGGGATAACCCACAAACACGCGAACTTCTGTACTAGATTCTAACTTATCAGCATCTGGTTTCAGCACATGTGCTGAACTACCCCAAATCTGAATATGTCTTAGACTGGGTTTTCGCCCATTCCATAATTCTGTGGGAGTAGAAGATACTGATTTAGAAGGCACTAAATTCAGAATGTGCGCTGCTGTTTCCAGAGCGTATCCCCAAAATGAATTTGGTAATTCTGAATAACTCATCATCGATCTAACCATCTCAATAAGAGTCATGTTCCTTCGTTCTGCCACACCATTCTGTTGGGGTGTACCAGGTGCGGACAATTGGGATTGAATCCCGGCCTCTGATAAGTAATTCCTAAACTCTTCTAAGAGTTATTCGCCACCATGATCAGACTGTAGTGTCTTGATACTTTTACCTAGTCGTTTCTCCATATCAGCCTTGTACTCTTTGAACTTATCAAAGCACTCAGAGTTGCGGCGCATTAGGTAAATATATCCATATCTTGAATAATCGTCTATAAAAGAGACAAAATATTCAAAACCACCTCTTGCCTGGATAGACATAGGACCACACAAATCAGAATGAACCAATTCTAACGCTTCTTTGGCTCTATACCCCCTTGGCCTTAAAAGACCTCTTGGTCATTTTACCTTCCAAGCAAGATTCACAAGTTGGAAAATTTTCCAACTCTAATGAACCCAAGAGTCCATCAGCTATAAGCCTTTGAATCCTACTTAAGTTAATATGTCCAAGCCCTAGATGCCAAAGATACGCTTGGTTCATTTCCGAAGGTTATTTTCTCTTATTAGTGTTAGAAGATGTGTTATAAATTTCCATATTTTTCTTTATGGGAGAAATTGGATTTAAAGTATATAAATTGCCAACTAATGCACCAGAACAGATAATCACTTTATTTCTCTTTATAACTACATTGTTATTAAAGGAAACAGAATATCCATCCAAATACAGTTTAGAAACTGAAATTAAATTCTTTCTAAAACTGGGTACATAAAGACAATATCTTAAAGCCAATTTTCTATTCCTATCAAAAGATAAGTAGGTGTCTCCCACTGCAACAGCCGCCACCTTAGTAGCATTGCCCATGTAGACTGTTATTTCTCCTTCATATAGTCGTCAAGTTTCCTAGAACCCCTACAAAGAATTGCAGACATGATCAGTGGCTCCTGTATCTACACACCAGGTGCTGGTAGATAACACCGCTAAACATGTTTCAACAACCAGAGCATGAGATATACCTTTGTTGTTTTGATTCCTACGAGAACAGTCCGCCTTCTAATGCCCTGACTGCTTGCAGATGAAGCACTTGCCCTTCGGCTTCTTCACTCCAGCTTTGGGTCCTGTACTCTGAGATTTATTCACCTTCTTTGCTGAGCTAACTTGTTTCTTCTTCTTCTTTCCTTTCGGTTTAGAAGTAGAACCATTTTCAGCATAGTGAATCTGAGAATTATGACGAAACAAACCTTTTGCTGCCTGAAGTTCTGTCAGTATATTGTAATTCAGGCGGAATTTCGAAAAACTTCTAGGTAGCGTTTGGAGGATCATATCGATCTGGGTTTCCCCATCAATTTCTCCTCCAAGGATTTGTATTTCGTTTAGATAAGCCATCATCTTTAGGATATGATCCCTCACAGGAGTACCCTCTTGCATGGTGGTCGTCATTATCTTTCTCATGGCTTCTTGCCTAGAGGGCCGATCCTGGTGACCAAAGAGTTCCTTGAGATTGTTCATAATATCATAAGCTGTTGGTAAATCTTGATGCTGATGTTGCGATACATTTGACATTGAAGCCAAAATGTAACACCGTGCCATCTCATCTGCTTTTACCCATTTCTTATGATACTCAATCTCCTCTTGGGTAGATTCACCATTGGGTGCATCAGGACAAGGCTCAGTTAGTACAAACTTATAGCTTTCAGCAGTAAGAACAATGTCTAGGTTCCTTTTCCAATCTATGTAGTTAGGACCAGTAAGTCTGTTCTCTTTTAGTATGATGGCCAGTGGGTTGAAAGTCATCCTAAGAATCACAAATAACTTTTGGTCAGAACTCTAAATTTAGAATAACATTGATTCCTCAAACAATACTATTTTAAATTAACCAACATCTCAAAACATCGTGAATTTTATATGTCATGATAGTGTGAACGTATACAAATTCAATATTTGTAAAAGGAGGGTTTAACCCATTAATTTTATTATCTTGTCAACCTAACTTTTTGACAAATAAAATTAATAGTTAGTTTCCTTTGGTCACACGAATAATAGCAGTGACTCCGATGGGGAGGATACTATTAGACGTGCCTAAGTGTATACCATTACTTGACACTAAGTCCATTAATAAGATTGTGCCCCTTCCGATGGGGAAGATCACACGCTCTTAATTAATTTCCTATAGTCATCCAAAATGGAAGTTTGTTCTAGTGATCCACAAACAAACTCATCCGATATGGAGGAAGGCACTCAGAGCCAACGCGCAAGTTTGTTTGCATCACTAACAAACTAGTAATGGAGACCGTGGAATTTATTTAAAATCCCTCTCTCACTTAGTTATTTAAAGTGAGGAATTTTGACTATGCTAGCCTACTTAACATGCATACTAACAAGCACACACAGCACAGTATAAAAGCAATAAATAAAAAAACTAATTTTCAACTATTATGACTTTTATCTATTGTTGTCCTCCGTGTGTTGCCATCCCCAGTTGCTGCCATTTTTGGCCACCACTACCGGGTCTAGTTGTCGCATCCATCTTGCTCCTTGTTTCGCTGCGCCTCTGGTCCACAAAAGGTTCCACACCTTACAAGAGTCGATCCGCGATATAAATAGAATTTTACATTTTTTGATCCTATATTCCTCGAAGGAATGTACATGTATCTAGATCAAAAATAAAATCCTAATAAAACTAAATACAGCTCCTGCTGTATTTTATAATATAATCATGCACACACAATAAAATTCCCTTGACATGTCCAAGGGTCCAATCACACACACAATAACTATAAGTCATAATAGTTGGATCCTGCATCCAAAAAGTTAGCACATCCTACTATTATCCTGCCTAAATTATGTATGACATGTGCATAATTAAACTAATACCAAATACACAGAGGCAAAACCCTAGCTCTGATACCAATTTTTGGTTGCTACTCGGAAAACCTATCGATTCCACTGTATAAAATTTTTTTACAATTGTCTGAACCTTTTCCTAGCTACCATGTGTTCTTTTAAATTAAACTTGGATCGCCTACGGAACTTAACAAGTTTGATCCTAAGTTTAATTTATTTGTTCTTTTAGGTTTAGACTTGAATCTCCTGCGAAACTTAACACGTTCGATCCAAATCACCTAGGTCACAAAGACAATTAAATATCTATTTCCAAAATCGGCTTCCAGTACTGCATAGCGAGGCACATGGCCTTCTTAGATATGGGAGCAATCACCACCGACTAGACAAAGCCTTTTAAGGAAATTAAATATTTAACCTTCCCATAGTAACCCTAGGTTAATCACTAAGAACAATCAAATCACAAGGAAAAGAAAATAAAAACAAAAGAACACAATTTCGAAAACTAATTCGAAAAACTAGAATCGCATGCCTCTTGTATTTGGTATTTTTACAAAGAAACTAAACTAACATAATGCAAAAAATAATTATTAGTTATACCTTTTTTTGTGAATAATGACCTCTTGATCTTCTACCGTATTTCTCTTCTAATCTCGGACGTTGTGTGGGTAACGATCTTCCGAGACGAGGACCACCTAGCACCTTCTTCTTCTTCCTTCAAGTTTCGGCCAAGCACAAAGCTTCCAAAGGATGAAGATCTTTTTCCACCAACCAAGCTCCAAGGGATGCAAGCTTTCTCTCCTTCTTCTCCAAGCTAAGATCCGGCCACCACATGATCTCCAAGGAAGATGAGAGGTTCGGCCACACCAAGGAGAGGAGAAAACTTGAAGGGGCCGACCACACCAAGGAAGAAAAGAGGGAGAAAATAGAATAGAGGTTGTTCACCTTGAAGGCACCCAAAACCCCCTCTTTTATAATCCTTAGCTTTGGCAAATAAGGAAATTTAATTAAAATAAAATTTCCTTAACTTTCCTTGACATGAATTAATTAAGAAAAATTAAATAAAATTTCCTAATAACCCATGTCATGGCCGGCCACCTCATGGAAGAGCAAATAAGGCAATTTTCAATCAACCAATTAAAATTCCTTATTTGTTTCCAAAAATTTTAAAAAATAAAATTTCCATTTAAAATCCCTTTATGGTTGATAAAAAGAAATTTCTATAATTTTAATTTTTCAACATGTGAATAATTTACAAAAAAGAAAAATAAAATATTCTTTCAATCTACAAATAAGGAAAGAGATTTAATCTCTTTTCTTAATGTGTTGTAGAAAGAGATATTTTAATTTTTAATCTCTCTTTTAAATTATATCTTCCACATAAGAAAATTTTAAAATTAAAATTCTTTTATATTTTAATAGGGTCGGCCACATAAGCTTGGGTTCAAGCTAGGGTCGGCCACCCATGGACCAAGGCTTGGTCGACCCCTACAACATGGGTATGAAGGTGGGTATAGGTGGGTATAGTACTCTATAACTAAGAGGCTACGATAGGGACCGAGAGGAGGAATTGGTTTTGGTCTCCCGATAAAATTAAGCATCCTGTGTTCGCCCCGAACACACAACTTAATTTTATCAATAATAATTCATTCCACTAGAGAACTATTATTGAACTACCGCACCAATCCCAAATTACATTTTTGGGCTCCTTCTTATTATGAGTGTATTAGTCTCCCTGTGTTTAAGATGTTGAATGTCCACTAATTAAGTGAGTTACTGACAACTCATTTAATTAATATCTTAGTCCAAGAGTAGTACCACTCAACCTTATCGTAATGTCGGACTAAGTCCACCTGCAGGGTTTAACATGACAATCCTTATGAGCTCCTCTTGGGGACATTATCAACCTAGATCACTAGGACACAGTTTCCTTCTATAATCAACAACACACACTATAAGTGATATCATTTCCCAACTTATCGGGCTTATTGATTTATCGAACTAAATCTCACCCATTGATAAATTAAAGAAATAAATATCAAATATATGTGCTTGTTATTATATTAGGATTAAGAGCACACACTTCCATAATAACGGAGGTCTTTATTTCTTTATAAAGTCAGTATAAAAGAAACGACCTCTAATGGTCCTACTCAATACACTCTAAGTGTACTAGTGTAATTATATAATTAAGATAAACTAATACCTAATTACACTACGACCTTCCAATGGTTTGTTCCTTTCCATTTTGGTCATGAGCTACTGTTTATAATTTATAAGGTACTAATAACATTATCTTCTGTATGTGACACCACATACTATGTTATCTACAATATAAATTAATTGAACAACTACAAACAAATGTAGATAATTTGACCAAATGTGATTCTTTATTCAAAATAAATGTCTACAAAAGCTTAGACTTTCAGTATACACTCTAACAAATAGGATCTATCCCTTCCATATGACAGAAGTGATATCTGTGGACCCCTTGATTAGTAGAACACAGAATGCATGACCATGCTCAAATAAGTCAATATGTGATATTGAGCTTATTTGTTTTAATGTGTCTACTTAGAGATCAAAAATTACAAAGATTAATAAGAGGATGATGTAATCTATACCTCATTGATAAGAGGATGATGCAATCTAAATATCAAGGTTAGAAGGATTGAGCCACACAAGATAATAGACACAAAAAGATTATGTTGGATCTCGACATGTTGGGGTTGCAAGGTTGCAAACATAGTCCATATTGGAAACACATGGAAAAGATCATGGGTTTATAAGAGAAAAAGATATCTCCATTGATATGAGGCCTTTTGGGGAGAGCCCAAGAGCAAAGCCATGAGGGCTTAGGCCCAAAATGGACAATATCATGTCATTGTAGAGATATTTAAATTCTTTTCGTTCCTACAATTGGTATCAGATCCTGGATTGCCAGAAGGTTTAACCACTGACTGTGCACAAGAGCTATGGTCTGATTGAGCCATGTGGGTACAATATTGACCTCGAACAAAGAAAGTGGAGGCTCTTATGTTCGGATCAAGAGGACCAGACACCAGATAGGAAGTCCTAGTTGCGACTAGGCAAGGAAGTCCTAGTAGGTCGGGTGGACCGAGGGGCAGGAAGACCTGGTGGGTCGAGGATTGTACATGGGAAACCTATGGTCCTTTGTTTGAGGGGGGGATTGTTGGGGTTGCAAGGTTGCAAACATAGTCCCATATTGGAAACATATGGAAAGATCATGGGTTTATAAGAGAAAAAGATATCTCCATTGATATGAGGCCTTTTGGGGAGAGCCCAAGAGCAAAACCATGAGGGCTTAGCCCAAAGTGGATAATATCATGTCATTGTGGAGATATTTAAATTCTTTTCAATCCTACATTACCAATATTATGAGATGTCACTCATTGCTTATGTATCTAAAATGATTTTAGATACATTACCAATATTATGAGAACTTATTGGGTCACACACAAAGAATCTGTTGATTGGAGATGGATTATAGGATTAATTAAGTCTAATCCAAATTATATACATTGAGTTAGACTCGAATGAATTCAGATTAGACTCATTGAGTAATGGGTTAGACTCATTGGTTTATTGGGTTAATGGCTTATTGGGTTAATGGTTAATCCAATATACTAAATCCAACCTATTAACATTAATGAATATTAATAAAAATTAATACATCATTAATCAAAAAGGAAGATCAAAAGACAAAAATATTTTTGTATTCATTAGATGAGTGCAAAAAGTCATTTGTAAAAGTAATCTTTAGGTGAAGTAACCTTTTTGGTAAAGTAACTTTTTGGTGAAGTAACTTATTTGGTAAAGTAACCTTTTTATGAAGTTACCTTATATAGATGAAGTGACCTTTTGGGTGATGGTGATCTTCTTAGTTTTTACTCTTCTTCCTCTTCTTCTCTTGGCCAAAAATAACCTTGTAGAGTTGCTAGCACAAAAAAGGTTGTTTCTTTTCCAAGTCGTGAGTTCATACGACAGACAGAGAATGTGTTTGCGTGGATACCGTAGAGGCACAGACGTATTGATTGCGCTAAGATCCATATCTAAAGAAACATTACTATCGGGATTGCGAAGGATACGCAGCAAAGGTATAAACTCCATTCATTAAACTTAGTATGTCGTTTCCTTTGCATTGATCTTTTGGAAGGAACTTATTTCTGTTGTGTTTTCCATGTATTTAGTGTTATAGTTCCTTACAGCAGTATCAGAGCCACTTGCGAAGGCATATACTAAGTTGTAGTAGATTTTATGGCATAAAATATTATGAATGTTATGTGACATGGTGAATGTTTGTGGCCCTTAACACCGATATGATTGGATGTGTGTGTTGTAATTGTTGGTGCGGTTAGCACTAACGATTTAACCTAGGTTTTGATGAATGACAAATTAGGTTAAGTTAGTTTATTGTTGATCTAACACTCTGATCGAGTGTGCAGGATAAGTCCAGACAGGTCGACGGGCTGACCTGATGTCTGGCACGAAGCCCAGATAGGTCGACGGGCTGACCGGATAGCTGATACGAAGTCCAAGCGGGTCGACGGGCTGACCGGACGCTTAGGCACGAAGCCCAGGTAGGTCGACGGGCTGACCGGATAGCTGGCACGAAGTCTAGACGGGTCGACGGGCTGACCGGACTTCTAGCAGGTAAGTGAGGTAAGTCACTGGAGGGGTGTGACTGCGAGGACGCATTCCCAGGAAGGGAACATTAGGCGTCGATCCGGCTTAGATCCATTTCGGATATCTAAGTCGAGATCGTGACTAGATTCCGGTCTCGGAAAGACGGAATCTAAGTCATACTCTTTTCTTGTTAAATCATATTACTTTAGTTGTGCTAATAATCTGTTTTGCAGAATATATATTTGCCTCGGACTAACTCTATTTTGCAGGAAAGGAAGTTTCGAAAAGGAGTCCAGCGAGGGATCCGGCGCCGGAGGTGAATTTTATCCAGCCGAGTCGTCGCCACGTGGAGTTTGGCTGATTAGACTGCCACGTCAGACTGTGGCGGGGATCCAGCGCCCGAGCAAGATATAAAAGAAGCCCGGTGGAGCTTCAATAACAACCGAGAACTCTTCGATCGCTGCTCTCGCTTCACGCCCCGCGACACAAAGCTCCGACAAAGTGCTCCTTCTTCTTTGGTTAACTTTCTTGTCGGTATCACTTTATTTCCATTAGCATTTCTGTACCTTAATTTGTAATAGTATTTCGAATTGCTAGTGAATTGTCCAACGAAAGTACTCAAAGAGTACGGGCCTTCGAGTAGGAGTCGTCACAGGCTCCGAACGAAGTAAAAAAACACCTTGTTCAGTTTGCCTAAGTTTTTTATTATTCCGCTGCGCTTAACTCTTATTAACGTGATTTTTTTGAATCGATATTCACCCCCCCCCTCTATCGACGTTTCACGATCCAACAAGTGGTATCAGAGCGGGTACCGCTCTGATTTGGTGCAACCACCAATCAGGCAAAGGGGGGACTTTTTGAAAGAAAAATTAGATATCTTTTGTCTTTAAAATAAAACTATTCACCATTGCTCTAATTTGGTGCAAACACCTTTCGTTTTTTCCCTCCAAAACTATTTTTGAAAATTACATCGTCATCACTTCACCATTGCTTAGTATTGACAAGATATTACATTTTCAAACATTTGAAATAATATATTTTTATTAATATTTTAATAATATTTTATTAGTTTTTTCAAAAATAGTGAAATATTATTTTTTTCAGCACTGCTAATCCAAGACCAAGTCTTGGGATCTTTTGTTTGTTTCTCTGTGTGCAAGAAATTATGACTCTTTTAGGACGGAACCCCTGCGAACCACCACCCTACGATCATGAAGACTTCAACTACTTGGAGCGATTAATGGAATGCTTCTTAGGAAGCGTAGACATCGATTATATGCTAATTTTGAGGAAACCTTCTCAAAACTCGGAACTGAACAAAAAGGTAAGTAACATTATTTGTAATGTTTTACCTAACAATATTTTATGCAGATTAGAAAAGTACAAGAATGCATATGAGCTGTGGACCCAGTTGATCAAGCTTCACGAGACGCCGATGGAGCTAGAAGATCAAGTTAAAGTCAAATATGGACTCGAGTCAAATCCAACGGAGAAGCCTAGTGAATTAGGGGTTGCGCTCAAGGTTAGTGATATTTACCAAAATACCCCTGCTAATAGTAGTTTAAATAATCATCATGATGATAAGTATGAAATTAGTCCAAGTATGGTGCATGATAATCTAGATTTAAATAATTTAAATTCAAAATCACAAAATAATCTAGACTCTGATCAAATCAATCAAGACTCTGATCAATTTGGCATCAACATTGACTTGGTCAAACAGAACAATGACCAAATCAATTCAAATAATTTAATTAATTCAGAAAATTTGAAATTAGGTGAGCATTTAGACATAAATAAGTCAAACATTAAAATAAATTTGAATTTAAATGCTAAGAATGAGAAAATGGATAAAACAAATAAATACCTTGACAAAATATTTAATAATCAAGATAAAATCAGTCTAGAAAATGCTATCCAAAATCAAGATAATTTAATTAATAAAAAATTAAACTTTAAAGATAAAACTAATCTAATAAACTCAATTAACAATATCAATTTAAAAGGCAAAGAAAATATAAGGATAAAATCAAATACTTTGATAAAATCAAAACGGAATTTAACAAACTTAAAATTAAATGTTAAAGATAACATATTAAACAAAAGTAATCTAGAAATTTCAAAATTAACAATTAATAAAAAGCTAAAAGCTAAACCGTTAAGAAAATATAATTCAAATAGTTTAGTTAATTCAAATTTAAAAATAAATAAAAACTTAAACTTAAAAAATAAGCTATTAAAGAAAGATAATTCAATTAACCCAATAAAATTGAAATTGAAAGAAAATTCAAATATTAAATACACTCTCTTAAAGAAAAATAATTTGACCAATTTAATTAATTCAAAATTAAAAACTTAAATTTAAATTACAAATTAAACATTAAAACTTAACTAAAACCAACTCTAATTATACAAAAATCTTAAATTAAAGGCCAATAATTCAGGGGAGGCTCCAGAATAGCTGGCACCTCCAAAATTAATCTACCCGACAAGGGTAAAATAAGAGTAGACTACCTGGCAGGGTAGTTAGGAATAGAATAAACAGGGACAAAAGTTTAACTTGACAAGTAGTACTGGTGAAGTTTTGGATGATAGTACATTAGGGAATCTTGGGCATCGCATGTCTAGAAAGATATGGCTTCAATCTGGTGCATTTGGCCAAGTGGAACTGACCGAAGTTACCCCTTACGGATCATAACTAGATAGACCAAGGTTTAGTACTAAGCTCCGTGGATAGGACTATTCAGAAAACCTCGAAGGGTTGGTTACTTCTAATGATGTCCAGGTGACTCACCAAGCTTAGAAGTTTATCCGAAGAATGCCTATTTGTTGAGACCAAAGCTAAACCTGAATCTAACACAAGTTAAACCAAACTCTGTAATTAAACCTAATTCATCTCACAAAATTATAGGATTCCCTAATTGATAATCTAGATCGGGTGAGATGAATAAGGATTAAATTAATTATTTTTTAAATTAAATTAAAATTAAATTTCAAATTAAATTAAAATTAATTAAAATTAAAATTCGAATTTCAAATTAAATTAAAATTAATTAAAATTAAATTTCGAATTTCAAATTGAATTTCAAATTAAAATTAAATTAACTTTAAAAAAATATTTTAAAAATTAAATTAACTTTAAAAAATTATTTTAAAAATTAAATTAACTTTAAAAAATTATTTTACAAATTAAATTAACTTTTAAAAAAAAATATTTTAAAAATTAAATTAACTTAAAAAAATTATTTTAAAACTAAATTAACTTTAAAATTATTTTAAACTTTAACTTTAAAAATTATTTATTTTTAAAAATTCTTTAATAAATTATTTTAAGAATTCTTAAAAAAAAACTATTTTAAAAATTCCTTAAAAGTTATTTTAAAAATTCTTTAAAAGTTTTAAAAAATTGTTTAAAAATTATTTTAAAAACTTTTAAAAATCATTTAAAAAATTCTTTAAAAAATTCTTTTAAAAACTTTTAATAAATCATTTTAAAAATTCTTTTAAAAATTATTTTAAAAACTTTGAAAAATTATTTTAAAAAAACTTTAAAAAATCATTTTAAAAATTCTTTTAAAAATTATTTTAAAAACTTTTAAAAAATGATTTTAATAATTCTTTTAAAAATTATTTTAAAATTTTAAAAAAAAATCATTTTAAAAATTCTTTTAAAAATTAGTTCAAAAAAACTTTTAAAAAAAATCATTTTAAAAATTCTTTTAAAAATTACTTTAAAAAAACTTTTAAAAAAATCATTTTAAAAATTCTTTTAAAAAACTTTAAAAAAAAATCATTTTAAAAATTCTTTTAAAAATTATTTTAAAAAATTCTTTTAAAAATTATTTTAAAAACTTTTAAAAAATCATTTTAAAAATTCTTTTAAAAATTCTTTTAAAAACTTTTAAAAAATCATTTTAAAAATTCTTTTAAAAATTATTTTAAAAACTTTAAAAAATCATTTTAAAACTATTTCAAAAACTTTAAAAAATCATATTAAAAAATTCTTTTAAAAATTATTTTAAAAACTAAAAAAAAATCAGTTTAAAATCTTTTAAATTATTATTTTAAAAAAAAATTCTTTTAAAGATTTTTTTAAAACAATTACTTTAAAAACTATTTTAAAAATCTTTTAAAAACTATTTTCAAAATCCTTTAAAAAAACTATTTTTTAAAACTATTTTAAAAATTCTTTTACAAATTATTTTTAAAAATTCTCTCAAAATTATTTTTAAAAAAATACTTTTAAAAAAAATTATTTCAAAACTTTTAAAAATCAATTTTAATTATTAAAAAAATTTTATTTTAATACTAAGGCACTAAAATTACTTAAAAGTTTAAAACTTAAATTTAAAACTTAAATTTAAGACTTAATATAACTTAGAATTATAACTTTAAATTCATACCTAAGATAAAACTTAAAACTAAATGTTTTTTTTTGACTTTAAACTTAATCAAGTAATTAATAATTAAATAACTAATTGTTTAAATCTAACCTTATTTGAGAACTAAGCTTGATTTGAACCTAGGTTTAACCTTAGTAAAAATATTAAAATTACTCTAAGTCATTTTTTTTAATCAACCTTTAAAATATTAATTATTTTTATTAAAACATAATTAAAGTTTGACTTAAATTGAACCTTACTTAACCTTGTTTAATAACGAGTTTCACTTCAAATTACTACCAACTTTAAACTAAGTTAATCCAACTTAAAAGGAAGTAAATGAAAAGTTAACTAACACCTTCATCAATTAATAGAAAATTTAGATTATATTAAATTATTGAATCAAGTAAAATTTAATCAATTATTAATATTGATCAATTATTGAATTAATCTTACTTAACATTACACTAAAGGTTAACTTATTTCAACTGAATCTAACGTTAATTACGTTTAGTCAAATTTAAATGAACAACTTTATAAAGATAATTATACAATCGCCTAAAACACTTAGGTACGAAAATATGTTACGGTTGTAAAATTTTATATTAAGGGGGAGTAATAAATAAGGAGGATTAATAAATTAAAGGAGTATCAAATTCAGGGGGAGGTTTATTTTTTTTAATTATCTCCTTAAGCCTTATTTTTTAATCTTCTCTTTAAAATCTCTCTAGAAAATTCTACCTCATTTAAAAAAAAAAAATCTACTTTGAATATTTTTAGCAAATATTTTCAAAACTTTATGTTAGGTTCGGGGGGAGGAATTAATTAAAAATTTCCCTTTATTTAAAATATTTTAAAATTTGTGTTTGAAAAATGTTTTCTTAAAAATTTTTTAAACCTATTTTTGAAAACTAACTCTTATAAAACTAAGTTGTTTTTAAGAATTGGGTTTTACTTTTTATTGAAAATTGATTTTGAAAATTAGATTTAACTTAGTTTTGAAAATTGAATCTAGTTCTTAAAATTTGATTTTACTTAAATTTGATTTAACTTAGTGTTGAAAAATAAATTTCAATCAGTTTTGAAGAATAGATTTTTCAAACTTAGTTTTGGAATTTTGATTTTGAAAACTTATGTTTGAAAAACGTTTCAAAGTTGAGACGTGTTTTGAAAATTTAAAACTTGATCTTGAAATTTAGAACTTATATACTTATGTTTGAAAATTAGACTATCTAAACTTAGCTATTTTCTAAAAGCTAAAAGCTAATGCTTTAAACAAGTTTTCAAAAGTTTAAACCCCTCCAGATTAACTTGACATTATTTATTATTTTGTCTGAAGTCTGTATTTATGCTTACTTGACATTAGTTCTTTTGACGAATGACAAAGGGGGAGGGTTAGGTGGTTAAGTTAGCTAAACCAAACTGAAAATACAAACTAACTTAAAAACCACATAAATGCATGTTGTTACTTGCATATATTTTCACTAACTTAACCAAGTTGTCATTCCATCAAAAAGGGGAAGATTGCTGGTGCGGTTAGCACTAACGATTTAACCTAGGTTTTGATGAATGACAAATTAGGTTAAGTTAGTTTATTGTTGATCTAACACTCTGATCGAGTGTGCAGGATAAGTCCAGACAGGTCGACGGGCTGACCGGATGTCTGACACGAATCCCAGCTAGGTCGACGGGCTGACCGGATAGCTGGCACGAAGTCCAAGCGGGTCGACGGGCTGACCAGCCGCTTAGGCACGAAGCCCAGCTAGGTCGACGGGCTGACCGGATAGCTGGCACAAAGTCCAGACGGGTCGACGGGCTGATCGGGCGTCTGGCAGGTAAGTGAGGTAAGTCACTGGAGGGGAGTGACTGCGAGGACGCGTTCCCAGGAAGGGAGCATTAGGCGTCGATCCGGCTTAGATCCATTTCGGATATCTAAGTCGAGATCGTGACTAGATTCCGGTCTCGGAAAGACGGAATCTAAGTCATACTCTTTTCTTGTTAAATCATATTACTTTAGTTGTGCTAACAATCTGTTTTGCAGAATATATATTTGCCTCGGACTAACTCTGTTTTGCAGGAAAGGAAGTTTCTGGAAATAGGAGGTCCGGGCGCCCAGAAGGGATCCGGGCGCTCGGAGGTTAGACCTGGCACATTGCACCAGGGCGCCCGGAAGGGATCCAGGCGCCCGGAGCAGCATATAAAAGAAGCCCCAGGGGTGGAGCTTCAATAACAACTGAGAACTCTTCGACTGCTTGCTCTGCTGCTCTACGCTCCTGCGACGCTAACAAAGCTCCGACAAAGTGCTCCTTCTTCTTTGGTTAACTTTCTTGTCGGTATCACTTTATTTCCATTAGCATTTCTGTACCTTAATTTGTAATAGTATTTCGAATTGCTAGTGAATTGTCCAACGAAAGTACTCAAGGAGTACGGGCCTTCGAGTAGGAGTCGTCACAGGCTCTGAACGAAGTAAAAAAATACCTTGTTCAATTTGCCTAAGTTTTTTATTATTCCGCTGCGCTTAACTCTTATTAACGCGATTTTTTTGAATCGATATTCACCCCCCCTCTATCGACGTTTCACGATCCAACAGTAATTAATAATACAACATACATGTCGTGCCTTTCCCTTTTTTTTTCTTATTATAAATTTAGACTACCCTTGAATGTAACTCGAGATTTCTTTAGATTTTGTAATGTACAAATGTAAAATACTGTAATAGAATAATAATAGTATAATAAGGTTAAATGGACGAATAACCTTAATGGAATTCTTAGGAATTTTCTGAGAATTTTTCGGAGCTCGAATGACATAGTTTGAGGGGATGAATTTATAGACTTGGGAAGAGCCTGTTTGGAATACCCAATTAAATGGGAGTTGATTGAGAAATCAACTTTGTGTTTAATGAAATTAAACCTAGGTATAAAGCAAAAACTAAACTTATTCCTCGCCAATTTCCATCTTCTTCCCCCGATCCCTAACGCCCTCCCCCTTCTCCCGATTCTTTCCTCTTCCCTAATCTTCGCCGCACTCCTTTTCCCCTCCTCGTGCCACCACCCGAAGTGCAAATCGGCGTTAGCAGATCGCCGACCACGTTTCCATTCTCTTCATTTCATCGCTGACACAAACAACTCGTGGAGCATCCTAATTCATTCTTCATTCACCCGACCACAGCCTCTTCCCCCTTGCTCTTCTCTCCGCATCGCCATCGACTGCCACTGCCCGACATCGACTGCCAGCCACCCGAGTGTCGCTTGATCTCCACTCTCCTGGTCACAGACACCATGTACTCATCGAAAGCCAAGCAACTGATCCCACGTCTTCAGATGAGCCCTAGATGTCGACCCCCAACCGACTGAGCATGTTGGATCTCTACTATAATTTGTTAATCACATCGGATCTCTGCTCGACATCACACCTCCGATCTTATGGTTTATCTACTCGGGTCGACCTCTTCCCCATCCACTCCACATCGCTACTTGATTTCGCCAAATCCCTACTTGGTGTCTCGGTACGATCGCATCAGGTTCTGGTTAGCCGTTGTCGATTCATTGTACCAGCACCACATGGTCGTCGTTCTCTTATCTGCCTTGGCTTGACACTATAGCAACCACCGCCAGTCTCGTGGCCCTGATTTTGTGTCACCACCATAGCAGCCACCGCCATTCCACCGGTGACACAGATTGCTGCCAAGCTGCTAGAAGTGGGTTCTCCACATGAATTGAATTTGTTGGCACATATATTGGTAAAGTCTTTTGTTTAAGAAAGTTATTTGATTAGTGATTTAGTTGATGCTTAGAGGGGATGTGTTGATTTGTGATTTAGGGTGCCTAGATTTGGAGACTATCGGATATTCTAGCTCTAGCCATATTTTTCTAGCAGCGAGTGCTCTATCGGTGAGTTAGCAGCGAAGTACACATATATAGGTGAGTTTTAAAATTGTTTTTATATCTACATTGGATTTGATTAGTTGATGATTAATGGATGGATTGGTAAGAATTAGGGAATTGGTCGGTGGTTTAAGAATGGACTCATTATCTAATTGCATTTGGATTGTTAGGTGGAATTAAACGAGATTACCTAATCGAATTAGGATTGGGTTTTGAGTTTAGCTAGTTGTTGTATACGTGATTAGCTAAACTGTATATCATGTGATTTGCAGGACATTGATTCGAGACGAGCGTCTCAAAGTGGGATTTGTTCCAATACGAACTACTGATTAAGGTGTGTACCTTTAACTTATCTCTTTTGATATTGTCATTCTGATATGCATAGTAGGTTATAATTAGTAGTAATTGTTATGTTTATATCTGCCTTGGTATGTCACTACTTGATACCTGTAGTATGCCCATATCGTTATCTATTATGCATTATGCTTATATCCTCTTGATTCTTGCCATGTGTACTTTGTTAGTATTAGCCCTAGTACAAATTATGAGATGATTGTAAAAGGCTCATTTTGTATCATATATCATTATTAATAGAAGGTAAAGTTGGTTATTATATTTATTTCAGTTCAGTGCTGATTGAATAAGTATAATAATGTCCTTGGGTAGTAGGCTCTTATCTACAGCATATTAATTGGTTGAATTGATAGTGAGATATTATAGATATACATAGAACACTACTCTTAACTATTCCTAGTCGATCATTAGTATACAAGGGCATTATTAATGCGTTGAGACTTGCATGTAGGTCAACGAATAACTTAATCTCACAAGTCATGGATATGAGATATCAGGTTGACACATGGGTATATATTAGTGAATATATACTGAATGCCCCACCATAAGAATATTTCATGGATCGGTATATGAGTGTCATAAACATTCTCATGTGACTATTGGTATGAATAGTCCTTAGACCTAAAGTCACTACGGTTCCTTAAATAAGGAGTTGTGTACTTTGGTATCGGCAAACCTCACCTGTAACAAGGTGGACAATAAAGTCGATCACTGGGTATGCAATGAATTATGCGGAAGGATGTGACTGATGTAGATGGGAATATACCTTCCATATGATGGAAGCGATATCTCGGGGCCCCTTGATTAGTAGGATACAAGAAAGCATGACCATGCGCAAATGAGTCAGTATGAGATATTGAGCTTATTTGATTGAGTGTGTCTACTTAGAGATCAAGAAACACAAAGGTTAATAAGAGGATGACACGGTCTACACTTCATTGATCAATCTAGATATCAAGGATATAGGAACAAAGTTATACAAGATAATAGCCATGGACAGGTTAGGTCGGATCTCGACTTTCTTGTCACTTCGATAGCAATGATGCCTTGCTAGATATCACTCATTGCTCATGTATCTAAATGTTGATTTGGGTACATTGCCAATGTTACAAGAGCCTATTGGGTCACACACAAAGAATAAGTAGATTTGGAGATGGGTTCATATGATGAATCATTGGATTAAATCTTATCCGAATTGGACTAATTGAGTTAGAATCAATTGGATCTAATTATTGGATTAAGTCCAATTCAAATTAGACTCAAGGAGTTAATTCAAATTTATGAAATGTTATTCATTGAATTTGAAATTGCATGAGATTAATTGAGTAAGACTCGATTGAATTAGACTTGAGTTAGACTCAAGTGAATTAGACTTGAGTTAGACTTAAGTGAAGATTAATGGAGAGATTTATTTAATTTCAAAATTCAATGATTCATTTCATTCAATTTTTGAAATTGAATTTGAAATGAGTTCCAAGTGTGGTCCTTAATGGAGTGTAAATACTCATTAAGGCTATTAATGCTAATTAAGTGTTTTCATTGGATGAAAATACTTAAGCAATTTTCTATCCATTTTTTGAGATAGTTCTTCATTCTCCTTGCTCTTCTCCTCTCTTGGCCAAAATCCTTTCTCTATGTTGCTAGCACAACCTATCTCCATTTTGTGAGTTTGTGAGATAAACGAACGCTTGTTCGTGTGGATACTGTAGAGGCGCAAACGTGTGATCGTGCTAAGATTCAAGCTGTTTGGAGTTCGTGAGCATGCACCAAAGGTATAACCCTCTTATAATCTTATGAAAAACTTAGTATATTTTTCTTTCCCTTCGCATGGATCTCCT
Organism: Zingiber officinale; assembly: GCF_018446385.1. Classification (NCBI taxonomy): domain Eukaryota; kingdom Viridiplantae; phylum Streptophyta; class Magnoliopsida; order Zingiberales; family Zingiberaceae; genus Zingiber; species Zingiber officinale. The sequence continues at coordinate 15,894,596 of NC_056006.1, read as the reverse complement.
GGAAGGAACTAGATGATTTCCACTGTGCATAAGCATGTTTAACACTCTAGTTCCTTGCATACTTATGTTCATAGAAGTAGTGGCATACAATGCAGTATCGGATATAGGTCTAGCTACTAGATACACTTGGCATGTGTACCTAGATTTATTTCTTGGCATGTGTACCTAGATTCATTATACCTAGATCATTGTTATGGACTCGGTCTTCCTTTTGGTACACATTATGTAGAGGCTAATATTTTTAGGAGTTACATGCTTGGTTTTCCTTTTGGTACACATTATGAGGAGACTAATATTTTCAGGAGTTACATGCTATAGTGTCATGCACTATTTTTTATGATTGCATGCTGAACGATTGTTGACTTCATTGTTGTTGAGCACATCGCCAATTACATGATCTACACAAACAATCACTCATGGGTTGGTGGTATATCAAGCAGGGTGTGTGTAGTTTGCTCTGTCAGGGCTCCGCTGGTCCACTCATGGGTAGTGGTGACTACACCGTGGTAGCGGATAGGGATCCCTCCTCTTGACTATGACACAGGGAGATGAGAGCTTAGGTTCTCCCACTATGTATGGGGTAGGAGGATAGGTGTACTCCGGCAGCATCTTGTCCACTCGGTCACTCAGGAGTAGTGATGGCAGAGTGCACAGTTGGCATAGTCCTACCCACTTGATCTCACCATCGCGTGTGAGGTGGTTGACTGGCGTCGGGGGTGACCATATCATTTGCTTCATATGCATGAATTGCATTTATTGTTTGTGATTACTGCATATTGGATGCTACATTTTGGTGGTTGCATATGATTGACATACAAACAGGAGACATTATGGATTTGGTCTAATGGCATTGCACCTATTTGTATGGTTCACACCTTTCTGTTCAGATAGGAGGTCCTGGTGAGTACAGTTTCTTCTGTTGTTTAGTTTTGCATTACTTGTTATTGATCAGGAGATTGTACTGCATGATTATTACTAGTAGTTATATTTTATTATGCATGTCTGATCGATACCTGCTGAGTATGTTATACTCACTACCCCTAATTTTTCTTGTTCATTTCAGGTTAGCACATAAATATGTCATCTCACTTAGAGTATCCTATCTACCGGTTGCACGTCACATCCGAGGACTATTTCCGATTTTATCTCCACTTTACTTGTCTTAAGTTTTTAGTGGATTTGGTGTTGTATAAATTCGACTTTATTTTTGGAGTTTGCTATGTGGAGTTTGTATTTGTTTTATTGTGTTTGTGTAAGCCTAGCCGGCTAGCAGTCTCCGTTTTTTTATTTTGTATCAGCTTTCTTTCGTTTTTCGCTGTATTTTTAGTATAGTTGTATGGGTTGTTTAATATATATATAATTACATGGTTGTGTATATTTTAGCCGTGTGGGCTGATGTATATAGCTTGTGGATGTATATATGATTCAGATTGTCACCGGTACAGGAGAGATGTTGTCGAATTTTTCTCTAGTAGGGATTCCTCTGTGGCGTGATAATTTATTGGTATCAAAGCTAGTTTTATGAGGCTTAATTCCTATATTTTGGATTTTGTGTTTTGGTTTTCTCGATATGACTTTTCGAGTTTTGGGACTAGGCAGCAGTATGACATCTCCAAGCTATAGAAGGTATGTTTGTTTACTGTTATCATGCACTTCTTTTAGTACATATGTAGTTGTCTATAATAGTTAGTTATGACATGTGTTAGTACTCTTTTAGTACCTGTCTAGTTGTTTGTAGCATATATTTCATGTGATGGATCAACCACTGATCACGGTCGACCCTACGGGAGATTAAGGATAACAGTCTCAGGGGATTCGTCAAATCATACTAGCAGTAATAATCATGTTGACTCATTTAGTAGAGTACTGGTTTACTCCTGTTGGTTCGATCAGTAGAGGATTAATTTATATTCTCTTTGGTTCTGTCTGTAAAGGACCGATTTATCCTAGTTGACTTAGGTAGTTGTATATCGATTTACCTTGGTTAGTTTTATCTGTAGATGATTGATTTACTCTTATTAGATTAATTAGTAGATGACCGATTTATTTTGGAAGTTTGATCATTAGGATACCGACTTACTGTATTTTAATAGAGATTTTAATTTTTGGGTTACTCGTGCTTGGTTAGATATTTTGAGACACATTTGGATACATGACTTGTGCCAATGTAGAGAAGACTGAATTAGCCATCTACTATTATCGGCTTGGTTAATCTATAAAGGATCGACATATTCTATTCCATGTGGACTTTGACCATGAACTGTTCTATACCTGGTTGGATGACTTAGAAGGTACATTCGGATAGGATACCCCCACTGATGTGGAAAGGTGTAAAGCTACTTGCTTAACATTTATGAGATACAACCATTACTTGGTTGTATAACTTGGTGAGTACATTCAGATATATAATTTTTATTGGCGTGGGAAAGTTTAAGTTAGCTGCTTATCTTTTACGTGACCAGACACCGCGTGAAGGAAGAAGCAGATGATCATTTTTGGAGGTCCAGATATCACTTGATGATTATTTTGAGGTAGTTTGAGAGAGAGTACCTCTCTACCTCCTTTGGTAGCATAACGATTTATAAGGCGATGACCAGTTAATTCACCTAATGTTGTTCCATGGGGGATCCTAACTCATGGACCGATCGCGGATATCCTCAATGGTATCTAGGGATTTATGACCCACAGTGATACAAAGGTGGTGTGAGATGATTAACACCTAGAAAGTTCCACCGTCACTGAGTGGAAATATCATATGATGATCTTTGAGGAGCAGTGGGTCGATTGATAGTTATTTCGATCAGCTATATAGTGATAGTGCTCCTCTACCCTTGTATTCATGGCTCATCACTAAAGGTTACTGAACCTCAAGTGGAGCAATCGTAGTATGATGGGTTATAAGATAATGGTTGGTCGACTCAACTAGCATTGTCTCTATTAAGTAGTTCAAGACCTTGACTATATGATCTTCTACCAAGGTCTTGAAGTCTATATGTTAGCCCAGAGTGTTCGATCTTTTATCGACATTTATCGGAAGACATTTAAAAGTATGAGTATGAGATTTGTGATGATAAACTTTGGTGGGTAGACACTTAGTCAAGAGGTTGAGTGACCCTTTGAAATTTGGATTGTGATTCTTTTATTGTGGATATTTTAAGGGTACCCGATACGATGAAAATTGGTCACTAGGGAGTTATCATGTTTGATGATTGTTGAGTACGATTTGAGGTTGAGGGATATTGTGATATATTGATTTCTAATGATTTATTTGATTAAATGTTGAGTTGTGTGGTTGCCTAATGATCTATTAGTAGATGTTTGTTTTGATGACCTATTAGTGGATATTTGTTTTGATGATTTATTAGTGGATATTTGTTTTGATGATCTATTATTTAGGTTTGTCGTTGATGGTGATATAATGAGTGTCATGTGTGATATTTATGGATTTGGTGATATGTAGTTGGTGATCGGATTACTGATTCATTGATAGTAATCTTATGGTTGAGTATGCCTTATATATAGACATTATGAGTTTTTGGTAATGTCATTTGGACTTACCAATGCTCCAGTGGTATTTATGGATTTGATGAATTGTGTCTTCCTGGAGTATCTATATTAGTTTGTTATCATCTTCATCGATGACATTTTGATCTACTCACGTTCCAAGGAGGAACATCCACAACATCTTTGCATAGTCTTGGAGCCTCTTCGACGACATCGTCTATATGCGAAGTTCAGCAAGTGTGCTTTTTGGCTACCCTCAGTCGGTTTTCTGGGACACATAGTTTCTAGCCGAGGTATTTTGGTAGATTCTCAGAAGATCAAGGTTGTCACCAGTTGGGAACAGCCGAAATGAGTTCAAGAGATCCGCAGATTCTTGGGATTGGCTGGATATTACAGATGGTTCATTGTGGGTTTCTCTCGCATTGCTATGCTACTGACATGCCTGACTAGGAAAGGAGTGAAGTTTATATGATCAGAAGCCTACGAGACCAGCTTCCAGGAGCTGAAGCAGAGATTAGTGTTGTCACCAATTCACACTTTGCCCTCTGGAGAGGACAGATTCGTACTCTACACTGACTCTTCTCTATAGGGTCTGTGCACTGTTTTGATGCAGCACGACAGGGTAGTCTCTTATGCTTCTCGTCAGTTGAAGGAGCATGAGATGAACTACCTAGTACATGATCTGGAGTTGGCCACCATTATCTTTGCTTTGAAGATTTGGCGGCATCATCTGTATGGTATTAAATTTGAGATTCTCACTAATCATAAGAGTCTCAAATATCTTTTCAACCAGAAGGAACTCAATCTCCCATAGAGGAGATGAATGGAGTTCCTGAAGGATTATGACTATACCATTAGCTACCATCGAGGGAAAGCTATGTGGTTGTCGATGCACTTAGCTGGAAGTCCAGAGGGACTTTAGTTTGCCACCGAGTTTTAGTCATGGACTTGATTCAAGGTTTCTCCAAGTTGGGCCTTGAGGAGCAGGGACAGACAGAGCAAGGTATCCTGGTTATCATGGTTGCTCAGTCATCGATCAGGATGAGGATCCGAGAGGTCCAAGCCGGTGATCAGCGCTTGCAGTCCATTGGCAGCCAGATAGCTTTCAGGTAGCAGACGAAGTTCACACGAGATGACGAGGGTATTATTTATTTTCGAGGCAGATTATGCGTACCTCAATCTCACCTAGTTATGGAAGAGTTATTTCAGGAGGTTCATCACTCCCGATTTGCTATCCACCCAGGTGAAACCCGCATGTATCTAGATTTGAGACGTTCCTATTGGTGGAACGGTATGAAGAAAGACATCGCGGAGTTGTACCTAGATGTCTAGTCTGTCAGCAGGTGAAGGCTAAGCACCAGAGACCTGTCGAATTTCTTCAGAGGATTCCTATTACAGAGTGGAAATGAGAGCACATCACTATGAATTTTGTGGTGGGATTGCCTAGCACACGACTAGGTCATGACGCGATTTGGGTAATCGTTAATCAATTAACCAAATCCGCACACTTTTTAGCGATTGGATAGATCAATTCGCTAGATTGATTAGCAGAGTTGTATTGTCGGAAGATCATCAGATTGCATGGTGTTCCTTTGAGCATTATATTGGATAGAGACCCACAGTTTACATCCCGGTTCTGATAGAGTCTACAATAGGCCTTAACTATCCAAACTTTAGAGAACTTGCTGAGGTCTTGCGTTATAGATTTCGAAGGTAGCTGGGAGGACCACCTGCCATTAGTAGAATTCACCTACAACAACAGCTATCATTCGTCTATCCAGATGGCACCGTTTGAAGCATTGTATGGTAGACCTTGTCCGACACCCACCCTCTGGGAGGAGGTTGGGGAGGCCTAGCTTGTAGAACTCATAGAGCTCAGCAAGAGGCAGAGTTGGTCTGCACTATCAGACGGAGAATGTCCGAGGCGCAGGACCATCAGAAAAGTTATGCTTATCGGAGACAAAGACCCCTGGAGTTCTCTACTAGAGACCATGTATTTCTGAGAGTCTAACCCACGTAAGAGGTGAAGAGATTTGGTCTCCGAGGTAAACTAGCTCCACGTTACATTGAGCCTTACCAGATCTTGGAGAGGATTGAAGCGGTAGCTTACCGTCTGGAGCTACCACCATCTCTGGCAGGCATTCATGATGTATTCCATGTATCCATGCTAAGGTGATACGTATCCGACCCACCACATGTTCTGGCAAATATATCATTCAGCCTAACGTTACCAACGAGGAGGTTTCGTACGGATTCTGGACCACAGAGAGCGTCAGCTGTGGAATAAGACTATCCGGCTGGTTAAAGTCGGATGGCAGTATCATTCTGACGAGGAGGCTACCTAGGAGCTCGAGGATACGATACGAGTTTGATACTCCCATCTTTTTACTTGAGGTATATGGGTTAGATTTTTCGTTCAACATCTATACTGCTTATCTATTACTAGTACTTGCTGATGGTAAATAACATAAATTTGGAGACTAAATTTTTATTAGTGAGGGAGAATGTAAAATACTGCAATAGAATAATAATAGTATAATAAGGTTAAATGGAGGAATAACCTTAATGGAATTTTTAGGAATTTTCTGAGAATTTTTCAGATCTTGAATGATATAATTTGAGGGGATGAATTTATAGGCTTGAGAAAAGCCTATTTGGAATACCCAATTAAGTGGGAGTTGATTGAGAAATCAACTTAGGGTTTAATGAAATTAAAACTAGGTATAAAGCAAAAACTAAACTTATTCCTCGTCGATTTCCATCTTCTTCCCCTGATCCCTAACGCCCTCCCCCTTCTCCCAACTCTTTCCTCTTCCCCCATCTCCGCCGCACTCCTTTTCCCTCCTCGCGCCACCACCCGAAGTGCAAATCAGCACTAGCCGATCGCCGACCACGTTTCCCTTCTCTTCATCTCATCGTCGACACAAAAAACTCACGGAGCATCCCGATTCCTTCTTCATTCGCCCGACCACATCCTCTTCCCCCTTGCTCTTCTCTCCGCATCGCTGTCGACTGCCACTGCTCGACCCCAACTGCCAGCCACCCGAGTGCCACATGATCTCCTCTCTCCTGATTGTAGATACCATGTGCTCGTCGGAAGCCAAGCATCTGATTCCACGTCTTCGGCCGAGCCCTAGATGTAGACCCCCAACCGACTGAGTGTGCTGGATCTCTACTAGAATTTGTTAATCGCATCAGATCTCTGCTCGACATCACATCTTCGATCTTAGGGTTGATCTACTTGGGTTGACCTCTTCCTCCTCCACTCCACATCGTTGCTTGATTTCGTCAGATCCCTACTTGGTGTCACCATATGATCACATCATGTTCCGATTAGCCGTTGTCGATTGATTGTGCCAGCGCCACATGGTTGTCATTCTCTTCTTTGCCTTGGCTTGACACCACAGCAGCCACCGCCAATCTCGTGGCCCTGATTTTGTGTCACCACCGAAGCTCCTACATCCTCCATTCCACGGGTGACACAGATTGCTTCCTAGCTACCAGAAATGGGTTCTCCACATGAATTGAATCTATTGGCACAGGTATGGGTAAAGTCTTTTGTTTAAGAAAGTTATCTGATTAGTGATTTGGTTGATGCTCAGAGGGGATGTGTTGATTTGTGATTTAGGGTGCTAGATTTGGAGACTATCGAATATTCTAGCTTTGGGCATATTTTTCTAGCAGTGGTTGCTCCATCGGCAAGTTAACAGCGAAGTTCACGGATATAGGTGAGTTTTAAAGTTGATTTTATATCTACATTGGATTTGATTAGTTGATGATTAATGGATGGATTGGTGAGAATTAGGAAATTGATCGGTGATTTAAGAATGGACTCATTATCTAATTGGATTTGGATTGTTAAGTAGAATTAAACGAGATTACCTAATCGAATTAGGATTGGGTTTTGGGTTTATCTAGTTGTTGTATACGTGATTAGCCAAACTGTATATCATGTGATTTGTAGGACGTTGATTCGAGACGAGCATGTCAAAGTGGGATTTGTTCTAATACGAACTACTGATTAAGGAGGGTACCTTTGACTTATTTCTTTTGATATTATTATTCGTATATGCATTTTAGGTTATAATTAGTAGTAATGATTATGTTTATATCTGCCTTGGTATGTCACTACTTGATACCCGTAGTATGCCCATATTGTTATCTGTTATGCATTTATACTTATGTCCTCTTGATTCTTGCCATGTGTACTTATGTTCATAAAAGTAGTGGCATACAATGCAGTACCGGATATAGGCCTAGCTACTAGTTATACTTGGCATGTGTACCTAGATTTATTTATTGGCATGTGTACCTATTTATTATGGCATGTTACCTAGATTATTTACCTGGCATGTATATTTAGATCTTGTTATAGCTTCAGTTTTCCTTTTGGTACACATTATGTGGAGGCTGATATTTTTTGGAGTTACATGCTTTAGTGTCATGCACCATTTTGCATGATTGCATGTTGAGCAATTGTCGACTCCATTGTTGTTGAGCACATCATCAGTTACCTCCTCTTGACTATAACACAGGGAGATGAGAGCTTAGGCTCCCCCACTATGTTTGGGGTAGGAGGATAGGTGTACTCTGACAGTATCCTGTCTACTCAGTCACTCAGGAGTAGTGATGGCAGAGTGCACAGTTGTCATAGCCCTACCCACTCGACCTCATCATCACGTGTGAGGTGGCTGACTGGCATCAGGGGTGACCATGTCATTTGCATCATATGAATGGATTGCATTTATTGTTTGTGATTGCTGCATATTGGATGCTGCATTTTGGTGGTTGTATATGATTGACATGCTTACAGGTCACATTATGGATTTGGTTTGACGACCCTACACTTGTTTGTATGGTTCACACCTTTATGTTCAGATAGGAGATCCTGGTGAGTATAGTTTCTCCTGTTATTCAGTTTTGCATTACCTATTATTGATCAGGAAACTGTACTGCATGATTATTACTGATAGTTATATTTTACTATGCATGTCTGCTCGATACCCGATGAGTATGTTATACTCACTACCCCTTATTTTTCTTGTTGATTTTAAGTTAGCACATAGATATGTCATGTCACTTGGAGTATTCTGTCTGTCGGTTCCACATCACATCCGATGACTATTTCCGATTTTATCTCTGCTTTACTTGTCTTATATTTTTGGTGGACTTGGTGTTGTATAAATTCGACTTTGTTTTTTGGAGTTTGCTATGTGGAGTTTGTATTTGTTTTGTTGTAGTTGTGTAAGCCTTGTCGGCTAGCAGTCTTCATTTTTTTTGTTTTATATGAGTTTCTTTCATTTTCCGCTGTATTTTTAGTACAACCGTGTGGACTGTTTAATATATATATCTAACTGCATGGTTGTGTATATTCCAGTCCTGTGGGTTGATGTATATAGCTTGTGAATGTATATATGATTCAGATTATCATCGATACAGGGGAGATGCTGTCGGATTTTCCTTTGGCAGGGACTCCTCTGGGGCGTGATAATAAATTAGAGAAGAACAAGTCTATTGGATGACAGTGAAAAAGGGAGGAGGACAACAACACACGACGACCGAGGAAACACTTGGAGAAGATGCTTTGACCTAGGTTGACCTTATGATCTTCTCATTGGGTTGAGAGGATCATAGAAAATGGGGGCATAATCATGTCATGCTTTATTTTATGCATATATGTGATGTATGTGATGATATGCAATGATTGTATGTGATACATGTGTAGTTTAATCATAATTAGGTCTCTTTTAAATATGTCTACCAAAGTTTAGTACTCACTTTTACCTCAATCAATTGTAGTCAGGTTTTGCCAAAGCAATGTGACTCAATTTATCTTGGTAGAGTGTGATAGGACAATTGTGATGTCCATCTATTAAACTTTGGATTGTGAGTGGAGACTAGCGAGTTATCCCTTTGAGACTGAGTTAGGTTATAGGGAAAATAACTGCTATGTTTCTCTTGATATCAAGAACGCCTTTGAGACCTTGGGTAGATTGAGAAGGATGAACCAAGCATGTGGCAGGTAAGTGTCTATCACTGGGAGTATAAGGAATATGATTCTATGATGACTTGACTAGGCTTAGGAATTGAAACTTGATAAATATAGGTCATTATCGCACTGAGCACGGAGGACTACTTAGGTCGTCATACTCAAACTATTTTTGTATCTTGCTTATTAATAAAATTATTTGATAGGATTAGATTGACTTGTTAGAGATTATGATGCATTATTTAACCACATGAGTCTAGATTGTAATTTTTGCTTGAGGGCAAGTAAAGGTTTAAGTCTGGAGGTGTGATGTGTGTAAATTATATACTCTTTTAATCATATTTTGACGCACATCTACTTAAACTTCATGCATATAATCTATTATTATTACACCCTATTTTATTATAATATTATGCTTCTATTATATTCTTTTCGGAGATCTGTTCTTTATATATTTTGATTGACATGATGCATATTATAGCGAAAATGGAGTAAAAATGCACACGAGAACAACTTTGGAAGAAATCAAGCTCAGGTCGTGTGATTTCACACGATCGTACCCCCACCAAAGGTAAATCAAACCATGGTCGTGTGACCCACACGACCGTGTCAATCTCCCATGACTAGGCAGTACACGGCTGTGCCAACAATCCAGAGGCGAAGAAGGCCACAGTCATGTGAATCCACACGACCATGTGATTTTGGCAAAGAAGAAGAAGATCGTGACCATGTGAACCCACACGGCCGTGTGACTCAACCTGAGAGGAAGTCAGATTAGACTATGTGGATTCCACATTGTCGTGTGGTGGAGAACATGGGGGCGTGCCATGCCAAAACAGAGTCGTGCTGAATTCTCGGTAGATTGCAGACCAATCATAAAACGACCATAACTTTGCATTCGGTTGGAGTTTTGGGATGTTCTTTATACTGAAACATAGATGACTTCAAGATCTACAACTTTTCTTCAGATCCAATAGAGAGATAGCAAAGTCTACCCATGATAAATGGCACGACCATTCTTCCCAAATGCGGGTTCATTTGGACCTCTGCCCAGACTACATACCAAACTTTGAACCACCATAACTTTCGGCTTGGTTTGATCCAAAGCTCAATCCAAATATCATATTGTATATAATTTCAAGAGCTGCAACTTTAGTTCAGGGTCAATCATAAGAAAACCTAGTTTAATGTGTGTAAAACCCAGTTTACCATACCTCTGTAATCCTAGTTTTCCTAAGCAGTTTAGAGGAGGTATAAAAGGGTCAAGAACCATGATCTTGGACCCATCTCTGGTTTGGGACTTCATCCCTCTCCTTGGGGAAGGGTTCTACCCTTAGGGATAAATCCTAGAGCTTCATTCTCCTTCATCCACAATAATCTGTCCTCCTCCAGAGCAAGGGAGCGCTTCCAAGGATGCTATGCTTCAAGGCTAAGCATTCTCTTCTCTCTATCTCGATGTATTGAGTTGTAGATTGCTTTACTTATCGTCTCTTGGTTGCAATTCATTTGCAATGGAGTAGATCTCTAGATTTAGGATGTAGAAAGTAATTGTGATGTGTTGTGATGTATGAACTATGCAATGAAGTGTTTATATCATGATCTATGTGTGTCATGCCTCGTATGTGTTTGACAAAATGTGTGTGAGGTCAATCCATGTAGATGTAGGGTTTAGATCACCATGTAGAGGAAGAATCTTGGATTGTAAGACAATGGGGCCTTGTGACAGAAGGTATCCCTTATTTTCTACGACGTTTCCATGAAGCGGGGATCAACTCTTTATTAGGAAAACTAATTAGAGTTAAGAGGGTTCTCCCAAATTAATGTTAGGAAGTGATTTGTGTAATCTAGGAATGTATGATTGGGGGCCCTTGTGATAGAAGGATAGCCCTATAACCGGACTTCCTAGGTTACCTCTTCTACTTAATTGCATTAATCTACCGTTAGGAAGTGATTTGTATAATCTTAGAACTTGGGTTAAACTGTTCGGTGTGATCTTTGTGGGATTGTACCGGACTTTAGTTAGAACTCCTACATGAGTGTAAGTTTGGAGTTTGTTAGATGAACAATGCATTGGGGCATTAACTAACATCATAACAAAATCGAAATCCTAGTATCTATCATACTTCATTCACTTACGCTCTTTACTATCTCTCTCTCTCTCTTCTCTTTTCCCTTTATTTTTAGCATTTGTGAACCACTTTAGATTGTCTAGATAGTTCACCATACAAAGTTAACTAGTGCTTAATCAACAACCCCTATGAGTTTGATATCTTTTGTATTACTGACGATGTAAGCGTACACTTGCAATTGATAACAATGACATTGACCGAGCTTTCCATATTCACAAAAGTCCTTAGTCAATTAGCTACTGAAGGCTATAAGGATTGATATAATTTGACTCAATGTCTTACAAAGGATTAACTACTTGGATTAGCTACTTAAGGCTATAAGGATTTATTACAATTAGTTAGTTATAGTGTGGCATATATAGAAAGTAGTTTTCTAAGTTGAAGTTAATTAAAACATATCTGTCACGCCCCGGAGGAGTTCCTGTTCAAAGAAATTTCGGCAGCATCCCCCATGTATGACGGACAATCTAAAACTTTCTACATCGCCCTCTGGGCCACATATACCTCGGCCAACACGGCCGGAACAATAATAATAATATAAACAATCACCCACGCAGTTAATAATTTAACAAACTGTAACGGTGATAATATGACTCAAAAACAACCCTACTCAACTACACGCATAAAGCTCAAAACATATTCCTACTCCACAACACTCATAAAACTCAAATCCGACGATAAGATCAACTTACCTCTTCTGCCGTCCAGGCAAGCATGTAGTAAAACAAATCCAAATAAAAACTCATCGACAATGTCTATATAAGATCCAAGTGTATCAAAATAAAACAAGTCTCAACATAGTCTAGTAAAAGACACCAAAAGACACATAAACATCCTCGTGGACTGCAGGAGACTAGCGACTGGAACTCTCTGGACAGCATCAACCTGAAAATAACAACGGAGGAGGGTGTGAGTCCAACACTCAGCGGGTATCAACTGATATGCATAATAAAAGAAATAACAACTAACACTAATCATGCGTACAGTCTCCTGATACAAGAAAAATAAATGCAACTGAGGAATACAGGAGAAAACTGTACTAACCAGGACCAAGGTATAAGGATAATAGGGTCGTCAGACCGAGAGTGTCATAATCCTGTATGCATGTCAAACATATGCATTCATATAAATGCAGCAAGTAAATGCAGCAAAAATAAGCAATAAATGCATCATGCATATGATGCCAATGACAAGGTCACCCCTGACGTCAGTCAACCATCTCACACACAATGGTGAGTCCATGTGGGTAGGGCTGTGACAACCGTGCACTCTGACATCACTTCCCCTGATGAGTGACCAAGTGGACGGGATGATATCGGAGTACACACATACTCCTACCCCAAATCATAAATGGGGGAGCGCAATGCTCTCATCTCCCGGTACACGATGACGGGGAGGAATCTCTGCCGGCTACCACGCTGCGTCACACTACTCATGAGCGGACCAACAGATCCAAACAAAGTCCACCGCCTGCCGGCTACCACACTGCTACACTAAACCAGCGGAGCCAAACAGAGCAGAACTGTCTGTCGGCTACCACGCTGAGTCACCAGACCAATGGAGCCAAACAGCAGATCTGTCACACACCTGTCTGATCTACCACTAACCCATGAGTGGTGGTGTGTACGGATACATGTAACTGGCGATGTGCTTGACAATAATGGAGCGGTCTATCGCACAGCATGCAATCATGCAAGATGATGCATGACACTAAACATGGCAATATCACGAACAACATAACAATAACCATATATATAAACACAAAATGTGTACCACAGGACAAGGAATCAAATCAAAAGGTACATAGATCAGATAGGATATCAAATAAACCCTAGGTCCTGAACATAATATATAACATGGATGTGTCATTACCCCTATAAGCAAGTATGATCAGGTCAATAATAACATGATGTGCATAATAATAAACAAACAAGCATGTAACAGGTCGGGTAGTGATCAACCGAAGCAAATGAGAACATAATCATTGCTATATGTTAAAAACATTATTATGCATATCAAAAGACATAAAGTCAAAGTAACCGCCTCCAATAGGAAAAGTCCAATCGGTCCAAATCCGACGTCGAGATACTAGTCTCGCGTCAAAGTCCTGTGTCAACCGATATACATACATTTATTTCGCTAGAACTCAACGAATAGCTAAATAAGATCTCAACGACCAATAGGATAAGATCCTACTCAACCTACATAAACATCTCTTTCTAACACAACTAACAATCCAAGTCTACAGAACAGATATTCACTGGCCGAAAACACTTACACTGATCTAATCAAAATGGTGATCAAGAAAATAACCAGCTATTCTGTGCTGTGGTGGTTGGAATCCAACAACTTCGGACCAATCGTCCACTGCTATCCAGAAGAAAACAATCCCAACATAAATCAATCAGGAGTTCTTACAGTAAGGTACCAAATTCTACATCGTGGTACAAGTGAACAAGAATTATTACCTAATTCCCCTTTCCTTCTGTGCTGGCAGAAACCCAAAACAGAGACTGGTGGTAATGTGATACCGCAGAGCAGGCCACTCGAGAGGCACAACCGGATGAGGTGGAAGCACGACTGGCCGGAGTCGGTTGCAGACAGGTGACGCCCTATGCTGGTATCCACCAAGGCTGTTGAGTGCACTCGAGTGCTGGCGAATGAACGCTCTATGACGCAAACAAGGGAAAACAGCGCTAGGGCATGACTCAAGGAAGGAAGTGCTGAAATGGTGCCGGCGCTTGGGCACAGGGGATGCGAGAGGAAAGCTAGGGCACAGCAAGGACAGAAACGCCCTCGTGCCGTGGTGGTCGGCGGCGACGAGAGGAGATGGGAGAAGAGGGCGGCGTCGATCGGGCGATGGTGGAAGGAAAGGGTTCGGGAGAGGGATCAAGGAACCAGGGGAGAGGATTCGGGAGGAAAGTGAGAAATAGAAGGGGAGGAGAAGAACCACCTTGAGCGGTTAGGGCACGGGGAGGATGGTGTCGGCGAAGTCTCAGGCACGCGGGGGGAGGAGGCGGAGAAACGAATGAAAGAAAACAAACAAAAGTAAAGGAAAAGAAAATAGGAATAGAAAAATAAAAACTTTTCCTCGCTTAAATGGGTAGCCTAAACAGGCTTTTCCGGACCCCATTTTTATCCCCGTTAACTCGCCCGTACGAGTTTCGAAAAATTCCAAAAAAAATTCCAAAAATTCTGGAAAATTACCTTGTTATTATTTGCCATTTTTCGGTATTTTACATTCTCCCCCACTAATAAAAATTTGGTCCCCAAATTTCGTTATCTATCATCAGCAAATACTAACAACAGATAAAGAGTACAAAATGTTGAACGGTAAATTAAATCACGTACCTCAAGTGAAAAGATGAGGGTATTGAGCTCGGATCAAAAATAGATTACAACATTGTGAACAAGGACAATGGAAACCGATCCAAACAACCTAGGAATACCGAAATCATCAAGTCCATGAAAACATCTAGGGCTTTGTAAGCCTAAATGGTAAAACCTAGAACTCATAATGCCCGTACAACAGGCATACTCAACTATAAGATCCACGACAACAAGTCTGAAATCTGATCACTAGCTACAAATCACCCAAAGAAATAGATCATCGAATGTGAGAGCAACTCTCCATCACAAGAAAAACTACATATGTGGGAGCAACGCTCTACCACAAGAAATCCTCAATATGTGGGAGCAACGCTCCACCACAACCATCCATAACATGTGGGAGCAATGCTCCACCACAACAATCCATAAATACCGCTAAAGCATTGGTAAGCCCAAATGGCATTACCAAAAACTCATAATGGTCGGAATGTGACCACCCTCGTTTAGCAATCAACAGTGGCATGATATGCGAACAACTATCCATGCCAAGGATAATGTCGAACGCGACCATTTCCAGTACTAAAAAAAATCAACCATGAGTATCTATATATATAGATTGCTCTCTTGTTTAATCTAATCTTGGGATT
Organism: Zingiber officinale; assembly: GCF_018446385.1. Lineage (NCBI taxonomy): Eukaryota > Viridiplantae > Streptophyta > Magnoliopsida > Zingiberales > Zingiberaceae > Zingiber > Zingiber officinale. Next base: position 15,878,997 of record NC_056006.1, on the reverse strand, counting down.
TTATTTGGATTTGTTAAGTCTGAATTAACATGGTCTCTATTAAGTCTGAATTAACCATGACAACCTAACAAATTCATTGACTGAAGACGAACAAATCAACAACACAACAATCCATTTTCTTCATGGATTAATAAACTAGAACCATCAAGTGAAAAAAAAAAAATTAACAGTAGCCTACCATAACCAAATATCAACCTCAATAATTAACGGTTTCAGCTGGCACACAAACCTTACAGTGGCTGCCAATAGAGAGAGAGAGATTTACTACCAATTGTTCAATCAGCATGCCACGCTTCCCGTTAGCCTATGCTAGTGATCTTTCCGAGTCTTATGCATCCCTAGTTGGAATTCCAAATAGCTGATTTTTTCTGAATGTGTGACCTTATGACTTTTAAACTTCAACAGCTACCTAATTCAGACTGCGAGCATTCAAATATGAATGTTGCTGTAATATTCATTATCTGACGTCTTTTGACAAAGTTGGTATCTCATTGCAAACTTGACAGTTGATGTAAATCAAGACAGATATTTACTACTGCTTTGATGTCTTTAACTTAACCCTTGATCACTTATTTTTTGGTGATTGAACGTTAACAGAATAACAGTAGAGTTAGATAAATGAGAATGTTGAGGCTACTTTAAATATAACTACTCAAACTTTGCCAGCAATTATACTGTAGCATTCTTGGAATTGACACTACCTAAGGATGGTAACTAATTGTTTGGCAATGGTTACATGTACAGACTAAACCTGTTCCATTAGGACACTTGACATATTCCAGAATTTGATCCAAACTCACTATTTTGACATGTCATTATCTATATATCTAAGCTTCAAACATGAACATTTGTTTTTGTTTGTTTTGTCCTTTCCTTACAGAATATAAGGTGAGACATGATGCAACTGTAAAATTGTTATTGTGTGATCTTTGACATAGATTCGAGTGTTGAAACCAGTCTCATGTTAAGTAAGGTAAGATTATGTATCATAGGTCATTCCTCATGCAGAATCAACTTCGAGACATACAAGTTGTCATTAGAATACCCTTCATATTCAGTAATTCATTTATCTTGTTTTCTATTCTTTTGGTCCACAATAAGAGAAACATTCCCTCATTACTAAACATATCTCTTATGACCATTAAGGATATCTATACTACCCCAGTATTAAATATAGGTACCAAAATTATAAAATTAATCATACATATTTGCTGTCTGGAGATGTTCCGTCACTGTCCAGTCCCCTTTTACTTCGAAATTCTGTACAAGAAAACCAACGGGAATCTATACAAATCTGAAACGAATACCCGGTTTAACTCGCAAACCCGACTAACCCAAAAATCCAAAACACCAAAAGCAGGTATCCGTAACCCGCTCTGATACCACTAAATTGGTATCAGATAAATCTCGAAAATCCATAACACGAAAATCAAAACAAGTATCGCCAACCTGGCGCTCAGATACCAAATAAATTGGTATCAGGTTATCCCAAATATCCAAAATATGAAAAGAAAGGATCGTATACCTTTGCTCTGATATCAAATAAATTGTCATGTCCGGATGAGTCCCTGTCCGAAGAAATTTCGACAGCATCCCCCCTGTACGGCGGACAATCTGAAACTTTCTACATCGCCCTCTGGGCCACATATACCTCGGCCAACACGGCCGGAACAATAACAATAATATAAACAATCACCCATGCAGTTAATAATTTAACAAACTGTAACAGTGATAATATGACTCAAAAACAACCCTACTCAACTATACCCATAAAGCTCAAAACATATTCCTACTCCACTACACTCGTAAAGCTCAAATCCGACAATAAGATCAACTTACCTCTTCTGTCGTCCAGGCAAGCATGTAGTAAAATAAATCCAAATAAAAACTCATCGACAATGTCTATATAAGATCCAAGTGTATCAAAATAAAACAAGTCTCAACATAGTCTAGTAAAAGACACCAAAAGGCAAATAAACATCCTTGTGGACTGCAGGGGACTAGCTGTATGACCGTTGGGCCGGCTAGAAGGGGGGGTTGAATAGCCCTGCAAAAATCAAAACGCAAACACCTTCTCGAACTCTTAAATTAACACTTGTAAAATAAGAGAAATAAATAAGAGCTGAAAAGTAAAAGGCACGCCGAGATTTACTTGGTTACAACCGGGAAGGTTGTTAATCCAAGAAAGCGTAGCACTAGTATCTCCTTCAGGCGGAGAAGCCTTTTACAGCAATGAAGCGCACAATAGAAGCTTAAAACAGAAAAGCGTACAAGTGTAGAAAGAATGCTTGAGTTCTCAGTTGATTGAAAGCTTCTGGACCAAGGCTATATTTATAGCCTTGGTCGGGGCGCCTGGAAGGGTTCCGGACGCCCTGGGGGGATAAATTTTATCCCCCAACGTTCAGATCGAGTTTTGACTCGATCTGGTGGAAATACTGGGTCCGGGCGCTCCGGACTGTTCCGGGCGCCCCGGACTGTTCCGGGCGCCCCGGAGCCCAAAGTCAACAGCCGTTGACTTTTTCGTCCGGGACCTCTTCTCTGGTTCAGTCCCGCCTCGGTCCGGTTCTTCTCCTCCGGATCCGCTCACTTGGGTGATCTCTGCCATCCGGAAAAGGGCTCACCCGAACCCAACTTCCGGTCTTCTCGAGCGGGCTTCCCTCCGGCTTCTCGTCCCTCGGAATTGCCGCGTGTTTCCTTCTCATCCGCCAGCATACTCATCCGCAGTCTTCGTTCCTCGGTCGTAGACCTTCTCGCTAGCTGCGTCTCTTGCTCTCCGAGCAATCTTCTGCTCCGGCTTTCGTCCCTCGGAACCACCGCGCGCTTCCTTCTCGTCCACCGGTGTACTCTTCCGCAGCACCTCGTCCCTAGGACTGCCGTCCTTCTCGCTAGCTGCATCTTCCGCTCGACTACCTGTGTTCCTAAGCTCCTGCACACTTAGACACAAGGTTAGAAACACACAGGACCTAACTTAACATGTTGATCACACCAAAATAACCTTGGGGTTCCAACAATCTCCCCCTTTTTGGTGTGATCAACCCAAGTTAAGATAGGGTAAAATAGACTTTAAATAAAATTAAGTAACTTAACTTAATTTACAATTTAAGTACAAAAAGATAGAAAAAATTAAATCTATCTACCTCCCCCTAGACTTATACTTTCCCTTCTCCCCCTTTGATCACAAAAAATGGGGTTCCAAGAAAACAATCTAAGGATTAAAGATTTAGTAAATTTGAAAAAATATTTAAAATAAAAAAAATTCTAAGTAATTTGAGCATAAATTTCTAATTTTAGAAAATCTTTTAACTTAAGAAAGAATGATTTTTGAGAATTTTTAAGAACATTTTTTTTAAAAAAAAACAAATGACTAAGTCAAAAAAAAAAAAATTCTAAGTAAATTTCTAAATTGAAATAAAATGTTTTGAATAACCCTTTCTAAAACACTAATTAATTCTTGTATTAATACTTTATTAGTAAGTTAATTAAACATTTATGTCAATATTTTGGCTCCAGGTCGTGGCGAGGCACTAAGCCTTCTTGGTTATTGGAGCAACAACCACTTCCTTGACAAAACCTCATAAAGAAATTCTTTGTTTAATTTTCTCACTTAAAGCGCGAATTTTAATTTTAAAATTAATTTAAGCATGACTTCGGAACCCAATATAGGTTCCAACCTACTGGATTAACCAAAAAATTTTTAGGGACATATTTTCTTGAAATATTCTTAATTTGTCCCGGGTGATATTTAAAGTACCAATTTAAATTATTAAATCTTCTAAAATTAGTTTTAGATGAACATGCATAGTTTTTCAAGTTATCTACTTGAATTTTCAAATCATCATTTTCAAGTTTCAATTGTTCATTTGCTAGTTTTGATTTATCTAATTCTTCTAAGAGACAAGATTTAGCTAGAATTACTTTTAAATTTTTATTTTCACTTTCTAACTTGCAGCAATCTTTTGTTAAAAGTTTAACGAATTTAAACATTTTATCGGGAGGAAGAGATCGTACCTGACTTACTTTGTCGATCTCGTTGTCCGTTTCTCCCCCTGAGCTGCTGCTTCCTTCTGACGTGTCTCCCCCTTCATCGATGCTCTCGATGCTCATTTCGGAAGAGCTTGAAGACTCGCCATCAGTGCGAGTCCGGAGAAAGCTTCGACTTCGATTCGGACGATGTATCGTCCCACGTCGCCTTTAGGGCCTTTCGCTTTGGATAGGCTTCTTACCCTTCTCCTTGTCCTTGTTCTTCACTTGGGGCGTTGTCCTCGACGTGCCCTTCTTCGTCGCATGGTAGCAGTGGATCGTTCTTCTCTTCTTTCCCTACGGATGGTTAGTAGATCCGGATTTACAAAGTTTCTTGAATCTTCTTACCATCATTACCATTTCCTCGCCGTCGAGAGAGGATTCCGACTCTGCCTCGAGGCTTCGAGGGCGACGTTGTTTTTAGGCTCCTTCATTCCCGCACATCTTGACTCATGCACTTCAAATGTTGAAAGAATTCTTCTAATGAAGTCTTTTCTAAATCTTTAGAAATGTAAAATGCATCTACTAGTGATGCCCATTTTGAATTTCTAGGAAGGAATTTAAAGCGTACCTGAGAATCTCGGTTACTTACCTCTTCTCCGAGATTCGTGAGTCCGTGATGATTTCTTTTATTCGGAGTGCATGTACGATTGTCTCGTCTTCCCAAGTCGCAGTGGTGAGTCGATCATGGGCAGATCTCGCCCAATGAGCTTGGCTTGACGTACTCTTCACGCTGAGGAACTTCTCCCAAAGTTCCTTCATGGAGTTATATTTACCGATCTGACTTCTTGAGGCGGAAGGACACTTAGCAGATGGTACTCTACTTTGTCGCCACGAAGTCGGCCCGCTCCTTTTGTCCATTTATCTATTTCCTTGTCCTCCTGGAGCTTCAAAGCCAAATTTCATTGTTAAAAATAATTCAATATCCGTAGTAAGAAATACGTGCATCGGTTTTTTCGTAGCGAAGTCCCCTTCATATTTTGGCGGGTGGATGCTTGGTCCGCCATCGCGTTGTTTCGCTCGGTTAGTCCTCCGGCGCCTCCTCGATATCACTTAGATGACCGTCACGGCTAGAAGGGGGTCAATAGCCCGAAAAATCAAAACGCAAACACCCTTCTCGAACTCTTAAACTAACACTTGTAAAATAAGAGAAATAAATAAAAGCGAAAAGAAACAACGAGATTTACTTGGTTACAACCGAAGGTTGTTAATCCAAGAAAGCGAAGACTAGTATCTCCTTCAGGAGAAGCCTAGAAAACAGAAGCTTAAACAGAAAAGCGTACAAGTGTAGAAAGAATGCTTGAGTTCTCGATTGATTAAGCTTCGGACCAAGGCTATAGTTATAGCTTGGTCGTATGCCCGAAGGGTTCCGGCGCCGGGGATAAATTTTATCCTGACGCTCGATCGAGTTTGACTCGATCCGTGAAATATCGGTCCGGCGCCGGAGGGTTCCGGCGCCTGCCTCCGGCGCCCGAGCCCAAAGTCAACACCATTGACTTTTTGTCGGACCTCTTCTGCAGTTCGATCCGCCTCGGTCCGGTTCTTCTCCTCAGGTGGGTGATCTCTACCATCCGGAAAAGGGCTCACCCAACCCAACTTCCGGCCTTCTCGAGCGGGCTTCCCTCCTCCCTCGGAATCACGCGTGTTTCCTTCTCGTCCGCCAAGATACTCATCGCCCGTCGGCTCCTCCTCTGCCGACCTTCTCGCTAGCTCTGTCTCTTGCTCCTCGAGCGCTTTCGTCCCTCGGAACCACCGCGCTTCCTTCTCGTCCACCGGTGTACTCATCGTGTGCCGTCCTTCTCGCTAGCTGCGTCTTCCGCTCGACTACCTGTGTTCCTAAGCTCCTGCACACTTAGACACAAGGTTAGAAACACACAGGACCTAACTTAACATGTTGATCACACCAAAACAACCTTGGGGTTCCAACACTAGCGACTGGAACTCTCTGGACAGCATCAACCTGAAAATAACAACGGAGGAGGGTGTGAGTCCAACACTCAGCGGGTATCAACTGATATGCATAATAAAGGAAATAACAACTAACACTAATCATGCGTACAGTCTCCTGATACAAGAAGGATAAATGCAACTGAGGAATATAGGAGAAAACTGTACTAACCAGGACCAAGGTATAAGGATAATAGGGTCGTCAGACCGAGAGTGTCATAATCCTGTATGCATGTCAAACATATGCATCCATATAAATGCAGCAAGTAAATGCAACAAACACAAGCAATAAATGCATCATGCATATGATGCCAATGACATGGTCACCCCTGACGTCAGTCAGCCATTTCACACACAATGGTGAGTCCGAGTGGGTAGGGCTGTGACAACCGTGCACTCTGACATCACTGCCCCTGATGAGTGACCGAGTGGACGGGATGCTGTCGGAGTACACATATACTCCTACCCCAAATCATAAATGGGGAGCGTAATGCTATCATCTCTCGGTACACGATAATGGGGAGGAATCTCTGTCGGCTACCATGCTGCGTCACACTACCCATGAGCGGACCAACGGAACCAAACAAAGTCCACCGCCTGCCAGCTACCACGCTACTACACTAAACCAGCGGAGCCAAACAGAGCAGAACTGTCTGCCGGCTACCACGCTGAGTCACCATACCAACGGAGCCAAACAGCAGATCTGTCACACACTTGTCTGATCTACCACTAATCCATGAGTGGTGGTGTGTACGGATACATATAACTGGCGATGTGCTCGACAATAATGGAACGGTCTATCGCACAGCATGCAATCATGCAAGATGATGCATGACACTAAACATGACAATATCACGAACAACATAACAATAACCATATATATAAACACAAAACGTGTACCACAGGACAAGGAATCAAATCAAAAGGTACACAGATCAGATAGGATATCAAATAAACCCTAGGTCCTGAACATAATATATAACATGGATATGTCACTACCCCTATAAGCATGTATAATCAGGTCAATAATAACATGATGTGCATAACAATAAACAAACAAGCATGTAACAGGTCGGGTAGTTCAACCGAAGCAAATGAGAACATAATTATTGCTATATGTTAAAAACATTATTATGCATATCAAAAGACATAAAGTCAAAGTACCCGCCTCCAATAGGAAAAGTCCAATCGGTCCAAATCCGACGTCGAGATACTCGTCTCGCGTCAAAGTCCTGTGTCAACCGATATACATACATTTATTTAGCTAGAACTCAACGAATAGCTAAATAAAATCTCAATAACCAATAGGATAAGATCCTACTCAACCTACATAAACATCTCTTTCTAACACAACTAACAATCCAAGTCTACAGAACAGAAATTCACTGGCCGAAAACACTTACACTGATCTAATCAAAATGGTGATCAAGAAAATAACCAGCTATTATGTGCTGTGGTGGCTGGAATCCAACAACTTCGGACCAATCGTCCACTGCTATCCAGAAGAAAACAATCCCAACATAAATCAATCAGGAGTTCTTACAGTAAGATACCAAATTCTACATCGTGGTACAAGTGAACAAGAATTATTACCTAATTCCCCTTTCCTTCTGTGCTGGCAGAAACCCAAAACAGAGACTGGTGGTAATGTGATACCGCAGAGCAGGCCACTCGAGAGGCACAACCGGATGAGGTGGAAGCACGACTGGCCGGAGTCGGTTTCAGACAGGCGACGCTCTATGCTGGTATCCACCAAGGCTGTGGAGTGCACTCGAGTGTTGGCGAATGAATGCTCTATGACGCAAACAAGGGAAAACAGCGCTAGGGCACGACTCAAGGAAGGAAGTGTTGAAATGGTGCCGGTGCTTGGGCACAGGGGAGGCGAGAGGAAAGCTAGGGCACAGCAAGGACAGAAATGCCCTTGCTTCGGCGTCGACAGCGGCACTAGGGCTTCACCTGGCGACTCAGAGAAGGAGATGGGCTGAGTAGGAGCGGCACCGTCGATCAGTGGCGTCGGACTGGGGTGGTCACCGATCGGGCGGCGCCGGCAGTGAAATGAGGAGTCGGCGTCTGCGTCGGCCAGGGGAGAGGATTCGGGAGGAAAGTGAGAAATAGAAGGGGAGGAGAAGAACCGCCTTGAGCGGTTAGGGCACGGGGAGGATGGTGTCGGCGAAGTCTCGGGCACGCGGGGGGAGGAGGCGGAGAAACAAATGAAAGAAAACAAACAAAAGAAAAGGAAAAGAAAATAGGAAAAGAAAAATAAAAACTTTTCGTTACTTAAATGGGTAGCCTTAACAGGCTTTTCCGGACCCCGTTTTTATTCTCGTTAACTCGCCCGTACGAGCTCCGAAAAATTCTTAAAATATTTCCAAAAATTTCGAAAAATTCCCTTATTATTATTCGCCATTTTTCGATATTTTACATATCTTTGATCAACCATGTTATAATAAAAATTAAATAGATTGACAATATTGTCTATTGAAAAGAAAATAGTTCAATATTTTGATTATACAAATTTAATTGATATTTTTATAACCAAAACAACAAGACTTGTTATATTTAAATGATTATTGTTAATATTTATTTATCTTTTTATTTGATTATATTTTATAATATTAAATTTTATTTAACTCCATATTTTACTTTACATTTGCAAGCTCATTAACAAATGACACCAATATGCATTATACTTTTGTAACTAAAATAAAAGGAAGAAATATTATATTAAATAATTATTTGTAACATTTACTTTTTTATTATATTTTAAAATATTCACGTTATTAACTCTTTATTTTACTATATATTTGTAGGTTCGCTAAAAAAAATTTATGCATTATACTTTTGTAACTAAAATAAAAGGAAGAAATATTATATTAAATAATTATTTGTAACATTTACTTTTTTATTATATTTTAAAATATTCATGTTATTAACTCTTTATTTTACTCTATATTTGTAGGTTCACTAAAAAAAGTTTGATCGCGCATTTAAAGAAGGATCATATTTTGAAGTGTAGATGATTTTTAAGCTAAAATTGTAATAAAACATTTTAAAGGAACACTTTTTATTGAAGTTCGACTTTGATCATCAAAATCTCAAGTACAACACTGAGAATATTTTAATCGTCTTCAAGTCAAAGATCGGCCTTAAACTCGATTCCTACCAATAAAGAAGACGAAGAATCTAAGGATTTATTAATCAATATTCAAATTCTATTGATTAATTAATTAATCTATTAATTAATCTTTTTGACATAATTAATTCTCAATTATTAATTCTATCGACAATTTATTCTCATAGATAAATATTAAATAATTAGATTGTAATAAATATTGAATTACTTGATTAAATAATTCATATCTAGATAACTCATCTGTTAATTAAGTTATCCAAATTAATTTATAGGTTAACAACTTAATAAATCAACTAAGCTTAGTTAATTAATTTATGAGATAGATTTATTTCAATTGATTATATAATCCAAACCATTCATCGAAATAATATATTTGACTTAATTACGAATTAACCATCTATCAGTAAATGATAAATCATTAATTTTTAATAATTAATCATTTAATTAATCAACAAACCAAAATTTAATTAATTAAATACTTAATTCATTAATAATGATTAATCCTAAGTTAGATTAATCTCCTGAATAAATCCTTATTAATTAATTGATTAATCTATTAAATGGACAATCACAACTTTAATTATTCAATTTCACTGATTACATCAAATAAATTACGTAATTGTAAGCGGATCCGAAAATGCTGACTATCAGGATGGGTCTTTATGTGCACTTCTCTGATTTATCCAAATGAATGGAGAACTTTCGTAAAACCAAACCAATCAACAGATTAATTAACCCGAAGGCTTGGATACTTAAAAAAATAAATAATTGTCCATTCAATTAATACTATAATTAATATTAGTCAATCAACACTATATTCCTTTAATTAATGAAAATCAACTATTAGTTTTTACCTCGCTGGTGATGCCTCTGTTAGGGAGGTTAGTTTCACGTCTAAGAAGGAAGGGTGGATGTAGGATCGTCGACGGCTACGTCAACGACTATGAAAACATGGGGTTGAGGGCACAGTAGGGAAAAGAAGGTGGCCACGGGACATGCCGGACTTCGGGTCCACTCGAGGTGGTCAACGGAGATTTCCGATGGCAGCCAGCACCAGGTCGGACGAGCGGGCGGACGACGCCACGAACGCATGGGGTGAGGGAAGAGACACGGTCTTCGAGGGGATAAAAGAGAAACTTATGTTTAGGAAATTAAACTTAAAATTAATTGAATCAATTAATTCCAATTTTAAATAGCATAGATATCCATCCCAATGAAATCTTCAAAAATTCATATAAAATCTAGAAAAATTTTAATTTTTTTTAATTCATATAAATCTATTTCCTTCTAAATTATCCCTTATATTAATTATATTATTTTTCTTAAATAATTTTATTATCTCAAATTTTAATAGTTTTAAATCTTTATTTATATCGTGGTAGGAAAGAGTCTTATAGAGATCAGAGCTTTCAGACCAATCTGTTATTTTCTAGTATGTTACTAGTGAATGGCTTTGTTGATATGGGATTAACAAAATAGAGAGAATTTTTTATTATGAGGAAATATTCTATAAAGTAAAATTCATTTATTTTTTTGTGCATTAACATCTTATAGATGAGTTGACTATCAATAATCGAAATAAAAGTGTGTGAGTCATTATTCATCCTCTCTAACACTCTCAATAGTTGGATATGGAACTCGAATGACCTAAATATAAAATTCCAAACACCTCCTAGTATTTAGAAATAAAATTAATTTGTGTCATTTAAAAGAGATAGATAGAAAGGAAATTATATTCAATCAAACTACTCCTAGTCAATTAAATTATCTAATTAAATAATTAAAAAAAATTTAAAAAAAATGCACATTTCCTTTTATTGAAATTCCATGATTTATGACCATAAATATAAATTTGAATGCTCAACTTAGCACATCAAATACAAAATACATGCTTATTAGGGTTTGTATAACTCAGTGCACTTTTTCTCTATAATGGTCAACTCCATTTTATCTAGATCATGTCCAACCAAAACATCTTGCATCATAATATTCCCAAAGACTTGTACACCTCTCCTTTCTACTATCACCATGCATTTCACATGCCGATCAAACCACCTAAACAGGTTTTCAGGCCTCACCCTGAAGTTCCCCAATGTCCCATCAAATGAGAACCACAACCCTGGCAACAACTCCTCTTGCTCTGTCGAGAACACATTGAAGCACAATTTCAATGGGCCCGTCTCCACGGTCGGCAAGCTAATGTAATTTGTCAATTCCAACACCAACCGGTCCACCACTTCAGTGTCCAGTATGGTCATGACGCTGCCAGAGTCGAAGATGATGTTGCCGGCCCTCAACTTGGACCTCGTAGGAAGGAAGATGTCGAACTCATCTGGGATTGAGATGGCGTTAAGTTGCACGGCGTAGAAGTTATCTTGCGTCATGAGCGGTGTGACCATTGTCGTTCCGGTGATCGTCCGTTTACCGCGCCCCAAGAAGAGCCTGCTGGCATCTCCCCCATCGAACATGTCCAGGCAATAGGAGAAGTAGTTGCTGATGTACTTAGGTGCGAGCTGATGGATCAAAGATGGCGAATTGGGGCCCAACCCAATGGAGCTACCAGGGTCATCAATTCTGGTGTGCAAGGACCGAGAGTTGCAACCAAATAAAATATTTGGAATGAAGGTAATTTGGTTCGTATCTAATGAGGTGAAACTCAAGGTTTCCGAGGAGAAAATTCCGTCGATGTTGGAGCCGTCGCTGTAGGTGGCATGGTACCGGCACGTCTTATCTGTATTGCAACGACCCATTCTAAAGCTGTTGCACTCATCAGAATAGCAAGATAGCTTCTTGTAGGAGAGGGATGCATTAGGAAAGAATAGGGCGCCGGATAAGTTGAAGCATTGGCAGCCAGCGCAGTCAACCCAGTTTAGGTAGCTGCCGGTGTCGACGATGCCCAATACAGATTGCGTATTTGGCGTGCCTATGCCGAACCTCATCATGAATTCCCCGCCATTGTATTCCAAGCCGAGCTCTATGTCGAAGGAGGTATTCATGTCGATGCGCTTGTCAAAGTAGCTAGCTCGGTCAACCGAGCGAACGACGGCGGCCTGCAGCTGATCAAAGGGTGTCATCGAGCTGTTGTACAGTGGCGACTTGGGAGAGTCACGGTGGACCAGCTCGACGTCGAAGACAGTGTCCTGAGAGAAAAGGGATGGCACGAAGGAGATTAGTAGGAGGAGGCGGAAGATGGTACTAATGGCTGCCATTGCGATAATATTAACGAAGATATATACATTTTCAATTGGGTGCGTGAATTTATAGAGAGATTCAATGGAAAAATAAAGAAGTTTAATCAATGGGAATTAATGATAAATCGATTATTCAATAAAAGTTGGAAGGAAGTTAGATATATTTGGAATTGCATTTAACTTAAAAATATAATTCTGAGAGGAATTGGAAATTAATGGGAGCTAGGCATCTCATCAATTCAATTAATGGTCCAAATCAATTTTGAAATGGGAAAAAATATATCTTTAATTTTTTATTATATAATTAATTGATTATGAAAGGAACCTTCCGACTAATTGATATTTATTTGGAAGGAACTTGCTCCTATTCCAAGTTTAGTTAAATTATTTTGATTGTATTTGATGCATTCAAGTGGAGCGTGTCTCCATGTTATTTTCTCATTGCGGGCAATGGAGCTTCCTCTGATAATGTGTACTGGCCTGATACTTACTAGATATTTACCGGTCAACTTCCATTATCGAATGATGCTCCTATATAGATCAATACGTATGATAAGTGGTGGAACCGAATTCAATAAATAAAAAAAATTAATACAACACAAAATAAAATTATTCAACTTTAAAAACTCAAAAATATTTTTAAAATATAAATTAATTTTTTTTAAAACAAAATCAAACATTAATGTAGGTGGATTTTCACAATCCATAATCTTAAATTTTAAATTTAAGGAACTAAAAACTAATTTAAATTTAAAAATTTTGACCTTAGCCCTTAGTTAAGTCTAGTTGAAACAATGATCCATCGATCCTTATAGTTTATCTATGATTCAAAGTAAAAAAAATCAATTGTGATCTTACTTTCTCATGATATTTAGCATTGCTACATATGAGACCTCCATTCCAAATTAAATAATCATCGTAATTAGAAACATAATAAAACAAAGTTTATATTTTACAACTCTCTTTCAATTAATGAAATATGAATTTTAATTAATGAAACATGAAAGAATAAAGGAATAACTTACTTCCCTTGTTGTTTGTGGTTAGGCAAAGGAATAAAAGAGCTGCTTGTAAAGAAATTCTCGCTAGAAAAAAAGAAAAAAGAAGACTGTTGTTTTTTTTGAAAACAGAGAAGAGAAGAGAAGAGATGGAAGAAGCGAGGAGAGCTTCAACTTCTTCGTTATCTTCCTTGATTAGATTCAGTGAGCTTGGCAATGACACAAAGAGAGCAAAGAAAGATAAAACAAGGTTATTCTTGCGATGCCAACAAAATCCTAGAAAATACGATGATATGGGTTACGATAAGTGGATCCCTGGTAGCAACGATGAAACAGAGTAATAGAACAAGGAAGGTCAAAAAGAGCAGGAAAAAGGTACAATGGCACACTCGGGGAGTAAAAAACAACTAGATATAATGGGCTGCCCGAAAAAAGGTCTGACCAGGTAAGAGTGTTACCTTACGCTCTGCAAACGGAAATCGGTCGCGCGCAATAGACCGGCCGAGCACACGAGTTCAGCAAGCAAAGATCGGTCGAGTATAAATAGTCGGCCGAATATAGAAGTACTTAGCTCTATGTAAAACGAAGATACATCGCGTGCAGCAAGTAAAGACCGACCGAGTAGGTAGAGACTGGACGAGCACGCGAGTTCGACAGGCAAAGATCGGCCGAGTCTAAATAGTCGGCCGAATATAGAAGTACTTAGCTCTATGCAAAACGAAGATACTGTTGGATCGTGAAACGTCGATAGAGGGGGGGAGGGTGAATATCGATTCGAAAAATAACGAGTATAAACGCAGTGGAATAAAAATTGGACACGATGAATTTTACTTCGTTCGGAGCCTGTGACGACTCCTACTCGAAGGCCCGTACTCCGTGAGTACTTTCGTTGGGCAATTACTAGCAGTTCGAAAATGATTACAATTTAAGGTACAGTAATGCTAGCAAAATAAGGAAAATACCGACAAGAATTAAGAACAGAAAAGGAGTATATCGTCGGATCTTCGTTAGCGTCGCAGGAGCGCAGAGCAGTAGAGCAGGCAGTCTGAGAGTTCTGAGTTTATTCTGATCTCTGCCTCCGCCCCATCTTTTATATGAAGCTCGGGGCACCCTGCATCCCTTCCAGGCGCCCTAGATCCCTTCCAGGCGCCCTGGTGAGACGTGGCAAGTCCAACCAGTGAGCTCCAAGTGGTGACGCGCGGTCAGGATATTTTTTGCCTCAAGGGCACCCGGGTGCCTCCCGGGCGCCCAGACCTCCGGACACCCGGATCCCCTCCGGGCGCCCGGACCACCTTTTTCCAGCGAACAACTTTCCTGCAAAACAAGGTTAATCCGAGACAAAATAGATCCTGCAAAACAAAGTGTTAGCATAATTAAAGTTCAACAAAGTAACAACAAAGAGTATGACTTAGATTCCTTCTTTCCGAGACCGGAATCTAGTCACGATCTCGACTTAGATATCCGAAATGGATCTAAGCCGGATCGACGCCTAATGTTCCCTTCCCGGGAACGCGTCCTCGCAGTCACTCCCCTCCAGTGACTTACCTCACTTACCTGCCAGACGTCCGGTCAGCCCTTCGACCCGTCTGGACTTCTCGCCAGCTATCCAGTCAGCCCATCGACCTAGCTGGACTTCTCGCCAAGCGTCCGGTCAGCCCGTTGACCCGCTTGGACTTCTCGCCAGCTATCCGGTCAGCCCGTCGACCTAGCTGGGCTTCGTGCCAGACATCCGGTCAGCCCGTCGACCTGTCTGGACTTCTCCTGCACACTCAATCAAAGTGTCAGACAACACCAAACTAACTTAACCTGATTTGTCATTCATCAAAACCTGGGTTAAATCGTTAGTACTAACCGCACCAACAATCTCCCCCTTTTTGATGGAATGACAACCTGGTTAAGTTAGTGAAACCATATGCAAGAAACATGCATTTATGTGGTTTTTAAGTTAGTTTGAATTTTTAGTTTGGTTCAGCTAACTTAACCACCTAACCCTCCCCTTTTGACATTCATCAAAAAATAAGCATGGATTAAGTAAACATAGACTTCAGACAAAGTAAAAATAATGTCAAGTTAATCTGGGGGAGTTTAAACTTTTGAAAACTTTTAGCTTTTATAAAAATAGCTAAGTTTAGATAGTCTAATTTTCAAACATAAGTATATAAGTTCTAAATTTCAAGATTAAGTTTTAAATTTTCAAAACACGTTTCAACTTTGAAATGCTTTTCAAACATAAGTGTTCAAAATCAAAATTCCAAAACGAAGTTTGAAAAATCTATTTTTCAAAACTGATTGAAATTTATATTTCAACACTAAGTTTGTAAAAGATTCAATTTTCAAAATTGAGGAAAATGATTTTGAGAAGCTTAGTTTGTAAACTTAAGTTTTGAAAAAAACTAATTTCCACAATTTTTCAATAACAAAGTAATTTTTTTTTAAACTAATTTTTTGCAAAATTTAACTTTCAAATTAAGTACAATCAAATTTTGAGAACTAGATTTAATTTTCAAAACTAAGTTAAATCTAAAAATCAATTTTCAATAAAAAGTGAAACCCAACACAACTTATTGTATACGAGTTAGTTTGCAAACATAGTTTTAAAATATTCACAGTAGATAAAGGAGTTTTAAAATGATTTTGTAAAATTCTTTTTCAGAAATAATTTTAAGTTGTATTTCTCCCCCTGAACCTGACATTAAATTAAATGTCTAACCAGTTTGTTACTGACTGACTTATCAAGAGATAGCAGCTTTCACTTGGTTAGTCAAGTTAAGGTCAACCTTAGCTTGATTAATATATATTTTGTATTTAACGCCCAGACTTATGTCGATGCACTGAAATAAGCATCTTAAGTCTTAGGCAAATGGCCTATGCATCTCACCCCTTTCTATGTTTGTCAAACACACGCAAGGTAAGCCTAGGGTTTTGGTGAGATGCTCAAAACTAGTCCTGTGGGTACATGTTCTCTAAGGATTTTGAACTAGTCTAAGGCTAAAACTTTATTTGAAAATCTAAAAAAAAGGAAAGTTTTAAAAATGACACATGTTTGAACCTATGAGTTGAAACCAATCATTTTTGAAAATATTTTTGAAATTCGAAACTCCTAGTCTATTAGACACATTCCTAGTTTTCTACGTAAATGACTAAATTCATTTTCAGGGAGTGGTTTAGTGAATATGTCAGCTAAGTTTGACTTGGACTCAACGAATTTGAGCTCAATGTCACCCTTAGTAACATGATCCCTGATAAAGTGGTGCCTGATTTCAATGTGTTTGGTTCTTGAATGATGCACTGGATTTTTTGTTAGATTTATTGAGCTAATATTGTCAATTAAAACTTTTACATTTGTGATTTTTAAGTTGAAATCCTTTAAGGTGTGCATCATCCATAATAATTGGGCTACACATTCTCCTATGGCTATGTATTCTGACTCAGTTGTAGATAGTGCAACACAATGTTGCTTTCTACTAAACCAGCTAACAAGTGATGGGCCTAGTAGTTGACATCCACCACTTGTGTTTTTGCGGTCTAATTTGCATCCAGCATAATCTGAATCAGAATATCCTATTAATTCAAAGTCACTGGTCCTAGGATACCAAATTCCTACGTTTGTTGTTCCCTTAAGATATCTAAAAATCCTTTTGACTTGAGTCAAATGGGATTCTTTAGCACAGGTTTGGTATCTTGCACACATACTAACTGCAAATAAGATATCAGGTCGGCTTGCAGTTAAGTAGAGTAGACTGCCTATTGCACTTCTATAATACTTTAGATCTACTGGTTTTCCATTTAGGTCATTGTCTAAGATTGTGTTTACTGCCATGGGTATTTTTATTTCTTTTGTATTTTCCATTCTGAATTTTTTAAGTAATTCTTTAGTGTATTTATGTTGATAAATGTAATTTCCTTCATTTGTTTGTTTAATTTGTAATCCTAGAAAATATGTCAATTTTCCTACTAAACTCATTTCAAATTCTTGTTCCATTAGGTTGATAAATTCTTCTAAAAAGTCTGAGTTAGTTGAACCAAATATTATATCATCTACATATATTTGTGCTATAAATATGTCATTTTTTAGTAATTTAACAAACAAGGTTGGGTCAATTTGACCTTGGTTGAATCCTTTGGATGTTAGGTAAGATGTTAGCCTTTCATACCATGCCCTAGGTGTTTGTTTAAGTCCATATAATGCTTTCTTTAATTTAAAAACATAATCAAGATGTTCTAGATTTTCAAATCCAGGAGGCTGACCTACATAAACTTCTTCTTTTATTAGTCCATTGAGAAAGGCTGATTTAACATCCATTTTATAGTTTGAATCCCTTATGGGCTGCATAACTTAGTAGCATTCTAATGGATTCTAATCTGGCTACTGGGGCATAGGTTTCATCGTAGTCAAGTCCTTCAACTTGACTGAACCCTTTAGCAACTAGCCTAGCTTTATTCCTAGTAATTTCCCCAGATTCACTTAATTTGTTTCTAAATACCCATTTGTTTCTATTATTTTCTTATCTTTAGGTGGTGGTACTATATCCCAAACTTCATTACGCTCAAATTGAGCTAGTTCCTCTTGCATAGCAATGATCTAATCTGGATCAAGTAGGGATTCAGCTACAGTTTTGGGTTCAATTTTTGAAATCAGGGAAATTTGACTTAGGTTCCTAAAGGATGATCTGGTCTGAACCCTTAGGTCTGGGTCACCAATTATTTGATCAGTTGGATGGTTAGGGTTGATTCTTATAGTTCTAGGAGGTTGATTTGCTTGAGTGTGTTCATCTTCTTCATGATCTAGGGATTGATTGGTTTCTTTAGAATTATTATTTTCAATAGGTTGAAGTTAAGTTTGTTCTTGGGTTTCTTCAAATTTTACATTTGTGGTTTCCTCGATTTTTAGCGTAATTTTATTATATATTCTGTAACCCCTACTGTTTAGAGAATATCCTACAAAAATTCCATTTTCTACTTTAGATGTAAATTTTCCTAAGTGTTCTCTAGTATTTAAGATGTAGGCTGGACACCCAAATACCTTAAAATATTTTATGTTGGGTTGTTTGTTATAAAATATTTCAAAGAAAGTTTTATTATGTCTTTTATTTAATGTTGTTCTATTTTGCACATAGCAGGCTGTACTTACAGCTTTTGCCCAAAAATATTTAGGTAGGTTATATTCATTTAACATAGTTCTAGAGGCTTCTAGTAAGGTTCTATTTTTTCTTTCTACAATTCCATTTTGTTGGGGGGTTTTAGGACATGAAAATTCATGATGGTAGCCACTCTCAAGACAGAACTTGTTGAAATTATGATTTTTAAATTCTCCCCCGTTGTCACTCCTAATTCTTTTAATTTTAATATCTTTTTCGTTTTCAATTTGTTTGCAAAAGTTTGCAAAGATTTCAAAAGTTTCGTCTTTTTGTTTTAAGAATTTAACTCAAGTAAACCTAGAATAGTCATCTATTATTACTAAGCAGTATAGGTTTCCATTTATGGATTTGACCCCATGGGAGTCAAAAAGGTCTAAATGTAGAAGTTCTAATATTGAGTAGGTTTGTGGTTGATTGGTTGGTTTGTGAGTGGATTTTGTTTGTTTACCTTGTTGACAAGCATTACATATGGTTGAATCTAAGTTAGGTAATTTCGGTAAGCCTCTCACTAGTCCATTTAATTTGCTTATATTTCTAAAGTTGGTGTGAGACATTCTCCTATGCCATAACCAAGTCTCTTCTTTTTGTGTTAAATAACACTTAATTGAAGAGGTGGTTAAGTTGATAGCATAGATGTTGTCTTTTCTAAAACCTTTTAGGCTTATAGTAGGATTATCTAGATGTTTGATTAAACACTCTGTGGATAGAAATTTAATCTTATACCTAGTATCACACAATTGACTTATACTCAGGAGATTGTATTTAAAATTCTCGACAAGTAGAACATTTGTAATTATGAAATCTATTTTTAGTTCAATATTACCTATTCCGATCACCTTGAGTTTGTCGTTGTTTCCAAAGGCAACTGTTCCTAAGCTTTTGTAGGTGAGTTGAGTGAACTTGGTGTGATCTCCAGTCATGTGTTTGGAGCAACCACTGTCCAAAATCCACTTGGTTTCCTCATCCGGGCCTTCGGAAACGAGTACGGACTCGTGGCTTGATTCGGGTTCAGACCCGTCTTCATCTTCCGACTCGTCTTCTGTTTTAGCTTCGCGGGCCATCAGCGCGAGGTGGCTCTGGTGTTTCTGCTCTTCTCCCTCAGATTCGTCCGAGGAGTCGTCCCACGTTGCTTTGAGGGCCTTCTTTTTGGTTGGCTTCGGTTTGTCGAATTTCAGTCTTGGGCATTCGTTCTTGTAGTGCCCCTTTTTGTTGCATCCGAAGCACGTCACGTTCTTTTGTTTCGAGGGAGAACTGATCTTTTGAAGGTCCTTCTTGCTGAAGCTTCTTTTTCTCCTGGTGAACATTTTTCTTACCAGGTTCACCAGGTGTTCTTCGTCTTCGGAATCTTGATCAGAATCTTCTTCAGATTCAAGCTTGCTCTTCTTTTCTTTGGATGAGCCTGCAAATAAAGCAATACCTTTCTCGGCTCCAGCATTAGTTTGTTCATGTAATTCTAATTCACAGAAAAGCTCGTCTAATTTTAACTTAGATAAATTTTTCGAAATTTTGTAGGCATCTACGATTGATGCCCACAAGCTATTACGAGGAAAAGCATTTAGAGCGTACCTTATTAAATCTCTGTTTTCCATCTGGTGGCCTATCGCGTGGAGTCCGTTGAGGACGTCTTTGATTCTTGCATGCAGTTGACTTGTCGTTTCCCCTTCCTGCATTTTTATATTAAATATTTTATTTAAAAGTAGGTCTCTTTTTATTACCTTTGCGTCGCTTGTTCCTTCGTGCAACTCAATCAGTTTGTCCCACAATTCTTTAGCATTTTGATGTGGTCCGACCCGGTTCAGCTCTTCTCGTGTTAGGCCGCAGTGTAGCGTATTGATCGCCTTGTTTTCTGTTGACGCCTTTTTCCTCATGTCCGGAGTCCACTGTTCCGTGTCTAGTGGATTTCCGGAGTTGTCGGTTGGAGCTCGGTAGGCCTTTATAACGCTGAACCATTGATCGTAATCCGTCTTTAGGTATACTTCCATTCTTTTCTTCCAGTACGAGAAGTCATCCCCGTTGAATAGGGGAGGACGTACTGTGCTAAAGCCTTCTAGTTGAGACATTCTGTACACAAGTAAACAACGAAAAAAAATATCCCAAGCCTTGGTCTTGGATTAGTAGTGCGGGAAAGATAATAAGAATATCTAAATTAGTGTTACACCAATATGGATTTAATTACAACGGAGGAAAGAAAAAGGAAAAGAAAAAACTTCCCAGATTAATAGTAATAATATCATATTAGAATTAGGCGTAAAAAATTTTCACCCCCTGTCTGATTGGTGGTTGCACCAAATCAGAGCGGTACCTGCTCTTATACCACTTGTTGGATCGTGAAACGTCGATAGAGGGGGGGTGAATATCGATTCGAAAAATAACGAGTATAAACGCAGCAGAATAAAAATTGGACACAATGAATTTTACTTCGTTCAGAGGATGTGACGACTCTTACTCGAAGGCCCGTACTCCGTGAGTACTTTCGTTGGGCAATTACTAGCAGTTCGAAAATGATTACAATTTAAGGTACAGTAATGCTAGCAAAATAAGGAAAATACCGACAAGAATTAAGAACAGAAAAGGAGTATATCGTCGGATCTTCGTTAGCGTCGCAGGAGCGCAGAGCAGTAGAGCAGGCAGTCTGAGAGTTCTGAGTTGATTCTGATCTCTGCCTCAGCCCCATCTTTTATATGAAGCTCGGGGCACCCTGGATCCCTTCCAGGCACCCTGGTGAGACGTGGCAAGTCCAACCAGTGAGCTCCAAGTGGTGACGCGCGGTCAGGATATTTTTTGCCTCCAGGGCGCCCGGGTGCCTCCCGGGCGCCCGGACCACCTTTTTCCAGCGAACAACTTTCCTGCAAAACAAGGTTAGTCCGAGACAAAATAGATCCTGCAAAACAAAGTGTTAGCATAATTAAAGTTAAACAAAGTAATAACAAAGAGTATGACTTAGATTCTGACTTTCCGAGACCGGAATCTAGTCACGATCTCGACTTAGATATCCGAAATGGATCTAAGTCGGATCGACGCCTAATGTTCCCTTCCCGGGAACGCGTCCTCGCAGTCACTCCCCTTCAATGACTTACCTCACTTACCTGCCAGACGTCCGGTCAGCCCATCGACCTAGCTGGACTTCTCGCCAAGCGTCCGGTCAGCCCGTTGACCCGCTTGGACTTCTCGCCAGCTATCCGGTCAGACCGTCGACCTAGCTGGGCTTCGTACCAGACATCCGGTCAGCCCGTCGACCTGTCTGGACTTCTCCTGCACACTCAATCAAAGTGTCAGACAACACCAAACTAACTTAACCTGATTTGTCATTCATCAAAACCTGGGTTAAATCGTTAGTGCTAACCGCACCAACAGATACGTCGCATACGGTAAGTAGAGACCGACCGAATAGGTAGAGACCGGCTGAGCACGTGAGTTCAGCAGGCAAACATTGACCGAGTATAAATAATCGACCGAATATAAAAGTACTTAGCTCTATGCAAAACGAAGATACATCACGTGCAGCAAGTAGAGACCGACCGAGTAGGTATAGACCGACCGAACAAATATAGCTGATTAAGCATAAAGGACTGACCAAGCGTAAAGGCTCTTAGTCTTATGTGATCCCGAAAGCTTGAATACGCCTGGAAGGTTAACACCAGCCGAACAGGATCAACAGGTAGAGTTAAGTAAAAGGGTTCGCATACATCCGGCAGATAAAGGCCGGTCAAGTATGTATTACCGACCGAGTATGAGTAACCGGCCGAGTGTGATCAATAGGTTGAATATAGATTACCAATCAAGATTAATGAAGCAAAAAAGTATTCCCAATATGAGATAGAATCCTGCATGTGAGTATGAATAATATGATGTAATATGATCAGTATGAATAATATGATGTAATATGTGATCATATGATAGTCGTACTAACTTGGCGGGAAGTAGTTTCTGGAAGTTTCTGCAGGTAAGCTAAATGACAAAGAAGGTACATCTGAGATACAAAAAAGATTCCTTAAACTATTATTGCAGGTACTTACGTCATCTCATAACAAATTCTAACAAATCGGGGTCCTCTTCATGACTACGGATGTTATATGAAGTGGTATAAAAAGAGGGATCTTCTCTGTTGGCCAGGTACGCGCACATCACGTCAGTACTGAACCCCTAGTTTCATTCCAGTCTTCACGGTACTTCTTCTTCCTTCCTACCGGCAACAGAGAGATCTAACTTGAGAGTGGCGGAGGGCCTAGTCAGGGATTCCCACCCTGGTCTTAGGTCACTGACATTTGGTTGATTGGTTGCGTGGTGTGTAGGAGACAATAACATTCGTTGGGGTTGTGAGATGGGTTTCCTTTAGCACGGCATTCCAATTCGTCGGAGTCTTCCCTAGATCGGCTTTGGGTTTCTCCTATCTAGCTTCGACGTGCTATTCCTTTCACTGGAAGGTATTCTCTGGTTATATTTCTTCGAATCTGCTTTGGTTTTCTCAGATCCGCGGTGGCTTCTCTTCTCCAAAGTCATCATCCGCTTATTCCCTAAATTCTTCGCTCGTCGCCTCCAGCTCTTCATTGCGTTGCGCTCTCAGATAGGATCAAATTTGGTGTTGTCTATGGGAAATCTCGCCTGAATCTGAGAATTTGTGATGGAGGACGCTGGAAAACTCAATACTATTACTTTGACTCAAGAGGATCTGGAGTTGCTCATCAATTCTAGGGTTCAAAAGACGTTACAACAATAACAGCAACAACAAGTGAACACTGGAGGTACTTTACCTATCACAATAAATCCAGCGATTTCAACTACGGATTGTCGGAAAAATAGAGGTATGGAAGAAGACGATGTTGCTTACATATCTCCTGCTCCTGTTTCTCCCACTCGACATCCTCGTGCACTCTTCCGTACTCCTCTGGAACAAGGAGGACGAAAACTGGCGCTTCAAGAATCCTCTGATGAAGCACCTATGAAGGAAAAATGCAGAGGGAAAGTCGTGACTAGCGACAGTTCCCCGGAGAGAATTGTTACTCCGTTCTCTCAAATAGTTCTCGATGATACGCTACCCAAGCGTTATCAGAGCTTTAACATTGGAGAATATTCTGGGACCACTGATCCTGAAGATCACCTGTCTAAATTCGAAAGTACGGCTCTTCTACAGCAGTTTACTAATGGGGTCAAGTGCCGGATGTTTCTCACTACTTTAAGAGGAGCAACTCAGAGATGGTTCAAGAGATTGCCAGAAAATTCCATCAGACGTTTTAAAAATTTCTGTAAAGTATTTCTTCATCATTTCTCCAGTAATAGAAGGTATCATAAGACCCCTTGGAGTCCTTTTTCTATTAAACAGGGGTCTAAGGAAAGCATCAGAGCCTACATTAAAAGATTTAACCAAGTGGCTATTGATGCCCCCAATGCCACTACTAAAATTTTGGTAAGTGCTTTCTCTGAAGGGTTTAACGATAAAGACTTCTTCAAGGATTTGGTATGTGATCCTCCAACAAACTTTGATTTGTTAATTGAGTGAGTTACTGAGTTTATTAATGTAAAAGAAGCTCAAGTTGCTCGTAGGAAAGAGAGTGGGATACCTGTCCCTACCCCAGTTAACGATAAGTCCACAACTCCTATTCATCCACCACGTGGGCCTCGTGCAACCCCTCCTCCACATCGTCAGCTAGAGTTTAGACCTCAGGCGGTGCAGCATGTGGGGATGCCACAAGAAATCCCTAGAAGATGGTGTACATACCACATGTTTGATACTCACTATACTGAGAACTGTTTTGCTTTAAAGAACCAGAGGACGAATAATACTCCGTAACGTCGACAATCCCCCAACCGACAGCCCTACCCAAGGCAAAATAGCTCGGTCAAGCTGGAATATCGGGTGATTGAGCCACAGTAGGGAACATTACAAGTACCGGGCAGACCATCTCGAGCACCCGAACCAACACAGACCGAGATAACAACCGCTCGACAAGAAGAAAATCGAAGTAATGCCGCTTGAGGTAATATTAATATGATAGCAGGTGGACCTACTGATACAATGTTTGATGTGGAACAGTGATGTGTTTGCATGGACCCCCGAGGAGGTTACAGGTATATCTCCACTTGTGATGGAACATGCATTACATGTTTATCCTGATGCTAGGTCGGTCAAGCAAAGGAAGAGAGATTTTGGGGCCGACCAAAATCAGATCATCAAGGAAGAGGTAGACAAATTAATGGAAGTCGGCTACATTCAAGAAGTGCAATTCCCTAGCTGGTTAGCCAATGTGGTTTTGGTATCTAAGCCAGGAAATAAATGGAGAATATGCATTGATTTTTGGGATCTTAACAAGGCTTGCCCAAAGGACTATTATCCTCTGCCTCGCATTGATCAAGTGGTGGATTTTACGGCTGGGTGTGAGTATATCTATATGCTGGATGCCTATCAGGGCTATCATCAGGTCCCTCTCGCCAAGGATGACCAGGAAAATGTTAGTTTTATAACAGCTGAAGGTAATTATTGTTATAATATTATGTCTTTCGGACTAAAGAATGCAGGGCAACTTATCAAAGGCTCATCAACAAATCTTCCGAAAATAGACTGGAAGAAATATGGAAGTTTATGTAGATGACATATTGATTAAATCTCTTCAGGCTAATGACCTATGCAAGGATATAGAAGAGACGTGCATGACTCTACGGCAATATGGACTCAAACTCAATCCCTGCAAGTGTTTATTCGGAGCCAAGAGTGGCAAATTCCTGGGCTACATGGTGACAGAGCGAGGGATAGAAGCAAATCCTACCAAGGTTCGAGCAATCCAGAATATGGAGTCTCCGCGCAATATGAAAGAAGATCAAAGATTAATTGGGTGAATCACTGCTTTGTCTCATTTCATCTCTCGATCAGCTGACCAAAGTTTCCATTTCTTCAAGGTACTTCGGAAAGCTAATAAATTTCAATGGGATGAGGAGTGTGACAAAGAACTAAAAGACTATCTTTTGACCCTACCTATTTTAGCCAAACCTGTAGTAGGAGAGACTTTATGGGTTTATCTTTCAGCAAACGAACACGATGTAGGCTCGGTGTTGGTGAGACGGGAGGGTAAAGAGCAACAACCTATGTATTTCTCAAGTCATTTATTAAAAGGAGCCGAGTGTAGATATATCACACTCGAGAAATTAGCTTATGCATTGGTGTTAACAGCCAGAAGACTGCGCCCTTACTTTTTATCACATGCGATTGTAGTGTTTACCAACAGTACTCTTGGACGAGTACTTCTTAATCCTGAAGCATCCGGGCGATTAATCAAATGGACGATTGAATTTAGTGAGTACGGCATACAGTATCAACCTCGTTCGACCATTAAAGCACAAGCTCTAGCAGATTTCATAACAGAGGTGGAAGGTCCAGAAGAAGAAGGGACTTGGAAAATTTATGTGGACGGGTCTTCCACCAGACAAGGCAGTGGAATTGGTATTTTTCTCATATCTCCAAGGGAAGATCGGGTCCAACTTTCTGTCCAACTGAATTATAGGGCCACCAACAACGAAGCAGAATATGAAGCATTGATAGTCGGTTTACAAGCAGCTCGGCATGTGGGAGATGCTCGAGTATGGATTTATTCTGATTCGCAGTTGGCGGCACAACAGTTAGCAAGTAACTTCGAAATCAGTAATGATTGGCTCAGGTTATACGCAGAAGCATTTGATAAACTAAAAACTATATTCCAAGAAGTGAATATACAAAAGATTTCTCGATCAGATAATCAAGTGACTAATGAATTATCAAAGCTAGCATCAGCAATAGTGCCTTGGAACCTAGACCGGCCAGTAGAACAGACAATGTTGGTAGCTTGTATTGAAAGGCAAGCTAACACAAAAATACAGGGTGACTGGAGAGCACCAATCATATTATTTTTGCAACAGGGCATCTTACCAGTAAATACAAAACAAGCTAGAGTTTTTAAAAAGAAAGCCACTCGATATACTTTGATAGGGGATCACCTCTACAAGAGGGCTTTATCTAGTCCCTTGCTCAAATGCATTGGACCAGAAGACATACAATATATCCTACAGGAAGTTTATCAAGGTTTATGTGGTAGTCATATTAGGGGAAGATCTCTAGCCCATAAAATATTACTGGTCGAGTATTTTTGGCCTACTTTACAAGAAGATGCGGCTCAATTCGTGAGAACATGTATGTCTTGTCAAAAACATCAAAATATCTCACAACGTCCTACTCAACTATTGAAAACTTTTATAGTTTCTTGCCCTTTCGACCAATGGAGTATGAATATAGTAGGTCCATTCCCCTTGGCAATGGCTCAGAGAAGGTTTCTATTGGTAGTTATGGATTACTTCTCTAAATGGGTGAAAGCTGAACCATTAGCAAGAATTACTTAAAATGCAGTTATCAAGTTCTTATGGTAACACACTATTTGCAGATTTGGTATTCCCCATAAATTAGTTTCTGATAATGGAAGGCAATTTCAGGGATAGAGAATTAGAGAATGGTGTGCAAGGTATGGCATTACACAGGCATTCACCTCTATGACATACCCACAGAGTAATGGGCAAGCAAAAGTAACCAACAGAGAAATTATCAGAGGACTTAAAACTAAATTAGATCACATTGGTCATAGTTGGGTAGATGAGTTACCCAGTGTGCTATGGGCTTACCGTACCACCCCTCGAGAGGCTACAGGGATAACTCCATTCCAGTTAGTGTACCGAGCGGGGAAGCAATAGTCCCCATTGAGGTTGGGGTGGAATCTGATCGAAGACAGTTGTATGATGAAGATAATGCAGGTTGGCGCCTTATGGAGTTAGATTTGGTAGAAGAAGTTCATGACAAGGCACAACGCGCCTTACATCATACTAGCAAAGAATGAGGTAAAATTACAACAAAAGAGTTATCCCCTGATTCTTTCAACTAGGGGATTTAGTGTGGAAGCGTATTAAACTTGTGGGAGATGTTACTAAATTAGCACCCTAATGGGGAGGACCATATAAAGTTGTACAGAAGTTGGCCTCAGGCTCTTACTATCTCCAAGACTTAGAAGGAAGGAATCTCAATAGACCTTGGAGTGCAAATCACTTGCAACCATACAGAGCCTAACAAGTACGCCTGTAATTTGTCTATATATTCCATTTAATTTTTGGATATAATGAAAAAATGCAGGCATCTACTCTTTAATCAATACATACATTTGCTAGAATGGACCAAGCATTCTCCTTTTGAGCATGCTTCCTCCGCTCAGCGATAGTCGATCAAGGATCTTAAGGAGTGATCGGCCTGGCTTCCTTAAAGGGAATCAGAGACTTTAAACCCTTAATAGTTGAGAGTATTTCCTCTGTTAAGTACTATTCGAGGATGCTTCCTCCGCTCAGCGATAGTCGATCGGGGACCTTAAGGAGTGACTGACCTGGCTTCCTTAAGGAAAACCAAAGACTTTAAACCCTTAATAGTTGAGTGTGCTTCCTCCGCTCAGTACTATTTGAGCATGCTTCCTCCGCTCAGCGATAGTCGATCAAGAACCTTAAGGAGTGACCGACCTGGCTTCCTTGAGGGGAATCGGAGACTTTAAACCCTTAATAGTTTAGTGTGTTTCCTCCGCTTAGTACTATTCGAGCATGCTTCCTCCGCTCAACGATATTCGATCGGAGACCTTAAAAAGTGACCGACCTGGCTTCCTTAAGGGGAATCAGAGACTTTAAACCCTTAATAGTTGAGCGTTCTTCCTCCGCTCAGTACTATTCGAGCGTGCTTCCTCCGCTCAACGATAGTCGATCGGGGACCTTAAGAAGTGATCGGCCTGGCTTCCTTAAGGGGAACCGGAGACTTTAAACCCTTAATAGTTGAGTGTGCTTCCTCCCCTCAGTACTATTCGAGTGTACCTCCTCCGCTCAATGATAGTCGATCAGGGACCTTAAGGAGTGACCGGCCTGACTTCTGGAAGGGGAATCGGAGACTTTAAACCCTTAAAAGTTGAGCGTGTTTCCTCCGCTCAATACTATTCAAGCGTGCTTCCTCCGCTCAGCGATAGTCGATCGGGGACCTTAAGGAGTGACTGACCTGGCTTCCTTAAGGGGAACCAGAGACTTTAAACTCTTAATAGTTGAGCGTGCTTCCTGATAAGCGTGCAACTGTCACTTGCGCTAATCAAATTAATAAATGTATATTCACTGAACCCCTTAATTTTGCAATAACGTTGTAGTAACGAGCCCAGGATCGATCTCTCGAGGAACAAACGATAGGATGTAATCTTAGGATCGTATTTTATTTCTATTTTTGGGGTTTTTAATATGTAAATGGGGGTTTAAGCTTGAATCTAAATCTAACAAAAGTAAAGCACAGCGAATAAGAAATTAATCTAAAGCAATAGTGAAACCTAACTAGATGCTAATGATCAAATCATAACGCATTGTCACACTACGTCATAATTAAACCATCAACACACTTAAACTAAATATGAAATTACGAGACACAATTAAATCTAATCTTAAGAATAGAATTAAATAGCAAGGCATCAGAAAAACCTAATCTAAAGCACCAATTAAAACCCTAATTTAAACCTATCCACTTAACAATTAACCAAGCACAAATTAAACACAAACTAATCTTCAACAAGGAAAGAAATACTCGATTACTTGCTAAAACAACTTAACAAACATCAAGAAATCTATTCTAAGCTACAAAACAGTAACAAAATGAACTAAAAAGGTAAACCAATCCATTCTCACAATCAATCTACCAAGCTACACACTCTTGCTGTCACACAAGAGTGCCAAAGTCGAGACCACCCAACTTTGGACCTCAGTGGAGCATCTCAGTGGCGTATCAGTTCAAAGAATGTTCAAGAACACCGACGGACTACCCCCGGCGAGCTAAGAACATCCCAAAACCCCAAGAATGGCCGAAATATGAAAATCTGGTCTCTGGATCTGATGGGAAGCTGTGAAACACGGATGAACGTCGAGTGGAGCTCAAGAATATCGGAAGACCACCTCCAAATGTTGCTGATGAGAATCGGAGCTCAGATTTGGAACACCTTCAAATCTGAGGTGAACAGAGAAGATGCCGTGAGCCAAATTCTACCGGAGAGAACACCCTCCAATGATTCCAGAAGATCGGGATGATGCCGCCGAGAAGCTCTCCACCGAGATTGAAGCTCGGGAGATTGAAAGGAGAAGGAAAGGTGGTCAGAATCCAGAAAAATCACCGCGGGATGAAGCTGCTGTGCGCTGTGGAGTCGACGAAGAAGCTGGGTACTGTAGCTTCTCATTTAAATCAGATCTGGATCTGGAATGGACGGTTGAGATGATTCCGGGCTAAATCAACGGTGAAAAGTCATCCAAAATCTGATCCGAAGGTACTGATGTTGATCTAGGGTCTGGATCTACCCTCCCGTAGGTCGGATCGATCAGATCATCACTGGATGGCCCAGATCCGCCTAGTCTTCAATAAACGGTCCAGATTAGTCGGGCTGGATCAATAGCTAGATGAACTCAGATCTTCATCAAAACTTCTGAATCTTCATCAATGGCTCAGATCTGCTCCTCATTAAGTTGGATCGGCCAGATCTTCAACGGATGGTCCGGATCTGTCCTATTCTTAATGAACGGCCCATAATGCTCAATGGCTAGATCTTCTCGTTTGAACTCCGATTGGAGCCCAATTTTGGTCCAAATAGATCCAAATCCAAGATCCTTTGATGCCTACAAAATAAGAATCAAATATTAGCATCAAATAATATAAAAATAAAGTAATTTGTAATTAAGTCCAAAAATACACACAATGCACAAAATGTGATGTAACCATGATTTTAACCTATGAAATCAAATCAAACCATGCATATATGAATCAAAATAATGCAGTAAAATCATGGTTATCAAATCCCCCACACTTAGTCTTAAACGTCCCGTGCAAGTAAAGAAAACTAAAAATCGTCTCCATAGAAAATTCCCTAGCAATATTTAAAAGATAGTAAAAAGAATTTAACTAAGATCATCTAAAGATCACAAGCAATCATGAATATAATCCAAACAATAATCAGTAGGTATGGTAGTTTTAATACAATTGAAAAATTAAGCAAGTTGCAATCTCACAAGGAATTTGCCTATTCTATCTCTCACACTGAAGCATGCATATAAGTGGAGCTCACTCAATGCAACTCACAACATTTTACTACCATAAGTTTGCTTATTTTCTAATTCTCCACCACTATAAAACATAGCATACATGAATCAAAAGGATATTATCATGAAGAATTGAAATGGAAGCAAAAGGAGCAATTGAAATGAATGTGTAGCAAAAGAAAAGACATTAATGAAGAAAATGAGAAGGTAAGAGTATTGGAGGAATATACTTGATGAGTTGACCAATTTGATGTGAAAAGAGTTGTATACCATTTGTCATTACCAATTCAAAATACCAAACTAACATCCCCTTCAATTTGATGTCAATCCAAGATTCTTGATACTCTATCTTCACACTTGATACTCTCTTTTCTTGCCATTGGTTTTTTTTTCTTTTCACTGTTTTCCACTTCAATTTCAGCAATTTGAAATAAAAACAAACTCACATTAGCTAATGGAAAATAGCTCCCTCCCCCACACTTAAAGCATTGGCCATCTCGGACAATGACACATATACTTTCCAATTCTTAACACACGTCAAAAACCACTGTTTTCTCTTTTTCTGCTGCAGAAATTTTTTTACTTTCTCTGCATATTCAAATACAACATGAATAAATAACATTACAAATTGGGCATTTAACGTGGATTAGTAACTGTCCAGGAAGTTAAATAGGGTTGGTCGTGCATATTATGAAATCTGAAATTTAATTCTGCAAACAGATTTTCAGAAATTCATTGTCATTATCACAGCTTCAAATCTGATCAGTGATTCCATTATCCCAGAAGAATTCAGTTACAACTCCAAGCTGTCAACAAACGTCAAACATAAGTTGCACAATACAATCAGATTTAAAAGAATTCAATCCCAAATTCCAGTGATCATGATGTCCCGGAAATTTCAGCTCTCTGCATTCTTCTATCTTATTCCTGATCTTAAGAACACACTCTAATCATTTAAGATCTTTTCAACTTCATTAACAGCAAGGTAATTCCAGCTTGAGTATGAAAATTTCAGGAAATTAAACTCAACTTCACAGCTCTTCACAGGATTCTGAATTTTCAGACTGGTATATTGCACAGAATTTCATATTCAAATTCCTGAATTCGTAAAGGACTTAAAAGGCTGAATTACCATTTATTCCGCATCATATAGGACTAAACTCAAATTTCTTCCTTGTTTAGATGTTGCTTCTAATTTTTTTTAAACACTTTGGCACACAATTCAGCAAGCTCTTAATCTGCTCTTGTAGCTATCCTTTTAAAGTAACACAAATAGCATAGATGAAAGTTTGTTCCATGTGAGCTTGAAAATTCTACAGATTGTGCTAAATTCCAGCATGACCAACAATTGAAATGATAACACTTTCAACTAAGAAGTCTCTAACATGCTTCAATTTGTTTTTCAGATTGGCACAATTTTGCACAGATTGCTAATTCCAAATTGGCACAAAACTGCCATTTCCCTGCAAATCTGCACTTCCTGAATTTCTGCACAATATGTATTTCTATCATTCCAGCACCCTTAATTTCTGCATTTCAGTTTTTGAAATCAGATTCCATTTACTTAAGACAACTTCCAGCAGCAAGTTGCTTGAAACTCTATATTCAGCAGGAATTTAAAGAGTTTTAGCTCCCAGAATTCTTCATTCCTGCATTTACATCTAACAATAGCCCTCAAATTGCTGTCAATGGTCCTATTCTTGTATCTTCTCCTGTTTTGGTAACCAGTGAAACTGGAATCTATAAACCAGAATTCAGACATTCAGGTTTGCAGAAAAATTCTGCATTCTTTCTCCATTTCTGTTAACTCAGTTTCTCTTTTCCAGAAATTTTGATCAATTGGAAAGAAAGGTATTGCAAAGCCTTCCTTAACATCATTATCAGCAAGGTAATTTCAGCTCGGCTAGTGCAGAAGCAGTTAGTATCATTGATATATATATGAACTGGATCTCAAAATTTCAGCTCTGAAATTTTTAGAATTCACAATAGATTAAATCATCAAATCAGCACTATCAAGTTTCCTCTTAGTTAGGTGTAAATCTCACATAGTTTAGAGGTCAGTGCCTAATTAAAGTTGCCAATTCGGTTTTCCCAACTTCATTTCCAGAATTTTGAATTCAATTATCACTGAGTAAACAAGAGATTTATTTAAGTTTCTCATGGATCAGAAAAGTACAGCCAAAACCATAAAAAGTTACAACATAATTCAGTATTTGTACAGTTAAGCTTGGCATTGATCACTTTGCAAGACTGCATTTACAACAGATTCCTGCATCCTCAATAAACATAACAGGTTCAAAATCAGTGAACACATGCAGATTTCAACTACAATCCCATCTCTGTAGAATTTAGCACATCAACATCTTCTTCCCACAATTGTTTCCTAGAGCTTTAAATATATCAACATAGTATCAAGTCTCAAAATCCAAAATAATTGTAGCTTGCTCTTGACATGATAATACTCAAGAAATGGATACATTTAGCATACAATCTTAAGAGCACTTCATTCATAACAACATATTTCAGCATTTACTTTTCTAGAACAGTAGCACCACAACCATAAAATCTTTAAGCATTTAACTCCATTACATCTTCCCAAAACTTCATCTTTAGCTTGAATTTGAATCTCGTCCATTAACAAATGAATCCAAGCATTCAAAAGCTCTATACATCTCCCCCACACTTAATTTTTTTGTCATCTTGCAAAATCTAACTCATCAAGAATTCAACCAATACTCTCAATGAAATAATGACAAGCAAAGATAATAAAGAATTCAAATTCTAGATGAAAATGCTTCAAGAAAATTGTGGAGAAAGAATTTAGAATTTATGATGGAATAAAAATGACAAATATCCTTTCTTTTCATGGATACATATGCTATTATGACTTTGAAAAGAAACTAAGCAAGTTCTAGAGTTTCAATTGTTATAAGTGCATGTCACACACAAAAAATAATAAGGTATAGGCTTAAGGTGGTCCTCTCTAGGTATTTTATTGCAATCAAGCTCAATCAATCAAATTGGAATTCACTACCATTTTAACCAATATCATGTAAGAAAGGCATCCAATCATGTTAAATGACCTAAAATTGATGGTCAAATTTAAGAGACTTTTACCATCTTACAACTATTACTTAGAAAATTCCCATGGTGAATTTTATTCAAATGAAATGCTATATACTAACTAAATGCAAAGTATGAAAGTAAAATGCAAATTGCAAAGTATGGAACTAAAGAATGTATAAAGAATTTATTAAAGAAAAACTAAACACAACATGAATTTAAAATGCAAGAGCAAGCAAGATTGGAACCAACTCCCCTTTAATTCCCGGTAGTTGAAGAAGGTTTAGAAGTAGTAGCCACCCCGGAAGTGGAGTAATCATGGTTCCACTTAAATTCTTATTATTAATCCTTTTTCCCTTCACCATTCTTTCTGGAGGTCTTAATCGGTCCAGTTTTAGCACCCTCTCCGGGAGCTTGTGTTCTCCTACAACATCAATAAAAGAAAATACCTCCCACACGCATGTGGGGTAAAAAGAAAATAGGAGAATATTAGTGTGGGTAAAATATATATCAAGAATTGCATCACAACTAATAAAATCAACAATTGGTACCTCAATAAAATTCTCTGAAAAATTACACAAAATACTCACCTTGTCATCTTAAGAGGTACCTGGAGTGGTGTTTGTTACCTCTTTCTCCTCAAATAAATGCTCAGACTCCAGTTCTGGCGAATGTTCAACTTCATTTAGTGATTCTTGGGTGCTTGGCTCCATAGCACAAGTCCCTACACTTACAACCTCCATTCTTGGTGATTCTTGAGGTAATACTTCCAGTAAGCACTCCCCTACACTTATATCATCTTCTGCAACAATACCTGCATCTTCAACAACATCTAAAGCAACACTATCAGTAGAATCAGAAATCTGAACAACTACATCATCATCACAAATTAAACTAGAAAATTCTTGGGAAGAAATAGATGCAGTGTTAGGCCTGACAAGAGCTCCACAATCCATCTCTTCACTGGCTCTTTGTTTTTATAACTGGTTGATGGATGATGCAATTTGATCTAACTGACTCTAAATATTCTGTATCCTTGCAAATTGTTGCTCTTGATGCTCTCTCATTTGATGCATAACTTCATTGCATTTCCAAACTGACTCTGCAAATTTTTCTTGTACATCCTCATACTGATATTCAGGCGCATATATCCCAGTCTGAGGCTGATAATAATAACTCTGACTCCAATCTCCAAAATGTTGATAATATGGATCCATGGTCACATAAATTTCCTGTTCTTACACTGAAACACTAGCAAATAAAGTCAGAAGATTTAGGAACAAATAAAATCAAACACATGGATATATAATCATGCAGGCAATCAAAACAACAAAATTTCTAGGTTTTCCAAAATAAAAATAATCCTAAAATTACTAAACATTGCATATTATAATGTCCCCGGCAACGGCGCCAAAATTTGATAAGCGTGCAACTGTCACTTACGCTAATCAAATTAATAAATGTATATTCACTGAACCCCTTAATTTTGCAATAACGTTGTAGTAACGAGCCCAGGATCGATCTCTCGAGGAACAAATGATAGGATGTAATCTTAGGATCGTATTTTATTTCTATTTTGGGGTTTTTAATATGTAAATAGGGGTTTAAGCTTGAATCTAAATCTAACAAAAGTAAAGCACAGCGAATAAGAAATTAATCTAAAGCAATAGTAAAACCTAACTAGATGCTAATGATCAAATCATAACGCATTGTCACACTACGTCATAATTAAACCATCAACACACTTAAACTAAATATGAAATTACAAGACACAATTAAATCTAATCTTAAGAATAGAATTAAATAGCAAGACATCAGAAAAACCTAATCTAAAGCACCAATTAAAACCCTAATTTAAACCTATCCACTTAACAATTAACCAAGCACAAATTAAACACAAACTAATCTTCAACAAGGAAAGAAATGCTAGATTACTTGCTAAAACAACTTAACAAACATCAAGAAATCTATTCTAAGCTACAAAACAGTAACAAAATGAACTAAAAAGGTAAACCAATCCATTCTCACAATCAATCTACCAAGCTACACACTCTTGCCGTCACACAAGAGTGCCAAAGTCGAGACCACCCAACTTTGGACCTCAGTGGAGCATCTCAATGGCGTATCAGTTCAAAGAATGTTCAAGAACACCGACGGACCACCCCCGGCGAGCTAAGAACATCCCAAAACCCCAAGAATGGCCGAAATATGAAAATCTGGTCTCTAGATCTGATGGGAAGCTGTGGAACGCGGATGAACGTCGAGTGGAGCTCAGGAACATCGGAAGACCACCTCCAAATGTTACTGATGAGAATCGGAGCTCAGATTTGGAGGAACACCTCCAAATCTGACGTGAACAGAGAAGATGTCACGAGCCAAATTCCACCGGAGAGAACACCCTCCAATGGTTCCAGAAGATCGGGATGATGCCGCCGAGAAGCTCTCCACCGAGATTGAAGCTCAGGAGATTGAAAGGAGAAGGAAAGGTGGTCAGAATCTAGAAAAATCGCCACGGGACGAAGCTGCTGTGCGCTGTGGAGTCGACGAAGAAGCTGGGTACTGTAGCTTCTCATTTAAATCAGATCTGGATCTGGAATGGACGGTTGAGATGATTCCGGGCTAAATCAACGGTGAAAAGTCATCCAAAATCTTATCCGAAGGTACTGATGTTGATATAGGGTCTGGATCTACCCTCCCGTAGGTCGGATCGATCAGATCATCACTGGATGGCCTAGATCCTCCTAGTCTTCAATAAACGGTCCAGATTAAGTCGGGCTGGATCAATAGCTAGATGAACTCAGATCTGCATCAAAACTTCTGGATCTTCATCAACGGCTCAGATCAGCTCCCCATTAAGTTGGATCGGTCAGATCTTCAACAGATGGTCCGGATCTGTCCTATTCTTGATGAACGGCCCATAATGCTCAATGGCTAGATCTTCTCGTTTGAACTCCGATTGGAGCCCAATTTCGGTCCAAATAGATCCAAATCCAAGATCCTTTGATGCCTACAAAATAAGAATCAAATATTAGCATCAAATAATATAAAAATAAAGTAATTTGCAATTAAGTCCAAAAATACACACAATGTACAAAATGTGATGTAACCATGATTTTAACCTATGAAATCAAATCAAACCATGCATATATGAATCAAAATAATGCAGTAAAATCATGGTTATCACTTCCTCCGCTCAGTACTGTTCGAGCGTGCTTCCTCCGCTCAGCGATAGTCGATCGGGGTCCTTAAGGAGTGACCGACCTAGCTTCTTTAAGGGGAACAGAGATTTTAAACCCCTAACAGTTGGCAATGCTCTCTCCGCTCGACAATAGTCAACTAGGATATCTTGAGAAGAGACTGGTTTGGCTCTCGTCAAAATAGTTGGAGACTATAGACTCCGAGCAGAACCAAATTCGCAAGGAAGCATATTCCTTATTAAAGCTCAGATTCGCTCGGGAATAGCAGCCTGATCGAATTATCTTGATGCCTTGGTTTTCAGATATTAATTCAAATTCGCTTGGGAGTACATTCCCAACCAAAATATCTCAACCTTCTGGCCTTCAGATATTAATTTAGGTTCGCTCGGGAGTACATTCCCGACCGAAATATATCAACCTTCTGGCCTTTAGATATTAATTCAGGTTCGCTCGGGAGTACATTCCCGACCAAAATATATCAACCTTCTAGCCTTCAGATATTATTTCAAGTTCACTTGGGAGTACATTCCCAACCGAAATATATCAACCTTCTGGCATTTAGATATTAATTCAGGTTCGCTCGGGAGTACATTCCCGACTGAAATATATCAACCTTCTGGCCTTCGGATATTAATTCAGGTTCACTCGGGAGTATATTCCTGACCAAAATATATCAACCTTCTGGCCTTTAGATATTAATTGAGGCTCGCTCAAGAGTACATTCTCGACCGAAATATATCAACCTTCTGGCCTTCAGATATTATTTCAAAATTGCTCAGGAGTACATTCCCGATCGAAATATATCAACCCTCCGGCCTTCAGATATTAATTCAGGTTCGCTCGGGAAGTACATTCCCAACCAAAATATATCAACCTTCTGGCCTTCAGATATTAATGCATATTCGCTCGAGAGTACATTCCCGACCAAAATACACCAGCACTTTGATCTTCGGGCATCGATTCAAATCCACTCAGATATACACTTTGATCTTCGGCCTTCAGATATATTGTTGGTGCGGGAAGCATCCGACGATCGAACTCGTGTTTTGATAACGGCAAAGAATTCAAAGTTAAGATGTTTTGTAGTCTAACAAGTCTACTTGAGGATTTCAGGAAAGTCCTAGCTGCGGTTAGGCAAAGGGAAAACCCTAGGGAGCGGTAACCCTAGGTCATAGGGGGTGGTAACCCTATGCGGAAAGTCTTGGCAGGTCGATGGCTTCAGGCAAAAGTCCTAGGGGGTGGTAACCCTAGGTGAAAAGTCCTGGTGTCGCGAACCAGGTGAAAGACTGGACTAGCCGGGGAAGCGGATGTCCAGCAGAAAGTCCGGAAGCATCGAGTGCTGAGCAAAAGTCCAGTCGATCTGGAGGATCGACTAGCAACAGGTAAATCTCCTGAGTGGAGTAGGTGAGGACGCGTTCCCCGTAGAGGGAACAGTAGGCGTCGGGTCGACCTAGGGTTTCCAGTCGGAAACCCGAAGTCAGACTCGGACAGTCCGGAGACTGTCTATACTTCATTTATCATGTTTATTGTGCTAACTTTGTGTTGCAGGATATTGTTTGGGACTAACGTATCTTGCAGGTGCAAAGGAGCAACCTAAAGCCTCGGATGAACAGTGTCTGAGGCGCCTCCATGGAGCTTGGAGGCACCTCGGGTGCAAAAGCTGAGCTGGCTGTGAAAGTTCATCGAAGGCACCTTGAAGGGAGTATAAGGCGCCTTCAGCAGGGTATAAGGCGCCTCCAAGGGATGAAGTTCGACCAGTTCAGATCTGATCCACGCGGAAGACTAGGCAGCATGGAGGCGCCTTGAACAGCCTTCAAGGCGCCTTGAACGCCCTTTATAAGGGGGTTTCGACCAACACTTCAAGTAATCAAGTTTGAGACTTTCCTTCTTCAACGTGCTGCTAACAAAATCATTCCGAAGTGCTGCTACAACATTCCGACAACCCGGAGCTCCGCTTTCTTCTTCTTTAAGTTGTCGGTATAACTTTTATTATAATACTTTCTTTGTAAGAAGCTTGTAATTCTTATCAAGATTATAGTTGTTGCCCACCGGAAGCGATCAAGGATCGCGGGCCTTCGAGTAGAAGTCGCCTTAGGCTCCGAACGAAGTAATTCCCTGTGTCTCTGTGATTGATTGTTTTATTCCCCTGCTTATTACTCCGATAATTCGTTAGATTTCCGATAATCGTACAAAATAGCCACGAGCGCTATTCACCCCCCCCCCCTCTAGCGCGTCTCGATCCAACAACCGCGACACTCTAATTTTTGTATGGGGAGAGTAAATTTGCTTGGACCGGGAAAATCAGTCAGAAGCCTCATAAAATTCACTCGGGATATGAAACTCGACCAAAGTGTAGGAGTGGATAGAATTCTTTATATCAACATGACTTACTCCAAAGGTGTACAACCCATGAGAGACAAAACAGGAACAGATTTGAGAAGGGAGGAGTGTCAGGAGATATTGAACAATAAAATAGAAACAACTCCAAGGATTAATAACCTTAATGGAAGACGTGTGAACAAATAAGTGTCACCTATCGAATATGCACTTGCCATACATACATACAAATAATTGCTCTGAATCTTCATTTCTGATACTATAATTACCACATAGTTGCTTTAGAAATTTGCAAGTATACTTACCATAGTCTGAAATATGTATATACACCAATTCACAAGTCAGCAATATCTTTTATAGTGCAAGGCTAACCGAATGAGTGAAAATAAATGCCCATAGTTTATCCCCCAACAAGTTCATCCACACAAGATTTACTTAGAACTACTGATGAGATGCTTGGGCAACTCTTTATTGAGCCACCGACGATCTACAAATTGAGGAGGAGGTTTTTGAGGTAAAAACCCCCCTTCTCGTAACTATTTAAGAACCCCATCAGCAAAATGAGTTAGAGTCCCTATGATGCGGCTGACAAACTCACTCTTTAAATCAGAAGAAGTTTAGTATTGTCGGCGTTGGATCTCCCAGTGCTCCTCTTCACTCACCTTGTAGGCTTGTAGTTCTAAGACAAGACGCTTTGATTCCTCCTCGAAATTGGCCTTTCCCGTCTTTGGACGTTCTAGCTCTCCGGTAGGGAAATCTATTTCTGAATCTTGAGCTTTTAGCTTCTCTTGTAGTTGTAATAGCTCAAAGTTTTGAGAAGCTAGCTCTTGAGCTGAGTCTGGAGACCTGGTATATGAAGCCCGAAAATGCTCTAAAATAGAAGATCTGAGGGTATCATCTAAAATAGCCTTGTCTTCCATGGCTGAGTCAACACTCAAGCGAGAAGATAGACTCTGTATTTGAAACTCTAAAGTCTTCTTCTCTTCTTCTCTAACCCCTAGCATCTGGCGATGATTCTGTAAGTCCCTCTCTAAAAGGGTTATCTGATGAGCTTGAGAACTTATCTTCTCCTGAAGTTGGGTGACTTCATTGCTCAGAGTGGGGGAAGCTACCTTTAGGGTCCTTACCTGATTTTTCAGATCCCTGTTTTCCCTCTCTAACTCTGCGGCTAAATTACCCATGTACAAGCTCAAGGCGCAAAACTGAATAGAGCAATAATATGGTTATAAGTTATAGACACAAAATAAAGAACACATTTAGAATACTTACAACAATGGCCTGATGATTATAGTTATCAACCTGATCGAAAATATTTTTTCCCTGCATGGAACTCTGACTCTGTAGCCAAGAGGTGGCCAGGGAATCTTTCAACTGAAGGAACCCATAAGAAGAAGGAGCATGATTTTGTCCCAGTAAAGAAGGCAAGCCTTGGGCTTGCCTGAAAAGAACTTGAGGAGGAGTAGGGACAGAGGGCCTGGCGGAGGAAGAAGATAATGAACTTGGACGAGGAAAGGAGAGACCAACACTAGAATTAATGGGAGGTTGATAACTATGATTTTGGCTATATTATCTTGATTCATAATGCATGTTTTTAATGATATTTTCATAGTTTAAAGTCATATTTACTCTATATTTCATAATTTCATTCTATCTTGGACTTAATTGCAAATTAACCTATTATCATGGTATTTGATGTTAATATTTGTTTATTATTTTGCAGGCATCAAAAAGGTCATGGATCCGATCAGATCAGGCCACATTTTGGCTCAAATCAAGGGCTAATTAAGTCGATCAAGTCTTGGAGTATTTTGAACCATCCATTGAAGATCAGAGAGATCTGAGCCATCCGTATAGGATCTGGTCCATCCAAGCTACGAGGAAGCACATCACAGCTGTAGATGAAGATCCAAGGGTTTTGATCCAGATCTGAGTTCATCCAGCCGTTGATCAAGCCCAGAAATAATCTGGACCGTCCGATCAGATGTGAGGATGATTTAAATGTTGAGAAGCTACAGTGCACAGATGGGCTCGGTCACGATTTTCTTCTACAGTGTCTTCGTCTTCTTCACGCGATCCGCAACTCCCGTTCTCCACTTCAGATCCAGATGTTAGCGTTCTTCACCGGCAGAGATTCCTGAGCTCTGGCATTCATCGTCCGAGGGTACAGAGAGCGGCAGAGGCGTTCCCAGTCCACGAGTTGATTTTGATTCACATTCGAATCATAGGCGAGAGGCGTTCCCAGATATGTGATCTCCATCAGCATCGAAGCTCAAGGGTGTTCCCAGAAGCTTCCGATCGTATTCCCGATTGTCACTCCATCAGCATCTCTAGCCAATCTGATCAATCGGGTGAGTGAAGCATCTTCCAGATTCAACCTCTGTTTTCTTTGTGCAATATGGATTTCGCTCGGGTGTGAGCTAGAAGGGTGTTCTTTGAGGCTATGATCATCCGGATGGATTAGTTGGAAGCTCAAGATTCAAAGTCATTTGCCGAAGGGTGTTTTCAACGGTAATTCTGTAGAGACAGCAGGGAGAAGAAGGTTTGAGGCAAGGATATGTTGTATGTGGAACGTTTAGGGTTTTTGTTTTCTTTATCTTGTCTTTGAATTGTGTTCTTCATCTGGCTCAGATCTGAAGATCTGATTTCTTTACCTTACAATTTCTGCATTTGTTTTAGAATTCTGCAATTCCTGTTCTGTTTTCTTACTTGCTATCCGATTCTTTTAATTTCTGCAATTCCAATTCAGTTTAGGTTTGTAATGGTTTAGCAATCTGTTCTTGAACTTTAACTAGTCTAGCATACACTAGTTGGAGTCAATGTGCATGTCGAACTTGAATAAGATCTGAAATTTGATAAACTACATTTATAAGTTTAATTTGTATTTGTTCATTGTAAGATTGAGCCCAGTTTCAATTCGTGAATTTAGGAAATACTTGTTTGATTCATTGGATGTTGAGGTGGCTGTTAATGAGCTTGGTTGGTGAATGAATCACTTAAACTCTTCATTGTTTACCCTAGTAGTATGCGATTGATTGTTAGTAAGAAGTGAAGACTTGTGCTTGAGTGTAATTTGATTATGATGGTGAATGGATTGTTAATTTTGGATTGTAAATGTATTGAGTTCTTGATTCAAATTGCTTCTGAGAAGGTGAGTGTAGAATGCTTGGAATACTTTGTTACTGTGACTTTAAATAGAAGGTATATTAATTGATTCATTTGATTAGATGAAACTTTAGAATCCGAATTTAATTGTTGGCAACTTGATGAAGGGAAGTTTAATCATGTTCATATGAGAATAAATTTTCATTGATTCTGTTCTTGAATGCATTAGATGAGACAAATTGAATTATAAGTCAAATAATGTATTTAATTGACCTTGATGATGATTTTGTCCCAGTAAAGAAGGCAAGCCTTGGGCTTGCCTGAAAATAACTTGAGGAGGAGTAGGGACAGAGGGCCTGGCGGAGGAAGAAGATAATGAACTTGGATGAGGAAAGGAGAGACCAACACTAGAAGTAATGGGAGGTCTTGGTACAGCAGTAGGGATAGTAGGAGGTAAAACAGAAGGCACAGAACCAATAGTTGGGCCAGTGATAACATCTTGGGGGGCATAACTAGAAGATCTTTTACAAGAGGTCCTTCTAGCTCTCACTATAGGAAGAGAAGAAGAGGAAATCTGGGAAGGCGAAGAAGACATTGATACGGCCGGAGTTGGCCCAGAAGCAAGAACAACTGGAGGAACTGTAGGAGTCAGTAAAATAGGTCGCATCATGTTAAGGGCAAAATTGTGATGAAGATGACTATAAGGCATCGGCTCCTTACCTCTCCCATGAGAAATCTCGGAGGGAACAATGGGGAGTTGTTCAACCTCGGCGATGATGATCGGAGTCAAACTGTTCTTTAGGATATGAGTCCTTTTGCATCGAGCGATGAAAGGATTATCTTCCTCAGAGGATTCAGAGGATTCTAGGGTTACCTCTGGGGCTACTTCGATAGAAGGAAGCAAACCGAGAGATGAAGTGGTGGGATTG
Source organism: Zingiber officinale (assembly GCF_018446385.1). Lineage (NCBI taxonomy): Eukaryota > Viridiplantae > Streptophyta > Magnoliopsida > Zingiberales > Zingiberaceae > Zingiber > Zingiber officinale. The sequence goes on along the minus strand of NC_056006.1, from coordinate 15,835,846 downwards.
AGGTGACGATTCTTCAATAAGTCAGCTCCCAATTTAGCTAAAGATGATTTATCCAGCTCAGGGTTTCTGTACATGAGGGATGGAAGGACGACATCAACTAGAAAAGGTAAAAATTATAAATTTAAGGAAGAAGGCAATTTAAAGATGACGAATGATCAGGGGGAAAAGTATATAATTTACCAAAAGGAGCCTCCAATTCTATATCGGTAGAGCTTATTCCAAAGATAAATAACAGACCTTCAACAACTAGTGATGGTAAATAGAATTTGGCCCCTTTTAATTTCGACATAAACGCATAAAAGGTCAAGTCAATAGTATCATCCTTTGGATTTGGAAGAGCAGGAAGAGTCTGTTGCCAAGTGATAGGATATGGAGGAGGAGAAGGGAGGTGCAAAAAGAAAAATTGTTGTCTTCATTCCGCTTGTGTTGGGATTCTATTGAATAAGATAGCCTTGGGATGACTTTGGAACTTAAAGAGACTATCTTCTACTTGATGAAGAATAAAAAATTGGTAGAACAAACAAAGAGAGGGAGGAAAGTCAAGAAATTGGGAAACAACAACAAAGGCAGATAATATAGAGAAAGATTGAGGAATGAGTTGATTCAGGGGTACGTTAAAATATTGACTTACGGCGACGAAGAAAGGGTGGAGAGGAAGTCGGAATCCTGATAGTGTCTGTTCCCAAAATATAGTGACACTCCCTTGAGGAGGAAGATGTGGGCGGTCCTCTGGAGAAGGAAGGACCAAATAGGAGGGGAATCCATAATCCAAGCACGTCACATAAACTTTCGATTCACTGGCACTGGAGGAGCAATGGGTGAACCACTCATGGGAGGAAGAAGAAGAGGCCATCATGAACAGAGGAGCAAGAGGAGAGGAAGAATCGCAAATGGAACAGAGAAAGAAGGAATGTGGCAGAGGAGGAAGATGACAGGATGAACCCTGGATTCATCTCTAAAACCCTCAATGTGATTATCGAGAAGGGTAAATAGCGGATAGGGAAAAAAGCAAGAATGAAAGGATCGACGGTGAACCATTAGATAGATGGCCAAAATATTAGGTATACAAAAATAAGTACGCCTGCATTAATAACCATGAGGGTGGCATTCCCGAAGTATAAGTTCAAACTGAAAAAGAGGCAAGATCCTGAGGGAAGGTATGATCAATCTTTTTGAAATCCCCTTAATCTCTAAGCTGGGGAAGCTCAGATTCATCGAGTGTATAAAATAAAAAGCAGATAAATATGTTCAGCAAAGGTCGACCGAGAATAGGTTCGCCCTATCCGAGAATAGGCTTGCCCTGTCACCACAGGCTGAGCAGAATAAAATAGTCAAATGATTAAGCTCCCAAGAAATACATGCGTCCAACTCATCCGGTCGGACAGGCCGAGTCAATAAGCTCACCCTGTCATTATATACCGGACGAGAAGTAACCAACCTTTGATGATAAGGGAAGCCGGGAGGATTCTGCCCGGCTCTCATGTACAAAGAGGATAACTAGTGTCAAGGGGAAAAACATATGTAAGTGCACGGGGCTACTCTAGACTAAGCAAACATATAGTGAATATACCCTGTCCCTCACAAGGTGACCAAATCTATGAAAAGAAGAAAAACATATATATAGACTAAGTTATATAGTCATCAATGATAGGACTAAGCGGTTAGGGTGGGTCGATCAGGATCTTAATTTACATATGTATGATCACACAATTATTCGTTCAATCCCCATAAATGTATACGTGAAGAAGATGGACAAACATTCAGAAAATATAATTAATTAAAGGAAAGTAAAGTGAGTTATATCAAATCCAAAAGAGAAGTTAGTGTGGGTTCATCATAGAGAAAGGGCCTGCGGAAAGAGAGAATTTCAATATGTTAACAACTATAGCAACTGGGGAAACAAGCCATGAGGACGATCCTTTAGTAATTTCCTCCGATCAGGAAAGCTGGAGGGAGGATCAGACACCAATACTTTTAATTCCTTTAGCTCTCTCACTCCCCCCCCCCCAATCAAGTGTGTAATTCACAGTCCGTATAAGAGAATCAGCAACAGGAACGAGGAAAGTAGAAGACTTAAGATACTCCTTCTTCTTCTCAAAGTGGGTATCCTCGCCAGCTTTATAATCTGTCAATTCTTCCTGAGAAGCCCTCAAAGTAGCCTCTTTAAGGTTCAAAGTAGATAATTATTCATCCAATGTGCTTGCGTGGGTATCCTTTAATGACTGTAGTTGGGAGGACAATTGAGCAATTTCAGAGGTATACTTCTCCAACTTGGAAGAGAGCTCATCACCACGGGCATTGGCTGATAGCAACTGAGACTGAAGACTCTCCACATCATCCTTGTACTGGTGGGATTGCTCAATCTCAGTTTTAAGTGACTGGCGGGTCTCTTCCAATTGGGCAGACAAAGTCTTTATCTTTTCGGCCACCTGGTCGGGAGATAACTCTGAGAGCTGTTTCTTCAGCACCGCATTTTCTTGGATTAAGGTGTGTAGCAGATGGGCTACGCTCATGTTATATATCCAACGCTGTAGAACAATGAACATTAAGATGATACTTAAGAAAATAGGATCGTAAAGGGAAATAAGGGTCCCTTCATCTCCTCGTGAGAGAATTTATTAGCAACTTCGGAGCGATTGATTCCTTCAATTAATTGTCACACCTCCTCCCAAGCTGTAGTGAAAGACCTTCCCAAGAATATAAGTAGAGTAATAGTAAGGGAAGAAGTGGAAGACAAAGTAGTATGAATCGAAGGGGGACAGAAAATAAGGTATGGTGAGTTGTGGAGGGTGCAAGGTCATTTGTTTAGGAAAATTCATAAAAAAAGGCAAGCGAAGAACTACCACCGGGAATAGGTATGGTTGCATAGGAAGAAGGAACAAGAGTAGGATAAAGGGCCGAGAGAGGGAGATCAGGAGAAGGAGGAGCAACATCTACGGGGGGAAGCTCTTCAGAATGGGAAACAGATTTTTGTTTTGGGGACGGAGCAAGGGTCAGTTTACGTCTCTTCTTGGTAGGGGCTTCTTCAGGGGATTCCTCCGTAGCCAACGGAGAGGTAAGTTCAACGATTGGAGGAAGAGTAGGAGAACTCCCTTCTAGAGCTGCATCCTGAGAACTAGAAGCACCCTCTATACTAGCAGGGGATTCAGGGAGAGAAGGTTGATTCAATGCCGTGAAGAGTTCTCGCTCCTTAGCTTTAACTGTTTCCTCTGCCAGACACAATTGCTCATCAATCGTAGCTTCAAATAGAGCATCCACTACATAAAGTGAAAAATATCTTAGTTAGTAAAAAAGGATTTTAATATATAAAGGATAACTTACCCAGAGAGCCATGAAGCCCTATTTTGATAGGGCTCAATCCGAAAAGATAGAGGAGGTCGTCGTAAATCCATTTGTGAATAAACAAGCAACAACCTGATAGCTTTTTCGAATAAGTAGTAAAGGAAGGATCTCTATGCAATTCCTTCACGTCAGGAAGAGAGGGAAGAGACGATTTCCAAGAAGAAGACCAAGGGATGGGTTCAGGGAATTTCACAAAGAAGAAGCGTGATTTCCATCCCTTGATAGAAGATGGCATATCCTTGAAGAAGGTCATTTTGGGCCTGGATTGGAATAGGAAAACACCAGGATTTGACTTTTTAGAATAAAAAAACATAAAAAAGTTCTGAGGAGTGGGAGGAATATCAAAGAGACGAAAAAGCATGAACAGACCACCAAGATAATGGAAAGCATTTGGGGAGAATTGTTACAAGGGGATATCAAAGTATTGACTTATCTCTATCAGAAATGGGGGAATGGGAAAATGCAAACTGGCTGTTATTTGATCTTTGAAGAAGGTTACGTGATTGGAAGGAGGGAGATGAGGGTGAGAATCAGAGTTAGGAATTACAATGCCATAGTTTTGGGGATCTCATATAAAAACGAAGAGCAGACCGATCAGTTTTACGAAAAACAGAGGAGGTATGGGTGTACCAAGCAGAGAAAGACTCTTCAGCCATGGAATAATGCAAGAGTACAAGAAAAACAACTTATTGAAGATTTGAGAAGGAGAAGTTACACAGGGGGACGGGAGAAGAAAGAAGGTCTGCAGAAACTACGAAAAGCCCAAGCAGTAGTATCAACAAAGAGCTTGAGGAAGGAGATGAAGAGGTAAGAACACAAAAGGTTTAGGGGTTTTCGAAAATATTGAGTAACAAGGACCGTCGTTGCATGGGGAAGGTTTTCGCAAAGGGAGTCGTTGATTTACCGAAAAGGAACATGATGAGACATTACTAGAAAGTGTGCGGCTTATTACGTCAGGAAGAAGAAAATAGTAACACGTGTCTAAAATCCCTAAACGGACATTTATGATAGACATAACAGGGCAAATCGTGCTCGGATTAGCGCCGCAGTATCGTACACAGTCGATACTCTCTTTCCATTCAAGGATTTTGAAAATGTTTTCCAAACTATTTTGAAAGTTATATCAAAATATTTTCAAAGTTTAATTTTCAAATTGTTTTCCAAATTTTACTACTTTGAAAAATGTTATTTCTTTTTCTTTAATTTTTCTAACATTCTCAAATTTTATACCTTTTGAAAATCTTATGAAAAGATAGTAGATTTTTGAAAATTATGAAAAGTTTGTAGACTTTTGAAAATATTTTTTCAACTTTATCTTTGGAAATTCTGAACATAAAATTTTAAGACTTTTTTGAAAATCTTTTTCCTAGAAAATCTTTTCATTGAGAATCTTTTTGAAAAACTTATTAACTTATTTTTCTAAGTTCATCTCCCCTAAGTAAATCCTGAAAAAAAAATTTTATCAATTTTTATTTTTGTCTACTTAGCCAAATTTACGTTAACTTGTCTATTGTTATTGTTTTTTATGAATGTCAAAGGAGAAGGATTAGGTGGTTTAAGTTAGCAACAAAATACCAAGCATGCACCAAAATAAGAGTAACTTAAAAACCATGTCATTACTTATTTTTTGCATATTTTTCAATAACTTAACTCAGGTTGTCATTGCATCAAAAAAGGACAGATTGTTGGTGCAATTAGAACAAACGGTCTAACTCAGGTTTTGATGAATTACAAAGTAGGTTAAGTTAGGTTTGTTGTGATCTAACACTTTGACTGAGTATGCAGGAGAAGTCCACCTAGGTCGACGGACCGACTGGATAGCTGGTACAAAGTCCAGATAGGTCGACGAGCTAACAGGATATCTAGCACGAAGCCTAGCTAGGTCTACGGGTCGACCGGATAGCTGGCACGAAGCCCAGCAAGGTCGACGGGTCGATCGAATAGCTGGCACGAAGTCCAACTAGGTCAATGGGTTGACCAAATAGCTAGCAAAAAGTCCAGACAGGTCGACGAGCTGACCAGATGTCTGGTAGAATGGTAAGTAAAAGTAAGTCACTGGAGGAGAGTGACTGTGAGGACGCGTCTCAATTTAGGGATAGTAGGCGTCGGTCCAATTTAGGTCCATTTAGGATCCCTAAACTTAGACCTTTACTAGTACCTGGTCCTGGGAGGACATGAACTAATTACTCTATTCATTATTTGTGCTAACACTTGTCAAGCAGAGTATTTGAACTAACACATTTGTTAAAGAGCAAGAAAACAAGCAGGGAAGTAAAGCTGCCTTCGGTGAACAATGCACGAGGGCGCCCTCCATGGCTATGGAAGGCGCCTCAGTACTGTTCATAGAGGGCGCCCTCCATGGCTATGGGAGGCGCCCTCCGAAGGATAAGTTTTGGAACCAGTCGCTGATAAGTGTCGTTGAGCTCGGGATAGAAGTTGCCTTGTTAGAGGTGCCTCCCATGCTTATGCAAGGCGCCCTGCAAGCCCTTTATAAGGCAGTCTCGAGTAGGCACTTAAACAATAACTACATACGAGCTACTGCGCATTCATTCAAGCCTCCAACTGCTCCTGGTTGTTTCTGTGACTCTACTACGAAGCTGATGAGCCCGACGACTAATCCGAGGAGTTTTGGTCATGCCCAATAAACAAACGGCAACACAGAGGAGCTCTCATTTCGATTCATAAGAGTGTTGGTAACTTTTTATTTGTATTTAATTACTATAAAAGGGCAAGTGCAGTGTGTTTCACTTGACCTAACTTTTCTTGTACTCGATTCTCTCTACTGGGGGTACCAAAAGAGGTTTTTAGTAGATTGCCCATCGTTAGGTCCGTAGGACCTGGGCCTTGGAATAGGAGTCGCCGAAGGCACCAAACAAATCAAAAAAACCACTCGTGTTTTTCTAGTGTTGCTTTCGTATTTATTTTCCGCTGCATGTACTCGTGTTTTCAAAACCAAAAAGAATTATTTTTCAAAACCACGTGATTCAACCCCCCTCTCACGTGTGTCACGATCTAACAAGTGGTATCAGAGCAGGTACCGCTCTAATTGGTGCAACCACCAATCAGGCAAAGGGGGTGAAACTTTTTTTTTTTGTTTTCAGTTTTTCGATATAATCCAAATTGGTACAATTACCTCTTTGGAAGCATTTTATCGTAGCAAACCAATCTGAATTGGTGCAACACCAATTCAGTTTTAATATTTCTTTTTTTATCCTACACTACTAATCCAAGAATAAGTCTTGAGACCCGTTTGTTTCTTTTTCCTTGTGTGTAGAACTCATGGCCCAGAACGAAGGATACAGCAATGTTCATCCTCCCCTGTTCAATGGTGATGACTTCCCATACTGGAAGAAGCGAATGGAGGTCTACCAAAAAATCGACTTCGACCAGTGGTTCAGCGTTATCAGAGGCTACAAGGCTCCAGTCGGCAACTCTGAAAATCCGATGGACCCAAAACAGTGGAACCCGGAGATGAAAAAGAAAGCACTGATAGACTTCAAAGCCCTCAATACACTACAGTGCGGGCTAACTAAGGAGGAACTGAACCGCGTCAGCCCACACCAAAATGCCAAGGAACTGTGGGACAAGCTCATTAAACTGCACGAGGGAACTAGTGACGCTAAGGTAACCAAACGAGACCTCTTCTTGAATAAATTATTTAATATTAAAATACAAGAAGGAGAATCGACGAGTCAACTTCATGTGAGGATAAAGGATATCCTCAACGAGCTTCACACAATCGGCCACCAAATGAAGAACCACGATCTAATAAGGTATACCTTAAACACTTTTCCTCAGAATGTATTGCGAGCATCCATCGTGGATGCCTACAAAATTTTGAAGAATCTTTCAAAGTTAAAGTTAGATGAATTATTTTATGAACTTGAGCTACACGAGCATACTAACGCCAGAACCGAGAAAGGTGTTGCTCTTTTTGCAGATTCCTCCAAAGGAAAATCAAGAGCCAAACCTAAATCTGAAGGTGAGTCTGACCAAGACTCAGAAGACGAAGAACACCTGGTGAATTTGGTAAGAAAAATATTCACGAGGAGAAAGAAGAACTTCAGCAAAAATGACCAACGTAAGATCAACTCCATCACCGAACCCAAGAATATGACCTGCTTCGGATGCAACAAGAAAGGTTACTATAAGAACGAGTGCCCAAAGATGAAGAATGACAAATACAAGACAATCAAAAAGAAGGCACTAGAAGCAACGTGGGGTGAATCATCTTCAGAGGAATTGGATGTCGAAGATCAAAAGCACCGAAGCTACCTCGCGCTGATGGCCCGTGAATCAGAATCAGAGGGTGAATCGGAAGACAGGTCCAAACCCGAATCAAGTCACGAGTTCGCACTCATTTTCAAAGATTCCAAGGAGGAAACCAAGTGGATATTGGATAGTGGTTACTCCAAACACATGACTGGGGATCACACCAAATTCACTGAATTAACCTACAAAAGCCTAGGAACAGTTGCCTTTGGAAACAATGACAAACTCAAGGTAATCGGGATAAGTAATATTGAACACAAAACTGATTTTATTATTAAGAAAGTATTACTTGTTGAAAATCTCAAATACAATCTTCTTAGTATTAGTCAATTGTGTGATTCTGGATATAAGGTTAGGTTCCTATCTTCTGAATGTTTGATTAAGCACTTAGATAACCCTACTATAAGTTTGAAAGGGGTTAGAAAAGACAATATCTATGCAATTAATCTAACCACTTCTTCACTTAAGTGTTACTTAACACAAAAAGAAGAAACCTGGTTATAGCATAGAAGAATGTCACACACCAACTTTAGAAATATAAATAAGTTAAATGGATTAGTTAGAGACTTACTAAAATTACCAAACTTAGACTCAACAATCTGTAATGTCTGCCAACAAGGAAAACAAATAAAATTCACTCACAAACCAACTAATCAACTTCAAACAAATTCAATCCTATAACTATTACACTTAGACTTATTTGATTCCCATGGGGTCAAATCAATAAATAGAAGCCTATATTGTCTAGTAATAATAGATGACTACTCTAGATTCACCTGGGTAAAATTCTTAAAAAAAAAGATGAAACATTTAAAATCTTTACTAATTTTTGCAAATAAGTTGAAAATGAAAAAGATGTAAAACTTAAAAGAATTAGAAGTGACAATGGAGGTGAATTTAAAAATCACAACTTTAACCAATTTTGTCTTGAAAATAGTTATTATCACGAATTTTCATGTCTTAAAACACCTCAACAAAATGGAATAGTAGAAAGAAAAAATAGAATTCTACTTGAAGCCTCTAGGACAATGCTAAATGAATATAACTTACCAAAATACTTTTGGGCAGAAGCTATTAGTACAGCTTGTTATGTACAAAACTGAACCACAATAAATAAAACTCATAATAAAATCTTATTTGAAATATATTATAATAAACAACCTAACATTAAATACTTTAAAGTATTTGGATGTCCAGCCTACGTACTAAATACAAGAGAACACTTAGGAAAATTTACCTCAAAAATAGAAAATGGAATATTTGTAGGATACTCTTTAAACAGTGGAGGTTATAGAATATATAATAAAGTTACACTGAGAATTGAAGAAACCTCAAATGTGAAATTTGAAGAATCCAACCAAAACTTAGAACAAACCCAAATCCAACCAATTGATTTTGTTCAAGATAACACTAGCCAAGGGGGAGCAAATGAAAACCTAATACACGAAGAAGAAGATCAGCTTCAAGTGAATGAATCTCCTAGAACCATATGAGTCAACCCAAATCACCCAATTGACCAAATAATTGGTGATCCAGACCTAAGAGTTCAAACTAGGTCATCCTTCAGAAACCTAAGTCAAATATCCCTAATCTCAAAAATTGAACCCAAAACTATACATGAATCCTTACTTGACCTAGACTGGATCATAGCCATGCAAGAAAAGCTAGCCTAATTTGAGACAAACGAAGTCTGAGACTTAGTACCACCACACAAAAATAAAAAGATAATAGAAACAAAATGGGTATTCACAAATAAATTAAGTGAAACTGGGGAAATTATTAGAAACAAGACTAGACTTGTTGCTAAAGGGTTTAGTCAAGTAGAGGGACTTGACTACGATGAAACATATGCCCTAGTAGCCAGACTTGAGTCTATTAGAATGCTACTTAGCTATGCAGCCCATAAAGGATTTAAACTCTATCAAATTGATGTCAAATCCACCTTTCTAAATGGACTAATAAAAGAAGAAGTCTATGTAGGTCAGCCACCTGGGTTTGAGGATTTAGACCATCTTGACCATGTATTTAAACTAAAGAAAGTCTCATACGGACTTAAGCAAGCATCTAGGGCATGGTATGAAAGGTTGACCTCTTACCTAATTTCCAAAGGATTCAACCAAGGACAAATTGACCTAACCCTATTTGTCAAATCAATCAAAGAAGATATTTTTATAGCCCAAGTTTATATAGATGACATAATTTTTGGGTCAACCAACTCAGAATTTTACAAGAGTTTATAACCCTAATGGAACAAGAATTTGAAATGAGTTTAGTAGCTAAATTAACTTACTTTTTAGGGTTACAAATTAAATAAACAAATGAAGGTAATTACATTTATCAACAAAAATATATTAAGGAATTACTTAAAAAATTCGGAATGGAAAACACTAAAGAAATAAAGATACCTATGGAAACTAACACAACCTTAGATGATGACCCTAATATAAAATCAGTTGACTTAAAATATTATAGGAGTGTCATAGGTAGCCTACTATACTTAACTTCAAGTCAACCTGATATTTTATTTGCAGTTAGTATGCGTGTTAGATATCAAACTTGTGCTAAAGAATCACATTTGACTCAAGTCAAAAGAATTTTTAGATATCTCAAAGGAACATCAAATGTAGGAATTTGGTATCCTAAAACAACCAATTTTAAACTCATAGGCTATTCTAACTCTGATTACACTGGTTGTAAACTGGATCGTAAAAGTACAAGCGGTGGATGTCAGCTACTTGGTCCATCACATGTTAACTAATTTAGTAGAAAGCAACACTGTGTTGCCTTATCTACAACTGAGTCAGAATATATAGCTATAGGAGAATGTGTCGCTCAATTATCATGGATGATGCACACTTTAATTAAACTTTGTAAATACGAAAGTCCTAATTGATAATATCAATTCAATTAATCTAACAAAAAACCCTGTGCGTCATTCCAGAACCAATCACATTAAAATTTGACATCACTTTATTAGGGATCATGTCGCTAAAGGTGATATTGAACTCAAATACATTGAGTCCAAGTCAAACTTAGCTAACATATTCACTAAACCCCTCCCTGAAAGTGAGTTTAGTAACATACGTCGTCAATTAGGAATGTGCTTGATAGACTAGGACTCTTAATTTCAAAATTATTTTCAAAATTTTATTCTAGGGTAAAATTCTTTATTTATGTTTTCTCAAAATTTTCTATTCTTAGGTTTTTCAAAATTAGTTTTAGCCTTAGTCTAGATCAAATACTTAGAATACATGTTCCTATAGATCTAAGACTTGAGCATCTCACCAACACATTATGACTACCTTGTTTGTGTACTGCTGAATCTAAAAAGGGGTGAGATGCATAGGAAAATTGTTTGGACTTAAGATGCTTATATCAATGCATAAACATAAGTCTGGGCGTTAAATATCAAGTTAATATTAATCCGGTTAAGTTGTTCAGTTTAGTCAAACACTAATTGAATGAATTAACTTAACCTGACTAACTAAGTGAAAACTGCTATTTCTGATAATTAGTAAGTAACTAATGGTTAGATAGTTAAAGATACTTTCTAGTTGTTTTATTTTTAAAAAATAATGTCAGGTTCAGAGGGAGGATTACTATTTTAAATATTTTACAAATCTACCTTTGAAAACTGCTTTCAATTTTAAACTAAATTGCTATCGTTAAAGTTTTCTTTTACTTTCTTAACCTTAATTAACAGTTTTAAAGAGAGTTTTAAAATCAGTTTGACAAGTGTTTAAGTTTTTTTTAAAAAAATATTTTTGAAAACATCTTGGCATAGTTTTCAAAAGGTTTTCTTACTTAACAATTTTATCATTTTATTTTTGAAAATTTTAAATTTTTTAAAAGACATTTTTTTTTTAAAACATCCCTTATATCTTTCTCAAAATGCAATTTTTGAAAATGTTTTCCAAACTATTTTGAAAGTTATATCAAAATATTTTCAAAGTTTAATTTTCAAATTGTTTTCCAAATTTTACTACTTTGAAAAATGTTATTTCTTTTTCTTTAATTTTTCTAACATTCTCAAATTTTATACCTTTCAAAAATCTTATGAAAAGATAGTAGATTTTTGAAAATTATCAAAAGTTTGTAGACTTTTGAAAATATTTTTTCAACTTTATCTTTGGAAATTCTGATCATAAAATTTTAAGACTTTTTTGAAAATCTTTTTCCTAGAAAATCTTTTCATTGAGAATCTTTTTGAAAAACTTATTAACTTATTTTTCTAAGTTCATCTCCCCTAAGTAAATCCTGAAAATTCTCTGTTATCAATTTTTTTTTGGTTACTTAGCCAAATTTACGTTAATTTGTCTATTGTTATTGTTTTTGCTGAATTTCAAAGGAGAAGGGTTAGGTGGTTTAAGTTAGCAACAAAATACCAAGCATACACAAAAATAAGACTAACTTAAAAACCATGTCATTACTTATTTTTTGCATATTTTTCAATAACTTAACTCAAGTTGTCATTGCATCAAAAAAGGAGAGATTGTTGGTGCAGTTAGCACTAACGGTCTAACTCAAGTTTTGATGAATGACAAAGTAGGTTAAGTTAGGTTTGTTGTGATCTAACACTTTGACTGAGTATGCAGGAGAAGTCCAGCTAGGTCGACGGACCGACTGGATAGCTGGTACAAAGTCCAGATAGGTCGACGGCTGACAGGATATCTGGCACGAAGCCTAGCTAGGTCTACGGGTCGACCGGATAGCTTGCATGAAGCCCAGCTAGGTCGACGGGTCGATCGAATAACTGGCACGAAGTCCAACTAGGTCAATGAGTTGACCGAATAGCTAGTAAGAAGTCCAGACAGGTCGACGAGCTGACCGGATGTCTGGCAGAATGGTAAGTAAAGGTAAGTCACTAGAGGAGAGTGACTGTGAGGACGCGTCCCAGTTTAGGGATAGTAGGTGTCGGTCCAATTTAGGTCCATTTAGGATCCCTAAACTTAGACCTTTACCAGTACCTGGTCCTGGGAGGACATGAACTAATTACTCTATTCATTATTTGTGTTAACACTTGTCAAGTAGAGTATTTGAACTAACACATTTGTTACAGAGCAAGAAAACAAGAAGGGAAGTAAAGCTGCCTTCGATGAACAGTGCACGAGGGCGCCCTCCATGGCTATGGAAGGAGCCTCAGTACTGTTCATAGAGGGCGCCCTCCATGGCTATGGGAGGCGCCCTCCGAAGGATAAGTTTTGGAACCAGTCACTGATAAGTGTCGTTGAGCTCGGGATAGAAGTTGCCTTGTTAGAGGTGCCTCCCATGCTTATGGGAGGCGCCCTGCAAGCCCTTTATAAGGCAGTCTCGAGTAGGCACTTAAACAACAACTACATATGAGATACTGTGCGTTCATTCAAGCCTCCAACTGCTCTCGGTTGTTACTACGACTCTACTACGAAGCTACTGAGCTCGATGACTAATCCGAGGAGTTCCGATTACGCCCAGCAGACAGATGCCAACACAGAGGAGCTCTCATTTCGATCCATAAGAGTGTTGGTAACTTTTTATTTGTACTTAATTACTATAAAAGGGCAAGTGCAGTGTGTTGCACTTGACCTAACTTTTCTTGTACTAGATTCTCTCTGTCGGGGGTACCGAAAGAGGTTTTTAGTGGACTGCCCATCGATAGGTCGCGGGACCTGGGCCTTGGTGTAGGAGTCGCCAAAGGCTCCGAACCAAGTAAAAAATCGTTCGTGTTTTTCTGGTGTTACTTTCATATTTACTTTCCGCTGCATGTACTCGTGTTTTCAAAACCGAAAAGAATTGGTTTTCAAAATCACATGATTCACCCCCCCCCCCTCACGTACGTCACGATCCAACAACAAGGAACCTGGTTGAAGAGTCATCCTTGTCTTCAGCGTCGTCCAGAAATAATCCCTATGGAAGAAGATGCAGCGGAAGAAAAGGAAGGTCTTCCAAGGGGCTTAAGGGTGACGGTGCCGAAAAGAGGGGCTTAGGGGTGACGGCGCCGAAAAGCTTTAAGTCAATGGGAACCTCTGCAGCACGAGCTACAGCACCAACATGGTGGTGCTCAGCACAGTGTTGTTCAACGACGAGCTCAGCTGCGGCTCCTGCTACGAGTTACAGTGCGCCGATGACCCCCAGTCGTGCCTCCCCGACTCCATCATCATCACCGCCACCAACTTCTGCCCTCCAACCTACGACCACCCCAGCGACAATGGTAGCTGGTGCAACCCCCCGCACCCGCACTTCGACCTCGCCCAGCCGGCGTTCCTCCATATCGGGCAGTACCGCGCCGGCATCGTCCCTGTCTCCTTCCGCAGGTGCTCCATTCGCCGTTTAACATTAGAGGGTTTGTCGGAAGTTGGCTCAATGAAACTCCTCCCATGCCTATGCTTTAATAGTAGATGACAGAAAAAAATTATAAAGAAAGAGGCATCTAAGAGAGCCCCTTGCACGGAGTATATACTTGGATCTTTATCTACGTGAGAAGGATAGATACTATAGAGATCATGGGAAGGTAGGAAAAAATATCATGGAAAAGTCAGGATCACGACCCATATCTATTTGTGGTCTGACGATCTCGACTAGAAGAAGGCTCGGCCTAATGACTCAATAACTCAACAGTGTGACAAGTCATACTATCTCGATAGTTTAGACCTTCAACTGTGTATCTTTATTTACCTCCTTTCATATTTGTGGGGACCGGCTCTAGAAGGGTCACTGATGTGATGGTTCCATATTTTTTTTTCGATAGTTTAGACCTTGAATCAACTCGGACTCACTTAACCGCTCAGGGTGGGCCATGTAGGTGCATCTTACTAACCTGGATTAGTCGAATATTGACGGTATCATATAGAATTACAATAAAACAGAAAAAATTAAAAAAAAAATAAAATAATAGAGTTCTAGTAACACTGACTGTTGGATGTCAACAACGGTAGCTCTGTCAATAAGGAACCGCGGTCTTATGATAATTATAATTTCTTTTAAACAAATTTGTCCTTTCTTCGATGGTTTTTAAAGGTTTGAATAGATGATTGTTTCCCATGATACAATAGCTAGATCATCTCTAGTAAAATAACTAAGCAGAAAAAAATATAAGTAGAACTACTCATAAAAAAATAGAAAAATATGAGTAGAATTATGCCAAAAATATATATCTATATACCAACTTGCTTAATTTTTTCTAACTACTCCACACTTTCAACAAAAATAGTGATTAGGGATTGTCCAATATAATCTTCAGCATGTTGTTGGTACTTGGTAGAAAGGATCAGAACAGGGGACAAGCTCAATCATTATAGTGTTGCTAAATTGGTCAACACAATTTTTTTTTTTCTAATGACAAGAAATTGAAAGATTCTTCAATCCATAACCTATGGATTCCAATTAGATCACTTCTGTAGTGCTACTCAGTAAGCATTGTCTTAAGCTGTCCAAATGTAAATAAGGCGTATACTTACTTTCACACTACCATATACATTATCGAAGGGTCCACTACGTATGTTCATATTAAATATAAATAATAATATAATAAGAGATAGTGTCTAATGACTATCTCTGAAGTTTTCCTTCAATAGGTATAATCAGACTTTTCTCTAATATTTTTATTTTTAACTTATCCATCCTGAGATGTCTACATATTCATCTTAATATTCTTATATCTGTAATTCTCATCTTCTGCTCATGTCATAGTCTAATATTCAACTCCATATAATATAATTAGTTTAATCGTATTTTTATAAAACTTACCTTTAAATTTTAGAAGTATTTTATGACCGCAAAGAACATGTGGTGATATCTTCTATTTCAATCATCTTGCTTTTTATTTAAGTTATTTTTTTTAATCTCACAATCTTTTTACAAAATTAATTCTAAATACTTAAAGCTCCCAATCACTCAACTAGTTCATTTCTTACCTTAACAATTACCTCATTATATCTAATATTGGTAAACTAAATTTTAAATATTTTATTTTTATTCTACTAAGCCTAAAACATTTCACTTTTAGGATACGTTTGGTAGGGTGTAATCTATGTTGTAATGTAATCCTGATTATATTACAAGGTTGATTATTTTGTTTGGTTTCATTTTTAACTTGTAATGTAATGTAATCTGGATTACAAAATATAATGAAGTTTTGTAATCTGGATTACAAAGCAAATACTATGTAAGTCGATTGCATTACGAGGTCGCCATTTAGCCATAATTTGAATGTCAAATATACCCCTAGTCCGCCACCGCCCATCGCCCACCATCGCCCGTCGCCACCCCCCGTCACCCGCCCCCACCGTCGACCGCTGCCCGCCATCGGTCGCCGCCACCATCGCAGGCCTTTGCGCCGCCAATGATCGACGATGGTCGCCGCAAGCTCCGGCATAGGTGTAGCAGACGCTGATAGAGGTCGCAGGATATTTTTATCATTTTATAATAATACGAATTACATTCCTAGTAAAAAAATAATGGACACCAAATAATAAAAATGTAATCACCATTGTAATCAAAGATTACATTACATTACAAATTTGATTACATTACAAGCTCAATTACATTACACCTAACCAAACATTAATGATTCCTGTCAAGATTCTAATTTAACATTTACTCTTTTATGTATCTCATCTACTAAAATAATATTATTTATAAATAATATGCACCACGATATCGTATCTTGGATGTGATTAATGTAAAAAGAATAAGGACTTAAAGATAGAGCCTAATGATTGTTTATTGACGTTGGGTGGGATGGTGATTATCCTACGAAGTGACGAGAATGAGGATTTATGGAGAAAATAAGAAAAGAAACTGTTATCCTCAAGGTTTCTTTTACCAAAAAAAGAAATATATTCAATAATAGAGGATAATCCCTCAAATAACTAAATAGATACTTATATAGACAAATCATGACTCATAATAGGCACAACTATCAAAAATATCCTAAATACTAAAAAATTAAATTACCAAAAATAGTAAACTTGATATTTGGAGCCTCCGAAGAGAACCTAAATGATGTTTTATGGATCTAAAATTTAGAGAGTATTAGTTCCACCCTATAACAAAGTTAGGTCTCTAAATGAGCTTCAATTCAAGACAAACAGCGCCTCATTTTCTAATGCCTGAGTCAAACGTTATGACCTTTTGAAGTTAGGAAAAACTTCCTGAGTTGATTCTGCATCTTTTATGTAACAATATGAACAATATATTTATGTAAAAAACCAAGGGTGTGTTGTGAGACATGATTGTTTACATTGATGGCTGAACCATTATCAAGAATAGATCCCAGCTCATGTTTTTGATTGTTCTTGCAAGCATGTATAACAGCGCAAACATCTACTTTCTGAAGAAACTTCTCAACATTGGCCAGTATCAATTGTTGATGCATATTGGAAAATAAGTTTCATGCACTGCAGAGATAAAGACTGATTAAGACTGAAACAAATCAAAAGTGTGTTGAAAATATAAACTAGATTAATTAAGTATTTAATATTGTGTGTATGAATATTGGAGGTCTTTTAAAGGATTCATGAATGACTCTTCGGGTGATCCATGTATGACATTTATTGTTGGTTCATGTATTTGTGTAGATATATCTTGGGTATTCCCTATAAATACCCTAATTTAACAATTCAGATATGAAAAAAAAAATAATAGAAATTAGTTTCCTCCATATTTGAGTGTTATAATTTCTATGCTCTTTATCTTCTAACAAAGTACTATCAGAGCTCACCATTTCTGTTTGGAGAAAAAGCTTGAAGGAAAAATGTCGAACTGAACCTCGTTTGTTGTTCCATCTCTCACCAAGGAAAATTATGATAATTGGTGCATAAGAATGAAGGTTTTGCTTAGAGCATATGAAGCTTGGGATCCTGTGGAGTTGTGTTGGTGTGTCCTCCTTTCGTTAATGTTTTGTTAGTAATGATACTGGTTACATTGGATATGATGGTTCTTCATGATGGATTTTCTATTATGGATATATTGCAGTAAAAGTTTAGAAGAATGTCCTTAGTTGTTTATATATATATATATATATATATATATATATATATATAAACTTGAGAGTGAACTTGGGATGTTTCAGTTGGTATCAGAGCAGTCACTCTCAAAGGACAGTGCGCGCACACCATCTCGTCAAGAACTTGACTACTCCTGCCTTCAAGATTGTAAGACTTTTCTTCAAAAATTTTGGTATTTTGGCTATCATTACTTTGCCAACATTGGTGATATAGATAGACCCCTTAATCAGCATATCTTGATCATCTCTCTAGTTTGAAGTTTAAGATTATGTACTTCCTCACACTGAAGTTACTCTATGAAATAAATGTATATCTGAAATAATGGTACATAAGGCATGAGATTTTATTAAGGTCATCTAAGCATAACAATGAAGGTGGTCTAATTTGTGCAGCTAGTTTTGGTCTTTGTTCTCGATGGGAACCTGTGAAACTTTGGTATTTCTCAGGTAAGGTTAATTCTGTTCATGGAAATGGTGGAAAAAGGAAATACATAAATTGGTCTATCTACTACTTCAACTAGTTTCTTTTATCATGCATCACCAAAGTTAATATAGGGCTATTTGTTAATATAATAGTTAAGAGCTTTCTGGTAATCCAACTTTTCAAAAGTCATCAACCATAGAAATAGGTAGTTTTTATAGTAGGGGAGCAGTATTCTAGTTTAACATAAACTAATAGTAGAAAATAGGAACCCTGATATCTGAAATCTAGTTCAGGAAATCTAGGCAAAACGTGTTGAAAGAAGCTAAAATAAAGATCAAAGCCCGAGAAGAAAAAAAAAAATGTTGCTGCTATTGTCCCAGGTTGTTACCATTATGCTATGTTGAAGTTCTATTGTGGATTGCCTTATGTTTACTAAGTTAGAGTTTTGCTTTATAAACTGTATCATGTGGTTATCCTATAGGCTAAGTTAAAGTACTGCTGAAAATTGATTCATGCTTACCATGCTGAAAATTTAGTTATGAGAAAAAAAAAAATGTGCATAACAATTTTACAAAGGGTAATGGCTAAAACTTGTATGGTTAATTGCATAGTTTGGTTTCCTTAATTGTACATTATCTCGCATACCTGTATACTATACTTATTCAACTGAGTACCTGCATGATTAGTTTTTTAAAATATTATAAGTTGAGTTGTGGTAAATAGTAAAAACCTTGATTGAGTTAGATATGGCCATCTCAGGACTATTACAACTGTACTGAGGTTTTCATGACTCATTACTTTTTAGTTTCGCACCTAAGATCAAGTTTATTGTTCTTGTGATTGACAGACTAGCTCATTGTCTATGTGCAAGATCTTTTGCAAGAGTTCCATTGAGATTAGTTTTGTTGATGCTAACTGTGTTATTATTTTATTTTTTTTTGGTTGGAATGAGAGTTTGTCAAGATTTCTTCTTAAACTTAACTATGAAGACAGACCCTATAAACCAAAAAGGTTGAGTGGTTACCATTTTTGACAACTAAATATGGTCCTAGTAACAAATGCAATTAGGAAAGGTTGTCTGAGATAACATATACACATTCAAAGGATATTTTATGGGATAATTAGAAGGGTATGATTTAATGATTAATAGTGTGAAAAGGGAGCAATGTCTTATGAAGACTGACAAGAATATTCAAATCACCTTAATTTTAAGTATGGTAGGGAAAGATTTATTTAGCTTACTCCAAATAGGCAAGACGTTTCGTTAGTTGCGACTATCATTGACGATGGGAGTGTACATCTTTCTTGATAGAAGAAAGTGACAAATTCCACCTGAGTGATGTTGGGGTTTGATCTCAAGTGTTTGTGTTGCATTACCGAGACCCTTATCTATTGAATTAATTGGCATCTTCATGAAGTAGCAATATACTCTTGTTTCACCTCATTGTAGAGTAGAGGTTCATATGGCGACATTGTAGCAAATAAAGCGGGCATAGGTGCTTATCATGTGTTTTACACATGTTCAAGTTTGTATACGATGTAAAATCATGTAAGTAAGTGAGGAAAATAATAATAATAATAATAATAATAACTGATATATGCTGTGTAAATTTGCCGTAGTTGAAAATCGAATTGCGGGTACAATCATACCAGCACTAATGCGTCGAAAGCCGAGGAATAATAGATCAAAATAGTGAAGGTCTTATGGGGGAATCAGTTGATGGGGGGAGCTACCTAGGAAATTGAACTGGATATGCGCAACCGCTACCTCGAATTAATAGGTACGTCAAATTTTGAGGACGAAATTTTCATAAGGGAGGTAAATTGTAAGGTCTCACTCGCGTTGATTAAGGAATTTATTTATTAAATAAATAAAGGTCTCACTCACTTTTGTGGATCCAGTTTGGTACTGTGTGGCTTTGTTCTTTGATTAGTACGGTTTTGGTGAGGATTTTAAGTTGGAGTGATGATGTTATGCCCTCGTAGTTCCTAATGTTGGTGGAACGTGTTTTGGTTTTATTGTGGATGCACTTGCTTGGTACTCGGGTTAACCGTAGATTTTGGGCAACAGTAGTAATTAAGATGTACTAAGTTTCCAATGCGGTTTTATTCCTTGTGAAGTTTTGGATTTCTTCTGCTACTGTAAGGTGAGTTCTTTCCTTCGGATTCTATTTGTGGCAATGGTTCTTTAACAGGGTCTATGTTTTCCATGCTAGATTTAGTTCTTGTGGTCTGTCCACTATTTCATTATGCATGTTCTTATTCGTTAGTATTCATATATTTAAACATGATTTTGACTGAAGAAGGGTTCTTATGAATTGTTGTGTATACAGAAAGGATAGAATGTGCTATTGATATAGGTATAGGTATATTGTAGACAGATTGTGTTTTCTTATGTAGCTAATTGAATGAGTATGAACATATATGGTGACAATACGGGTTGGGTGACCCGGGATGAACTTCGAGGAGGGCTCTTCCAAACATGACTGAAACTGTAATTTATGACTGATACTGTAATTTATTGTTAGCTTCGGCTATATGACTGCATGTTCTCTAGGAGGTACCTCTAGGTTCATGGGACTGTTGACTGACTCTAATTGTGGTTACCGGATATGTGACATATTCACCTTATTAGCCATGTAGGATCATTGTGCATGGTTTATCTTTCTTTGTTATACCATAATTGGGTTATGTTTTCTTATGATTTGGTCTCTAGTTGTTATTTCTATTACCTCATGGATGTCCTTTTATTCATAATGGATTGTGCTTGCTAGGCCGTAGACTCATGATGTCTACATTACATGTGAGGATGATTCTCAGGATATGACGGAAGGCCATCGGGCAGAGTAGACGAAGAAGCGAGATAGAGGCGCGACACACTGTCTAAGCGGTTAATTTGGAGTGCTGAGTCTTTTATTGTACGAGGAGTTGTATTGGTGTGTCCTCCTTTCATTAATGTTTTGTTAGTAACGATATTGGTTACATTGGATATGATAGTTCTTCGTGATGGATTTTCTATTATGAATATATTGCTCTAAAGGTTTAGAGGAATGCCCTTAGTTGCTTATGGATATATATATATATATAAATAAAAACTTGAGAGTAAACTTGGGATGTTTCAATGGGATTAGCCTAACTTAAAGGTATTGTCAAAAATCAAAAAGTGAGAGATTGTTGATGCAATATTCCCTAGGTCAAGGTTGACCTGTTTGACTAAGATTGAGATGACTCAAGCTTGAGTCTTGATGTTTGGGTTTCGATGTTTGACAATACATGGAGACTTAAAATACATGGAGATTGCAGGTACAATCGTTCATTTGGAGAGATTGTTGGTATAATTCTCCTCTAGTCAAGATTGGCCAGTTAGATGTGAAGAAGAGTCAAGTAGGTCAAGACTGACTGGGTACTTGACTGAGAAGTCTTGATGAGTGAAACTAGACAGTTGGAAAATCCTGATAAGTGAAGCAAGGTGAAAAACCTAGTGGGTGAAGCTAGGCAGAGGAGAAGTCCTGGTGAGTGAAGCCAGTTAGTTGGAAAATCCTGGTGAGTGAAGTCAGGTGAAAGACCTAGTGAGTGAAACTAGGTAGAGGAGAAGTCCTGGTGAGTGAAGCCAGACAGTTGGGAAATCCTGGTGAGTGAAGCCAAGTGAAAGACCTAGTGAGTGAAGATAGGCAGTATGAAAACTCTAGTGAGTGAAGCTAGGTAAAAGTCCTGGTGAGTGAAGCCAGGCAGATGGGAAGTCCTAGTGAGTGAAGCTAGGCAAAAGGGAAGTCCAGGTGAGTGAAGTCAGGCACGTGAAAATCCAGGTGGGTCAAGGTTGACTGGACACTTGGTGAGGAAGTCCTAGCAGGTCGAGGGTGACCGGATGTTAAGCATGATGTCCCAATAGGTCATGGTTGACCATATGTTGAGTTTTAGGGGCTTGGGACTTGATTAGGTCAAATCAAGTTGATTCAATCGATCAATCGATCGATTGGCTCATGCCCAATCGATCAGTTGATCGATTAGGTGTGTCCCGCGATAAACTCTCCTCCCAATCGATCAGTGGATCTATTGGGAAGCCCTCCCAATTGATCACCCGATCGATTGGAAGCCTCCAATCGATCGAGTGATCGATTGAGAGGCAGGAAATCGTGCGAGAACCCTAAATCGATTGGGCAATCGATTCAAGCGATTTCCAGAGAGCACAGAGGCGCTCTGGATCGATCGACCGATCGATCCAAAACCTCCCCAATCGATTGGGAGCAATCCAATCAATTGAGATCCGACCGTTGGCGCTGGATAAAGTCATTGCGAGTGTTTTCTTCAGCACTTCTTCGCCCGATTCATCTCCAACACACACAGCGATTTCTCCACAGCTCACGGTCAGTTCTTGGAGACTCTTAGAAACAAGTGTTGGTGCACTTCCAAGGTTCAAGAGGCAACAACAAGCAAGAAAAAAAGGCAAGCTAGGGTTTCTACCGTGTAAATCTTGCAAGGTTTACTGTTTATCAGCTTATAGTTTGTTCTTCTTGTGTATCTTTGTGTGTGAGTCCTATACAGGCTTCTCCGCCTTCGGTAGTTACCGTAGAAGAGTATTTTCATAGTGGAGAGTGTGTGTGGATCCTTGGATGAGTCACCTCTTCTTGAGGTGGATACCAAGTAAATCCTTGTGTTAGCATTGTAATTGTGTTTCTTGTATTTTTCGCTGCATATCATCACCAAGAAGCAAGCAACGACGAGCTATTCACTCCCCCCCCCCCCCCCCACCCTCTAGCATATTTCAACCCTAATACCATCAACTCCTACCCACTTGGTAAAGTAATTAGCCCACAAGACACTCTAACTTTAATCCCCTTGTCATTCATAAACATGATTTAGATTATTAGTGCAAATTGCACCAACAATTTCTCTCTTTTTGATGCAATGACAATCTGGGTTAAAGTTAGAGGAAAAAATAATATTGAGAGACAATATTAAAAATGTAAGCAAATGATCTAAGTTAGTTTTCTATTTTGTTATTTTTCTACATTAACCCTTTACCCCTCCCCCTTTAACATTCATAAAAAAACTACGGTAAAGTAAATACAAGTATAAGACAGGTAATGTCAGACAGTAAAATAGAACATAGGTGAAAGAAAATACTGTGTATATCTCAAACTTAAGGAGAGGTTTGGACCAAAAGTTCAGAGTCAATATTTTTTTAAAAAAAATTGAAGGAAACTGAAAATATTTGAGTAGACTTTTTCAAAAATGTGTAAGTAAAGTTCTGAGAAAATTTCTAAACATTTCTAAGAAAATTTTTATCAAATATTTTTGAGAAAACTTTTTAAAGAATTTCTAAGTAAAGTTTTCCAAAAATTTTAGTGAACTTTTTCAAAAGTTTCTAAGTAAACTTCAAAAATTCCTAAGTAGACTTTTTCAAAAACTTCTAAGAAAACTTATTCAAAAATTTCTGATTAAATTTCTAAGTAAATCTTTGCAAAGTAATTTCAAAGGAAAAAAAATTCTAGGTAAATATTTTCAAAGGAACATTATAAATATTTTCTAACAATTATCTAGTAAAGATTTTCAAAATAGTGTTAAGAAGAAAGTTTTCTAATTGAGATCTTAAAAAAAACTTGTACAAAAAAATTTCTATGTAAGATTTAAAAAGAAATAAGAAATTTTTAAGAAAAATTTCACAAGTACTTTTATATATATATAATTTGTTTTTTAATTGGATCCTCTTCTGAACCTGATATTGGTATTGAATCCAATGCATACAAACAAACTGAGGTAAATGATAGCAAGTATAATATGATACAAATATAATCAAGTCACACAACTAGCTAAAGTAATAGAAAACATCTAGTAACCAAAATGAAGATCAAATCATCAAGTCAGAAAAATGTAGTAGAAAAATAAACTACTTAAATAAAAATATATAAAGTGAATACCAAATAACATCAGTCTGAAATGGAACTACTGAGAAGACGAGGAAGAGGAGACAGAACCCCAAGATTGTAACATGTCCATCAACTCAGTATGATGAGTCTGGTCCGCCTCTCGAAGATTGAAAATATCCTGTCGAAGACTGGAGACCTCTTGTCGAAGACTCATCATGGATGCCTCAAGCCTAGTAACTCTGTCGTCTAAAGTACGAGGGATTGAAGGTGAGGGCAGTCCAAAGAGCTCAGCCATCATATCAGGTGACTCTGTCTCCTCTCTTGGAGCTGGAACAGGTTGGGGTTATGTTGCAGGGTCAGCCTGGTGCTAGGCCTCTCTCCTCCAAGATAAGATATCATCATCATTTATATGTACACCAGTTAAGGACATGTTCCTAGCACCCACTATATCAAACTCATTTAGGACTCTAACATCACCCATGGTGACATTAATATCCAATGATATTATGTAGGCAGTCAGAATATGACAATAAGGCGTATGAACCCGCCGACTAGTGGTAATACTATCTGAATATATGATGGTATGAAATATATACAAAACTAATTTCTATGTCTAACTTATGACATAATGCATAAAATAGAAATGGATGTATCATCACTACATCGCAGATAGTCAAAGACAAAATGCATGTGACTAAGACCCTATAGAGGGCATAGTCCTGGACCCTAAGGGTGGCTGATCTAAATAGGGTGACAGTCGACACACGTTGATCCCCTAAAAAATATAAATAGATCGTATCGAGCGTGATATACGAGTAGGGATCACCAAATGGTGGATCCCATGGGGGGTAACACTGGAAAGGACATGCAGATGCTCGTAATCCTAAAATGTCTCGAATGATAGTAGGGAATAGCGTAACATCCATACAAGAAACCTTAGTGGAGTAGGTAATATCATCAACTCTAACAAAGTTGTTATACAATTCAGCACACAGATCTATATTTAGTGAACTAGAACAATACACTAACTTCTGTAGCCTATAGTAATTAATAATCTCTACACTAAGAATACATGATCTCATGAAGAAACTTCGATCTAAATACCTAGAAAGCAACGGAACATATATAGTGGAAGAGAATCTAATCCTAAGTTCATCAATAGGAAACCAAAGGTTCGTACTAGCAGTTGAGGAAGTAGCACCAAGATGCTACCTTTTCTGAATTAATAATAAAACATCCTAAAAATGAAATTGTAATTGAAATAAATCAAATAAAGTTTAGGATTAAAATATTATCGACGCAACGTGAATATTTATAATAGAATTGACTGTGTCCAAGCGCCTAGTCTAGGATGTAGGGCAAGGCGCACAGAGCCAGTTGTTAGGGGTGCCCGCCCCTGGTTTGGTTTTTGCTGTGGCACCTTTTTTTTAGTTGAAAAAAATTAATTAAATTTAAAATTTTAATTAAGTTATTAAAAATTTTAATTAAGTTGATAAAAATTAATTTAAGTTAGGAATATTAATTAAGTTAAAAGTTAATTCAAGTTAAAAATTAAGTTGTTTAAAAATCAATTTTAGTTAGGAAATTAATTAAGTTAAAAATTAATTCAAGTTAAAAATCAAGTTGTTGAAAAATTAATGTAAGTTAAAAATTGATTATTGAAGAATGAAGTTAAGTTAAAATTATTTGTGTTAAAAAATAATTTAAGTTTAAGTTGAGAAAGAAATTAATTTAGTTGTTGAAAAACTAATTTAAGTTAAAAATTGATTCTTGAAGAATTAATTTAAGTTAAAATTAATTAATTTGTGTTAAAAATTAATTTAAGTTTAAGTTAAGAAAGAAATTAATTTAGTTGTTGAAAATTTAATTAAATTAAATTAAGGGATTAATTCAAGTTCAAAACTAAGTTATTTTAAAAAAAAAATAGTTAAATTGTTTAAAAATTAATTTAAGTTAAGAACTTAATTTGAGTTAAAAATTAATTAGGTTGAAAGTTAATTAAGTTGTTAAAAAATTAATTTAAATTTTTAACTATGTAAAATTTAATTAAAAATAATTTAATGTACAAAAAAAAACTTAGTTTAAAAGTATTCATCTAAAATTAGTCGTTAAATGTCTAACCTTTAGTTACTAAATGACTATCATAAGATAGTAGTGCTCACCTAGTTAGTCAAGTTACGTATTAATGTCCAGTTAGAATTTGTTGAAAAATGACTGGTTAACTTGATTATTGTACGATTATATTTTTCGCTCAGATTTATGTTGATGCATTAATATAAGCATCTGAAGTCCAGGCAAGAAGCATATGCATCTCACACTATTCTATGTTTTTTAATACACAATCAAGATAAACCTAGTGTGTTTATGAGATACTCGATTCCTAGATCTATAGGATCATGCTTTCTCTGGGTAGATCTAGACTAAGGCCAAAATAATTTTTGCAAAACTAGAGAAATGGTAAGTGTTTAGAAAAAGTAAATAGTTTTACTAGAATTTGAAAATTAACCGTATGAATATCCCCCTCCTTCATCTAAGGTTTAATTTTCATGTGTAAGCAATATCTTTGCAAATAAGTTCAAGGAATTAATTATTAAATTTTATATTAATAATTTAGAATTAATCATAATTTAATTTTACTTTATTTTGATTTAATTTAACCGTATTCATCTCACCCATCTAAATTTTCAGATAAAGGGATCCTATAATTTTGTGAGATGAGTTAAGTTGAATTTCAGGGTTTAGTTGAACTTGTGTTAAATTTAAGTTTAGCTTTGAGTTCAACAAACAAGTATTTTTTGGATAAACTTCTAAGTTATGGTCAGTCACTGGAAATCATTAGAGTAACCACGCCTTTGAAAATTTTCAAATAGTCCTATACACTGAACTTAATAATAAAACATTGGTCTAACTAAATAGGATTGGTAAGGGGTAGCTTCAGTTAGTTCCACTAAGTCAAATGCACTAAGTCGAAGTCATATCTTCCTAGACATGCATAGACATAGTTTCCCTAACCTACTACATACAAAATGTTTTCAGTGTTATTTTTCAAATTAAACTTTTGTCTCCATTTAAGCTAGTCTTAATTACCCTGCCGAGTAAACTATTATTTTGGATGTGCCAACTAATTTAGAGTCTCCCCCTAAATTATTAAATTTTAGGTTTAAGTTTTAGGTTTATGTTGATTATTTTTATAGTTATAATAAACTTGATGGTAATTTGAATTTAAACTATTTTTTTAATTATTTGATTTAAATTTATTTTTTTATTTGAATTTGGTTTGTTTGATTTCATTTTAAATTTTGGGTTTGGGTTAATAGGTTTGGATGGATGTGATTTTAGATAATGAATTTTATTTTTAGGTACATAAAATTGATTGAGTCCTACTTGCGATGTTAGGAATGCTTTTGGAACCCAAACTTTGGTTAGTTTCTTGTTTTGACTTATTAAGG
Source organism: Zingiber officinale (assembly GCF_018446385.1). Taxonomy (NCBI): domain Eukaryota; kingdom Viridiplantae; phylum Streptophyta; class Magnoliopsida; order Zingiberales; family Zingiberaceae; genus Zingiber; species Zingiber officinale. Next base: position 15,808,510 of record NC_056006.1, on the reverse strand, counting down.
AGATAAAAGTTTTATTTATAGAGTTAGATTTGTACCCGAGTCTCGACTTATTGTACACAGCTCTTTGGGTTTTAAGAATTAGGTCTAAGTTTTTTGATCTAGTGGTGAAAGTTTCTAATAATCCTTTAAGTTTAATAATTTCACCTTTTTTAAAATTGTATTTTCCTCCTCAAGTTTAATATCTTGATTTGGATTTCTACTTTCGATTTGTTCCTTGAGGTGTTGATTTCCTCAAGAAGTGTTTCAGTTTTTTTTTAGATTTAATTAATTTTTTATTCAAATATATAATTATTCTAAAAAATTTAGAGGTTAAGATAGATGATGCCTCGTTAGAACCTTCAGAAATGAGTGCAGACTCATGGCTTGATTCGTCTTTGGATTCGTCATCTTATTCCGTCTCATTTTCGGATTCTGGTCCGGATGCTATCAGCGCAAGGTAGTTGTGATGCTTCTAATCTTAGACATTTGATTATTTTGAAGGCAATTCATCTCATGTCGCCTTGAGTGCCTTCTTTCTTCTAGTTGTTTTGGGTTTGTCGTCTTTCATTTTTTGACACTTGTGTCTATAGTGTCCTTTCTTGTTATACATGTAGTATGTGATCTTTGCCTTTGTGTCATTTGATTTGATCACCTTTTGTAGGTCCTTCAAGAAATTGTTCTTCCTTCTTGTGAACATTTTTATGACCATGTTCACAAGTTGTTCTTCTCCGTCTTCTAAGTTAGATTTAGATTTTGGCTCTAGTTTTTTCTTATTCTTGGCTTCTTTTGAGGAACCTACAAAAAGTGCAATACCTTTCTCGACCTACTTTGAGTTAGTCTATTCGTGGAGTTTAAGGTCACAAAATAGTTCATCTAGTTTTAATTTATTTAAGTTCCTCAAAAATTTATAGGCGTCTACTATAGATGCCCACAATGCATTTCGAAAAAAGGAGTTCAAGGCATACCTGATTACATCTATGTTCTCCAGTTGGTGACCGATTAGGTGTAGCCCATTCAGAATGTCTTTGCTTCTAACGTGTAGCTAAGTAGTTGTTTCTCCATCCTGTGTTTTAATGTTAAGCAGATTATTTAATAACAAGTCACGCTTCGTTACCTTTACATCGCTTGTGCCTTCGTGTAGTTCGATCAGTTTGTCCTAGAGCTCCTTGGCATTCTCGAATAGGTCGATGCAGTTTAATTCTTCCTTAGTAAGATTGCATTGGATTGTATTCATTGCCTTCGAGTTGATTTGGTACTTTTTCTTGTCTTTCGGATTCCATCTTTTTGGTCGACTGGTACTTTTGTTACTTCGTCAATCAACGCCTTGTACCCTCATCGGATAGTGAACCATCAATCGATATTAGTCTTCAGGTACACCTCCATCAGCTTCTTCCAATATGGAAAGTCATCCCCGTTGAAGAGCGGGGGATGAACGGTGTTGCATCCTTCAGATTGGGTCATTTAGAGAAATGAAACCTTGCACACAAGAAGAGGGAGGAGAGAAATCCTAAGACTAGGTCTTGGATTATCAGTGTGGGAGATAAAAAAAAATTAAAACTCGATTGGTGTTGCACCAATTCAAGAGTATTTTGTAACGGAAAAAATAATCCAAAGAGATAACCATACCAATTTGGATTCTATCTAAAAAAACTCAAAACCGAAAACGAAATATTAAAAGCAAATTTTAAAATCACCCCTTGCCTGATTGATGGTTGCACCAATTCAGAGCGACCTCGCTCTGATACCACTTGTAGGATCATAAGTATGCTAGAGGGGAGGGGGTGAATAATGTTTTTTGAAAACTTGAGAATTAAAGCGAATTATGCAGTGGAAATAAAAAAATAGAAACTAGAAGGAAGAAGACAAGCACATGCTAACATAAATAATTTTTTACTTAGTTCAAAAAATTCGACGACTGCTACTCCAAGGCTCGCACTCATCGAGTGCTTTCATTGGGCAATCCACTATTAGTTCGAAAAGATAAAATTGAAGTACAAGAACTATATATGAAAGTTTACTGACTACAAGGAAAATTGAGTAAAACTTGATGTCCAGTTGTCAGTGGAGCGTTACAGCATTGTCGAAGCCTTTTTAAAGTAGCGCGGGAAGGAAAGTCGTAGTAGTTGATGTTCTGAAGCAGTTGGTTGAAGGCCTTTATATAGGCACATTCTGAGTGTCTAGAACCCCTTTGGGTGCCTAGACCTCTGTTGACGTGGCGAGCTCTCATTGAAACTTCATCCATAAAGTTTATCCACTTACGGGCACCTGGACTGTTGACGTGGTTTTGACCAGTCAACGTGCTCCAACTTAGCATCTGGATCACTTTTCTGGTCCGGGCGCCTAGATGCCTAGGTGCCTGCAGCACTCGCTCAGGCAACACTGGTCCGGGTGCCCGGACCAGCTCTGAGCGCCCCAACTCCGAGCGTCCGGATCCTTTCCAAGTTCTTGGACCCTCTTTTTTCAACAATCTCTTCCTTACAAAAAAGAGTTAGTCCAGACAACAAAAAAAATATATTTTTCCTGCAAAACAAAGTTAGTCTAATACAATAAAATAAGAGTAGTAATTAAATCATGTCTCCCGATACCAGGATTTAGTCAAGGTCTCAACTTAGGTTTCCCAAATTGACCTAAGCTAGATCGATGCCTACAGTTCCCTCAACCGAAAATGCGTCCTCACTGGATCTCTCCTCCAGTTGCTTACCTTCACTTATGTCTTGCAGTCGCTTGACTTGTCTTTGACCCACCAGGTCTTCTCGGCAGTTGTCAAGTCCGCAAACCCAACTGGACTTCGGCTATTGTCTAGTCCCGCAGACCCGACTAGACTTCTCGCTAGATATCGAGTCTCATGGACCTATCTGGACTTCACACCAGCTATCGAATCCCGTGGACCTAGCTAAATTTCACACCAACTATCTGGTCCTGTGGACCTAGCTAGATTCTAACCTAGTGTTAGGTCCTTCAAACCTGTCAACTCCTACATGTTGTAAAGCTTTTTGGATGTTAGGCAAAGGGGGAGAAGTAAGGTTTAGTTGGGAAAACCTAAAAATGCCTTTGCGTAGGGGGAGCCTTGGGATAGGTTCTTAAAAAGTCCTATGGGAAAATCCTAGCTCAATGGGGAGCATAGCGATAGGAGGAGCCTTGGGATAGGTTTTTAAAAAGCCCTGTAGAAAAATCCTAGCTCAATGGGGAGCATAGGTGTAGGGGGAGCCTTGGAATAGGTTCTTAAAAAGCCCTGTGAGAAAATCCTAGCTCAATGGGGAGCATAGGTGTAGGGGGAGCTTTGGGATAGGTTCCAATGCTTATCGTAAGTCCATTCGGCGGTGTAAGTCCAAGTGTGTAGCTTTGGCAACGTAAGTCCATTTGTTTTAGCATGTTTATTTGCTATTATGTTTTCCTCAACTTAAACGTATTGCCAAACATCAAAAAAGGGGAGATTGTTGGAGCAATCCCAATGGTCCGCGGGACTATGTGTTTTGGTGTTTGGGCAAAGGGTTTAAGTTAGGTTTCCCCTTGTATTTGATATGTGTACTTGAGTTGTGCAGGACTGCAGGATACACATGTGACTCAGGTTGATGGCTTCGGGTCTGGTGAAGGATGGAGCATCCGAGGGACCATGGACAAGGCAGCGAGGACAAGGGCCGAGGGAAGCGACTTCGAGACATACGCGAAGGATGACATTGGGAACGAGCCACGGGCTTGTATGCATCTGAGGGACGAGAGCCAAAGGAAGTAGGCTTAAAGGCAAAAGGTCAAGGTTGCAAAGAAGTGTCAAGTTAGTCGTAAGGGTGAGGGTCCGAGTGCTGAGAGAATGTACTCGGGTACCAGTCGACTGCTGGTTTCACCAATCGACTGGTGCAGTCGACTGGTAGCGAACAGAATGTTTCTGTTCGCTCGGTCAGTGTGGAGCAATCGACTGCTAGTTTTAACAGTCGACTGGTATCGAGCCGTTGGGATGTAATGGTCGAATTTCCATAGAGGGCAGTCGACTACATGTTTTGGCAGTCGATTGGTAGGCGGTGTTTCCAACCCGCGACCTATATAACTAAGGCTTGGAAGCTTGGTTATCCCTGATGAAATTAATGGTGGTAAACCCTAATTAGTAGTCTACTTGTTCTCAAGTGTTTGTGAGTGTTGTGGTGAGGTTTCTCCACCCACAAGGAGCTACTTGAGATAGTCGGAGTTTGTCGGGGGCTAATCCACCGACGAATCAGGATCGTCCACCTTAAGGGCACACCGTGGAGTAGGAGCCCTAATCTCCGAACCGCGTTAAACAACGTGTTAGCGGTTTGCTTGTTTCTTTCCTTTAGCGTTTAGCTTGTTTGTTTTGTTTGTATTCCGCTATGCAAGCTAACATTGTAGGAAGCTATCGAATTTGGGGGCGCCGTCTATCCAACCCCCCTTCTAGCCGGCCACCGATCACCCTACACTACACACTTGGTAAAATAATTAGCCCACAAAATATTCTAACTTTAATCCCTTTGTCATTCATCAAAATATGAGTTAGATCATTAGTACAAATTACATCAACAATTTTTATTGCAGCTCAAAATCATTGGAGAATCTATCAAATTGATGTAAAATCTACATTTTTGAATGGAGACTCGTAGAAAAAAGTCTATATTGATCAGCCTTTGGGTTATGCAGTGCCTAACAAAGAAAAGAAAGAGCTAAAATTGAAGAAGACTCTCTACGGCTTGAAGCAAGCCCCTCATGCTTGGAATAGTAGAATTGATAAATATTTTCAAGAAAATAGTTTTATCAAGTGTCCATATGAACATGCTCTCTATGTAAGGAATGATAAAAATGGTGATATGTTACTTGTTTGCTTGTATGTGGATGATTTGATTTTTACAGAGAATAATTCAAAGATTTTTGAAAATTTCAAAAGAGCTATGACATAGGAGTTCGAGATAACGGATATTGGCATAATGTCCTATTATCTTGGGATTGAAGTGAAGCAACGAGATGATGGCATATTTATTTCTTAAGAAAGATATGCTAAAGAAATTTTCAAGAAGTTTAATATAAAAAATTGCAAGCCGGTCGGGACACCCGTGGAATGCGGAATCAAGCCACACATGAATCAAGATGGTGAAAAAGTTGATCCAACTTTATTCAAGAGTCTTGTTGGAAGCTTGAGGTATCTAACCTGTACTAGATCGGATATTCTTTTTGGCATTGAACTTGTGAGTCGTTACATGGAAGCTCCTACTATTTCACATTTGAGAATTGTCAAAAGAATTCTTCGCTATATCAAAGGTACAATTAATTATGGTATCTTGTATGCTTTCTCAGATGACTTTAAGCTTATTAACTAATGTGATAGTGATTAGGCTGGTGATATTGATAGTCGAAAAAGTACTATCGGATTTGTTTTCTTTATGGTAAATTCAGCTTTTACTTGGAATTCTAAGAAACAACCTATTGTGACTCTTTCTACTTGTGAGGCGGAGTATCTAGCTGCTACTTGTGTTTGCCATGTTGTTTGGCTAAGGAGTTTGTTGAAGGAATTGAATTTGTCACGAAAAGATCCGATGAAGATTTATGTTGATAATAAATCCATAATTGCATTGATCAAGAATCCGGTGTTCATGAAAGCAGCAAGCGTATTGATACAATGTATCATTTTATTCGAGATTGCATATCGAAGGAAGAAGTGAAGCTTAAGAATATGAAGTCACAATATAAAGTTGTCGATATCTTCACAAAATCATTGAAATTTGATGTTTTCAAGAAACTACATTTTTTACTTGGAGTAATGACCCTAGTTTAAGAGGAGATGTTGAAAATATAAATCAGATTAATTAAGTATTTAATATTGTGTATATGAATATTAGAAAATTCATGAATGACTCTTCGGATGAAGCATATATGACATTTATTATTGGTTCATATATTTATATAGATATATCTTAGATATTCCCTATAAATATCTTATGTATTTAAAATAATACAAATTAGCTTTCTCCTTAGTATTATAGTTTTTTACTGTTTTATTTATATTTTAAAAAAATTTTATTATATTTTATTATTATTAATTAAGTTTAGCTTCTAGAATTATCACCCAAATATCTACCACCAAGGGTTCGATCTAGCACAGGTGTGTGACTGGCGTGGAGGACGACTAACACGAAAAGAAAAAAACAACGTCGTCGACAGCAGGGTTCGAACCTGCGCGGGCAGAGCCCAACAGATTTCAAGTCTGTCTCCTTAACCACTCGGACATATCGACCTTTTGCCTCTATTAGATTTATTTTATTAATATAGTGTTTAAATTTATTATATAATATCTTTTGCTTTTTTAGATCACTCGGTCCTTTAAAGTCCATATTATCTCCATTAGGCAATTGCTACGATGATTTATTCGAAAAATACACCTTTGAGAGGTTCCTAATTTTATAATTGAGATTATTATTAAATTATAGGATATTTTTGTATTTGTCCAGATTAAGGAAGTTCTCTTAGTAATAAGTGGTTTTTTATTTCCTAACAGAAATAAACAAGAATGGTAAAGGTTAAATGCAGAGACAATGATGCATTATGGTGATTCCGCTCATCCAGAGTATCTCTTATCGTCAGTCTCATAGTAGAATGAAGAGAGGTAAATCATATATCAAAACTTTCTAAATAGAAGGATATTTAATTCTTAGGAGAATGAATCTCACGAAAATCCAATGAACTCTGTCACCTGAGTACCAATTCAACTACACAATATGCACAGTATAAAAGTATATTGGAATCATAACATGTGATTTTTTTATTTATTATTAAAAGAACGTCTCTTCTTATCTCAATCTATTTTTATTTAAAAAATACTCTTATTTTCAGTGATATTATAGTAATTATAATCTCATAGTTACTACACGATTATAACAATTATGTTCCCGTAACCATTATAACATAATACTAATTAATATTAATAAGTATTAATCAAAAATTATATATATATATATATATATATATATATATATATATATATCTTACTATTTTATTAAAAATCTCTCTCCTTTACTAACTAATTTTGGTGAAGCCTAAAATGTATTTACGTTAATGTCCTTTTTTCTATTTACATTAAAAATAATTCCAAAGTTTATTAATAATTCCACAAGCGAAACAATCAGTGATCTAGAGTTCGAGACTTAGCTACAGCGTATTATTATGAATATTTCTCATCATTAATTTTTTTTGTTGTTTTATAAAAAAAAAAAAATATAGTTCTCTTTAGTCCCATATCTTAGAATTGACAATACTATGATCAAAGAAGCTTCTATAAATATTTTAGGCCTAAAAAATATACTTTTCTTAGTTTTTTTTTTTACTAAGACAAGTAAAATATTAAATTAAAATAATTTTTTGCATAAGGAAACCGTTACAATAGTTTGTTGCTGGGATTCTCTACCGTCACTATTGTATGGGTTTGACGAATCTTACCCAAATAATTAATTCTTAATTTATAAGGGTGATACTAGAAAATCCAAACAATTCGAATTTTCAAAGACCGAAATAATTTATATATTATTATATTACACACGCAACGCGTGTGCACGATCACACTAGTATATATATATATATATATATATATTTTGTAGCATCTATGATTAGCTACTACAATATAATATGAACAGTAGTTATATAACATAGTGTTATTAACATTAATTATAATTGAAATATCTATGTTTGTTGTAGTAGTGATGATTCCATGTTTTATATACAACATCAAAAAAAGAAGATTTTTTTCAAAGTTAAAAGTATACTAAGATGGGATGGGATGGGTGCGATGTTATTTCCATAATAAATTATGGAAGGCAAAAAAAAAAAAAAAACACGCGATTCTAATAAAAAGGATGTTTTTTTTTTTATTTTTGCCCAAATAGAATTTTGACCCTAACGAACTTGGGCTAGATATTTGATAACTGACTTAAGATAATTCCCCTACGGAACTAACGAAGTTTTATCGTGACAATTAAATCATGATGCCTATAACCATAAGATTTCATATTTCACAAGAAAATAAATCATATAGAGATTAATTATCACTTTAAAAATGTAATCCCATAAAATTTTTCAGTTGGTGACTGAATGCCTAGATTTGAATATATGTAACATAAGTTAAATTTCTATAATAAATTTAGGGCAACTTGAGAGAGAGTACTACAATTATATGTTATGTAACTAATATAAGAGATTATGTTGGATCGGGTGGACGAGTTAGAAAAGATGAATAATCCTGCCATTACAAATTAACACTTTTCTTACTATTAAGTAAGGACACATTTTAATTAATTAAAAATAAATAACATAAATAAACTAAGATGGAATTCCATATTTACTTGGATTACAACTAGATCTGATCACGATTTAGAACTGACAGTTCAACGGTTCAAAATCGTCGGTTCAACGGTTCCAGACAGGTCGACCCTTAACCTTAACCGCTCAAGACGATTATGGTTCACGGTTCGGAACCGCCGGTTCACGGTTCGATTCACGGTTCACCACGGTTCAAGATTATTATGTTAAAAAATTAAAAATTTAAAATTTAAAATTAAATATTACAAATTACAAATTAGAAATTAAAATTTAATGGAAAAAAGGGCTTGCACTTATTTAAGTTGCCTACGTATCCCTTTAGGGGAATCAAAGCCCACGTAGTTCTTTTACATTTTTATCCTTTTACATTTTCACTCACTTCCATTTCCTATTCCTGTTGTATTTGTCCCTTCAGTATCAAAATCTTCAACTTCGTCATCTGAAAGTTGCATCCCTTGGATTCTTTTCTCCGCTCTGGTCCAATCGTCCAATAATGCTTGGGCTTCTAATGAGTCGGGAGATAAAGTTGATCGTCGTTCATCTAATATGTTGCCGTCAGCACTAAACGTCTGCTCCACGACAACAGTTGACACTAGACAAGCTAATATTTCTTTGGCGATCACGGAGAGGACGGGAAAGCTTTGAGCTTTCTGTGACCACCAATTTAAGATATCGAAATTTTCGCTATCTACTTCATTAAAATCAAAAGAAGTTGTAAAATAATTCTCAAGTTCCTGTGTGGAACTTGAGGATCCTCGTGAACTTTTTGTCCGTTCTTTTAATAAGAGTTGTGCTTTTGTATGTTTTAAATTACTACTAGTAGTTTGTTGTATTTCAGAAATATTAGTTTGTGTTCCATATTTTACATAATATTGATTATAAATATATATAAATAAATTATAACATTATATATAATATTAACTGGATCATGGGAAGAAGAATCTTTAATTGGAATTAAAGTGTCATAATATAAAGTTAACATTTTTTGTAAAACTTCTAATTGTAGGAGATCGATGGCCGGCTAGAAGGGGGGTTGGATAGCTAGGTCACCCCCAACTTCTTTTCTTCTCTATAAAAGATTAGTGCACACGCGGAAATACAACTAACTAATGAAAACAATAAAGAAAGAATACCAAATCGCTAACAAGCTCGATGTAACGTGGTTTGGAGATTGCTTGCTCCTACTCCACGGCGTGTCCTTGAGGTGGGCGAGCCCTTGATCCTTCGGTGGATCAATCCCCGGCAATCTCCGGCTAGAGCTTTCTCTTTCTCGGTGGAGCAAACCTCTCACAAAGGATCTCTTCCTCTTTACAATGATGAACTTAGGTTTAGGAGGAAGAGAGTAGGCTTGGAAGCTTTGGGCAATGACAGGGAGTTATTCAATAAGCATGAGTAACCTCCTTCAAGCCCCAAAGCTTCCCTTAAATAAGAGGAGTTGATAATCATATCAACTCATCTCGGCACCAATCAACTGGCAAAACCATCAGTCGACTGGTGTTACCGTTAGAGGTAGCCAACGACTACTTTCCAGCACCAACGGTCATTTACCAATCGACTGCTAAAACTGGCAGTCGACTGGTAGCTATTTGCTGAGCGAACAGAATGCTTCTGTTCGCTGCCAGACGACTGCTAGAACATGTAGTCGACTGGTGCAGTCGACTGCTAAAATATGCAGTTGACTGGTGTAGTTGACTGCTAAAAGTTACAACCGACTGGACTGCACCTTGTTACACACTCACACTCATCCTCTCCGGAGTCACCCTTGAAGTCCTCTTCCTCGGCCTTCGTCCCTCAGATGCACCCGAGCTCGCGGCTCCTCTCCGTGCCATCATTCACGTTGCCTTGAAATCCACTTCCCTCGGCTCTACTCTGTTGCTCCTCATCCGGCGGTCCCTCGGATGCCTTCCACACCATCCTTCACCGACTCAAAGATCCGAGCATTAGGATGAGCTTCCCAAGCTTAGTTACACCAAACTCCTCATGTGTGTTTCACCAAGTCCTGCAAGACTCAAACACACATATCAAACACATATGAAAGCCTAACTTAAACTCTTTGACACACACATCAAAACCATGATCGTACCGATCAAACTTGGGTCGATTGCACCAACAATCTCCTCCATTTTGATGTGTGGCAATATGTTTAAGTTAGGCATTAATAACAACATGAAAATTAAAAGTAATATGTAAACATGAAGCATAATTCCCAAGCTCCCCCTTAACATATGCTCTTCAACCTTAATTTTCAAGTTTTGCACATAATTAAGTTTCTAACTTAAACCTACCCATTTCTCCCCCTTTGACACCATCAAAAATTGTACCAACTGTTGGAACCCCGAGGTGTTTTGATGTGATCAAACAAGTTAAGTTAGGTCCTGCGTTGTTTAACCCTTGTGTCTAAGTGTGCAGGAACTTAGGAACACAGGAAGTCGAGCGGAAGACGCGGCTAGCGAGAAGGACGGCACGGGAGAGAGCCGACGGGCTCGGTGCGTCCGAGGGACGAGGTGTCCGCGGAAGAGTACACCGGTGGACGAGAAGAACGTGCGCGGCGTTCGAGGGACGAGAAACCGGGAAGGAAGGCTGCTCGAGGAGAAGGCCGGAACATGGGTTCGGGTGAGCCCTATTCCGGATGGCCGAGATCACCCAAGCTAGTGGAGCCGGAACAGAAGACCCGGACCGAGACGAGCTGAACCGAAGCGGAGCGACCAGACGGAAAAAGTCAACCAGAGTTGACTTTTGGGGTCCGGCGCGCCGAAACCATCCGGGGCGCCCGGAATGAGGGTTTTGACCAGATCGAGTCAAACTCGATCTGAACGTTGGGGATAAAGTTTTATCCCCGCCTGGAACCCTCAGGGCGCCACCAAGGCTATAAATATAGCCTTGGTCCGAGAAACTCAATTAATCAAGCAGACGAACTTGTAATCAACTTCTGTGTGCTTTACTTTTATTCTTGTACGTTCAACGCTGTAAGAGGCTACTCCGCCCAGAGGAGAATCAGATAGTGCGCTTACATTCCTTGGATTAGCAATCCCCTGATTGCAAACCAAGTAAAACTCCAGTGTCTGTTTTTCTTTACTTAGTCTCTTTTATTTATTTATTACAAGTGTTCATTATATAGTTGAAATCCGAGAAAGGTTCATGTTTTAATTTGTAGGGCAATTCACCCCTCCCCTCTTGCCAGCCTACAAAGGGACCAACAAGTGGTATCAGAGCAAGGAAGCTTCAGGAGGACTAACCGCCGATCGAAGCAACAAGATGGCCGGACCAAGTATCGTCCCACCAAAATTCGAGGGGAACTTCGCAGACTGGAAGCGTCGTATGGAGGTATTCCTAAAAACAGATTTTGAAATTCGGTTTATTATGAAATATGGTTTTATAGCTCCAGTAGATAAAGATGGAAAAGAAAAAGAAGAGAGCGATTGGACAAAGAAGGAGCAGAATGAGTCGGTAGCAAACAGTCGTGCGGAACATCACCTGCTGAGTGTGTTACCGCCTCAAGAGGTCAATCGCATCGGAAACTATGTGTCTGCTAAAGAACTTTGGGAGAAGTTCTTGGAACTCCACGAAGGCACGTCCGAAGCAAAGCTCGCTAGTGTTGGTGCGGGAAGCATCTAACGATCGAACCTGAGTTTTGATAATGGCAAAGGATTCAAAGTTAAGGTGTGTTGTGATCTAACATGTTGAATGAGTGTTTCAGGAAAGTCCTAACTGCGGTTAGGCAGGGAAAAATCCTAAGGGGAGGTAACCTTAGGTCCTAGGGGGTGGTAACCCTAGGTGAAGAAAAATCCTAAGGGGAGGTAACCTTAGATCCTAGGGGGTGGTAACCCTAGGTGAAGGAAAATCCTAAGGGGGGGTAACCTTAGGTCCTAGGGGGCGGTAACCCTAGGTGGAGGAAAACCCTAAGGGGCGGAAACCTTAGGTCCTAGGGGGCGGTAACCCTAGGTGGAGGAAAACCCTAAGGGGCGGAAACCTTAGGTCCTAGGGGGCGGTAACCCTAGGTGGAGGAAAACCCTAAGGGGCGGCAACCTTAGGTCCTAGGGGGTGGAAACCCTAGGTGGAGAAAAACCCTAGGGGGCGGTAACCCTAGGTTCTAGGGGGTGGTAACCCTAGGCGGAAAGTCCAGTCGATCTGGAGGATCGTACTGGCAACAGGTAAATCTCCTGAGTGGAGTAGGTGAGGACGCGTTCCCCGTAGAGGGAACAGTAGGTGTCGGGTCGACCTAGGGTTTCCGATTGGAAACCTGAAGTCAGACTCGGACAGTCCGGAGACTGTTAATACTTCATTTATAATATCTATTGTATTATGTGCTAACTTTGTGCTGCAGGATAGTGTTTGCGACTAACGTATCTTGCAGGGGCAAAGGAGCAACTTAAAGCCTCGGATGAACAGTGTCCAAGGCGCCTCCATGGAGCTTGGAGGCGCCTCGGGTACAAAGGAAGAGCTGGCTGCGAAACAGTGTTCAAGGCGCCTTGAGTGGTGATGGAGGCGCCTTGGACCTGTTGAAGGCGCCTTGAGTGGTGATGGAGGCGCCTTCAACTGTGATAAGCGCAGAATGGTCAGCGCTTATCTGCACGATGGAATCGGAGCGGTGGAGGCGCCTTGGATGACTTTCAAGGCGCCTTGGATGCCCTTTATAAGGGGACTTCGAGCAGCTTCTTGACAGAACAACTTTCATGTGATCTCACTGCTACAAGTTGCTCACGAGACGATTCCGAAGTGCTGTTGCGAGACATCGACGACCCGGAGCTCCGAATTTTCAGATTACGATATTGTCGTCGGTATAATTAATTGTTGTCATTTATTGTACTTCAAATTGTAATCAGTATCGAGCTTATAGTTGTTGCCCACCGGAAGCGATCAAGGATCGCGGGCCTTCGAGTAGGAGTCGATCAAGGCTCCGAACGAAGTAAAATCGACCTGTCTCTGTGTGATTATTTCTTTTATTCCGCTGCGTATTTAGCTCCGATAGTTTTCCGATACGAACGATTTAGCCACGAGCGCTATTCACCCCCCCCCTCTAGCGCGATCTCGATCCAACAATTGGTATCAGAGCGGGGTCGCTTTGAACTGGTGCAACCACCATTCAAGCATTTTTCGTGGCTTTGTCGTTTGTATAGGTTGAAAATATAACCTTACGCCTTTCGTTTTTTTTCCCTCCAAAACTGTTTTCAAAAAATCCATTTTCAAATTTTCACCATTGATTGGAATTAGTGAAATATCGTGTTTTCAAAAATTTGTAGTAATATTTTTTATAATATTTTAATAATATTTTAATAATATTTTATTATTTTCTCTCGAAATTCCTGAATTACTATTTTTATTTCTCTCCCACACTACTAATCCAAGACCAAGTCTTGGAACAAATTTTATTGTGTTTATTTTGCGAGATTCCTTCTAATGGCCTACGAAGATGGGTACAACTCACTGCTGTCTAACGAGAACCTCAGATACTGGAAAGACCAGGTGGAGCATCAATTAAAGACCGAAGCAGAAATATGGACCATAGTCCATATTGGATTCACTCTTCCCACTAAAGAAGGTGTACCCATCACCTGTGACAAGTGGGATGCACAAACAATAAGGACATTCGAGGCAAATGCAAAAGCAACTTACATTCTCCTATGCGGACTAACAAATTCAGATCTTGATCGAGTTGGAAAGTTCAACAATGCTAAGGAGCTTTGGGAGAAAGTGCTCAAGCTTTATGAGATCCCTTCAGAGTTAGAAGATCGAATAGAACCTGAGTCCGAATTTGAAATTGAATCCTCAGAGTCAACCTCCGAACCAGACTCAGAAAAATCAGAGCAAACCGATATCATAGCACTGATGGCCAAAGACGAGATATCTGAATCTGAGTCAGAATTTGAAATGGCAACAGTCAAGGGGGAGGATCCTATCACGGATCTAAAAGGTAAAATTATAAATTCAAATTGTAAATCTCTCATAATCTGTTTTAAGTGTAGGGAGAGAGGGCACTATAGAAACGACTGCCCCACTCGTAAGACTCGACCGACACAATCGGAGGAGAAGGAGAAAATGATCAGGAGAGGGAAGAAATACATCAAATGCTCCAAATGCAAACTAATGGGTCACTGCAAAAGACAATGCCCAGAAAGAAGACCCAAAAATCCAGAGGGAGAAATCAAGGTTAGTACATTTACATTATATGAAAATCCAGTTTTTGCAACACATGATCGCACTAGCTTAACTAATCCTACTTGCTCTAGTATAGATTTCTCTTCAAAATTAGATATACATGCTAATAATGTAATGAATAAAATTAATTCAAATAAAAATAAGAAATTAACTCTTAGAAAAGTAGAAATACAAAATAATATTTTAAAAGATAAAGTTGATAAATTAGAGAAAATTGTTAATAATTTAGTCAAATCACGAAATCTAGACTTGGGTTATAAATCTAAAGTAAAACTTAAACAGTACAAACCAAGTTATAATCAAGTACCTTTTATTTACTTAACTTAATAAAACGTAAATCAATAACATAGGAGGAGGCTCCAGAATAGCTGGCACCTCCGAAATTAATCCACCCGATAAGGGTAAACAAGAGTAGATTACCCGGCAAGGTAATTTAGGTTAGATTAAAATGGATTAGGTTTAACTTAACCAACGGTACTGGTGAAGTCTTTGGATGATAGTACGTTAGGGAAGCTTGGGCATCGCATGTCTAGGAAGATATGGCTTCGACCTGGTGCATTTGGCCAAGTGGAACTGACCGAAGCTACCCTTAAATGGATCCTAACTAGTTAGACCAAGGTTTAGTATTAAGTTCAATGGGTAGGACTATTTGGAAAACCTCGAAGGCATGGTTACTTTAATGAGTTCCTTGTGACTCACCATAGCCCAGAAGTTTATCCAAAGAATGCTTACTTGTTGAACCCAAAGCTAAACCTGAATCTAACACAAAGTTAAACTAAACCTGTAAATTGAACCTCAATTCATCTCACAACAATCGTAGGATTACCTAATTGAAGATTTAGATCGGGTGAGATGACTAAGGAATTTAAAATTCAAATTCAGAATTAAACTCGTAACTATAATTAATTCAAAAATAGATTCATAATTAATATTACTTTTTCAAATAACACTTAATTTCATTATTTGAAAAATCTTTTCAAAATTATTTTCAAAATTATTGAA
This sequence comes from Zingiber officinale, assembly GCF_018446385.1. Taxonomy (NCBI): domain Eukaryota; kingdom Viridiplantae; phylum Streptophyta; class Magnoliopsida; order Zingiberales; family Zingiberaceae; genus Zingiber; species Zingiber officinale. Next base: position 15,793,066 of record NC_056006.1, on the reverse strand, counting down.
AAATATTTCAAAATCATTTCAAAATTATTTGAAAAACCTTTCAAAATCAATTTCAAAATTATTTCAAAAATCTCTTGAAAATCAATTTCAAAATTTTTCAAAAATCTTTTGAAAATCAATTTCAAAATTATTTGATTTTCAAAATTATTTAAAAATCATTTCAAAAATCTCTTGAAAATCAATTTCAAAATTATTTAAAAATCATTTCAAAAAACTTTTGAAAATCAATTTCAAAATTATTTAAAAATCATTTAAAAATCTCTTGAAAATCAATTTCAAAATTATTTAAAAATCATTTCAAAAAACTTTTGAAAATCAATTTCAAAATTATTTAAAAATCATTTCAAAAATCTTTTAAAAAACTATTTCAAAAATCTTTCAAAATTATTTCAAAATCAATTTAAAATCTTTCAAAATCAATTTAAAATCTTTCAAAATCAATTTAAAACTTAATTTCAAAAATCTTTGAAAAATCATTTCTAAATCATTTTAAAATTATTTCAAAATCTTTGAAAAATCATTCCAAAATCATTTAAACTTTTTCAAAATATTAATCAATTAATCTCAGAATATTATTCAATTAATTTCAAAATATTAAAAGGGTTTAAAAATCTTTTCTTCTCAAATCATATCATGACTGCAAATGTTAACTCCAATTAATTTTCACTATAGTCTTCAAGTTTAATATTTACTAATTTGAAATTCAAACTTATATTTTCAATAATCTTAATTGACAAAGTTTATTTTATCTGACACTTACTCATACGCCAAACATACCTGAAAACCTAGAATGGGTGAGATGAAAAACTCAACAAAATATAAAAGACCCATTATATTTTTGGACTCTAGGACTCATTATAGGGATTCATGTTTGCATTAGTTAAGGGGGAGTGAACGGAGTCAAACTAATTATCAAGTTTCTATTGAAGAGCTTTTCAAATTTAATTAAATATCTTTTGAAAAAAACTTTTCAAATAGAAATATTTAGATTTAGCATGCTTGTAATTTAGGGCTTTGATACCTAATCAAATCAAATTTAAAATTTAATTAACTTGACTCATACTTGGACTTAACGACAAACTGAATTTAACTTAACTAAACATTTAGCTACTCCCTCTTTGCTAACAAAAGACTTTAAACTAAATATCTTTCAAACTTGAGAATGTTTTTAAGCTAAAATACTTAAAACTTTAGCTACATTTTCTAACTTTTACATCTTTTCAAAATCACCCTTGAAGACTCCTTCAAAAGTCAAGTTTGCAAAAGGCTTAGCTAAGTGATTTCTATAACAATGAAAATTAAAAGCTAAGTCAATGTTTCAAAAGAAAAATTCTTATTTTTTAATTTTTATTTCACTTAGCAAAAAGTTAAACAACGAAAATTAATTATAACAAAGCTAAGTGTTATAAAAGCTATTTCAAATTTTTCTAAGTATTACTAGTGTTTAAAAATTCCAGATTTTTTTTAAAAAAAAAAGGTGATAAATTTTCAAATCTTGTCTACTCTTATCCCTCTTTAAAAAGTTAAGCATCAAACTAACTTGCTCTTCTGAAAAATTCAAACTTCTTTCACACTGGTATATTTTGATATATGGCAAAGGGGGAGAGTAGGAAAATTCAAAAGTAGGAAAATTCAAAAAACAAAAAGGAGGGCTTTTATTAAGGGGGAGTTTAGTATTACAAAGTTAAAAGTTTCCAGCTTAACTATGCTTGCATTTAAAGTTTACTTACTTAAGCTTGGTTAAAACTTAATGCATCTATTTGTTATCGCATGTTTTTTTTCTTAACTTTGAATTTTTTGTTGCCATAATCAAAAAGGGGGAGATTGTTGGTGCGGGAAGCATCTAACGATCGAACCTGAGTTTTGATAATGGCAAAGGATTCAAAGTTAAGGTGTGTTGTGATCTAACATGTTGAATGAGTGTTTCAGGAAAGTCCTAACTGCGGTTAGGCAGGGAAAAATCCTAAGGGGAGGTAACCTTAGGTCCTAGGGGGTGGTAACCCTAGGTGAAGGAAAATCCTAAGGGGAGGTAACCTTAGGTCCTAGGGGGTGGTAACCCTAGGTGAAGGAAAATCCTAAGGGGGGGTAACCTTAGGTCCTAGGGGGCGGTAACCCTAGGTGGAGGAAAACCCTAAGGGGCGGAAACCTTAGGTCCTAGGGGGCGGTAACCCTAGGTGGAGGAAAACCCTAAGGGGCGGAAACCTTAGGTCCTAGGGGGCGGTAACCCTAGGTGGAGGAAAACCCTAAGGGGCGGCAACCTTAGGTCTTAGGGGGTGGAAACCCTAGGTGGAGAAAAACCCTAGGGGGCGGTAACCCTAGGTTCTAGGGGGTGGTAACCCTAGGCGGAAAGTCCAGTCGATCTGGAGGATCGTACTGGCAACAGGTAAATCTCCTGAGTGGAGTAGGTGAGGACGCGTTCCCCGTAGAGGGAACAGTAGGCGTCGGGTCGACCTAGGGTTTCCGGTTGGAAACCTGAAGTCAGACTCGGACAGTCCGGAGACTGTTAATACTTCATTTATAATATCTATTGTATTATGTGCTAACTTTGTGCTGCAGGATAGTGTTTGCGACTAACGTATCTTGCAGGGGCAAAGGAGCAACTTAAAGCCTCGGATGAACAGTGTCCAAGGCGCCTCCATGGAGCTTGGAGGCGCCTCGGGTACAAAGGAAGAGCTGGCTGCGAAACAGTGTTCAAGGCGCCTTGAGTGGTGATGGAGGCGCCTTGGACCTGTTGAAGGCGCCTTGAGTGGTGATGGAGGCGCCTTCAACTGTGATAAGCGCAGAATGGTCAGCGCTTATCTGCACGATGGAATCGGAGCGGTGGAGGCGCCTTGGATGACTTTCAAGGCGCCTTGGATGCCCTTTATAAGGGGACTTCGAGCAGCTTCTTGACAGAACAACTTTCATGTGATCTCACTGCTACAAGTTGCTCACGAGACGATTCCGAAGTGCTGTTGCGAGACATCGACGACCCGGAGCTCCGAATTTTCAGATTACGATATTGTCGTCGGTATAATTAATTGTTGTCATTTATTGTACTTCAAATTGTAATCAGTATCGAGCTTATAGTTGTTGCCCACCGGAAGCGATCAAGGATCGCGGGCCTTCGAGTAGGAGTCGATCAAGGCTCCGAACGAAGTAAAATCGACCTGTCTCTGTGTGATTATTTCTTTTATTCCGCTGCATATTTAGCTCCGATAGTTTTCCGATACGAACGATTTAGCCACGAGCGCTATTCACCCCCCCCTCTAGCGCGATCTCGATCCAACAGCTAGAAGGGACATCCTCCGTAACAAACTGATGAACATCCGTCTGGAAAAAGGTGAGAAAGTAGCCAGTCTACACGCGAAGGTAAAAGAACTAATTACTAGTCTCGAGAACCTCGGAGAAAAGGTATCAAATCGGGATACAATACGCTACGCGCTCAACGCATTTCCTCGAACTCCGGAGTGGACTTCAATCATCGACGCCTACTACATCTCAAAAGATTTGGAGGTAAGTACATTAGAGGAATGTTTTTCTACCCTTGAATTACACGAAACTAGATGTGCAGAGACATCAAAGGACACAACCCAGACTATGGCGCTAAACGCAACCAACAAGGATGAACCCGAGTCAGACTCCGAAGACGACAAAGAAGCATACATGGTAAGAAACTTTAAAAAGTTTTTTAGATCTAATAAATTTAAAATGCAGAATCAAAAGAATCAAAAGAATCAAAAAGGTAGAAGAAAGGTGCGGTGCTACCAGTGTCAGAAGGAGGGACACCTAAGGGAAGACTGCCCAGAACTCAAGAAGGTCAAAATGAAGACACCCAAGAAACACAACCTAAAAGCAACTTGGGACGACACTTCTTCATCCGAATCAGAAGCTCAAGAATATGCTGGGATAGCGCTGATGGCAAGTTACGAAGGGCAAAGCTCGTCAGAACCTAGCATCGATGAAGGGGGAGCGACCTCAGATGAGAGCAGCGAAGCAGGGGGAGATTCAGACTTCAAGTCTGATATGGTAAGTGAGGTATGCCTCTTACCCCCTGATCAACTTTATTCTGGCATTAAGGCAATGACTAAATCCATGTATAAATTAGAAAATGAAAATATCAAATTAAAAAATGAAATTTTGGAAACAAAAAGAATTTTAGCAAAATCATGTCTTATAGAGGATTTTGATAAATTGAAAATTGAAAATGAAAAACTAAAAGAAGAAATAGAAAGATTGAAAAAATATAAAAGTTCAAATATTTCTACTTTTAGAAATTATAGAGGTTTAAATTGGTACTATAGATTTCATCAAAGTCAAATTAGAAATATATCAAAAATCTATGTACCTAGGAAATACTTGGTTAACCCTGTAGGTAGGAACCTCTACTGGGTTCCAAAAACTTGTTTAATTTAGACTTAGCAGTTTCAGCAAGGAAATTAAACGACTAATTTCATTATGAGGCTTTGTCTAAGGAAGTGGTTGTTGCTCCAATAACCAAGAAGGCCTAGTGCCTCGCCACGACCTGGAAGTCAAGTATCGAAATGAAAAGTGTAATTGACTAACTGAAAAAGCATTAATTTAATTTACCTAATGCTTTAAAAGAGTTATTCAATTTGTGTTAGAAAATATTTAAAAAAATAATAATAATAATAATAATAAATTTTTTTTTACTTAGAAAATTTCTGATAATTATTGACTTAGATATTTTTTTTATTAACTTAGAAATTTTTCTATGAATATTGTCTTAGACATTTTTCCTTTGAAAATTGCCTAAGAAATCTTTTATGAAATTAGATAAAAGATATTCTGAATATTGACTTAGAATTTTTTTTCTAAATATTCTCTTTTGAAACATTGCCTTAAAATTAATTTTTAAGTTTAAAATTAATTGCCTTAGAAAGTTTTATGAGAATTCACTTAAATTTTTTTTACCTTAGACTTGTTTAAAGAACCCCTATTTTTAATGTGATCAAAGGGGGAGAAGAATATTAAGTCTAGGGGGAGGTATATAAATTTTTTTATGAAATATCTTTGGACTTAATTACAAATAAATTATTTTTATTGCATCTGTTTTTCCCTAGCTTAACTTGGGTTGCTCACATCAAAAAGGGGGAGATTGTTGGAACCCCGAGGTGTTTTGATGTGATCAAACAAGTTAAGTTAGGTCCTGCGTTGTTTAACCCTTGTGTCTAAGTGTGCAGGAACTTAGGAACACAGGAAGTCGAGCGGAAGACGCGGCTAGCGAGAAGGATGGCACGGGAGAGAGCCGACGGGCTCGGTGCGTTCGAGGGACGAGGTGTCCGCGGAAGAGTACACCGGTGGACGAGAAGAACGTGCGCGGCGTTCGAGGGACGAGAAACCGGGAAGGAAGGCTGCTCGAGGAGAAGGCCGGAACATGGGTTCGGGTGAGCCCTATTCCGGATGGCCGAGATCACCCAAGCTAGTGGAGCCGGAACAGAAGACCCGGACCGAGACGAGCTGAACCGAAGCGGAGCGACCAGACGGAAAAAGTCAACCAGAGTTGACTTTTGGGGTCCGGGGCGCCCGGAACCATCCGGGGCGCCCGGACCCCTCCGGGGCGCCCGGAACCATCCGGGGCGCCCGGAATGAGGTTTTTGACCAGATCGAGTCAAACTCGATCTGAACGTTGGGGGATAAAGTTTTATCCCCCCAGGGCGCCCGGAACCCTTCCAGGCGCCCCGACCAAGGCTATAAATATAGCCTTGGTCCAGAAGCAAATCAATTAATCAGAACGACGAACTTGTAATCAACTTCTGTGTGCTTTACTTTTCTTCTTGTACGTTCAACGCTGTAAGAGGCTACTCCGCCCAGAGGAGAATCAGATAGTGCGCTTACATTCCTTGGATTAGCAATCCCCTGATTGCAAACCAAGTAAAACTCTGGTGTCTGTTTTTCTTTACTTAGTCTCTTTTATTTATTTATTACAAGTGTTCATTATATAGTTGAAATCCGAGAAAGGTTCGTGTTTTAATTTGTAGGGCAATTCACCCCTCCCCTCTTGCCAGCCTACAAAGGGACCAACACCAACCATGTACACATACCAAGGTATCCATGTGGACTTAAAATTTCCCAAAACTAGCCCTTGACAATGCTGAAAAACAGCCACCAGTCGACTGATAACTGTCGCAGTCGACTGGCACAACCCCAACCCGATTTTTAGCATTTTGAAGCCAACTTCAGAAATGCATAGAAAATTCCAAAAAATTCGAAAAATCATGAAATTTTGAACACATATTTCTTATAATGTTCTTTAACAAGGAAAAATATGTTTTCATGAAAATTCATCATATTTTGGATGTTTTGATAAAAATTCAAACACTTTGAAAAATCACTTAAGTTTGTATCAAATTAAACCCTAGTTTTGAATTCATATGTTTCAAAATAACTATCCACTGTAAATAAAACATAGAATTATTTTCAAAACATCCAACTATGATCTATGGGCAAGATGTTCATTAATTAAATATTTATTTTCCTCATAGTTGGCCTATGATCACTAAAATTTGATACATTTCATAACTCATCAAAATGCCATAAGCATAAGTGAATTATTTGTATCATCCTATCATCTCACATTTATGGTTACAAAATAATGAAAATCATTGTGAGATAAAGGTAACCTCTACTTAGCCCTTTTGATCATGAATTTCTATCAAGGCTAAGTGCTCCCCCTTAAGGTCTCAAATCAACCATTTTTCAAGGATTTGAATTATGACTTCCATGGTTGACTTGACCTAAAATCCTCTAACCTTGAGGATTGATTTTGGCACCCAATAGAAATTATTTCTAATTGGGTTAACCAAATATTCCTTGGGGATCGATTTTCTATCTATAGTTTTGGTTTTTGATTTCCCCCTAGCAAGTAGACAATTATATGTCTTTTCATTGTTGGGTTCATTATATCCTAACCCATTTTTCTTAAAACTTGCCCTTTGACTCCCAATAATCATATTTAGAGTTTTAGAGCCAATTTCAAATTTTCTAAAGGCATTGGTAAGATATTCTACCTTTTCCCTTAATTTCCTATTTTCCTCTTCTAAACATGAATCATATGAACTTGAAGAAGATGCATGTATATCATCATCCCTAATAGACATGGATTCTAATTTTTCTTTAAGCATGTAAATGTCATTTTTCAAGGTTTTATTTTTCCTTTTTGCCTTGAACAAATCATCATTTGTACTTTTAATGATCTTTATTAAAACATGAGGAGGAAGATTGTATACCTCACTTACCGAGATGTCCGAATTCGATGTTTGACCTCCCTTTTCACTTGAGCTCCCTTCTTCATCTTCACTTGAGCTCTTTCCCTCTTCATTTTCGGATGAGGTGGAGGCTACATCATCAATTCCCATTAGAGCAAAATTGACTACATGATGCTCTTCTTCCTCCGATGATGATGATGGATCATCCCATGTTGCTTTTAGGTTTTGAGCCTTTTTCCCTTTTTCTTTTGTCTTCTTCTCCTCCTTTTTCTTCCCTTCCTTCTTCTTCAAGAGAGGACAATCATCTCTTATGTGTCCTTCTCCTTGACAATTATAGCAAATGATCTTCCTTGTCCTACTTTTGCTTCTAGAACTTTTCCTAGCATGAGATTTGTTAGAAGAAAAAGATTTAAATGTCTTTCTCATCTTCCTTACCATATATGCCTCTTGATCGCTATCCATTGAGGCACTTGATTCTTCGGAGTCGGAAGATGGTGGTGATGAAGATTTCTTCTTCTTTCCTTTTCCCTTGTTTGCCACAAGGGCTACTCCTCTTGATCTATGAACTTGTCCATCTAATCCTTCAACTCTTGTTTCGTGAAGCTCCATGGTTGAGAAAAGTTCATCTAGAGAGGATTTCTCTAGGTCCTTTGATATGTACTATGAATCTACAATGGAGCTCCAAGTTGTGGTTCTTGGGAAAGCATTTAGGGCTTTCATTATCATGTCTCGATTTGAAAGTGTCTCACCTACACTTGTTAGCCCATTAATAATTTCCTTAATTCTAGAATGTAAAATTGATACCTTTTCTCCTTTCTCAAGCTTGATATTGTTGAGTTGAGTTCGAAGGAGATCTCTTTTTGCCAATTTTGCTTCCGATGTCCCTTCATGAAGCTCCACTAGCTTTTCCCACAAGTCTTTGGCACTTGTATAATTTCCAATTCTTGTTACTTCTTGTTGTGGAAGAACATGTAGTAGGTGATGCATTGCCTTGGAATTTGCTAGATGCTCTTCTTTTTGTCTTTTGGTCCATCTTGTTATGTCGATTGTCTCATTACGTTCATCCTTGGGTTCTTCAAAACCACTTCTCATGATTAGCATAATGTCAAAATCGGTATTGAAAAATACCTCCATTTTCTTCTTCCACCATGAGAAGTCCCCTTCGAATTTCGGTGGATGAATGTTTGAGCCGGCCATTTTGATGAAGTGCTCTTCTCGGCGATTAGTCCGTTGAAGGGTGTCCTCGCTCTGATACCACTTGTAGGAGATCGGTGGCCCGCTAGAAGGGGGGTTGGATAGCTAGGTCACCCCCAACTTCTTTTCTTCCCTATAAAAGATTAGTGCACACACGGAAATACAACTAACTAATGAAAACAATAAAGAAAGAATACCAAATCGCTAACAAGCTCGATGTAACGTGATTTGGAGATTGCTTGCTCCTACTCCACGGCGTGTCCTTGAGGTGGGCGAGCCCTTGATCCTTCGGTGGATCAATCCCCGACAATCTCCGGCTAGAGCTTTCTCCTTCTCGGTGGAGCAAACCTCTCACAAAGGATCTCTTCCTCTTTACAATGATGAACTTAGGTTTAGGAGGAAGAGAGTAGGCTTGGAAGCTTTGGGCAATGACAAGGAGTTATTCAATAAGCATGAGTAACCTCCTTCAAGCCCCAAAGCTTCTCTTAAATAAGAGGAGAGAGTTGATAATCATATCAACTCATCTCGGCACCAGTCAACTGGCAAAACCATCAGTCGATTGGTGTTACCGTTAGAGGTAGCCAACGGCTACTTTCCAGCACCAACAGTCATTTACTAGTCGACTGCTAAAACTAGCAGTCGATTGGTAGTTATTTGCTGAGCGAACAGAATGCTTCTGTTTGCTGTCAGTCGACTGTTAGAACATACAGTCGACTGGTGCAGTCGACTGCTAAAATATGCAGTCGACTAGTGCAGTTGACTGCTAAAAGTTGCAACCGACTGGACTGCACCTTGTTACACACTCACACTCATCCTCTCTGGAGTCACCCTTGAAGTCCTCTTCCTCGACCTTCGTCCCTCATATGCACCCGAGCCCACGGCTCCTCTCCGTACCATCCTTCACGTTGCCTTGAAGTCCACTTCCCTCGGCTCTACTCCGTTGCTCCTCATCCGGCGGTCCCTCAGATGCCTTCCACACCATCCTTCACCGACTCAAGGATCCGAGCACTAGGATGAGCTTACCAAGCTTAGTTACACCAAGCTCCTCATGTGTGTTTCACCAAGTCCTGCAAGACTCAAACACACATATCAAACACATATGAAAGCCTAACTTAAACTCTTTGACACACACATCAAAACCATGATCGTACCGATCAAACTTGGGTCGATTGCACCAACACTAATTTAAATCTAGGATCTAAAGCGAATGCAATTAAATAAATTTCAGGAATTAAATAAAAATATTTTTCCCATTTAGTTTTCATAGCTAATATGCAAGGAGATAAAGATTCATTATTAATATGTTCATTTAAAACTAATACTATATTAGAAAAATTTTCTAAAATTAATTGAGCAGTGGGGTAATAAACACTGGAAAGTTGTTCGGTTGCATCATTAAATACTTTTAAAATTTCATAAATACTACTACAAATATTCCATTGTTGTGAAAATAAATATATATTAGTATTAGTATTTTGTGCAAAAAATGAACATAATAATTTTTTATATTGAAATGAATCTTGTAATAATTGGTATGTTGAATTCCAACGTGTTGGTACATCACCTGGAAATTTTTTAGGTCTCATTCCATTAATTTTACAAAACCTACCTCATTGTTTCATTATAGATGGATGAGACCATAAATAAGAAATTGCAATTCTAATTGGTTTAATATAACTTTCTAAAATTTTTAAACCATCTTGAACACATAAATTTAAAACATGGCATACACAACGAATATGAAAAAATAAACCGCCAATAATAGGTTGACAAACAAACTTTAGATCATCTATACAAGCGGTATAGGAACTAGCATTATCTAATGATATTGAAAATATTTTATGAGTTAAACCATATTCTTCTAAAATTAAATATAATAATTGTGTGATATTATGAGCATTATGTGATTCATCAAAAACTCTATAAGCTAATAATCTTTTTTGGAGGTTCCCAGAGTTATTGATCCAATGGCAAGTCACACTCATATATGAATGTATTTGCTAATGATCACTCCAAATATTGGAACATTAAGAAACTTTATTATCTAATTTACTAAATTCATCAATTAAATTCTTTTTTCCTTGTTTTATTAATTTTTTAATTGTACGAGTAAGTATAGTCCTAGGAACACGTTTAGCACATGGATTAAGAGATTCTTTACAAAAATCTTCAAATGTGCATTTAGATCCAAAACTAAAAGAAAGATGTTCTACGGAAACAAATTTAGCTAATGATTCTCTTAATTTATTATCCGAATATAAAAATAAACCGGAATCGGTACTACCGCTAGTTGAAGAAAATCTTGATAATTGTGTTTGAGAACAGTCGAGTCCATATTCCGTCGGGTGCTTCGTTTCTACATGTCGTTTCAACGACCCATAGCCGTCGCCGGCTTGGAATTTGTAGGAAGCATTGCAGTGCTTACATTTTGCACGCATTTCTCCCGACGGAAGAGTGATCTTCCCAAAATGTTTATTGAAAATAGAAGACTTTAGAGGAGGAAGTTCCCGAACCTTAGAAGTAATTGCATTGGTACTTCCTTGTGTTTCGGGTGTCGGATTCGGAAGATGCTCGATCCCATCATCGGTGGATTGAATATTGAGGTCCTCCTCCTGTGGATTCATTATTTGCTTTCCCTTCCAAGCTCGAGATGATGCGCCTCCATGGCCTCCTTCCATTGTAATTGAAAATTGGAAATGAAAGCGTGTAGAGATTAGAGAATATGAAAATGAGATTAAGAGTAGAGAAGATGTGTGTGAAAAATGATTAAATGAGCTCTCTATTTATAGAGTTTTGATAGTAACGGACACTAAATCATAGTCATTGATCAAAAAACGGTCAAATGATCCTGACCGTTGAAAAAAAATACCCAAAAAATTCTCCCAACGGCTACGAACCACCGGTTAACCGGCGGTTCAAGCCATTTAAGGGGAAAAAAAATTTGCGGTTGAACCGCCGGTTCAACCAGCCGGTTACGGGCCCGGGCCAGACCCGGCCCTGGGTCAGGTCTAATTACAACTGGAGATATTGCTAATTCATGCCAATGAAAGTTCAACTAAGATCTCCTTCGTAAAGACGAAGCATCCTCTTACAAACTTTGAAAGCACAAAATGAAATACAGAATTGAAAGAGCATGTGTGTTATAAACTCCTAACTCTAAGGCATTATTTATAGTGCACTTGTCGAAATAACTGTTTTACTGACATGATAACTCAGAGCATCTCGGTTGGCTGGGGTCAATGCTTATCCACTCTGCAATCATCAGTGGATAACATTTGTCAATGGTCAGCTGATCTAGCTGAATGAAGGCATCTTAATTCATTGGAGGCGCCTCGAATATTGTTGAACTGAATTTCAACACTTATCCACTCTGCAACTGTTCTGCTTAATCGAAGGCGCGCCTCCAATTGAACAGAGGCGCCTCAGCTAGTATTCATCTGAGGCACCTCAGGTTTTTTCTATGACATCTAATTTGCTAGGCATCTGAAGCGCCTCAAGTCAACTGAGACGCCTTAAGTCTTCAAGTCTCAATGGTCAACTTCCAAATTGATGATTTTCAGACTCCGCTCAGTTGGGTGATACTTTGGTCGTCCAAAGTTGAACTCATCAAAACTCCGACATTCTCCTCAAGCAAGCTTCCTCCAATCTTCTCGTCCCTCAAATGTGTCGTGTGCGTCCTTCTCTCTCTTCCAGTGTACTCTTCCGCAGCTCCTCATCCCTCGGATGCATCAAACCCATCGACTGCTTTACCATACCATTCTTCTTGCTCACTACGTCTTCCGTTCAATTTCTTATGTTCTTAGGCTCCTATACACTTAGACACAAGACATCAAACATACACAAGATCTTATAACTTAATTTGATTAATTATATCAAAACTGCCCCAGGGTACTTACACTTCCCCTTTTGATACACATCAACCTCAGTGATAGTTAGGGTAAAACAATCAATGAATTATTTAAAACAATTTTAAAAACAATAAATTTTATAATTCTATACAAAGAAAATTTTGCAATCTCCCTTTTAACTTAACTCTCATAATTTCTCTCCCCTTGATCACATTAAAAATAAGGTAAACAAAATGAGAAAACAAATAGAAAAAATCTGAAAAATACTCTAGGGGTTATACATAGTCTCTGTTTTTCAAAAAAAAAAAAACAATATTTTTTAAATATACTAATTTCTAAGATTTAAAAACAATATTTTCCAAAAAAAAAATTAAAATGATTTTTAACTTTCAAAAAATTCTAAAAATTTTGTCGATATTAATCATTATCAATCCTCACCATCCAAAAAAAATTCACATGAAAATAGATTTTCTCATAGTGGAAAAATATTTTTCTTGCATAAAAAATTAATTTTGAAATTAAATGCTTAAAATTAAATTTTGACTTCAAAAAATCATGCTAATTTTTCCATGCTTTGAAAATATAATGGTTATCTACATAAAAATTAAATTTTTAAAAAATTAATCTTCAAAAAAAAATTAATTTTAAAAATTAGTGCTTTGGTAAATAATTCATAAAAAATTATTTTAAAAATCTGATTTTTTTTCTATTAACCGATAATATATTTATTTATCACAAAAAAATTTAAACCAAATTAAAATCGAACAGATTGTCTATAGAAAAATAATTTTATTAAAAATTCAAGCAAATTAAATTTGTTGCACACAAGTAATGACAATTTAATAGGTTAAACATGATTTTGAAATCCAACATAAATTTCTACCTACTAGATTTATCATAAATTTTCTTGGGATATAATTTCTTAAAACATTTGCAATTGGCCCCTATGATTTCTCACATACCAATTTAGTTTTCCATAACATCTAAGGGGGCGTTTGGTTTAGGGGAATAGGAGTGGGGAATGGGAATGAGAATCATTGATTGTCATTGTTAATGTTTGGATTATAGAAATAGGAATACAAATAAGGGAATGAATCCTTAAAATTGGGTAATGACTTATTCCCATGTACCTCCCCTTTAATGAGTCATTATCCTATTTTTATCAATCAAAATATTTCCTTATTCCAAAAATACCCTTGACCTAAAATTAAAATTTTCTCCCTTAATATCAAATATCAAAATATATTTATTTATTTTTTCTTTCATATCACTTCTCTCTTCTTGTTCTCTCTCATCATTTTATCACACACTTTCCCTCTCCTTAATCTCTCCTATCACACTCTCCTTCCTCTTTTTTTCTCATTACACTTTCTCTCTCATCATACTTTCTCTCTCATCATACTTTCTCTCTTCTCAATCTATCCCATCACACTCTTTTTTTTTCTTTTTTTTTCTCATCACACTTTCGCTCTCATCACACTTTCTCTCTCCTCAATCTCTCTTGTCACACTCTCTCCTTTTTTTCCTCAACATACTTTCTCTTTCATCATACTTTCTCTCTCCTCAATCTCTCCCATCACACTCACTGTTCTCTTTTTTTCTCATCACACTTTCTCTCTCATCATACTTTCTCTCTCACCATACTTTCTCTCTCCTCAATCTCTCTCATCACACACTCTCTTCTCTTTTTTTCTCATTACATTTTCTCTCTCTTCATCCTCTCTCATCATACTTTCTCTCACATCATATTTTCTCTCTCATCTTCTCTCATTATGCTCTCTCCTATCACACTCTCTTTTCTCATTTTCTCTCATCACACTTTTTCTCTCTTCATTCTTTCTCATCACACTTTCTCTCTCATCATACTTTCTCTCTCATCATTCTCTTTCATCATATTTTTCTCTCACATTCATCTTACTCTCACATATAATTTTTTCTCTTATTTTCCTTTAAGGGTAAAAAAGGAAATTTTGATTTATTCCGATAGAAAATATGCAACTAACCAAACATTGCTTTTAAGAATGATATTCATGCTCATACTCATTCCCATTCCACAATACAATGATTCCCATTCCTAGGAAAGAACCAAACGCCCCCTAAAATTATTTTCTAGGACATATGAATTTGAACATATAAAATCTTGTTCTGATTTTAATTTTTGCATAATTTTATATTTTTAGTTTAAATTTTATCAAATTATTCTAATAAACATGCATAGTATTTCTTTGAATTTATATATTTAGTTCTAGTTTTAATAAACTTCTAGACAATATTTTAATAACATCATATAATTGGTCAGAAGGTAAGAGTCGTATCTCACTTACCATGTCGGACTCGTAGGTGGATGCTCTGATATAGGATGCTCTAGGAACACAATCATCTCATATCATCCAACGCGACAATCTTCCCCTTCACTACAACAAAAGCCCTCATAGACGTCGGTTTTCCACCGATGTCTATTACATTTCAACCGATGTCTATGAAGTGATGTAAAAGGTCTGCCATTTTAGACATCGGGTTAAAACCGGTATAGTATCACTTAATGACATCGGGTGTAAAATCGATGTAATATTATATGTTAATAACACCAGTTTTGACAGTGGTATACGACCGATGTAATATTAGTTAAGGACACCGGTTTTGTAGCGGTGGAAAATCGATGTAATATCAGTATTGTTTAACGACACAAATTCGATTTCCGAAATAGTGAAAAACTAATATTATCACAAAGCAAATCATAAAATTAAGTTAATATTATTAATTCACTAAGAAAATCACAAATAAAAATGCACCGATGTATCTAAACACACCAAGTCAATTCCATATAACCAACACATAAATATTCTTCTTACAACATAAAAAGATAATAGATATTGTGCACATCAAGTCAGTATCCACAAATTACACATAACTATTCTTCTTACAACATCAAAAGGTAATAGATAGTACACAAATATTCTTCTTATTGGTGCAAACGTTATCCTTCTTGCTCTGTGCAGAGATTTAACTAAATCTTCCCAGTAGTTTTATTTGTTAATAGACAATTCTCTTTATCTATTACTGGATGGGCACCTTTGCTTGTTTGATGTCCTGAGGGTGACAATTGATTGGTGATTCTTTGTAAAGGAGGCCTCCATCTTAAAGGAGCCACTGGAGGCTTTGGGAACTTTGCAACATCCTTCATGGTTGTCCTCTCACCATTTAATTGATTCTCCAGTTCTCTTACCTAAATAGAATAAAATAGTCAATATGGATATAAAGCAGTTTGTTGCTTATATAAGGGAAATTAAAGATGCTGTAAATTCTACTCAAATAAAGATTGAAAATGAGATAAGTAACCTTTTGCTGGTAATTTTTACTTGTTTACTCAGCTTCTTTGATCTGCACATTTGAAATAATCTGTTATAAGGCAACTTGTAATAGAACAATCTGCCAGCAATGTGTCCTATTCTTCTACGAAACAAAACTGTTATTGTCTTCTCAGAAAATGGAATAATATGAAAGAGTACCAAAGAATTAACAAGAGATTAATAGAAGTGAACTGATAAGAGTTAAGACTACTGATTTACGAAGGAAAACATACTCATACAGAGGATCCAAATGCAGAAAAATAGGAATAAGCATTACAATAGAATTCTTACAAACATAGGAAAATAGGAACAATAATTAAAATTGAATTGTTAATCACATCAAAAGGTCCAAAATTGAAATCAAATTGACTTAATATTATAAAATTTGGATCAAATTGTTAATGCACATTTATAAAATTGCAGAATAGAATCAAATTGTGCAATATATTATCAGGTGAAATTTGATATGACTTAGCAAAAATAGACTTACCTTGAGAGTCCTGAAAAGATCATTTAGGTAATTGACCTCTGAATCAAAATTAGAAATGTAAAGCAGGGCAACAACTCTCTTAAATGCATACGGGATACTAATCACTGACTTCAAGAAGCTTTCATCTATACCAAGCTTCAGAGGTGGTTTCTATTTATATTGTTTCAATTTGATCTCTTCATCTCTGCTTGGAATCATTTCCTTAAGCGCCTCCAAAACATTTTTCCCCAAACTATCAGCTTTACCTTTACAGATATAATGTTAATGAAAACATGATAGCATCTAATAAAGTTGGGTCATACTTGATGGTAGATGTACAAAAAAAAATTGGTTCTCAAAATTTAGAAAATACACTTAAACAATCCAAAAAAACTTAGTTTCGAGTCACAAAATGAACCTTTTGCTATAAAACAGGAGCCCAACATTTAAACAATCAAATTAAGATTAGTATTGAGTCATGGCCTAGCCAAACTCTAAACAAACATGCTAAACAAATCTTTCCAAGAAACAACACTCTGCTATCTTTAATAAAGATGGTTCTTCTCATTAGTTGATACCAAAGAGGTTGCAGTGCTAAGTGAGCGAGAAAACAAGTGTGTTCGGTCAGTGGAAAACCATACCTCCTGACTTGGATGATGCTCTTCTCACAAGATGCACAAGTTCATCTGTAGTATGCAATCCCCCTTGTGCACGAGCTTCAACAATTTGATTCTGAATAAATTGCCAATTGCTTTCTTCTCCATATTCACGTAGTACCTTTCCCACTTCCGCAGCAGGCCAAGAATTCAATATCTCTTCAGCTGTCAAACTTGCCTGCATCAACACTCTTATTAAATGTTTCATTTGCTTGACAGAGCACTAGAAGAAAGATACTTTCTTTGGAGAACAAAATGGCTTAAACTAGAGATGATTAATCACCTTTAATCGCTAATTTAGTTTTCCTACAGGCAAGTAGTAATTAGGCAAGCAACCTACTAAATAAATCACATTCATTCTACTTTACTGCAGGGGTGAAAAATTCACAATGCCTTATATCCTAATTCAATAATCAAAGTAAAATAGTTCATCTAAGAACTCTAACCTGAGGATTCATGCGCATATCTAAAGGTCCATCACCTTGCACACTAAATCCCCTTGTAGAGTCATCCACCTGTTAAATAGCTTACCAACTTATTAGATTCAAAGAAAGTTCTTTTCGGCAATTCATCAAACATGAGAAGTGCAACTGAACAATAACCTGTATGGATGAGATTCCAAGGTCCATCAAGATGTCGTTCACCCCAACATCAAGCAGGTTCTCATCGACGCCGCCAAGCACCGACTTGATGTACTTGAAGTTTCTGACATGAGTGTAAGTTTTCAACTTGCTGCCGCGCGAATCCACGGCCAAGAGCTTCTCTATCCGAGCCCGGGCCTGGTCATGGATTGAAGCATCCATATCCATTCCCACGAACAACTCCAACTCCAGATGGGCATCTACAATTTGCGGCAAAGAAAGGCGCGAAGTGAATCAGGGATGATGGGAGTGCTAAGGAAAAAGGTCAGAACTTGAGCGAAGAGCTTGGGATAGAGAAGGACGAACGGACAGCGACGGAGTGCCCGACGTTCGATTCGATGGAGGATCTCCAACTGTCGAAGCCACCGTCCAATGGTGGCGCGGCCGAGCTAATTGATGTACCGGCCGCACCTTTACCCGGTACCAAGTGGCAGCGTCTCCCTAGCGTGCGCCTTGGGGAGATTGGCGACCAGCCCGCTGCCATTCCCTCAGATCCCCTAATGCAGCGGCCTAAACAGTGGAAGCTTTCAGCTCCCGGATATCACGCCAAGCCCCGTGTTTTCCATCATAGACTACCTTCCAAGACCCGTTAGATTACTGCCAAACTTGACTCTCGCGATGACGATGGGTCGGGCACCCTCCCTCCTCTGCTTCCGACTCTGCCCGACGACGGAGTTCTCCTCTCTGTCGACGATAGCCTCGACTCGCTCGTGTCGGGAGTAATTAAGGTCCGGCGTGATCCGAAGTTGTGGCGGGGTGCAAGGCGGGTTTGATCAAACTGGGTCTTGAAGGCGAATGAAGGCATGGAAGACGCAGATTTCAAAACTGGTGACGGAGAGGATGCTGCAAATGATGGGTTTACGGAAGGGTCTGATAGCCCGTCTCGCAAGAGGACCAGGGGAAGGGTTAGGGTTTCGGATAGTAGGGGCACTAGTCCTGTTGCGGAAGGGGAAGCCCCTTCAGATATGGATGGGGTAGAATGGATTGACCCGAACGGGTTTTGCCGTTCTGAAGAGGATGGCGGAGTGCGGTCATGGCTCAAGGAACTGGGGCTGAGTAGGTATGCCCCTGTTTTTGAGATACATGAAGTGGATGACGAGGTGCTACCATTGCTGACTCTGGACGATCTGAAAGATGAGATCCCCATCTCTCAGATCAGCGGCGGGCTCCTCGTGGATGCGTGTGGCTTCTCTGTGGGAGTGGCCGGGAAGTGAGTGCGAGAAGTGGAAGGACTGCCCCCATCCCCACTCATAGATGTCTGTGACGAGGTTGTAGAAGGTGTCGATGAAGGCAGGGACGTTATTGTCGTCGGACACGGCGGGGGGCAATGCCCTCCTTGGAGCGGAGAAAGAAGAACCAGTACTGCTTGTACTTGTCCTGCACCTTATCTCGCATGATCGATCCCATCTTAAGGTTCACTGCCCGCTTGCCTTTCACTTCCGTCGAGCCCATCACCCACACGAACCAGTAGATCACGACAGCGCCGACGACCGCCGCCGTCCACATCGCCGTCGAGAGATCCATTGCTCGTCTTTCAAATGGTAACTCCTAAAAGGAGGATGCGGAGGATTAGGGTTTCGATTTATGGTGGGCGAGGAGAAGCCCAAAAGAAAGCGCGCTAAGAAAGACCGCCAGAATTTTGGTTCATAAACACCGGGTTTTAAAAACCGCGGTTAAAATCGGTGTCTATTAATGAAAAAAAGCGCTCATAGACATTGGCTAAAAGAAACCAATGTCTATGAGCCAAAATCTGCGCTCATAGACACCGGTTTTTGGAAAAATCGGTATAAAATACTCAAAGACATTGGTTTTTGCTTAAACTGTTGTTGTTCCACCGATGTCTATGAGGGTTTTTCTTGTAATGCTTCGAGCTATGACGAGAAGAAAAGACGCTACTAGCCTCCCTTTTGGATCTTGAAGAAGGACAATCAAGGCTATTGACAAGGAAGATGATTAGTTCATGGCCTCCTGACATGATTGCACTCTATTCGGAGTCTGGACAAGATGGAATTGGCTAACGGGATTGTCAAAACTTAAGATTTGGTCTTTTAACTTTTTCTTTTATTTGTTATAAATTTTTTAGGATTTGTTTTTTTTCCTAAAAGTTAGTTTTGATTTTTTATATTAATTTTTAATGATTAGTTTTCTTTTACTTTTTCTTTTTTTTCCATTGCAACTTTTTCTTATTTTTTAGGTTAGTTAAACAAGAGTTAGGACTTTTATAAAACGAATGTTAAGTTTGATTTTGATTTGAATAAAGTTTATTTTTATCTTTCTCTGCAAACCTCTAATTCGAACATAGCACCCGAAGTTTCTTCCCTTGCGTCAGTTGGTATCGTAGCCTTAGATCCATGAATGATCATGTAGTCAAGGGTGCAGTCGTGAAAGACAAGTTCCGGTTGCAGAAGCCTTGAACCAAGATCAAAGCATATCCTACGAATTCATCGAATATCTACAAAGACAAGTCATGGAGTTATCCCAGCGTCTAGCGGCGCAAGATCTTGAAGATAGTGAGGTGGTCAAGGTCATGATAGACGAGTTTCGACTGAGGAAGTCTCACACTGTGATTTGTAATGCTAAAAAATTCCATGAAGAAGTTGGAACCCCCATGATGGCACTGGCAGTATTCTTACCTAGCATTGTTGAACTTGATGATGTTCTAACCTCTTACCGCAGTTCTCTTGGAGGCATGATTGATGACATGCTTGGCATTCAGCTTGCTACTTGGCATTGTTTTATTCTTGAAGATCCACCAAATGATAGCAAGGACACACCTACCACTATGAGTTCTGTTGTCGAAACTATCAACGAGGAGTCTAACACGAATGAAAGGAAAATGCAAAGCTTAGATGCCACTAACAAATCCAAAGACGAGGATGTAGCTTCTGTTTCCATAGAGAATGAGAAATCCCTTTAGTTGCAAGATACCTCGATAACACAACCTGATGTTAAGGTGCATGAATTTTAAGATGAGATAGATGTTGAAAATTGACAGTGATTCAGATTGCATGAGATGAAGCACCGCTCTTAAAAAAACTCACTCTTGTATTCATAAGATATGTTACAAGGAGAGTATTACAAAGAGGAATAAAAAACTTCTCTCACAAGAAGGGAAGATTGTCCCTCTTGTTTGAGAATAAGAAACGTGGAGAAGGAGAAGCTTAGCCTTTTTTTGTAGAAAATAGAAAATAGAAAAATAGAATTTCTTAATTCATCCAATGAGAGATGCAACTCCCATTTTATAAGGGATGAAATGATTATTTAGCCATTGTCATCCAGCCAAATATTAATTGCATTATAGTCAAAATAATGGCAAGAAATTAATGGTTGATGTGGCACCAATTAATAGCTGATAAACTTGCCAAAAGAAGCTGATTTGACAACCAAACAATAGCTAGGTGGCTGGCCAAATAATGACTTGCATAATGGTGGATTTCCATCTGGTTTATCATTCTTATTTTCAACACTCCCCCTCAAGTTTGGCGAATAGATATCCATGGAGCCCAACTTGATGAGGATGTTCTGCATATGGTTAACTATAGTCCCCTTAGTGAGGATGTTAGCAAGCAGCTCATGACTTCGTATATAAGGAGTGATTATGGTTTTGTCTTCTATCTTTTGATGCACAAAATGACAATCAACTTCGATGTGTTTGGTTCGCTCATGAACGACTGGATTTGAAGCAATATGGATGGTTGATTGGTTGTCGCAATATAGTTTAATAGGAGTGGTGACCATAAATCCCAACTCTTCGACTAAAGCCTTCAACCAGACTATTTCACTAGTTGCAGTTGCCATTGCTCTATATTCTGCCTCTGCGCTTGATCTAGATACAACTGATTGCTTTTTACTTTTCCAAGATATTAGATTTCCTCCAACAAACATGCAATATCCTGTAGTTGATTTTCTGTCTTGAGTGTCTCCAGCCCAGTCTGCATCATAGTAGCACATAATCTCTGAGTTTTTGTTGTTCTTCATGCATATCCCTCTTCCTGGAGATTGTTTAAGATATCTAAGGATCCTTTCAATGGCCTTCCAGTGGCTTATCTTAGGTGCATGCATATGCTGGCTGATTTGGCCAACTGCATATGCAATATCTGGTCTGGTAATAGTCAGGTAGATGAGTTTGCTAACCAACCTTTGGTACCTCTGTATGTCAGCAAAAGGCTCATCCTTATCCTTCTCTTCATTATACGTATTGAATGGACTGTTGGCTGGCTTTGCTCCCAGCTTACCTGTCTCCTGTAAAAGGTCAAGAGCATATTTTCTTTAGAATAGAACTAGCCCTTTAGGGGAATAGGCTAATTCTATACCTAGAAAATACTTTAATTTTCCCAAATCTTTAGTTTCAAATTTAGACATTAAGAAATTTCTAGCTTAATTAATGTAGTTCATACTATTTCCAGTAATAATTATGTCATCTACGTATATAAGTACTATAGTGGTTTCCCTATCATTAGTTTTAATAAAAAGAGAAGAATCACTATAACATTTTCTAAAATTGAGACAAATAAGTGCAGAACTTAATTTTGCATACCAAGCCCGAGGAGATTGTTTTATCCCATAAATAGCCTTTCTTAGTCAACAAACCTTTCCTTCCTCTCTTGAATGAATCCCTTGAGGTAA
The DNA here is from genome assembly GCF_018446385.1 of Zingiber officinale. Classification (NCBI taxonomy): domain Eukaryota; kingdom Viridiplantae; phylum Streptophyta; class Magnoliopsida; order Zingiberales; family Zingiberaceae; genus Zingiber; species Zingiber officinale. Next base: position 15,771,074 of record NC_056006.1, on the reverse strand, counting down.
TTGCATATATACTTCTTCTTCTAACTCCCCCTGGAGAACGTCCATTTGATACATTGACCATCTATTGTTGGTGGCCAGTGATAAAAGAACCCTTGTTGTGTTCATTTTAGCCACGGGAGCAAATGTTTCTATATAATCGACACCGTAAGTTTGAGTGTATCATTTGGCCACTAGTCTGGCTTTAAAGCGATCTATTGAATCGTCGCTTTTATGTTTGACTTTGTAGATCCATTTACACCCTACTACCTTTTTGCCCTCGGGTAAGGTTGTAATTTCCCATGTTCTATTTTTTATAAGGGCATCTAGCTCTTCTTGCATTGCCTTTTTCCATTCTGGATTTTCATTGGCTTCATTATAATTCTTGGGTTCCTGTACTTGATCAATGTCACTCAAGAATACTTGATGACTTAGGGAAGTATTATTAGTAGTATAATAATTAGCAATTGGATGAGATATAGCTTTAAGATTGTAATAATCTACCCATTTAGATGAAGGGAACCTTTGCCTTGTGGATCTTCTGAGGGAAGGTATAGTTGAACCAGAAGTTTCATTTTCTAATGGTGTTGAGAAACTTTGAGATTGATCTCTCTCTTGCTCATTTCTTGTTTCAATCTCTAAGGAGTTTGGTTCATCATTTTCTCTTTGTTCAAGAGTGTTGTGTCTTCCTTCCTCAGAGTTCGTAATATTTTCCTCCTCGCTTGATTGTGGAGGAAGAATAGTTGGCTCTTCTGGAGTATATAGGAACATTTGAAAGTCCTCTTTTTCTTGTTCTTGCTCCTTTTCTTGACCTGCAAAGTAAAACTCATTTTCTACAAATATCACATCCTTCGATGTGTATACTTTATTAGTAACAGGATCATGACATATATATCCTTTCTGAAATGAACCATATCCAATAAAAACACAACGTCTACCCTTTTTATCGTGTTTGTTCCTAAGTTGTTCAGGTACATGAACATAACAAACACAACCAAATACTTTCAAGTGTGAGATGTTTGGTTTAATGTTAGTGAGTAGATCCAAAGGAGATTTATCTTTGAGAACTCTGGAGGGTAAATAATTGATAAGATGAGCAGATGTACTAACTGCATCACTCCAATAACTTTTTGAGATGTTTGCATGAAATAGAATAGTTCTAGCTATTTCTAATAGGTGTCGATTCTTTCTTTCTACTACGCCATTTTGTTGTGGGGTATACAGACAAGATGTTTGATGAATAATCCCCCTTTCTTCTAGATAATTTTTAAATTCATGACTCATATATTCTCATCCATTATCATATCTAAGTATTTTGATATCAGCATTATATTGCTTAGAAGTGTATCGAAAGAAATGCTTAAATGCCTCGAATGCTTGTCCTTTAAATGTAAGCATGTATGTCCAAGTGTACCTAGTTACATGATCAATAAAAGATATAAAATATTTAAAACCTCTTCTAGACACAATCGGAGAGGTTCATATATCAGAGTGAATAAGATCAAAGGCATTTTTATATATTGTTTCAGAAATAGGATAGTACGTTCGAGTCTCCTTTCCAAAAATACAAGCTTCACATGATCTTTCTTCATAAATTTTAGATGGGAACAATTTTTCTAAGCCTTGTTTATGTGGGTGACCTAATCTAGCATGTCATAAAGAGTAATTATCTGTTTGACATGTTGTGAGCGCATGACTATGTTGGTCCAAAAAATAAAGATTATTTCTTCTGGATCCATTACCAATTACCTTGTTCGTTTTGAGATCCTGAAAAGTAACAAAGTTAGAATCAAAAACAACCTTACAATTATGATCTTTAGTGATTTTGCTAATGGATAGTAGATCAGAAGTAAATTGAGGAACATATAACACATTAGTATTTTTTCCAAAAAGTTCTATCTCTCCTAGTTCTTTAATTTTTAAATTATGTCTGTTAGCTACTTTTACTGTCATATGGTTGACTAGTGGTTTGAGATTACTAAGTTTATTCTTATCCCTTACCATATGATAATCACAGCCTGAATCAATTAGCCAACTTTGAGAACTAAAAAATTTAGAAGAGTTTGAGTAATTACCTTGATCATTTATAGATGTTTTTACTTGCTCGAGTAGTTTTGAGATGTCATTGATGGTGATTTCCAGAGTTGCAATCTTGGCCGAGTTGTGGGATGATTGATCCTTTTTCTTTAAGTGATCAGGCCTTAGGTGTGGATGAAGTCGCCAACATTTTTCCTTTGTGTGATTCAGCTTCTTGTAGTATCCACACACAACTTTGGATTCTTGGACTTTATTCGTCTTTTGTTCTTCTAGGTCTATATTGAAGCCATGACCCTTTGATTGTGAGGCTTCAAGTCTCATGCTTGCTGCAGCTCTTTGAATCATAGCCCTGACCTCTTGATAGGGAGGAAAACTTTTCATCCTCAGAATCTCTTGACGTAGAGGAGCATAAGTTTCTTCTAGCGACATAAGAAGGTCAAATATCATATCTTCCTCTCTTTGTTGTTGTAAAACTTTGAAGTCGGTTGTAATCGGCCTCAAAGTATTATATTCATTCCATAGATCTTTGTAGTCACCAAATAGTTGGGAAAGAATCTTTTCTTCTTTTTTGATATCTGCAATTTTTCTTTTGATTTCGAAGATCCTTCCCAGATTTGATTCGTGTCCATACAATTTACTCATTTGTTCCCAGATGACCTTCAACATTGGGGTGCAAGTGACCATTGTTCTATGAGTTTTATCCATAGAATTTGATAGAAGAATAAATACTTCATCATCCTTCTCTTTCCAAGCTTCGAAAGAAAGGTCCGACTCTGCAGGAGGATCATTTGTAATATACTTCAAAAGCTTCCTTGAGTTTAAAGATCTCTTAATATCAGTGGCCCAAGAGAAGTAATTAGATGAATTGAGAATCATAGATGAAAAGATATAAGGTTGTGCTGAACTTGCTTGCAAATCTCCCATATTTGTACAACGTATAAAGTTCATCAAGGTTGATCGAACTAGTGCCCAGAATAAGCTTGCAACATCCTATCGGAATCAACCAACTTGCTCTGATACCATGTTGGAAATTGACAGTGATTCAGATTGCATGAGATGAAGCGCCGCTCTTCAAAAACTCACTCTTATATTCATAAGATATGTTACAAGGAGAGTATTACAAAGAGGAATAAAAAACTTCTCTCACAAGAAGGGAAGATTGTCCCTCTTGTTTGAGAATAAGAAACGTGGAGAAAGAGAAGCTTAGCCTTTTTTGTAGAAAATAGAAAATAGAAAAATAGAATTTCTTAATTCATCCAATGAGAGATGCAACATCCATTTTATAAGGGATGAAATGATTATTTAGCCGTTGTCATCCAGCCAAATATTAATTGTATTATAGACAAAATAATAGCAAGCAATTAATGGCTAATGTGGCACCAATTAATAGCTGATAAACTTGCCAAAAGAAGCTAATTTGACAACCAAACAATGGCTAGGTGGCTGGCCAAATAATGACTTGCATAATGGTGGATTTCCATCTGTTTTATCTTCCTTATTTTCAACAATAGATAGATGAGATAGAGTATGATGCATGGTCTATCTTCACCGCCTTCTAAGAACAATAGACATAGATCCTGATTTACCAACAAAAGTATAGCAGTTTTTAGAAATTTTTACCGAGTTGATACTAGTTGATCTTTCTCTTGGACTACCACTTGAAACTATTTTGAACTCTATGAGTTTTTTTTAAGCCGAGTGTCTGATGCAGGAGCATCTAGGAACACAATCATCCTATATCATCCAATGCGGTTATTTTCTCCTTCGAGCTATGACGAGAAGAAAATGAGGTTACCGGCCTTCCTTTTGGGTCTCGCAGAAAACAATCGAGGCTATGGAAGATGATTAGCTCGTAACCTCCTGACATGGTTGCACTCTATTCAAAGTATGGACGAGACAAAATTGCCTAACCAAATCGGTAAAACTCTAGATTTGGATTTTTAACTTTTTATTTTATTTATTATAAACTTTGTTAGGATTAGTTGTCTTTTCTAAAAGTTAGTTTAGATTTTCTATATTTATTTTTAAGGATTAGTTTTCTTTTACTTTTTCTTTTTTTTCATTAGACTGTTTCTTATTTTTTAAGTTATTTAAACAAGGGTTAGGGCTCTTGTAAAAAGAATGTCTAGTTTAGTTTTGATTTGAATAGTGTTTTTTTGTCTTTCTCTACAAACCTCTAATTCGAACGGTGCACCAGCAGTTTGTTCTCTTGCGTCATGCACCCCCCCCCCCCCTTCACGTTGAGGTGTCTTTGTCGTCTAATTCTTGGTGACCAGCCATCAATGCTAGTTCGGCGTATTCTTCTTTCTCGGACTCAAATGATGATGACTCGCTCCACATTGCTTTGAGGTTCTTTTGCTTGAACCTTTTTGACCCTTTGTTCTTCAATCTAGGTTGTTGTCCTTGATATGCACTTTTTCGTCTCAGTTGAAGTACCTCACTTTCTTTCTACCTCATGAAGCTTCTTGGCATGTGTTTCATTAAATTTGTTAGTTTTAAAAAATGTATTGAACTTCCTTATCATGTAAGTTTTTTCATCTTCATCGAGAGATGACTCTAAATCTATTTTGATCTTTTTGGCTTTGAGCACTAAATTCTGTTTCATCTCCTTTTCTTTTCTAAGTCCTACACATCTAAATTGGTAAAGTTCTAAAGTTAAAAACAAACTTTTTAAAATACTTACCTCATGGTCCTTGGAGATATAATAGGAATCTACTATTGGCATTCATTCCAATGTTCTCAAAAAAATCATTTAGAGCATACATTAGTGAATCTCGATTCGTTACCGTTTCTCCAAGGTTGTTGAGTTTGGTTATCAATTCCTTGATCTATACATGCAGTTGAGCCACCTTTCCTCCCTCTTCCATCCGAAGGTTGGTTATATCGATATCAGAGCAGGTTTCATCTTGCTAGTTTTGCCTCCGAGGCCCAGAGCTCTTTAGCGGAGTTGTAGGATCCGATCCGATTGACTTCTCAAGACGGTTGTACATTTAGCAGGTGGAATTCCACTTTACTGTTGCCACGAAGTTTGTTTGTTGCTTTTTGTTCCAAAGGTGATCTTCCTTTTCTTCTCAGTTCTCATTTTTTGGTGCTTCAAAATCATATTTAATTGTTAGAAGAATATCAAAGTCGATTTTAAAGAATATCTCAATTTGACGTTTCTAAAGCACGAACTCCCCCTCGAACTTCGGTGGGCAAATACTTGATCCAACCATTTTCTTGTTGCTTTAATTTGCAATTAGTCCTTCTAAGGCTATTGGGGTCTGATATCACTTGTTGGTTCGGGTGGAGAGGGGATGAATAGCACTGCAATCACAAATTAACACTTCTCTTGTTACTCACTTAGAAAGGACGCACTTTCATTAATTAAAAACAAGTAACATAAATAAAGTAAGAGGGGACTCCGAATTTGCTTGTTTTACAACCGGGAATGTTGCTAATTCAAGACAATAAAAGTTCCACTAAGATCTCCTTCGTGAATGCGAAGTATCCTCTTACAAATTTTGAAAGTACAAAATGAAATATAGAATTGAAAGAAGAGTGTGCTATGAACTCCTAACTCTATGACACTATTTATAGTGCACTGGTTGAAATAACTATTTTACTAACGTGGCAACTCGGGGCGTCTTGGTTGACTAGGGGTGCCTCTATTGGATGAAATTTGCTAACATTCAGCTTATCTAGTTGAATGGAGACGCCTTGGTTCATCAGAGGTGCTTCGGCTGTTGCTAAGCTGGATTTCAACACTTATTCGCTCCTCAACAATTCTACTTCATCGAAGGTGCCTCCAACCAATCAAAGGCGCATCGGCTACTGTTCATCTGAAGCGCCTCCAATCAATTAAGGTGCCTCAAGTCTTTTCCGCGACATCTAATTTGCTGGGCATCCTAGGCACCTCAAGTCAACTGAGGCGCCTCAGGTCTTCAAGTCATCATGTTTAACTTCCGAATGGACCATTTTCAAACTTCGCCCGCTTGGGTGATGTTTCACCGTCCAAAGTTGAATTCACCCGAAGTCAACTTTGGCCTTCTCCTCGATCAGGCTTCCTCCCGGCTTCTCGCCCCTCGGATGTGTCTTACGCGTCCTTCTGGCTCTACAAGGGTACTATTCAATAGCTCCTTGTCGCTCGGATGCACCGAGCCCGTCGACTCCCTTACTATGTGATCTTTCTCGCTCACTGAGTCTTCCGTTCGACTTTTTGTATTCCTAAATTCCTACATACTCAGACACAATGTATCAAATATACAAATGACCTAACTTAACTCAATTAATGATATCAAAATCACCCTTAAGTACTTACAAATTCTTTATTATATTATGTGTCTAATATAAGGGATTATGATTTAATATTTATCACAAGATAAGGTTCAAATCACATGCTTGAAGTCTGCATCATTTATGTAACAATATGAACAATATGTTTATGTAAAAAACCAAGGTGTGTTGTGAGACATGATTGTTTACATTGAAGGCACAACCATCATCAACAATAGATACCAGCTCATGACTGTTCTTGCAAGCATGAATGGCGCAAACATCTACTTTCAGAAGAAACTTCTCAGCATGCACCAGTATCAATGTTCCATTATGGAAAATAAGTTTCTTACACTGCAGAGATAAAGAGTGATTAAGACTGAAACAGATCAAAAATGAAGTAACTTAGATGAGAATAGAGTGCTAGATGATTCTTCACCAATTGTCTGAGAATATTAGGAAGTGTACCTTTTGGACATAGTTTTTCAGCTTGTTGCATCCTTTCAGAAGAATCTCAATCACCTCAAGCTGGAAATTTTCAAAGATTTATTGGATGAGTGCTCCCGAATACTTGCAATTTCGATATTTTATTCGATAAGTGCTTCTGAAACAATTTCGATAAAACAGTGGCAAGGGAATGCTTTTGTCCAGTCTTCAGAATCAAACTCTGAATTTACTCCTGATCATGGCCTTCTATTGTTTTATGACTAACATGATCAATGGACAACAAAGTAAAACTTAAACTGATAACGCGATCAGATAACAGGACTTGTCGAGGTGATTCATTACTACCTCAGTCTCTGGGTCTTCCAGTTTGGTAATTACTTCTGCAACAACATCGCGGCATGAATTATCAGGCTATGACAAAGTCACAATTGCAGCCTCCTTACCGGCATTCGCCTTTCCGCATAACTTAGCACGACTAATTTCGTAAACCTCCAAGAAAAAGATTGGTGCCAAGTAGTCCAGCCAGGGAACACACTGCACAAAAGGAACAAGTTTTGAAGAAACAAAAGAGACAGTTTGTTGTGCAAAAACTGAATACCATTCAGAAACAGATAAATTGCCATGAGAGGAAGTGATTGCACCTGTTCTTCCGAAAATTGTAATTCGGCACAGGCTTTGTGTATGTATTGTGCTTGGAATCTCACTTCGAGTCGCATGTTCACTGAGATAGTGTGTAGCCTGAGAAGTAAACTCCTCACAGAGTTTGCATGACTTTTTATTCCCTGCAGTTTCACTTTCACTCTCAATCTCTTCATCTATTTACCAAATTCCATTTGAAACAAGTCACCGAATTTTGTGAGATTTCGGGCATTTGTAAAAGTTAAGCTGATTAATATGGTGAGGAATAACAAAGCTCAATCTCCAAACCATTGTTGCCTGTAGTTCATTGAAGAAATACATAATTCAGGTCAATGAACAAGCAAAAGATAGCAAAGATAAACTTCACCAAGAATGATGACCTTCTACTTTAGTTTTAGAAGATGAAGATAAAATTGCCCGCAGGTTGTAGCAGACAGTGGGTGCATGGTATCTCTGGCGTAATGACCAGGAGTCGATTCTCAGGAACTGACGACCTACGTCTGACGCTTGTGTACCTGTATGTACTTCCTTCCATATCCGTGGGACAAGTGTCTGACTGGTGTGGAGGAAGACTAAAAGGAGAAAGGAAAACAAAATAATAATGAACAAGCAAAAGATAGCAAAGAAACTTCACCCAGAATGATCACCTTCTACTTTAGTTTTAGAAGATGAAGATAAAATTGCCCGCGGGTTGTAGCATAGACGATGAGCGCATGATATCTCTGGCGTAATGGTCAAAAGTCGATTCTTAGGAACTGATGATCTGGGATTTACCTTACGCACCTAACTTCTGTGTACCTACATGTACTTCCCTCTATATCCATGAGGTCGATAATAAGAGATCGTTAACCTAACGGATCTATATTTAGAAAATGAAAATCACTCTAAAGAAGGCAGAAAATCAATGCTAATTTTGAGTTCTTTAAGCTTTCAAGCATCTAAACAACAACAGTAACAACTAAGTGAGATCGATAGATCTTTATTTATATTTAAAATAAATTTTATCTTATTTTATAATCCCAAATATTTGATCAGGCATAGCACATTATGGCAAAAGGCAAATACGCTCGTCTCCAATGTCCCTGCCAATCCGTCCCAAGGCCAACACGGATAAGATAAATCACGAGCGGCTACTAGCCTTTGGAATAGTGACTAGCACATAAGGAAGGTATTTATCTCGACTTTGTCGAGATTCGAACCTCAGATCTCATTATGATAACACCTCATGCGTTAACTACTAGACCCATAAGGCATAGCACAGGTGGAAGACTAAAAGGAGAAAGAAAACCTAGGCATAGCACAGGTGGAAGACTAAAAGGAGAAAGAACATAAGTGGAAGACTAAAAGGAGAAAGAAAACCCAAATATTAGATCAGGCATAGCATAGGTGGAAGACTAAAAGGAGAAAGAAAATAAGTGTGTGACTGGTGTGGAGGAAGATTAAAAGGAGTAAGAAAACCAAATAATAAGTCGTCGACAGCAGGGTTCGAACCTGCGCGGGCAAAGCCCAACAGATTTCAAGTCTGTCTCCTTAACCACTCGGACATATCGACTTCGATAAGGTTTTAGATTTATTATTTTAATATAGTGTTTCAATTTTATTATATAATAACTTTTGCTATTTTAGACCACTCAGTTCTTTAAAAGTCCATACTTCTCCATTAGGTAATTGCTACATGATTTATTTGAAAATACACCTTTGAAAGGTTCATAATTTTATGATTGAGATTATTATTAAATTCTAGGATATTTGTGTATATGTGCAGATTGAGCAAGTTCTCTTAGCAATAAGTGGTTTTTTATTTCCTAAAATAATGAGAAATAAACAGGATTGGTAAAGGTTAAATGCAGAGACAATGATGCATTAAGGTGATTTTGCTCATCCTGAGTGTCTCTCATCGTCGGTCTCATAGTAAGATAAAGAGAAGTAAATCATGCACCGAGCAACCTCCTGAGTATGAGGATATTTAATTCTCATTGGAATGAACCTTGCGAGAATCCAATGAAACAAGTCTGTCACATGAGTACCAACTCCGCTACACAATATATAGAGTGCAAAAGTATATTGGAATCATAAAATGTGATTTTTATTTATTTATTTATTTATTATTAAAACAACTTCTCATCCTGTCTCAATCTATTTTCATTTGAAAAATACTCTTATTTTTAGTGATATTATAGTAATTATAATCTCATAGTTATTATACGACTGTACCAACTATGATTCCATAGTCATTACAGCATAATACTAATCAATATTAATAAATGTTAATTAAAAATAAAGTATCTATATTATAACATCTAATGATTCCTAGTTATTACAATATAATATTAACTCATATTAATCTGATGTGAAGTACTCATATTATAACAACTATAAATGGTAGTTACTATAACATAGTGTTAGTAGTGTTAATTACAATTGAAATATCTATGTTGTAGTATTGATGATTCCATATTTACCATACAACATTGAAAATAAAAGATTTTTAAAAAGTAAAAATATAGTAAGATGGGATGGGATGGGATGTTATTTCCATAATAAATGGAAGGATAAAAACACAATATTCTAATAAAAAGGATTTTTTTTATTTTTGCCCAAATAGAATTTTTACCCTAAGAACTTGGGTTAAATATTTGATGACTGACTTAAGATAATTCCCCTATGGAACTAATGAAGGTTTATTATGACAATTAAATTATGATGCCTATAACGATAAGATTTCATATTTCACAAGAAAATAAATCATCTAGAGATTAATTATCACTTTAAAAATGTAGTCCCATAAATTATTTAGTTGGTGACTTAATGCCTAGATTTGAATATATGTATAATAAGTTAAATTTATATAATGTGGTAAAACACGATTACCTCCAGTCTCCAATAATTTGTCCCTAGATTAATATAAAAAAACTAAATCATAGATAATTACTAGTCAAATTTCGATACCAAAATTTCATATGACAACACCTCATATCTTCATGGTTGCATCGTCCCAAGGGGACAAGTTAAATTTTTATAATAAACTTAGAACAACTTGAGAGAGAGTCTTACAATTATAAGAGATTATTTATTATATTATGTGTCTAATATAAGGGAATATGATTTAATATTTATCACAAGATAAGGTTCAAATCACATGCCCTATATTAAAGTTGATTAATTAACCACTTAACTCAAATGGTCAAATTATTAGGAAATAATGAACTACCACACTTGTACATGAGACTAAAAGATTGTACCCTCTACTTTCGACATCATTTTTTTTGGTTAAAACAATCTTGTACAACGCTTTGCTTGGCACTTAAATTAAGTTAAAAATAATGAACTTAATTAAGCCCGTAATAATGAACTAACTTTGCTTTAAACCATTTTATAAGTTAAATACGTCTTGCTCACAACAACCTAGAGTCTAGAAGCTACACAGCTTCATTTCCCTAATAATAATTATATACAAAAACGACGTCGTAACTACAATGTTACATATGTTTTTCTCGCCTACTCGAGAAATAGATTGTCCCATCAGAATTTAGCTTGCTTTTGTTCCGAGATGGCATCTTCTTTTGTTCTTTTTGATCTGTTTTGCCCACAGGATCCCGACGAAACCGAGCTTCTTCCTCTTCACGGAAAACTGCTTCTGTGCAGATCCTTCTTTACTCTCCTGGGGAGTTGTTAGAAACTCTTCCCTTCTGGTCAGCATCAGACCCAATGAAACCTTGGGTTTTTCATTTTCCTTCTCCCTGACTCTGCTGTCGTGCTCTTCAGGTGATTCTGGACTGATCAGCTTCATGCTCAGTATCTGCCCGATAGACAATGCTGGTCTTGGACCATAGTTTGTTGCCTCAGTAACCAAGGTTGAGCTGTTCAGGTCAAGCACACATGCATCCTTCCGTTGGTGCGATGCAGAATTCTTAAATTTTGTGGTGTTTTGTACACCAGAGCGCCGCTTCTGACCATTCTCAGATCGCCATCTCCGTAGAGCATCCTCGACAGCAAGCTTCCCTGTGTTGGCAACCTCTACCCGCTTCAGTGCATCTTCAAGTGCCTTCTTATATTTTTTTGCATCGGCAGTTGCATCCTCAACTTTCATCATCGCTTCTGATCTAGATCTGTTTGCCTCCTCTATTTGAACCATGACGGTTTCAATTTTCTGTCTAGAGATTTCATCTGCTTCTCGAGCTTTACCTGTTAGGTTGTGAAATTCCTCAATTGAAATGTTTATGCCATGTGAATTCTCAAGCTCTTTGATTGAATTATTACTGATCATTAAACCTTTTGTGTGGGCAAGAGCTACAGCTTCAGCTGCTTTCGCTGCTTCTTCGATCTTCTTAGCTGCAAGTTGTCGGGCTTCAGTTGTCTTAATGCTAGACTTTGTCTGAGCAATTTCCGATGTCAGATTGGTCAATTCAACTTTAGCAGCTTCTATTGACTGCATTGACTGTTCTATTTCCAAGTTCTTTTGTTTGATCTCCTGCAAAATATTACAGGGTTCTTCAGATCTCATACTTTGCAGATCTTTAGTCTTTTGCAATCTCGCTGCTGTCTGATTAAGTTCCTCCTCTAGTGATGAAACCAATGCAATATTTGAAGCCAGCTTCTCTCGGGTTTTCTCCAGTAAAACCTTTTCCTCTCCTATCCTCATTTTCAGCATTTTGACAGAAGTTTGAATGCCACATAGATCATTGGATGACCCATTCAAGTTTGCCTTGGTCTTCTTCGGGTCTAATGAAATCTGTTTTTCAGATTGGCTCAATCCTATCGTTCCACAAATTTCCAATCCATAATGCACTTCTACATGATCAACGCTCATAGATGACATATTATTGGTTTCTGATGTTTCTTCATGTAGCCTCGATTTTAAGCCAATTACAATATTTTTTGTCGTTTCAAGCTCTTTCAAGACATCGAGTGTTTCCCTTTCTTTCAGGATGAGATCTTTCTCTAGTTCAGCTATCTGTTCCTCCACTTTCATAACCTCAACATCCTCAAAGCAGTGGGGTTTCTGATGGAACGTGTGGAAGAGAGACTCAGGAATAAGCATTCAAAAAGAGTGCTGACATGAACATAGACCAAAAACAAATGAAAATAGCAACCACCCAAAGAACAATTTTATGTGCTTGGAAACAAAGTTTTTAATAGAACATAAATTTCTCAAAACATGCACTTGAATTTATGTTAATCTCAAATTGAGACCTCTAGTTCTATATTCCAGAATCATGCCCTTACCTGAACTTTCTACCTCTTAAACTGATCAATCATCAACCATTAAACAATTTAGAAGAAAAACTTGGCACTTATTTCTACCAAAAATCTGCCTTTCTATTCAAAAACAAAAAGTAATTTATTGTACTAAAATCCCACTTCTGTTTCTAGACCATGCAAAGGCTTGAACTTCTCGCCTTTCTTACCTGTCCCACATAGTTTTCCTATTATACAACAAATACCTATTTGTTTTTATCTCATCAGTATGCAATTCAGCTTTTGTTACATTCTGAGTTTAATATTTTCTTGAGGGTTGTGGGTACTCTAAACCTTTTCGGGATGTCGAATGAGCCTCACCTAGTAGAGAGCCTCAAGAACTTTTTATGTTTACTTCGTTTTCTTATCCCGGCTATGTTCAGGTCTTCCTATAGCATGTTTTCTTTTTGCCTTAGCCTGCACAAGTTTTACAAAATACAGAAATATACAAGTCCGTCTTCTCTCTTAACTAGGTATACTAAGGGAGTGTTTGGGAGAATTTTTGCTTATTTAAAAGTGATTCTTATAGAGATTATTTTAAAATTAGTGAGAAACTAAAGTATAAAGTATTTAGAAATAGAACTCAAATACAAGGTAGAGTTGGAGTGTTAGATGAATAATTACTTCCAAGCTTAATTTTTAATTAAATGACAACAATATCCTTAAATTATATAAATTAATATTTTTTAATTATCTAAATATAATTTTGATACACTATTTGTTTATATAATTATTATTATTATTATTATTACTATTATTATTATATTTAAATATTGTATCAAAATTAATTTTTTTATAATGAAATGTTATAAAAAATAATAAAAATAAAAATAACAAAATAACAAAATTTATATAATGTATAAAAAATTCTGAAAATACAAATTATATAAAAATATAAAATATTATTTAAAAAATAAATATCATAGAAATGAGGTGGCAATTATATAAAATAATAAATTTATTAAAGTCAAAAATGTGGCAGCATGTAAAATAATAAATTTATTAATGTTAACCATAAACAAAAAAGCAAAAGCAGAAAAAAACATCAAATTCTTACTTCCAGCTTTTTAGTAAAAGTTACAGAAGCTGAAGTAGAAGTTGACATTCACAAATACTCAAAAGTGCTTTCATGTAGTTTCTATATTAGAAGCGATTAGTAGAAACTCTACCTCTAAATCCTAAGACAAGAACTGAGGATTTCTTGATGTAGAAAGTAAAAAAGGCAGAACCCTAAAGGCTTAAAGAGATTTATTTACTCAGTCATGCAAACTATATAAACATCATGTACAAAATAGATATAGGAAATCTAGAAGAGAACTTACAAATAGTAGGGACTATACAACTCTTTCATAAGCTCTAGGGAGAGGAGAAAAGTGGGAGAAAACTTCACATCAATCTTGCTTTCTTGCTTGTATGCTTCAGTTGAGAGAAGAGGGGGCTTTTATAGAGAAGAGAAGAGGCTTCTGGACACAGGAGGAAGAATAAGTGGGAATCTGGTTAATGCTCTTGGTCGTCACTGTTGACATTTTTGCAGAAGTAGTGGTGTCTAACATCCTGGCTGACATTTTTGTAGAGGTAGTGGTGTCTAACATCTTGGTTGACGTTTTTATAGAGGTAGTGGTGTCTAACATCATAATTCCATCATGTTGATTAGGCTTGCTTCCTCTACTGAACCCGTAGATGATGGTAGTGTAGAAGTAGATGTTGTTAAGGGGTTTTATTTTTATTTTGTTTTTGGTTTTTTTTTTTTTTGGGTAGAATTGACATAGGTTTGAATGTTGAATGGAGTAAGAAAATAGAATGAATTCTGTTCCAAAGTGTTTTGACCAATAAATTTTTACAGTAAATGTTTCTCATGCTAAAGTATATTCTAAGGGGTCCTAGTAGGGATCCCAAAGCCAAGAACTTCCCTAAATGGATGATCTCCAATGTTTAAGTTGTTCTTCCACTGATTTGGGAGAAGTTCATTCTTTGTCAAGGTGGCAAGGATACTCTTCAAACGGAAGAAATTGAATATTAAGTCGTTGAATATCTATTTTTATTACATGTCTGGCTGGTTCAATGCATAAGTGTATCCATTTTGGAGGAGAGATATCCATAGTACATAGGACAAAAGCTTCTTTTTCATCAAGTATATGTTGTACAATTTTTCCAAGTTTATACGGAAAAGATTGTACTGAGTCTAAGTCATGAATCTAAGTAAAGGGAGTAATAAGACTGCCTCAATAGTTTTTGTGTTCAAAGTTTTTCACAATGGATGTTGGTTTTTCTGAATAAGTAGAGTAACTAACATCTGCATCCTAAATCTAATGTTTCTAGAGTTGCACATTGGGGAAAAGAAATGGTACATTTGATTTTATAAGTATATTCTTCCCCATAAGTAATAGTGATTAAGTTCTAGAAATGGTACATTTTCTGGTGTTGGATGTTGGTGAAACCAATTAAGTTCTAGAAATTGTTGGAAGGTAGAAGTATCATCCAAAGTTTGGATGTGAGTAGTATATCTTCTGGTGAATTTCTTCCAGAAAATAAGTTTCTTTTCTCTCAATTTTGGCTTACAATATTTCAAGTGATTGGTACTCCATAGGTTTTGGTATCCTGGTTGGTACCGAAAGTAAGTCACTTTCAAGTATTGTAGAAGTGCCATGAGTAGGGAGTGTTGTACTATGTTTTATTTTCTAGGATCTTTCCACCTGTTCTGAGTAATGGGCTGGTGATAAAGTTTGTATACCCAATTTGATTCTAAGTAAATCATAAGCCTCATCAACTGAATAAAAACCTTTGTATGAAGGTTTGTTTTCTTCTTGAAGTAGAACTTTGACTTCGTTCCAGTTAGCATATAATCTTGCATATGGTCCTTACAGAATAGCATAATAGCAAGAAAACTTTTTTCTCATTGGTTTTTGTAAGATTGGTAAGAAGTAATTAGATAGAGCATTAATAATAGTTATCTTATGATTAGTTATTCCAGGAGAGGTTGGAATATTCCAAATATTGTCCTTCAGACAATGTTGTACTGGATCCAGTTGTGCTCTTAAGTGAAACTGAAAAGTATCCTCTTTTCTTGAATATTATTGAAGTTTTCTATTACCAAATTTCATGGTCTTATGGCTATAAGTTCGGACTTTCTTTTGTTTGTCCATTTTCTTGAAATAAGAGAAGTTAGTAATCATGATAAAATATCAGTTAGAGAAATATTAGTTCCTTTTACATGTTCCCAATTTATTTTTGATCTTCTATTGATGATTGTCTGTAACTTTGATCCATCGCTTTGAACCAAGTCCTTTCCTTGTTCCTTTAGTTTCTTGGCTATATTTAATGATGCATAATTTGTTCTAAGCGTAATTGCAAATAAAAAGAATGAAGGAGTCTGAGAAATAAATAACTGCTAGTATTTCATAACCTAAGGAAGTAAAATGACTCTTTTCTTCGTATTTTCCTGAGGCATATCTGTAAGGGTGTAAATGAACCAAGCCGCTCGTGAACTATTCAAAGCTCGATTCGATAAAAGCTCGTTTAAGCTCGTTTAATGAGGCTCGTTAAGAAAACAAATCAAGCTCAAGCTTCACAATATTCGGCTCGTTAGCTCGTGAACACATTCGTTAAACTCATGAATCAACTTTTAAAAAAAAATAAAATAATTTTGATATTGAATTTATAAATTTTACATTCTACTTATGAAAAATATAGACAAATATATTAAATTTATTTATTAGAATAAAATTATAAATTTTAATAAAAATATTATAATTTTCTCTAAATATATAATTTAATTCTTAATGAATATTTAAATTTATAATTTATAATTTATATTTATTAAGCTCGTTTAGGCTCAATAAAAGCTTGAATAAGCTCGTGAGCCATGAATATATTCGTTAAATAAAGCTCGAACTCGGCTCGATTATAAACGAGTCAAGTTCAAACATTCAAGAGTTCGACTCGGCTCGATTACACCCTTACATATCTGCATAGAGATTCTGAAATTTTTAGGTCGTATTTTGAAGTTTTTCTAAATAAAGCTCCTCCCCATCCAATTTCACATCCATCGGTTTCGATGACTAAGTAATTTGAATCTAAAAGGAGAGTTAGCATTGCCAACGGTTAAAGTATCTTCGTCCTGAGATATTTTATTATACAAAGGACCACTTATTTTTCCAATATCTTTCAGATAGGGTCTAGCATAGTTAAGTAAACCCAAAAAAATCCAAGGGTTTTGATATCCTTCATTTTGTCAAGGAAATTTAATAATTTAGTGGAGATGTGGATTTGGAGTGATATTTTTCCTTGACCAATTATGCTGCCTAGGAATTCAATGTGATAATGCTAAATTTATTTTCTTCCGAGAGACAATTAACCCATGTTTATCAAATACGTTAAAAATCATGTGAAGATGAGCATAATGCTCTTTTGATTTGGAGAAGATTAGTATGTCATCTATATAGACAGAAGTAAAGGAATCAACTCCACTAAAAATATCATCCATTTTTCGTTGGAAGATAATACAGTCTAGGGATAGAGTCTGGGTGTATTTTAACTTGCCAATAACCAAATTTCATATCAAATTTTAAATACCATTTTGAATTCTCGATTTTATTAAGTAACTGATCTTTGTCTAGTACCTTCTAACTGTCTTCATGGCAATTATCATTGAAATGCTTATAATTAAATACCATTTTGGACTCACCTCTCTTTTGCTATGGTCCTTTGTTTACCATGAAAGCAGGGCTCTTATGTCTTGAATCGAACCTTTGTATAGCCTTAAGTTTAAGTAATTAAGAAATATGATTTTTGCATTCTTCTCTTTCCCAATTTATGCATCTTAAATCTTGTACCTTAATAGTTAAGTCAAGATTGATGATGCTTAGTTTGCAGTGTATTTTGTCTCGTTTCCCATATTTGGTAAATTTTCTCCTATGATTGCTAATTTTTCAAGTCTAGAAAATACTGTATCTAAGCTTTCTTGTGTTTTTAATAAAGTGCATAAATATGCAGAATCTACACAATCCTAACAATAAGTATCTATCTATGTCTTGATTATGGAAATAACAGGTTACTAAGTCTGCTACTTCCATATTTGGGCTTTCAGCCAAATAAAGTTAGTTTTCCTAAAGGGGAACCTCCTTTTTACCTTTATAGGTATTTTTAATAGGGCAAGGACAGCTTGAGGTCTGATTGAAAGATTCAGGAGGACGAGGAGGGCTATCACCACGCTTACAAGCGCTGACCTTTGATGGATAAGTAGAAAGAATGGAAAAAATAACAGGAGTAAAAAGAAAAAACCGCATAATATTTAGTGAGCAAGAGGGGCACGATCAAGCAAAATGAGAAAATCAGGCCTAAAATTAGAGGGATATTTTTGTGAGTCATAGGGCGAATCCATAATTGAGGAAGTAAAAGAGGAGAATTAAAAATGCCACAATTGGTGTAAAAACACAGATATATGTTTTTAACAAATTTGTAGTAGCTGAGTTGCTGGCTATCAAATTGGGTGCTGACAAGAGGTGTATTGGTAGATTGGATCAGCGAAGGAGGTAAGAATGAGGAAAGTAAATGTTCATCAATAGCAGAAGTGGTAGCTCTGCTATCCAAAAAGACATGGAGAGTGAGTTCATGGCCTTCCAACCTTGCATCTTCCGACCTATATGGACTTCTTGCTAAGAATTTGGCTCTCAACCCTCTCATATTTTTTTTATCTTGTACACTCATAACTCAAGTGAGAGCTAACGTATTAACCTAAACATAAACAATTGGCATATCAGACACATCCGAGGTATAATTGTACCAACAATCTCTCATTTTGATATTTGAGCTCATTTTAAACATATCATAATATACTATTAAACAACAAGAAGATAACAATACAATAAGCATAAAAATTGCAAAATCATGTCATAATATCAATAAAACAAGCATGAACTTAAATACGTTATTTCTCATGCTTTGTCAAATAACAAAATGAAGCTAACAGGAAAGAATGAATGTGTTATTCATAAACACAAATACATAACAAGGATGAGACACTCCCTCTTAACTAATGCAATGATAGAATACACCCCTAGACGTCACAACAGCAAACAAATAATCAACAATGGGGCACTCCCCCTTAACTACACATCATAAAAGCAACCAAATAATTAATGACGGAGCACTCCCTCGCTAAAACTACAGTGTTTAACAAATAAAAACTAGAGACATCATATAAAATCAAAATCAAACATACAAGATGTGCCTCCAACATATCAACTGTCATGATTAAATCCACAAAGTCAAAATATAACGATAAACACACAATGTCCCACTCCTACTTGAGATCCAAAGTGTGTGATACTTATCATCATCCGCTGGAGGAGGTGGCTGAGGAGGTCCACTAGTCCATGAGAATCAAATTATGCAAGGAAGCAACACACGTCTAGATATCAATTTGGTGTCGCTCCATACCCTCAAGATAAGTACGTAATTGAGCTATCTCAAATCGTGTATTCATAGTTTCCTCAAGCTCGGCATCATCCCTAGTGATGATAGCATCTGGTGTCGATCCCTAATCCCTGAGTCACGATCTCGATTCCTCAAACCATTGGGCTCCATTTTTTTTGTCCCCTCGGGACGAGCTAGTGGCTAGCAGATAAGGTGTTGTCATCATGAGGTCTGGGGTTCAAATCTCGACAAAGTCAAGATAAATACCTCCCTTATGTACTAGTAGCCGCCCTAGATAGCCAATCAACCCTAGGAATCTGTTAACCTTAGATTATCCTAGAACCCTAGATGGTTAGTAAATCCTAGGACATGGTTAAACCTAGTATCCGTCAACACTAGGAATTGGTTAACTCTAGGGATTGACTAACCCTAGATTTTTCGTCAACCCTAGATGGGCTTTGGCCTTTGGGGTAAATGGACTTTGGCTTTAGGGGTATATGGGCTTTGGGCTAAATGGCCTAAATGAACTTTGGGCTAAATGGGTCTAGGCCTAAATGGGCTTAGGCTTAAATGGGCTTTGGCTTTAGGGGTAAATGGGCTTTGACTTTAGGGGTAAATGAACTTTGGGCTAAATGGCCTAAATGAGCTTTGGGCTAAATGGGTCTAGGCCTAAATGGGCTTAGGGCTAAATGTGCTTAGGACTAAATGGGCTTTCGTCTAAATGGGCTTTGGGGTAAATGGGCTTTGGCTTTAGGGGTAAATGAGCTTTGGCTTTAGGGCTAAATGGGCTTTGGGCTAAATGACCTAAATGAGCTTTGGGCTAAATGGGTCTAGGCCTAAATGGGCTTAGGGCTAAATGTGCTTAGGACTAAATGGACTTTCGTCTAAATGGGCTTTGGGGTAAATGGGCTTTGGCTTTAGGGGTAAATGAGCT
This sequence comes from Zingiber officinale, assembly GCF_018446385.1. Classification (NCBI taxonomy): domain Eukaryota; kingdom Viridiplantae; phylum Streptophyta; class Magnoliopsida; order Zingiberales; family Zingiberaceae; genus Zingiber; species Zingiber officinale. The sequence goes on along the minus strand of NC_056006.1, from coordinate 15,751,135 downwards.
TTGGCTTTAGGGCTAAATGGGCTTTGGGTTAAATGACCTAAATGAGCTTTGGGCTAAATGGGTCTAGGCCTAAATGGGCTTAGGGCTAAATGAGCTTTCGTCTAAATGGGCTTTGGCTTTAGGGGTAAATGGGCTTTGGGCTAAATGGCCTAAATGAGCTTTGGGCAAAATGAGTCTAGGCCTAAATGTGCTTAGGGCTAAATGGGTTTTCGTCTAAATGGACTTGGGCTTTAGGGGTAAATGGGCTTTGGGTTAAATGGCCTAAATGAGTTTTGGGCTAAATGGGTCTAGGCCTAATGGGCTTAGGGCTAAATGGGCTTTTGTCTTAATGGCTTTGGGGTAAATGGGTTTGGGGCTAAATTGGCTTTGGGCTTAATAGGATTAGGGCGAAAAGGCCTTTCATCTAAATGGGCTTAGGGTCAAATAGGCTTTCGTCTAAATGGGCTTTGGCCTAAATGGGTTGAATGGGCTTAAAAACCTCCTCGCCCTTGTGTAAACAATTAGGGTGGTCAACCGCATTTATTGTACCACATAATATCATCTAATATCACGATTGAAATAGGTCAAATCCTCTTAATCACTGCAAATGAAAAGACTTAACTTTCATAATTTCGCATAAATAGCATAGCATATCGCTTAACACGAGTTACCTTAAACACTTAGCATAAAATGTTAGAGAACTTGACATAACATAACAACATAACAACCCTAACTTTCCTTGCGCCTAAATCATTACGCTCGCTCGATTTAGGGCTAATCATATACACGCGATGCTTGTTCAATGCACTCCAGGATGTGCATAGTTTGGACGTTCGGACCGCGTTCGACGATAATAGAACTAGTGGTAAGCTGCAATGCCCTATCTAGACTTAGTGTGATCTTCCCTCAGACTCGGACAAGCTTCCCCAAGTCAACTAATGTGGCCTGCCTGCGAGCGATCTCTGTCGCTACACCGAGGTCGTCACCTTGTTCGAGCTGTGATTGGAGGAAAAGGGTGCAGGGAATGCAGCCGCTACCATCGTAGACAAGGATGGTCAGAGTCTCGTGGATACGCGTTACACTCACCACGACCCCCACAGTCTCAACTCGCGCCACCGGCCTACCTTTTAGGGTGAACGACGGAGGTGAGTTAGGGTGGGTGTGGATGGAAAGGGACAAGAAATCAAATGCCCTGAGTTTGAAATATGCAGTTGGATCGACGGTTGTCATGTTGATAGCTAGTAGTGGTGGGGGTGGGACGAGCGTGACGAAGGAGAAGGAGAAGGAGAAGGAGAAGGAAAAGAGAATGGAGGCATAGAGTTTAGGGTTTAGGGTTTAGGGAAGAAGAAGCAGAAGAGCGAAGGCCGAAGAGAGTGACAGTTGAAGCCGAAGAATAGCTTAGGGTGAAGGTGGCAACGGTGGTGAAGGGAATGAAGCGATCTATATAATCGTGAATGTTGGAAGTGGGAATCAAGCGCAACAAAAAAAAAAAAAAAGAGTTAATCCTCACTCAATGCTACGCTGCATCATCCAATAGCCTGCACTGTAGCAGACGTGACACGAAAGCAAGCACGCGAGGGGACATGAGGGGACACGACGTGACACGATTGGGCAGGAGCTGACAGGTGACGTGACGGCACTGCACACGAGGGGACAACGATTGTTGACTGACAAATCACGCCACTGCACACGAGGGGACATAACGATTGCTGACTGACAAAAATGTGACGTGACGGCACTGCACGCGCGGGGACACGGGACAGCAGCTGACAGTTGACGCGACGACACCGCACGCGGGGGACACGAGAGGAACGGAAAGGACAGGAGCGAAGACGCAGACGTGACATAACAGCAGGACACGACGGGACGTTTACGTAATCAGGGCTGATAAAATAATTAATGAATTCATTAACAAATAAAAAAAATTTAAATAAAGATTAATTATTAAAAAAATTAAAAATAAAATAAAAAAAGGTGAGTGGGAGAGAAAACAAAACTCGTGGCATTGGATTTTTGGGCTTTTGGACTTTTGAACTAAGAGCTTTTGGGCTTAGGGATGTTGGGGATGTTGGGGCTTTTGGCCTTTTAGACTTTTGGTCTTTTGGATTGTTGTGCTTTTGGGCTTTTGCTTTTCGGCTTTTGGGCTTTTGAGCTTAGGGCTTTTGTGCTTTTGGACTTTTGATCTTTTGCGCTTTTGGACATTTGGGCTAAAAGATCATTGGGCTAAAAAGACTTTTGCAATTGGGCTAAATGTGCATTTAGCTATATGGGCTTTTGGCCTTAGTGTTTTTTGACTTAGGGCTTTGGTCTTTTGGGTTAAAAGATCATTTGCTAAATGTGCATTCGGCTAAATGTGCATAGGGCTTTGGTCTTTTGGGTTAAAAGATCATTTGCTAAATGTGCATTGGGCTAAATGTGCATTGGGCTAAATGGGCTTTTGGATTTATGGGCTTTTGTTTATATGGGATTAGGCCTAAATGTGCATTGGGCTAATTGGGCTTTTGGCTATATAGGTTTTGTCCTAAATGTGCTTTGGCCTTAATGGCCTCTTTTGGCCTGAATGGCTAATTTGGCTTTTGCTAAATGAACTTTTATCCCCTATCGCATACATCTATTAGCAAAAATGATTAGAGAAGATTAGATTAGATTATTTTGTGCACTGCAGCATGAATTCAAAGGAAAGAGTAAGAAAAATATTGATGTGGTTTAAGAAGGAGTATTGTATCTGAATATGCACTTATTGCGTAATTACCTTCCGATTATCTCTGTGTTGTATGCTAGCAAAAAAAACGCAAATTCATCATGATTCTCATAAACCCAATTGATACCATAACACCCTTCAACAAACATACCATAACAGTACATCACGTAGATTAGCATACAATACTATTAGACAGACGGCTTAATTGCATAACATAACACAGTACAATACTTAGGATCATAGAAGCTAGCATCAACGATTAGATGGAAGAGTGACAATCAACGTTTAGGGATGTGACAACCCGGCAGCTTGTGGCAACCCGGCATCAACGATTAGATGGACCCGGCTTATCATATACTTCCCTGGCCAATCTGATGCAATCGAGGGAGTGGAGGGTCTCTATGTTGGGATCGTTTCCACCAACACGTCCCTCACCTTCAACTGAATCGACCCGCGATACAAGGTGATCGTCCCTCTGAGCCGAACCAATTTCTCTAAGTCGACAACGACGGCCTCCATGCGAGCCCTCTCGGTCGCCACACCGAAGTCCCGGTCATGTTTGCGCTGGTGGAGGCTAAGGAAGCAAAGGATACATCCACTCCCATCATCGACCAAGAAGGTGATGTAGTCATCTCCGCGGTCGAGACTGACCACCACCCCAACCGTCTCAGCATGTGTAACATGCTTACCCTTCCGACTGAAGAAGAGTGCGGGGAGTCATGAACTATCAAGGAGAGGAGATCGACGGCAAGCAGTTTCACGTGTACATGGGAGGTGGTCAGGCTACAAGGGAGGTGTCCATTTTAATTGATGCAGCCGATCAGGCAACCTGAGGAAGAAAAAGAAGAGGAAGCAGAAGAGAGTGACTAGGGTGAAAGTCGCAAAGTCAATGAAGCGATCTTTATAATCGCGAATGATAGCAGTGAGTACATAGAAACGAGATTGACTCAAGTGAAAAAAAAATAATTAAATAAATAAATAACCCTCCTCACAATCAATGCAACACTGCAATAAGATCAAATTTCGGGTTTACTCTGCTGCAGCAGACGTGACACAACGGGAGAAGCACGCAAGGGGACACGACGCGACGTAACTGAGCAAGCGCTGAAAGGTGACGTGACGGCACAAGCACAAAGGGGACACGACGCGACGCGACCGATCAGCGGCCGACAGGTGACGTGACGGCACGAGCACTCGAGGGATCACGACGCGACACAACCGGTCAGCGATCGATAGGTGACATGACGACATGAGTACGCGAGGGGTCGCGACACGACGAGACGTGGGTCAGTAGCCGACAGGTGACGTGATGGCACTACACGCGAGAGGACACGACCGCTATTGTCCCCTCGCGTGCAGTGTCGTCACGTCACCTGTCGGCTACTAACCCACGTCTCGTCGCGTCGCGGCCCCTCGCGTGCTCATGCCGTCACGTCACCTGTCGGTCGCTGACCGATCGCGTCGCGTGACCCCTCGCGTACTCGTGCCGTCACGTCATCAGTCGGTCGCTGATCGGTCGTGTCGCGTCATGTCCCCGCGTGCTTGTGCCGTCACGTCACATTTCAGCCCATGCCCAGTCGCGTCGCGTCGTGTCCCCTCACATGCTTCTCCCATCGTGTTACGTCTGTTGCAGCAGAGTAAACCCGAAATTTGATCTCATTGCATTGTAGCATTAATTGTAAGGGTTATTTATTTATTTAATTTTTTTTTTTGCTTGAGTCAGTCTCACTCTATGCACTCACTGTTATCATTCACGATTATAAAGATCGCTTTATTCACTTTGCGACCTTCACCTTAGTCACTCTCTTCTGCTTTCTCTTCTTCTTCTTCCTCAGGTTGCCTGATCAGCTGCATCGCTTAAAATGGACACATCCCTCGTAGTCGTACACGTGAAACTGCTCGCCGTCGATCTCCTCTCCTTGACATTTCATGACTCCCCGCACTCCTCTTCCGTCACCTTCAGTCGGGAAGGGTAAGCGTGTTGCACATACTGAGACGGTTGGAGTGGTGGTCAGTCTCGACCGCGGAGACAACTACATCACCTTCCTGGTCGATGATGGGAGTGGATGCATCCCCTTGCTTCCTTAGCCTCCTCCACCAGCGCGAACATGGTCGAGACTTCGATGTGGTGGTCGAGAGGGCTCGCATGGAAGTCGCCGCTGTCGAGTTAGAGAAATTGGTTCGGCTCAGAAGGACGATCACCTTGTATCGCGGGTCGATTCAATTGAAGGTGAGGGACGTGTTGGTGGAAAACGATCCCGACATGGAGACCCTCCACTCCCTCGACTGCATCAGATTGCCCAGGGAAGTATATGATAAGCCGGGTCCATCTAATCGTTGATGTGGGGTTGCCACAAGCTGCCGGCTTGCCACATCCCTAAACGCCGACTGTCACTCTTTCATCAAATCATTGATGCTAGCTTCTATGATCCTAAGTACTGTACTGTGTTATATTATTCTATGTGATGCGATACTATGTCTTGTATTGTCGTCTTAATTAAGTTGTCTGTCTAATGGTATTGTATGGTATTGTATGCTAATTTACGTGATGTAATGTTATGGTATATTTGTTAAAGGGTGTTATGGTATCAATCGAGTTTATGAGAATCATGATGAATTTATACCATTAAGTGTTTTTTTGCTAGCATACAGCACAGAGATAATCGGAAGGTAATTACGCAATAAGTGTAGATTCAAATACAATACTCCCCCTTAAACCACATCGATATTTTTCTCTTACTCTTTCCTTCGAATTCATGCTGCAGTGCACAAAATAATCTAATCTAATCTAATCTTCTCTAATCATCTTTCCTAATAGATGTATGCGATAGAGGGTAAAAGCTCATTAAGCAAAAACAAAATTAGCCAAAAGGTCGTATAGCCCAAAGGTCATTCAGGGCAAAAGAGGTCATTGAGGCCAAAAGAGGCCATTGAGGCCAAAGCACATTTAGGACAAAGCCCATATAGCCAAAAGCCCATTTAACCCAATGCACACTTAGGTCGAATCCCATATAGCCAAAAGCCCATAAATCTAAAAGCCCATTTATCCCAATGCACATTTATTCCATATAGCCAAAAGCCCATAAATCCAAAAACTCATTTAGCCCAATGCACATTTTAGGTCAAATGATCTTTTAGCCCAAAAGCCCTAAGCCCAAAAGGCCAAAAGGCCAAAGTCAAAAAAAACACAAAGGCCAAAAGCCCTAAGCCCATATAGCCAAAATTCCATATAGTTAAATGCACATTTAGCCCAATTGCAAAAGCTTTTTAGCCCAATGATCTTTTAGCCCAAATGCCCAAAAGCTTTTGGATCAAAAGTCCAAAAGCACAAAAGCCCTAAGCTCAAAAGCCCAAAAGCACAACAGCACAAAAGCTCAAAAGCCCAAAAGTCCAAAAACACAACATCCCTAAACCCAAAAGTCCTAAGTTCAAAAATCCAAAAGCCCAAGGCCACGAGTTCTGTTCTCTCTCCCACTCACCTTTTTTTATTCTATTTTTAATTTTTTTAATAATTAATCTTTATTTAAATTTTTTTATTTGTTAATGAATTCATTAATTATTTTATCAACTCTGATTACGTAAACATCCCGTCGTGTCCTGCTATCCTGTCACGTCCGCTCGTCTCCGCTCCTGTCCTTTCCAATCCTCTCGTGTCTCCAGCGTGCGGTGTCGTCACGTCAACTGTCAGCTGCTGTCCCATCTTTTCCCCACGCGGGCAGTGTCGTCACCTCACATTTTTGTCAGTCAACAATCGTTATGTCCCCTCGCGTGCAGTGTCGTCACGTCACCTGTCAGCTCCTACCCAATCGTGTCCCCTCGCATGCATTGTCGTCACATCACATGTCAGCTACTGACCCGTCGCGTCACGTCGTGTCCCCTCGCGTACTTGCTTTCGAGTCACGTTTGCGACAGTGTAGGCTATTGGATGATGCAGCGTAGCATTGAGTGAGGGTTAACTCTTTTTTTTGTTGCGCTTGATTCCCACTTCCAGCATTCACAATTATATAGATCGCTTCATTCCCTTCACCACCGTTGTCACCTTCACCCTAAGCTATTCTTCGGCTTCAACCGTCACTCTCTTCGGCCTTCGCTCTTCTGCTTCTTCTTCTTCTTCCCTAAACCACCCTCTATGCCTCCATTCTCTTTTCCTTCTCCTTCTCCTTCTCCTTCTCCTTCGTCACGCTCGTCCCACCCCCACCACTACTAGCTATCAACATGACCACCGTCGATCCAACCGTATATTTCAAACTTAGGGCATCCGATTTCCTGTCCCTTTCTATCCACACCCACCCTAACTCACCTCCGTCGTTCACCCTAAAAAGTAGGTCGGTGGCGCGGGTTGAGACTGTGGGGGTCGTGGTGAGTGTAATGCGTATCCACGAGACTCTGACCCATCCTTGTCTACGATGACAACGGCCGCATTCACCCTTTTCCTCCGACCACAGCCCGAACAAGGTGATGACCTTGGTGTGGCGGCAAAGATCACTCGTGGGCAGGTCGCATCAGTTGACTTGGGGAAGCTTGTCCGAGTCCGAGGGAAGATTGTCTGAGTCCAGATGGGGCACTGCAGCTTACCACTAGTTCTATTATCGTCGAACACGATCCAAACGTCAAACCTCTGCACATCCTGGAGTGCATCGAACAGGCATCGCGTGTATATAATCAACCCTAAATCGAGCGAGCGTAATGATTTAGGCGCAAGGAAAGTTAGGATTGTTATGTTGTTAAGTTGTGGTGTGCTGTGCTATGTCATGTTCTCTTATGTTATGTTATGTTATGTCATCTATCTTATCTTATCTTAAGGTATGCTAAGCCATGTTGTGTTATGCTCTGGCATTTTATGTGCTAGTCACTATTCCAAAGGCTAGTAGCTGCCCGTGATTTACCTCCTCCGTGTTGGCCTTGAGACAGGTTGACGGGGGCGCTGGGGGCGAGCGTATTCGTCTTTTTTTTTTGTCATCATTGGGCTCCATTTTGACCAAAGAGAATGATCGTACTAAAATTCTGAAATACTTGAACGTCATCTACTACAACTTGCCACAGGAAACGTTGATACCCAAAGACGTCAACCATTCCGTGATAAGGTGTCCAAATAGCATATGAATTGTACCATATACCAGCTTGACTAAATGCATGTAGCATGAACAGATGTGGAGGTCGAATAGTTAATCCATGAGTCACAATAGAAAAAATGCAATTGACAACTTCAAAAAAAAAACATTATCCCGAGCAGATATCTCAAGAGCAAAGAATGTGGAGATAGAAGATATATAGAGATGTGTTCAGGAACAATGAGTAGAAAACAAAGTCATTAAAAGAGGGAAAACACCCTAAAAACTCTTGTAAGATTTCAAGAGTAAAATCTAGATTTCATTAATCTACATGGATCTGGTATCGCAAACCATCCTCGGATGCATGCAAATTGTTGTAAAATTCAGACACTAGCCCTTCATTGATGTTAGGTTCACAAAAAAAACCATGGACTCTTAACTTATAATGTTGAATGATTTTGATGACATCAAAGCAATGATAACGAAAGAACTTCTGATTAATCAACAGAGCTGGAATAAGTTTGAATTCATGTGTTAAATGCATTCTGAAAGGATGCATTTGAGAAGCGAGAATCAGTTGGCGGCTGAAAGGATGCATTTGAGAAGCGAGAATCAGTTGGCGGTTAAGGTCGGGATGAACCCTCACCGGATTCAATTTACTTTTGCTTCTTTCTTGGGGTAATGAATGGTAATACACCAAGAATGCATGAACAACAATAATAACGCGATGTATAATGCATGAATGGAATGCATCAAATAGCCATTAGTTGTTAAGTTGTCACAAGTTTGCCGAAGAAGGAACCGTCGTTGGAAACGATCCTTCGCCAAATACCCTAGCTCTGTGGATTGACATGTCAAGTAAGCAACGAGGTAAGGAAAAATGACGAGAACCCTAAAGTAGATACCAATTTTAGGACTTACTGGAGTGAGGAGATCGATGGAGAAGACGTGGAAGGGAACATCGGAGACAGAGAGGGGGGTGACACAATCAGTGAGTCGAAAAATTAGGGCTCGGGAAAGAGTCAGGTGTGTGAATCGATTAGTTAGGGCACGGGATATAAAAATCGCGTCTATCAATCAATTGGTGTGCCTTAATCGATCCGCACAATCGATTCAGCGTGGTTCTGTTCCCGGGGAAATTCATCACCAATTGATTGGTTTACCTTAATCGATTAGTGTGGTCCGACTTAGCTTGGCTTTGTGCCCGTGAAATATATTGTCAATTGATTTATCAAAATGATCAATCAATTTGCACCATCTAAATACCTTGACCCTTACGAAATCAATTGCCCAGATCGATTCAGACCACAGACTCACCAATCGATTGCTTTAATTAATTTAGAGACATTCTATGTTAAATCCATTGGTGTGGCTCAACCGCACGATCGATTCAGCGTGATTCTGTGGCTAAAACAGAATTCTAATGGATGTAACTGTCACCAATCGATTGCTATTACTGATAAAACCTAATAAACCCTGTTTTGTCCCATTTCGCGCCATCTTTCATAGTTAACAATTTCATATATGTCCATAAGGTGTAGCTAAGAGAAATATGTGCATTCAAGTGTGCTAGGATAGTTGATTAAGGTTACCAATCGCTAAGTCAATCAATTGGTAGTAAACTTCTCGAGCGCACAGAACCTCGTTGAATTGATGATTGATTGGGTTACCAATCGATTTGTGATGAATTTCCCCAGGCGCAGAACCGTACTGAATCGATTATGCAGATCGATTAAGCCACACCAATCAATTGGTAAGATGTGATTTTATATCCCTTGCCACTCAATCGATTGGGTTCCAGTCATTTTTCCTGTCTTCGTTGCTTACTTGGCATGTCAATGTCAACCCACAGAGCTAGGATTTTTAGCAAAGGATCGTTCCAGCAAACTTGTAATGAGTTCCTGACCATCCTCAACTTGGTAAGAAACTAATGGCACAAATTGAATCAGGCCCGACCTCAACCACCAACCGATTCTCGCTCCATGAATGTATCCCTTCAGAATGCATTCAACACGCATAAATTCAATCAAACTCATTCCAGCTTGGTCGATGGACACCAAAAGTTCTTTCGTGATCATTGTTTTGATGTCATCAAAATAAGGAGCAAGTGTCTAAATTTTACAACAATTATAAATTGGAATCAATTATTTTTTGTGAACATAACAACCATCAATGAGGAGCAAGTGTCTAAATTTTACAACAATTTGCATGCATCTGGGGATGATTTGTGATTGTGGACTTGTGTCGCAAATGAATCTAGACTTTACTCTTGAAATCTTCTAGTGACTTTGTTTTCTACCCGGTGTTGCCTAGTTATCGCCCCCACCTTATGAGCACATCTTCGTATCTTTCATGTATAAGCATTTTTATCAAAGACCTCCTCACCTTATGAGCACATCTTCGTATCTTTCATGTATAAGCATTTTTATCAAAGACCTCGTCCAGATCGATCTCGCTTCTATCTCCACATTCTCTACTCTTGAGATATTTGCTTGGGACAATGCTCTTTTTAAACATATTGTGATTACATTCTTCCTATTATGACTCGTGCATTAGCTAACTATTCGACTTCCACATCTTTTCATACTATATGCATTTCGTCAAGTTCTTGACATCAATGTGACATTGAACATGTTTCAATGCATCATTCATTTCATCAAACCAGTACATGGTACAGTTCATATGTCATTTAAACACCTAATCACGGAATGGTTGGCATCTTTGGGTATGGATGTTTCCTGCAGCAAGTTGCAGTCGATGATGTCCAAGTATTCTAGAATTATAGTAGTCATTCTCTTTGGCCAGAATGGAGCCTAATTTACACCATGAGGTGGATAGATGCTATCATTGCTAGGGATGAGGGACCGGTACCAGATGCTATCATTGCTAGGGATCCTACAGCTGATCCAGAAGATGAGGCTGAGCCTGATTCTTCTAATCGATTTGTTGCGCCTGGATCATAATCTTCAAATGTGTGAGATAGCTCAATTATGTACTTATCTTGTGCGTATGGAGCGACGTTAGATTGATATCTAGACAAGCGTTGCTTCCTTGCATGACCTGATGTGCTCATGGACTAGCAGACCTCCTCTATAGCATCTCCTCTAGCGAAGACGTTCCTCCGACAGATGATATAGTACCATGCATTTTGGATCTCGAGGAGTTGGCCATTGAATGTTTATCGTTATATATTGACTTTGTGGATTTTATCATGCCAGTTGATATGATGTACTTGACTACTCTTGTATGTTTGATTTTGGTTTTATATGATGTATCTAGTTATTTGTGAAACATTGTAGTTGTTGTCTTTGTAAGTCTATGTTTGGGGGAGTGCCCAATCATTGAATAAGTTAGGCGAAAAGTGCCCCATTGCTAATTATTTGTTTGCTTTTTGTGACATGTGGGGTGTATCCTATTATTGTACGAGTTAAGGGGGAGTGTCTCATCCTTGATTATGTATTTGTATTTATGAATTATACGAGTGTGCCCTAAATATGAAGAATGCATATGTTAAGGAGTGTCCCGTCATTATCATGTTATGTATTATCCCTTCGTATTAGTTTTATTTTGATATTTAGAAAAGGAGGGAAATAACTTATCTAAGTTCATGCTTGTTTTGTTGATATTATTAACATGATCTATTTTTATCTTGTTGTTTAATAGTTGATACTATGACATGTTGAAAATTAACCTAAACTTAAATAAATTGTCAAAACATCAAAAAGGGAGAAATTGTTAATACAATATGTCCAGGATAAAAGAAGTCCGAAGATCGAGGGTTGGATTCTTGGTAAGAAGTCGGAAGAGACCAAGAAGGTCAAGGATTGACAAAAGGTGAAAACCCGCACATATCATAAGATTGGATTCAAGGGTAGATGAAGACCCGAAGATGAGGAAGCTTCAGGCACAAAGTTCAGGGATTGGAGGATACATGAGGTAATTGAGATTGATTGGTACATGGAAAGGACTTTTGTATTTGAGGGTTTAGCGATGAAAAACCTTTTAGGGTTCACCAAATGATAGGTCAAGCTACCTAAAATCCAAATTCCAGATTTTGCAACACCAATAGATTGCCACAATCGACAAATCGATTGAGTTTAGGGTTTACTCAATTATTGTATTGATTGAAGACAGAAGTTGCTCAGATTGATTTGTCTATTCGACTAAGGGTTTTTCTTGATTGAACAAAGACTTGCCAAATTGATTGGCAGATCAATTGGATCAATCGATTGGCAAAGCTTTCTCGAGCGAACAAAAATCTACCAAATCGATCAGCCATGAGGCACCAAATCGATCAGCCATGAGGCCCAATTATTGTATTGATTGAAGACAGAAGTTGCTCAGATTGATTTGTCTATTCGACTAAGGGTTTTTCTTGATTGAACAAAGACTTGCCAAATTGATTAGCAGATCAATTGGATCAATCGATTGGCAAAGCTTTCTCGAGCGAACAGAAATCTACCAAATCGATCAGCCATGAGGCACTATTAATTGATTGGGATCCAAAATTAGGAAAACCTCAGTCGTTGATCTAGAATAAGTGACTATTCAATGGATAGTCAACAATTAACAATCGATTGGTGTGTTATGCTAATTGATTAGTGACAACCAAAAAGTGGAGAAATCGCCCAATTCTGGAGTTGTTTACAAGGGGGCTTAGGGCACAAGAAGGAATCACTGCTCCATTGTGATTCTCCTCAACATCAGTTTCAAACTCATCTACAACATCTTCCAAGCAATAAGGAGAACTAAGCCAAACTTGTAATCTATTCTTTTCTTCTCTCTTGTTGCTCTTTTAATTGCTAAAATTTGTAAGCCGGTGTAATACTGTTGTAAGAAGGTTTCTCTCCACCTTTGAATTTGGTCCGAGAAGGAGAAGGTTTAGTAGAAGTTAGCTAGGAGTGGATCCTTGGATTAGTCGCCTTAAGTAAAATCATCATCTGACTTAGCATTGTGCATATGTTGAGCTTGTGTCGCTTCAAGGTTTCCATCCCTTCTCAATGACGAAGTGATTTGAATTATTCAACCCCTTCTACCTCGCAAGGCCCTAACAAATCTAACTTTTTAGCGGCACAGACACCTTGATGCTCCTTGGAACATTTTGAGTTAGTATGTCTTTATTTTCAAACTTTAAGCATTTCTGGATTCATATAGTAGTTTTGTTAATAGTGCAACATAGGCCTATATTGGTTTAATTTCACAAGCAAACACACCTTCATGCTCTTGAAATTTGTTGAGTTGTTAGACGCCTTTATTTTTCAATTTTGAGCAAGTATATTCAAATATTGTTCCTAGATAATAAGTGTTATTTTTGTCCAATATATTTCAGAATCTCACCCATTTTTATTTTAATGTTAATCATATATTGAAAGTCTTGAGTGTGATATTTTTTATTGACGCAGTTATGGACCCAAGCCAGATTTGGTCCAGTGGATAGCCCTCCTTCAAAATATCAAATTACTATTCAACCCCACCCCTCCACCAACTATCATGGATCGACTACGCCGCTGCTTCCGCGGAGTACGCCTCCGATGTCACCAGCCCTGCCGCTATGACATAAATCAGATATTCCGCCACTTCGTCATCTTTTCTCATGAAGATGCCTAGATCTTCTATTTTTGGACAGAACTATATCTTCCGTATTAGAATTTAGGATCTTGACAATCTTTGGACAGAAATATAGATTTATGCTCCTGAAAACTTTGTTCTTTTGATAAATGATTTCAATTTTCACATGTTAATTGAAGATAATTTTTTTTTTTTTTTGAAATGTTTGATATGATGGTATCACATCTACAGAAATTTTCCTCAGAGAACCATCAACGATACGATGGAGGATGTCTTTGAAGGCATCTCATTTGTGTGAAAATAACTATATAATATCTTATCTAAAAATTGAAATCTAATATTTATCAAAAGAACAAAGCTTTCAGAGCATAAATCTATATTATGTCCAAAGATTTTATTTATAAAAGAATCGTTCATAGAAGGAATACAAAAATACGGAAGGTATAGTTCTATCCAAAAATAGTCAAAACCCTAAATCCTAATAAATCCTAATACGGAAAAAATAAAAAATCTAGCAGTGGGAGTCGGGGGAGCGGCGGGGCTGGCGACGTCGGCGGCGTACTCCACGGAGGCAATGGCGGAGGAGCGGTGTTGTCGATCCATGAGTTGGTGGACAGTCAGGGGAGAGGATATTAATTTGATTTTTTGAAGGAGGAGCTATCGACCAGACTCGGCTCGAAACTATTCAACCCCTGCCCCTTTGCAGCCGCAGCCTACAGCGCTGCCTCCGCAGAGTACGCAGCCGACGTCGCCGGCCCGCCACTCCCCCGACTCCCTCCGCTATGACATAAATCAAATATCTCACCGCTTCGTCGTCTTTTCTCAGGAAGACGCCTAGATCTTCTATTTTTGAACAGAACTATACCTTACGTATTAGGATTTAGGATCTTGACTATTTTTTGGACAGAACTACTACCTTCCGTATTTTTGTATTTCTTCTATGAACGATTTTTCTATAAACAAAATCTTTGGACAGAATTAGATTTATGCTCCTGAAAACTTTGTTCTTGTGATAAATGTTAGATTTCAATTTTCAATTTTCAAATGAACAATTACATAATCATTTTCACATGTTCATTAAATGTTTATCACATCTATCTCCAGAAATTTTCCTCAAAGAACCATCAAAGAGACATGGTGGAGGATGTCTCTAAAGGCATCTCATTTGTGTGCAAAATGTTGAGTGTTATGGATCCAAACTTCTCAAGGAACCATAACACTAAGCATTTTTGTACACAAATACACTCAGCATTTTTTATCCAAACAGCCAAAATGCTAAGTGTTATGGATTCAAGCATTTTTGAATCACAACTAATACACTCAGCATTTTTGCATACAAATGAGATACCTTTGAAGACATCCTCCATCATATCGCTAATGGTTCCCTAAGAATAGATGTGATACCATCATATCAAACATTTCAAAAAAAAACAAGGGCATTATCTTCAATGAACATGTAAAAATGACTATGTAATAACTTATTTGAAAATTGAAATCTAACATTTACAAACCTTTCAAGAACAGAAATCTATATTCACATTTTATTTATAGAAGAAACATTCATAGAAGGAATACAAAAATACGGAAGGTATAATTCTGTCCAAAAATAGTCAAGACCCTAAAACCCTAATATGAAAGATATAGTTCTGTCCAAAAATTAACCTTTCAAGAACATAAATCTATATTCAGATTTGATTTATAGAAGAATCATTCATAGAAGGAATACAAAAATACGGAAGGTATAATTCTGTCCAAAAATTAGGCATCTTACTGAGAAAAGACAACAAAGCGACGAGATATCTGATTTATGTCATAGCGGCAGGAGACAAGGGAGCGGCGGGCCCAACGACATCAGCGAAGGAGCGACCGGGCCAGTGGGGGAGCAACGAGGTCGGCGACATCAATGGCGTACTGCGCGGAGGCAGCGGCGTAGGCGTAGGTTGTGGCTGTAGTTGCGAGGGCGGCGGAGGTGCGGTGTCGTTGATCTATGATACTTGTGGACAACGGCGGTGGACCAGACGAGGCTCCACCGCGCCTCCGCCGCCCTCGCGGCAAGCGCAGCCTACGTCGCTACCTCCACGGAGTACGCCGCCGACGTCATCAGCCCCACCGCTGCACCGGCTCCCGCCGATATGACAAATCAAATGTCCTAAAGACACCTAGATCTTCTATTTTTAGACAGAACTATACATTCTGTATTTCTGTATTTCTTATAAATAAAATATTTAGACAAATATAGATTTCTGCTCCTGGAAGTTTTGTTCTTGTAATAAATGTTAGATTTCAAATTTCAGATAAGATCATAGTCATTTTAACATGTTCATTGAAAATAATATCCTTATTTTTTTTAAATGTTTGATATGATGCTATCACATTTGTCTTATGAAATTTTCCTCAGGAACCGTTAGCGAGATATGTAGGATGGCTCTGAAGGCATCACATCAGTCATAGCACTCAACATTTTGACTGTTTGGATCACAACTATACACTCAGCATTTTTGCACACAAATGAGATGCCTTCGGAGACATCATATCGTTGATGGTCCCTGAGGAAAATTTATGTAGACAGATGTGAAACCATCATATCAAACATTTCAAAAAAAAACAAGGATATATGAACATTTGAAAATGGTCATGTAATATCTTATCTGAAATTGAAATCTAACATTTACAAGCCTTTCAAGAACAGAAATCTATATTCACATTTTATTTATAGAAGAAACATTCATAGAAGGAATACAAAAATACGGAAGGTATAATTCTGTCCAAAAATAGTCAAGACCCTAAAACCCTAATACGAAAGATATAGTTCTGTCCAAAAATTAACCTTTCAAGAACAGAAATCTATATTCAGATTTTATTTATAGAAGAATCATTCATAGAAGGAATACAAAAATACGGAAGATATAGTTCTGTCCAAAAATTAGGTGTCTTCCTGAGAAAAGACGACAAAGCGACGAGATATCTGATTTATGTCATAGCGGCAGGAGACAAGGGAGCGGCAGGCCCAACGACATCAACGAAGAAGCAACCGGGCCAGTGGGGGAGCAACGAGGCCGGCGACATCAGTGGCGTACTCCGTGGAGGCAGCGGCGTAGGCGTAGGTTGTGGCTGTAGTTGCGAGGGTGGCGGAGGTGCGGTGTCGTTGATCTATGATACTTGTGGACAACGGGGGTGGAGTTGAATAGTTAAATAGTAATTTGATTTCTTGTAGAAGGGGCTATCCAGCATCCAATGGACCAGACGAGGCCTCCGCAGAGTATGCCGCCGACGTCGTCAGCCCCACCGCCCCACCGCTGCCCCGGCTCCCGCCGATATGACAAATCAAATGTCCTGAAGACACCTAGATCTTCTATTTTTAGACAGAACTGTACATTCCGTATTTCTGTATTTCTTATGAATAAAATATTTGGACAAATATAGATTTCTGCTCCTGGAAGTTTTGTTCTTGTAATAAATGTTAGATTTTAAATTTCAGATAAGATCATAGTCATTTTAACATGTTCATTGATGGTAATAAATGTGATATGATGGTATCACATTTGTCTTATGAAATTTTCCTCAGGAAACCGTTAGCGAGATATGTAGGATGGCTCTAAAGGCATCACATCAGTCATAACACTCAACATTTTGGTTGTTTGGATCACAACTATACACTCAGTATTTTTGCACACAAATGAGATGCCTTCGGAGACATCATATCGTTGATGGTCCCTGAGGAAAATTTACATAGACAGATGTGATATCATCATATCAAACAT
This sequence comes from Zingiber officinale, assembly GCF_018446385.1. Classification (NCBI taxonomy): domain Eukaryota; kingdom Viridiplantae; phylum Streptophyta; class Magnoliopsida; order Zingiberales; family Zingiberaceae; genus Zingiber; species Zingiber officinale. The sequence goes on along the minus strand of NC_056006.1, from coordinate 15,734,075 downwards.
TTCAAAAAAAACAAGGGTATAATTATCTTCAATGAACATATGAAAATGGTCATGTAATATCTTATCTGAAAATTGAAATCTAACATTTATCACAAGAACAAAAAACAAAGTTTTCAAAAGCAGAAATCTATATATTCTGTCCAAATATTTTATTTATATAAGAATCGTTCATAGAAGAAATATAGAAATACGGAAGGTATTTGTTCTGTCCAAAAATAGTCAAGACCTAAACCCTAATACGGAAGGTATAGTTCTGTCCAAAAATATAAGATCTAGGCATCTTCCTGAGAAAAGACAACGAAGCGGTGGGATATCTGATTTGTATCAGGGGGAGCGGCGGGGATGACGACGTCGACAGCGTACTCCGTGGAAGCAATGGCGTAGGTCGCGGCTGCAGCTGCTAGGGCGGCGGAGGCACAGTGTCGTCGATCCATAATAGTTGGTGGACAGAGGAGAGGTTGATAGTTAAATAGAAATTTGATTTCTTGAAGGAGGGGTTATCCAGTTGACATGGTTACGGGCCCGAACCAAGTTTGGTCCAATGGATAGCCCCTCCTTCAAGAAATCAAATTACTATTTAACTATTCAACCCCACCCCCTCTGTCTACCAACTATCATAGATCGACGACACCTCGCCTTCGCAGCCCTAGCTTCTGCAGCAACGTCCTACGCCGCTACCTCCACGGAGTACACCACTGATGTCGTCGCCCCACCGCTCCCGCCACTATGACATAAATCAGATATATCGCCGCTTCGTCGTCTAGATCTTCTATTTTTGGATAGAACAATACCTTCTGTATTAGGGTTTAGGGTCCTATTTTTAGACAAAGCTATACCTTTCGTATTTCTGTATTCCTTCTATGAACAATTATTCTATAAATAAAATCTTCGGATAGAATATAGATTTATGCTCCTGAAAGCTTTGTTCTTGTGATAAATGTTATATTTCAATTTTCAAATAAGATATTACATAGTCATTTTCAAATGTTCATTGAAGATAATATCCTTGTTTTTTTAAAAATGGTTAATATGATGGTATCACATCTGTTCTCAAGGAATCATCAATGATATGGTGGAGGATGTCTCCAAAGGCATCTCATTTGTGCAAAAATGTTGAGTATTATGATTGTGATCCAAACAATTTGTGTGCAAAAATGCTAAGTGTTATGGTTGTCCAAACAATATATTTCAAAATCTCACCAATTTTTATTTTAATGTTAATCATATATTGATAGTCTTGAGTGTGATATTTTTTGTTTTTCATCTTCTATGTAAGTCATAACCAAAGAAATAGTTAGTCAGCTATAACCACAACATTAATCAAATTGTGGATATGATACAACTCTACAATTTGACCTTAATAATAATGCATATAGGGACAAAAAGGAAAAGCCATATGACTTCATGGAGGAGGATGAGTACGAAAATGAGACTGAGGTTAAGGAAACATTTAGGCAACAACGGAGGAGGATGAAGAGATGGTCTATGTGGATTTGGACGAGTTCTCAAACACAGTGGATTACCATGCATTTGATGTAGATGGAGAAAGTCATGACTTGACTTGATGTTCAATGAGATAACAAACCAAACAAATACACATGAGGATAGTTTTATATTAGATACATTGAATGAGAAGGTTGAAGCTGAGGATAACATCGTGAAAGAGACATTGTTAAAGTATCAACCATTATCATTTATAACACAGTGTTCCACCCACTACAAAACCCAGATGCAATGCTCTTCCACAAACAACTTAGACTATTATACCAATTATTGACAATTAATATTCTTTGAACAAAACTTGTTGACATTGAAACAACGAAAAACTCATTCATTGAATCAAACCTAGCTAATAGGAAAGATACTTAAGTTTGTTTTCTAGTTACCATCCTCTCTAGCTTTCTCATGTCTAGCGTTCCTAGTTGCTCATTCCGTAAAATTTCCTTTTGATAAGAAAGAACTCTCCCTCTCCAAACACTTGTATACATGAGGGCACACCCACTATAAAACCTAGATGCACCACTCTTACACAGACAACCTACATTTTGATACCGCTTATTACCAGTTAAGATTTAAGTTTGTTGTCTAGTACCATCCCCTATAGATTTCTCATCAAGTGCTCCTTGCTGCTCATAGATCAAAAATTCTTTTCCATAAGAAAGAACTCCCCCTCTCTGAACTCTGAACTTCCACGGTAGTATACTCCAAGGCATTGTGACCACTAGGACTCTCCTTGGAATCAAAAACTCACAGAACAACTCCCAACCGTTGATACTTCCAAAAAAGTACAAAAATCCCCACAAAAGAAAACCCTTGAAAGGGATTACTAGGCCGTCCTGGGCCAACAAACAATGTTGACTGTGGACCAGGAGCGAACCAAACCAACAGTAAAATAGCAAATCCCATCTCTTTTCCACCAGTTCTTCACTGGAACTTTTCTTAACAAGGCCAACAAGTGAGCAGTAAAGAGGAAAAAAAATTTAACAAGAAGAAGACAAAATCATCAAATTAAATAGTGTGTACTGCGCACAAAGGAAGGGGGGAAAAAGCTTAAACTTACCCCTGGGAAAAAGATCTCCTTGAGCTGCAACTTCCAGTCGGCGCTCCCACCGAAACGATCCACCACCTCCTTCACCGACTCGAACGGCGCCGAAGTATCGATCTCCGGACTCCCACACGCGGCAGCCGCCGCCGGATCTTCATTCATCCCACTAGAATCTGTCGCCACAGCCCCTCCCATCTGCATTTCTTCTTCTCTTCTCCCACGCACCGGCGAAGTTCTTAGGGTTTTACGGTGATTCGAAGCCGCTTCGTGCGAGCCAGCGAAGAGCGCACCTGAAAGTGGAAGTGGGAGTGAGTTTACCCATGAGCCCTTAAAAAGCAGCCGAGAGCGGTGATACGATCACGCCACCCTCCGGTTATCTACGCCCATTCTAGTCTGTCCACTTCAGCTCGAATAGCACGGTGTAGCAGAGGGGCGTGTGTTTATCACACTGCACGTTTGATTTAGATTCGTTCATCAACTTTTCGCGAATCTCGAGGTAAAGAAGACCGTTGCGGTGAATGTCAGATATTATGGCTTCGCGGTCGGATGCTTTCAACGGTAGGTTCAAAGGAAAATTCGTGAAAAGCCCTTGCTATTTTCTGAATTTAACAAAAAAAAACGTCTTTATTTCTAAAATTTATCCACCTTCTTATTATTAGAGTTGATACGGATATATGAGGAGGGCTCGAAGTGTGATAATAGGGAAGAAAAAGGGCATTATTGTCATCTCACTTGCTAAGGGTTTTAAGTATAAGGGGAGCACGGTTCACGAAGAGGGGGGGAGGGGGGGCCGTTGTGCACAGGAGGGAGCTCCTTTGGTGCGTGTCCACCATCGCCAGGGAGGAATAGGAGAGGGGTTTTTCCGCCGCCATGATCGCGTGAAAGCCACGACCAGCACCCCTCCTCCACGCCGTCACCACCCTCCTCCTCCACCTCATTGCGACAGTACGGCTGGGCACGCCGCCGTCGGGTGGCAAGGTCGGCTGCGGGTCTCTGACCACTGCTCTTCTCCTCCTCACCTCTTCCTGTGGTCGGCATAGCCTCTGTTCTCCTCGAGATGTTGGCGTCGGAGCCGCCTCAGTTCGCCGGAGCCACCGCAGGCCGCCCCTCTCACTACTTTCTCTCTTTTCCTCGCTGCACCGCCGTCGGCGGACCACTGCCGCCTTCTCCCGCAATCGTTGCCACCTCCCGCAGGTGTTGCCACCGGTAGCCACAGCCGCCGGCAGCCGCCGCTGCCCCTTCTGACGGCCCCACAGCTAGCTCCGGCGTCCTGACAATCCGTATTGACGGCTGTACATTTGTTGTCTCCACTGCTTTTGGTGTAGATCCAGCCCTCCGCGGTGTTTCTAGACATCCATTGTGTTTTCCGGCCATCGAGCCATGATGTTCTGCTCTTTGTATTACTGCTATGATGGTGAGACATTTTACCAGCCGGCCTAGGAGCCGTTAGTGTGTGTCGTAGCCCGGCCTGTGAGCCGAGGATTATTCTGACTTACATGCCGCCTGGCCTGCGACGACTTGATCAGTAGCTCGACCAGCTCATCCATCCATCCGAGGGCGCCCCCCTGGCCCAGGGTGAGTTCTCGTACTCGGTATCTGTTCATTTTATTGCTATACTATTATGCGGTTACTTATACGTCTGTGGGATTCGCCTCGAGCACCGAGGTACCAGAGACCGGAGGTACAGTTGACTGGAGGAGGACTTCTGACGATCTGGTCAACGTAGAGGACAGCTCACCACCGGGTCAAGAGGATGCGGTCAACCCTCCAGACACGTCATACCGGCAGGTTCGTCTTCTCAGCTTCCAGACAGGAACAAATTGGCGCCGTCTGTGGGAACGCGCCTGATCTGGAACGTGAAAATGGACGACGCCGAATAGTTCTGCCATTCTCATGACCTAGGTCAATTTTTCCGTTATCTGTTCTCGGTTATTTATATGATCTGTATTAGTCTCACGATGACGAAGACCCCCAAGTCGATCGGCCGGGAGGATTATATCCGAGCTGCAGGCTCGATGGCGAAGACCCCCGAGCCGATCGGCCGGGAGGATTATATCCGAGCTGCAGGCTCGATGGCGAAGACCCCCGAGCCGATCGGCCGGGAGGATTATATCCGAGCTGCAGGCTCGATGGCGAAGACCCCCGAGGATTATATCCGAGCTGCAGGCTCGATGACGAAGACCCCCGAGCCGATCGGCCGGGAGGATTATATCCGAGCTGCAGGCTCGCTGACGAAGACCCCCGAGCCGATCGGCCGGGAGGATTATATACGAGCTGCAGGCTCGATGTCGAGGACCCCCGAGCCGATCGGCCGGGCGGGTTATATACGAGCCACACGCTCGATGGAGAAGACCCCCGAGCCGATCGGCCGGGCGGATTATATACGAGCCACACGCTCGATGGAGAAGACCCCCCGAGCCGATCGGCCGGGCGGATTATATACGAGCCACACGCTCGATGGAGAAGACCCCCGAGCCGATCGGCCGGGCGAGACCCCCGAGCCAATCGGCCGGGCGGATTATATACGAGCCACACGCTCGATGGAGAAGACCCCCGAGCCGATCGGCCGGGAGGATTATATCCGAGCTGCAGGCTCGATGGTGAGGACCCCCGAGCCGATCGGCCGGGCGGGTTATATACGAGCCACACGCTCGATGGAGAAGACCCCCGAGCCGATCGGCCGGGCGGATTATATACGAGCCACACGCTCGATGGAGAAGACCCCCGAGCCGATCGGCCGGGCGGATTATATACGAGCCACACGCTCGATGGAGAAGACCCCCGAGCCGATCGGCCGGGCGGATTATATACGAGCCACACGCTCGATGGAGAAGACCCCCGAGCCGATCGGCCGGGCGAGACCCCCGAGCCAATCGGCCGGGCGGATTATATACGAGCCCGTGGCTGCCACGGGCTCGATGGTGAAGACCCCCGAGCCGATCGGCCGGGCGGATTATATACGAGCCACACGCTCGATGGTGAAGACCCCCGAGTCGATCGGCCAAAAGGATTATATACAAGCCCGTGGCTGCCACGGGCTCGATGGCGAAGACCCCCTAGCCGATCGGCCGGGTTTGAATTAGCCCTCAGGGCCGTCTAGCCCAGATGTTAAACCGTAGAGTCGAACCGGCGACTATAAAAACCCCGGCTTGAAGACCGTCTAGCCCGGACGTTAAACCGTAGAGTCGAACCGGCGACTATAAAAACCCCGGCTTGAAGACCGTCTAGCCCGGACGTTAAACCGTAGAGTCGAACCGGCGACTATAAAAACCCCGGCTTGAAGACCGTCTAGCCCAGACGTTAAACCGTAGAGTCGAACCGGCGACTATAAAACCCCGGCTTGAAGACCGCTACATGGACTAGTTTATCAGATATTCTATCTCCCCCGTTCGGGGTTGAGCGCATCAGTTATTTCATCTCCCCCGTTCGAGGTCGAGGACCAGCTTCAGATATTCTATCTCCCCCGTTCGAGGTCGAGGACCAGCTTCAGATATTCTATCTCCCCCGTTCGGGGTCGAGCGGTCGGCACTGGTCTCGGACCAGCTTCAAATATTCTATCTCCCCCGTTCGGGGTCGAGCGATTATCACTGGCCTCGAGCCAGCTTATGAGCATATCGTATTTCTTATCTCCCCCGATCGGGGTCGAGCTATCTCCGATGGTCGCGAACAAGGAGTATCTCCACTGGTTTCAAACCAGAATATAGGTTATGCGCCCGTTCGGCTCGTGACTTTCGCCTCCACGAGCCTTCGATTCACGGGCTACACTTCCGATCGACTCACGAGTGATGCGGTCACTCGGCATCATTCCATTTAGTTTACTCGATTGCTGGGTGGCACCTTACGATCGCCCGTTGACTATTATTGAGGCTGCGCAGTCAGCACTTTCATAGTCGTCCGATCGACATCATTCCGATCGCCCGCTCGGCATCATTTCGATCGCTCGCACAACAGCGTCCGTCGATCATCTATTCGTCCGATCGGCATCATTTCGATCGCTCGCACGACAGCGTCCGTCGATCATCTATTCGTCCGATCGGCATCATTTCGATCGCTCGCACGACAGCGTCCGTCGATCATCTATTCATCCGATCGGCATCATTTCGATCGCTCGCACGACAGCGTCCGTCCACCATCTATCCGTCCGATCGACATCAGTTCGATCGCCCGTTCAGCATCTTCGTGGTCGTGAGCTAGGCATCGCTCGTCCGCTCGGTCTACTCGGTGTCCAGCATGTCGCTTAGTCTACTATCCTTGCACTCTTAGCTCACCTGCTGTTTTGCCGCTCGTTTGATGTTTTGTCGTTCACTCGACATCGGGCCGGTTATCGACTTAATCCACTCGGCACTGTTGCTATCTCATGCGACACCATTATTATAGCGACCGCTCACGTGACCTTGTACATTGGGTTCATCGATTTGACTTTGGCATCGAGAGCGGTTGAGCCTTGGTGATGGACTGTCTAGTCAGTCGGACTCGCACCTCCTTCGACTAGACTTGAAGGGAAGGCTTGTGATACGGATATATGAGGAGGGCTCGAAGTGTGATAATAGGGAAGAAAAAGGGCATTATTGTCATCTCACTTGCTAAGGGTTTTAAGTATAAGGGGAGCACGGTTCACGAAGAGGGGGGGAGGGGGGCCGCTGTGCACAGGAGGGAGCTCCTTTGGTGCGTGTTCGCCATCGCCGGGGAGGAATAGGAGAGGGGTTTTTCCGCCGCCATGATCGCGTGAAAGCCACGACCAGCACCCCTCCTCCACGCCATCACCACCCTCCTCCTCCACCTCATTGCGACAGTACGGTTGGACACGCCGCCGCCGGGTGGCAAGGCCGGCTGCGGGTCTCCGACCACTGCTCTTCTCCTCCTCACCTCTTCCTGTGGTCGGCATAGCCTCTGCTCTCCTCGAGATGCTGCCGTCGGAGACGCCTCAGTTCGCCGGAGCCGCCGCAGGCCTCCCCTCTCACTACTTTCTCTCTTTTCCTCGCTGCACCGCCGTCGGCGGACCACTGCCGCCTTCTCCCGCAATCGCTGCCACCTCCCGCAGGTGTTGCCACCGGTAGCCACAGCCGCCGGCAGCCGCCGCTGCCCCTTCCGACGGCCCCACAGCTAGCTCCGGCGTCCTGACAGTCCGTATTGACGGCTGTACATTTGTTGTCTCCACTGCTTTTGGTGTAGATCCAGCCCTCCGTGGTGTTTCTAGACATCCATTGTGTTTTCCGGCCATCAAGCCATGATGTTCTGCTCTTTGTATTACTGTTATGATGGTGAGACATTTTACCAGCCGGCCTAGGAGCCGTTAGTGTGTGTCGTAGCCCGGCCTGTGAGCCGAGGATATATTCTGACTTACATGCCGCCTGGCCTGCGACGACTTGATCAGTAGCTCGACCAGCTCATCCATCCATCCGAGGGCGCGCCCCTGGCCCAGGGTGAGTTCTCGTACTCGGTATCTGTTCATTTTATTGCTATACTATTATGCGGTTACTTATACGTCTGTGGGATTCGCCTCGAGCACCGAGGTACCAGAGACCGGGGGAACCCGGTCGCTGGATACAGGTACAGTTGACCGGAGGAGGACTTCTGACGATCTGGTCAACGTAGAGGACAGCTCACCACCGGGTCAAGAGGATGCGGTCAACCCTCCAGACACGTCATACCGACAGGTTCGTCTTCTCAGCTTCCAGACATGAACAAGAGTAATAAAATAAAAATATTTTCTCATTTTTCTCTTTTTATTTCACAAATAAAAAAACTATTTATTTTAACTAAAGTTTATGTTACGTTATAAATGGTAGCATGGCAATTTCTGACCAATATGAAAATATGATTCAAACCCAAGATAAAAAAAAAAAAAAAAAATCAAGTTAGCATTAGAACTTATTAAGTTCGGGTTGACTTGATTGGCACGATTAATAAATAGATCAAATTTGAGTTGACCTAAAATGATCGGATTATAACTCGTAAATCTGTTTATAAATATTTTTGATTCGGGTTCGGGTCAGATTCTGATCGAGTTCGGATTAAAATAAGTATACTTTTATAAAATGGATCTTTTCGGATCAGATTCAGGTTCAGTTCAAATTAAGATGAACATATTTTTATTTTTATAGATCATTTTGGGTTGGATTCAAGTCAAATACAGATAAACAAGTTGAGTTTGAGTCGAGCAATTTGACTCAAAATATTGATCAGGTCGAGTTCAGATTTTGATATTCCAATCAAGGACGGATCCAGGAATGAGAGATGGGCTGGGCTGATCTCGCATTGGGCGAGTCTGTTAACATGTCCGAGGTCACTTTGTATGAGCACATGTATATTACCATTTCTCTTTTATCTATATTTCACCTATTTTAAATTTTTATTGAATAATTTTTCTATTATTTATGAAATTATTAAATTAATTTATGGATAATGATATATAATTCGTAGACATTGAAAATTTGAAGGTGGTGAAAGGTTTGGCCACTGATGTAGTGTTAGAGAATGTGTCGTTAATGGTGTGGTAGAGATATATAGTTAGTTAGCGAGAGTGGCGCGAGACCGTGCTCGAGTGTCTCGCATAGGACCTCCATCCATAATTGTTTGGCTCCGGCATAACTCATAAGGGCCAGTGTGGATGACACGTCTACTACATCATGGCAGCCGAGGGTGGCCATGTTGACGACTATGCCTCAAGAGAGGGCCTAGCTACGGAGGGAGTTGTCGTGGCCACGAGTGAAGGCTTACGTGTGAGACAATGGGAGCGAGGCTGCATACGAGGAAGAGAATAAATTTTTTTTTTTAAAAAAAAAGAGAGAGAATGGATTTTCTTAGAAATTCCCTAATTCATTTTAAATCGATCGAATCAATTTAATCAAATTAAATTTGATTCAGTGGGAACTTTATCAAATCAAATCCAAATCAATTTTGATTTCAACCAACATGTGGCAAAAAGGCGATTCACTCACCCCCAGCGCCCCCCGCCAACCCGTCCCTAGGCCAACACGGAGGAGGTAAATCACGGGTGGCTACTAGCCATTAGTGCAAATGGCCAAGACATGAGGGAGGTAAATCAACCAACATGCTCCTTATCTTCGCACATACTCGATGTATTTTGTTTGCCCCAAATTTAATTTTAAATCAAAAAATGATTAACCAGATTAGGTAACGTCAAATCTGGGGCAACCAACCCGACCCCATAAAAGTTTTCCACCGAGTGCCACGGTAAATCGAGAAGGGCTAGTGATGAGCGGTCAAGAAGTCTACCATCCCTTGATTGCACATCTCATTTGGAGTAAAAAATTTCTACAAATATGTTGTAAATAAGAATTGAACTGTGGATGCATAATCCAAGACAAATTCAATTTTAATTAAATTAGTATCTTGATTTTGTCTTCCATCATTTATTTAATTAATTAATTTATTTATTTATTTATATATAAACTACAGTTAATAAGCTAAGAATAATATAATTAAGAAAATTTTTAAAAAATAATTTTAACAAAGATATATCATATAATTTAATCATTATGATTATATTAAATTTCTAATAATTTTTAATGCAAATAAAGCCACATGAGGGCTGGGCTATAGCCCAGTATAGCCCTCACGTGACTTCGTCTCTGATTCCAATCCATCAATCTGTCAATCCAAACTCAACCGAATTGTCACCCCTAATAAAATAAATATATCTTATTATTTAATTAATTTGTAAATTATAATTAACTGTAGTTTTAATTAAATACCACTTGTAAATTAAGTTAATAAAAATACTTAATTTTCATGTGTTTATATTGAATTATTTAAACATATAGAGATGTGATCAATTATTATCTTTTGGTATTAAAGGTGTAGCATATCAATTGTTAGTATTATAATAAGAGAGATAGATTCCGAGAATATCCCATCGCTATACAGGGTTAAATGTATAGATATAGGATAAATAATATAAAAAAACATAGAAATATTAAAGATAAAATAGAGATTAAGAAAAAATTTAAAGTCTGCATTTAAGATGGACAAATACACTAAAAAAAATAAACACTTTAGAACCGATTTTTGGGACCGTCTGAAGCGTATTGAAGCAATTCCATTACTGACTCAATTTTTATCCGCTCTTAGCGTCTATTGTACCACAAGAACAGCCGGTGGTGAAACAAGAATAACCGCTCCTAAAAACATTATTCGAAAGGGTTATAAACAGCTCCAACAGGTAGTTACAGAAACGGTTGTTTAACTGCTGGTGTTTCTAGTCTTTGGAAGTGGTTGATAACCGGACCTATAAACATGCATCACATTCAGTTTTCTAGCGTTGTGGTTGGTCTCTTCTTGAGGTGGTTAACTAACGCTTCAAATTAATATATAGGAGCGGTTATTCAGAATGCCTATACAAATTTCTCAAGCTGTTGTAAACCGTTTGTACAGCCATGGCACTGTCATACATTTTCCCTTCTAAGAGTGGTTGTTAACTGCTTCGGAAGTCATTTAAAAAATATTTTAGATTTTTCTATTCCATTCCTAGTGCACAAGCAACTCCGCAATGGAAAAAACATAGTACATCTAAGAGAAATAACTGAAAAATAACAAAAATGAATTGTCATTTACTGGGATATAAACCAAACAAAATCCAACAATCCACAAGAAACTTGAAATTCTAAAAACAAAACCATACTAATGACTACAAATGCAAAAACTAAAATATATTTTCCCTTCTATATCTAATTATCAGATGAATCTTCTTGGGAGGTATTATTTTCTTTTGGATTTGATGTGGCATGCATGTGTTTCTAGATGATGTTTGTCATTACAATTGTCATCTGTAAAAATAAATCAAAATTAAAGTCATAGATTTGAACAAGTAACCAACTTGTTAATTTGATATTATATAATATGTAAATATCTATGTTGTAACAATTCAGGTCCATTAGAACCTCCAGCGGTTTCATATATCATGTGTAAAACTTTCATTTGCTCCATTTCTGTTTGAAATTGTGCTTTTTGCGCCTCTATTTCTGCTCGCAATTGTGATCCACGCATCTCCATATCTTTGTGCATTTGTTCTTTCATTGCTTTGAATTTATCTATCATATCCGTAGTGGAGTGATAGTTTTGCCTATTGTAGAATGAGCTACATTTACATTGTTCAAGGAAGACTTGGCTAGTTAGTGCTCCTGCTCGTAGATATCGAACTTGACCAGAATGCTTAGTTCTGAATACCTCACTGCATAAAATTTATAATTAATACATATACATTTTTTAATAGCCTTAACAAAAATGATATCAAATTTTAAAGAAAAGATAACCGAAATGCATCCTCATACACTTCTATTACTTGTGTTCCCTTAGGCATGCCTTGTAGGTGAATTTGCACAGCCTCATCCAACAAATGCTAACAAACAAAATGTCAAATAAATGGAAAATTTATTCAAAAGCCATTTTAAAAAAATTGTAACAAATCAATACCTCATAGCGTATGACTTCAGCATCAACTGAAGCACTCCTTTCTTTTTACTTCTTCAACTCAAATGCATTATTTTGAAGTGAGTTGGCTTCTTGCCATTTTCTTTCAACTAATAGAAGAACAATAACACATGTACAACAAATGTGATAGGTGAAATTTTGGAAACAACAATACTTATACTCTTAATTCTCACATTCACAAACTACAAAATAAATGAAAAGAAAAAGTAGAATCAATCGTTAACAACATATCTTTAAAGTTTAACTACATTCTATATCATTGTTAATTTATATTTACAACACCATATAAGCATATATATATATAACACCAGTTATTTATAACATCAAAGTTTAAACAACAAATAGGTAATATGAAACTTGTTGCAAAGGAAAAATATGATTTGATACTTACAAATTTGTCTTCTAGAGAAGCAATACTTATTCATCCCTATGCATGAGTTCCTTTTTTATTTTTTCCATTTTCTCAATTTATTTTTGAATTTTTATGAAAACAAAAGTTTAAGTTTTACTAGGAATATCCATAACTATATATAAAAAAAAATTATCGATACTCATGATTACCTCAGTAACCTTCTAGTGCTCACATAATCTTTCCTAAACTTCTGTAGCCAGACCATGAGGAATCGGACAAATGGACACAAGCTCCTGTAATGGGATATTCAAGTCATAAGATGTAGCTTTAACTTGGGTCCTCCATCGCCTCCATGCAACTCCCTTCATTTGCATCACAAAATCTCGGTGTTGATTGGAGATTATGAATCGCGCCTATAAACATAAAATTAAATATGTTAATGTTTCAAACTCATGTGTGATATTAAGTACTTCTCAACTTACAATAACAAATTTCCATGCCTCCTCCGACCGATGCTTTGGAATTTTTCACCCGTCTAAAAATCAAGGGGCAACAAAACTCCATTCCACCTAGACAAACATCCCAAACCTGGAAAATCACTAATTGTGCAAAGCAATACAGCTCGCATTTGAAACATTTCTTTATTGCAAGCATCATAAATGGTAGTCTCATTTTCCCATAAGTCCTTCAATTCAGCCAACAAGGGACGTAAATATACATCAATATCATTTCCAGGTGCTTTGTGTCCTGGAATTAAGGTGGATAAAATAATTGAATGATGCTTCATAGATTCCCAAGATGGCAAATTGTAAGGCATTAGAATAATAGGCCATGTATTGTGTGACGTACTTTGATTTTTAAATGGATTAAACCCATCAGTGCTCGAGTACTAAACGTACATTTCTAGGATCTACTCCAAATTCAGCATGTCGCTCATCAAACTCCTTCCATGCTAGCGAATCAGCCGGATGCCTTAAAATTCCATCTGAAACTCATTTCTTAGAATGTCATTGTATATTTTTAGATGTCTGAGATGACATGAATAATCGTTGTAATCTCAATATCAATGGAAAATTCCAAAAAACCTTGGCTGGAGTTTTCATCTGAAGGATTTTTTTTCCACCTTTGCGTGACTTCTTTGGTTATTTCTGCATGTTTTTCCATCTTGAAAGATTACATACTCTACAAGCTTGTTCATTCACATCCTCACCCCAATAAATCATGCAATCATTCGGACAAGCATATATTTTTTTCATAGTGAAGTCCCAAATTAGAAATTAGTTTCTTCGCTTCATAAAAAAAAAATTGGTACTTGTGCTTCAGGTGGAAGTACTCGTCGAAGAAAATTTAATAATGTTGTGAAGGACTTATCACTCCATTTTCCACTCACTTTCAACTGAAATAACTCAACAAGAAATGTCAATTTAGAAAACTTAGTACATCCAGCATATAATGGTTGCTTTCCTTCTTCTACCAATCTATAGAAATCTTCCACATTAGACTCCATCAACATATGACTAGTTGATGCACCAGTGTAATTTTCATTCCTCATAGGTGATCCTTCAGATATCCGAAATACTTCATGTAACGTTTCTTGGACCATTGATTCATGGTTAATTGTCTCATAAACTTTTGGTAAGGCATGAAGCTCATCTCTCATGGTATCACGAGATTGTACAATTAACTTTCTCCATGGAAATTTCAAATATAATAATCTTGTAAAATATCGTTTATCATCGAATGTTCATATACTGTCTTCTCACGGCCATATGATTCAATGAGTTGATGCATTTACGATAAGAACACGGATTCGTGACTTCATTAATCATGTTAGCAAATGCATAACATAAAACATTTTGAATTCCAATTTGATACTTTAGGCTACCACGGGGAGAATCCATCCATGCCTCATTGTTTGAACCTGTTCAATTATTTACAAAATTTAAGAATTTATTTGAGTAGAAAGAATTCATGAAGAAATTAATATAATAAATAACTTTGTTAATTTTTAAAGGAAATGCATATGTTATGGATGCCCTATTCATAATTTCAATCACCATATATCCTGTACAGTTGCTCTATTTCTTACCTCTAATTAAATATTCTATCATATCCTTGTAATTTGTTGTACATTATTACCATTTACAATATCCAAACACCATGATTTATACATAATTATTTTAATTAGCAACTGTTTAAAGCAGAAGACACTGCCTTAATATAAAGCATGTACATCTTTATTTAAACATTCGAACTCACTCTAGTATACAATCACTTTGGAAGATGTTTATACGACTAAGCATGAGTCTATCAACTCATTCAAGTTTCATACACATTCACCATTTAAAGTGTAATATAAATCATTCACAATCAATTTCACTATTGTATAGTCCTAAAACACTAAAACGGTACAACATAGGTATGTGAAAAAATAAAAATTTCAAACACTTCTAGTCATTTAAACAAACATATTAGATACAAATGTTTATATTTGTTTTGAACATGTACAGAAATCATTTATATAAAAAATTTAATAATCTAAAGCATCAACAATTACAATATGAGCCAAAACTCTAAAGATATCTAGCAACCTCACTCCCAATTAATCTAACAATAGAACACAATAAAATCCAAAAAATTGGTAAATGAAGGGAAATTGATTTGAATATCATCTTGAGTTTTTTGAAATAAAATAGTTGATCTAAAAATAAGTTGAGAAATTATCTAAAAATTAGAAAAACAATTTCTTCTAACAGTGGACTTGGTGGTCGGCCGATTGAAGCAATGAAATAGGTGAGTTGTTAATGTCTAAATGAGCGTGAACTCTTGCTATTTATATTTGCTTAAAATAAAACCTATTACTTTTAAGAGTGGTTTCAACTACTTCAAAAGGATTCTTTTAGAAGTAGAATGTAAAACATCTAAATTTGCTAAATAGAAGTAGTATATTATAACCGCTTCTACGAAAGATCTATTGCAGCGGAAAGTACGTAACCACTTCTAAACCTTTACTCATTCGATGCAGTTATTCAAACGCTTCAAAAAGATCGATTCAAAAAACCTATTTTTTGTAGTGATATATAGTTAAGTATCCAATAAATAGCATAATTATGTAAGCTAATATTATATTAATAGGAAAAAAAGAGATCAAGGAAAATTTGATTAAAAATGATAAAATAAAATAATATATATTTAAATTTAGATGTTGATATAGTAAGACATCGAATTCAATATCATGAAAGGATTTATATATCCAATCTCATTTAGTGAGATAAAAATTTAGTTATATATATATATATATATATATATATATATATATATATATATATATATATATATAAAAGGGTTTAAACCTATTTAGTGATATTAAATTATGTTAATGTTCTTTTTTCTTTTCCTACTGAAAATAATTTTAAGATTTATTAGTAAATTTCTCTAGTTATTTTTAATATAAAAAAAATATGCAATGTCATATTCTTTTTAATCACATATCTTAAGATTGAAAACACCACACATGAAAAGTTTCTATAAATACCTTGGATTGACACGTTAGAAAACATATATTTCTCAGCCTTTTGGATAAGATCAAGTGTAGTATATGTTCTTATTAGTTTAATATCACTACAAAAAAACAAGAATTTAGGGACGAATTTTC
Organism: Zingiber officinale; assembly: GCF_018446385.1. NCBI lineage: Eukaryota > Viridiplantae > Streptophyta > Magnoliopsida > Zingiberales > Zingiberaceae > Zingiber > Zingiber officinale. The sequence goes on along the minus strand of NC_056006.1, from coordinate 15,718,070 downwards.
CAAAAAATTTCGTCGCAAAATTATTTGCGACAAATTTTATGACAAAAATATATTCGTCGCAAATCAGTCGTTGCTAAATTTTGCAATGAAAAAAAATTATTCGTCCCAAATTTTGCGATGAACTATAGTTTTCGTCACAAAATTTGTTGCAAATATACACTGCAAAGTGTCTTCAAATTTGGGATGAAATTAGATTTTCGTCCTAAATTAGGGACAAATTCTGGTTTGTCCCGAATTTGGGGCGAATTTTGGTTCGTCCCAAAATGGGAGTTTAGCTGCATTCTCAAGGTTTATCCCAAATTCGGGACGAACCAAAATTCGTCTTGAATTCGGGACGAACCAAAATTCGTTCCTAATTTCTGGAAATTCAAGGTCTCAAATTTTGGGACGAACCCAAATTCGTTCTAAAGTTCGTCCCTAATTAGGGACAAATTTTGGATTCGTCCTAAATATGGGACGAACTCGAATTCGTCCCAAATTTGGGACGAACCCAAAATTTGTCCTTAATTTGGGATGAACCCTAGTTCGTCCGAAATGTTGTCCCAAAATATAATAAACCAGATCATTTTTATTTTCTTTATACTATTTTACATATCAAATACATTCAAATTTAAAATATATTAACCAAACTTCAACACACATCATATTTATACACATCCAAATAAACAAAATTACACATCCAAAAAACTACACATCTCATATCTTACATTCAAATATGTCAATTCAACAAATATCATATTTACTCATGAAAACAAGAACTAGTTTGGTTCAACAACTCATAATCCAAATAACAGATACTTCAAAACATCTAAAGCATAAAACAAAATACTAATCGTCATACTTCGGGAGCTTCATGCACCTTCTTCCATTCTTCGTTCTCCTTTTCCTACATTAAATTACAAATGAATAATAACTAACATTTATAACTCTAGAATCTGAGTTATCAAAAAATTAATAAATCAATTGCATGAATATTTGAATTCATCGTGCATTATGATGGCAATGGCTATGATATATGTAGCAAACTTTTACAATTATGTACGAAGATTAATCAATCCATATAAATTTACAATCACAAATAAACAAATGGTAATTGATAAGTAGATACATAAGAATATGAAAACACATACATTATCAGAAACAAAATGCTAACAAATATACTAATGTATAAAAACTCTTAAATAGACGTCATTATTTCAAAAATAATGTTAAAAGGATCCAAGGCTGGCTATATGATCTGCCCATTAGACTATGAAGTGTAATCCTCCCCCATTAATTATTAGAACTCCATATGTTTGCAGCACAAAGAGTGTACCTTCAACTAGCATTCTTATATTAACAAAATTCTGATAGGGAGAATGGATCAACATCACCTCTATAATCAAAGAAGAAACTAAATTTGGGTTGGCTAGACAATTAATAAGAAAACAAATAAACAAAAGTGGTTGCCACATCAGAACAAAAGCTTCGCGATGGATCAACTTAGTTTCAATTCTTTGGAATTTGGCAGATTGCAAAAGGATATAATAGAATGACGAAGAAACTATGAAACTCACAATCATATCTTGGGGACAATGTTAGAATACATTTTCTTATGAGTGAGTAAAGAAAATTGGTAAAATAAGTGAGACTAATAGAAACAATACATTCACCATTCTATCCATGCCATAAGAAAGCCTAAGGTTTTTATCAGCTTCATCATTACTATAGTCAACAAAAAACATTAGCATACATATGCATCAAACGAAATAGAATCACAAAATCAGAAATATTCCAAATTATCATAGAGCATGAATATTATGTTAGATTTCAACCATGAATACCATTCAATTCTTTGTATTTAAGAGGTGAATTCTTTGTAGTTTAGTAGATGAACGGAACTGAACCAATGGATGATAGTAAAGAGGACTAGTTATAGCCTAGGGTAATATATTTGGAATTTATAGATCATGTAATCAAAAATACATGTATTTATGACATAATAAAAGTATTGAAACGTATATAACTAAATTTGCATAGATTAGTAATAGATAAATCAAAAATATAAAACATGGCATAAAATGCAAAGTATCAAGTAAACTAAAAATTTAAAAGGAACTATAACAATAAATGCAAAAAAAATCTAATACAAAACTTACTATAAATTAACTAAAATTCACCACCATCGCCATCATCATGATCACCATTGTCACCATCATCGGAAAGACTCTGACTTGGAGCAGAAATTAATTTAAAATGTTGCAAAACCAATTCTTGATTTAGGCGTATTTGTCTCATTTCTTCATCCCTTTCATTTAAAATCTCCTTCAACTGTGAAACCTCTTCAGTCAAATGGCTCATCTGTTGGGTTTGTGAGGAGGAAGAAGAAAGACGACCAACTCTATGAGTTATGCTCAAAGAACTCATTCCAAATATCTTTCCTCCTTTTTTTGACCCTCCACTCTCCTGTAGCCATAAATTTAAATCAGTACCAACAGATGGCTCAGACCCCTCCATATCTGCACTAACAGAACCTAAACATTTATGTGCTGTCTTTAGTTCATCATATTTCTCCTGTATTGTAATAAAAAATAAATTATAATTATAATATCATTAACTTATTATAGTGGGTACATTAATAATAGAATCTAAGGTATAAATTTAGATCAAAAATTCATTTAAACCTTGATTGCTCTAGCTCTGTCCCCGCTCCAAGTCTTATCTTTTTTCTGAAAGGTGTGGGTAAAAGTTTCAATAAATGTAGGCTCCTTTCCTAGTTCTTTGGACTAAAAAAAGATGAATAAAGATAATTAAATAATGTCCAATAGATTAAGAAAATAATGGGAGTGTTAAAAAATTATCAATCTACATCTATGCTCATCAATATTGATAGATCCTCTCGCATATGTAGCAGACATATTTACAGAATTAAAAGATTGAGGGGGCGTTTGGTTTAGGGAATAGGAGTGGGCAATGGGAATGAGAATCATTGATTACCATTGTTAATGTTTGGATTATAGGAATATGAATAGGAATAAAGGAATGAATCCTTGAAATTGGGTAATAACTCATTCCCATGTACCTCCTCTTCAATGAGCCATTACCCTATTTTCATCAATCAAAATATCCTCTTATTCCAAAAATACCCTTGATCTAAAATTAAAATTTTCTCCCTTAATATCAAATATCAAAATTTATTTATTTATTTTTTCTTCATATCACTTCTCTCTCCTTGTTCTCTCTCATCATATTTTCTCTCTCATCATATTATCACATACTTTCTCTCTCCTATCACACTCTTTTTCCTCTTTTTTCTCATTACACTTTTCTCTCATCATACTTTCTCTCTCCTCAATCTCTTCCATCACATTCTCTTCCTCCTTTTTTTCATCATACTTTCTCTCTCCTCAATCTCTCACATCACACTCTCTTTTCTCTTTTTTCTCATCACACTTTCTCTCTCCTCAATCTCTCTTGTCACACTCGCTCCTTTTTTTCCTCAACACACTTTCTCTCTCATCATCTCTCCCATCACACTCACTATTTTTTTTTCTTATCACACTTTCTCTCTCCTCAATCTCTCTCATCACACACTCTCTCTCCCCTCATTTTTTCTCATTACATTTTCTATCTCTTCATCCTCTCCCATCATAATTTCTCTCACATCATATTTTATCTCCCATCATGCTCTCTTCTATCACACTCTCTTTTCTCATTTTCTCTCATCACACTTTCTCTCTCTTCATTCTTTCTCATCACATTTTATCTCTCATCATACGTTCTCTCTCATCATTCTCTTTCATCATATTTTTCTCTCACATTCTTCTTTCTCTCACATCTAATTTTTTTCTCTTATTTTTCTTTAAGGGTAAAAAAGGAAATATTGATTTATTCCGATAGAAAGTATGCAACTAACCAAACATTGCTTTTAAGAGTGATATCCATGCTCATACTCATTCCCATTGCACAATACAATGATTCCCATTCCGATTCCCATTCTCATGTTCATACCAAACGTCCCCTGATTTGTTTTATTCTGATGACTTATTGTTTTAAACTCCTCAGTTTCCCAATAATTGGTAATCATTATCCAGTTTTCCTCAGTAATGAATGGTGATTTTTTCCCCTTTGACTTCGCATGATTGAGTACATGGCGAATGTGATTGCCACATTTTTTCATGAAAATCCTTCTTATTTCCATCTCATCACTCATGTCCCAAGTGAATTATCGTTGTAATAGAAAAATCTTATTTCCTTCCACTTGGATAAATCCATGTTTGTGACAAAAATGTTTTTTTGTTGCAAACCTCGTAAAATTTCCAACGAATTTCGTATTTCGTCCCAAATTTGCAACAAAATATGCGACGAAATATTGTTTGTTTCTATTTTACGACAATTATTTTTTCGTTGTTGTTTTCGTTGCTAATTAGCGACGATTTATCCATTCGTTGCTAAATTCGTGGTAAATTTGCGACGAAAAGTTTTTATTGCAAATTTTCATCCCTAAATAACTGATTTTTTGTAGATATATCTCATATATAAAATTTAAGTTATTATTTTTTATGAAGAAGAGCTTGTTATAACTTGCTATTAGGTTTCTCGAGCATTGCACTACTGCATGTGCCTATCTTACTCTTACCAAATTTAATTTATAAGGATAGGGTACTAATTTCAACACATGTGTGTGATAAATTAATTCCCTAAAATCTTATTTAAAAAGGATATTAATGGAATCATTAATGATACGAAGATTTTGGATGATTATTTTAAAAAAGAGATAATTAATGGAATATATATATATATATATATATATATATATATAATTTTGTCTTAACATAATGGATATTATCATTCACCTACCATTCATTTTGTTCAGTATAAATTATTAGAAACTAATTAATGACTATATTATTTCTTATAATTAAATAATTACTATATTATTGCTTATAATTAATTATAATATGATAAAAAGCATAATCCAATGTAGAATAATATGGTAAAAAAATAGGAGTTTAATCAATGCAATCTTCACAAACTTTAGTTGTCCTCTAAATGAAACAAAGTTCAACGATCACATCCTTTTACTTGTAAACTAATTCAGACCGTTGTAGTTACTGATCTGATCTAAGTTATCGATCTGTCAAATTGCCTGAGCGCCAGAGTACCTTAGGATCTGAAAGCACTCAAGAACCGAATCTAAGTGCTTCGTCTCTCAGCCACCCAGAAGCTGAAGACTCGGGAGCTTGAGCCCAAGTACGTGAGGCTCTTTAGTCTAAGTGCCCCTCTATCGACCACCCTAAAACTAAGGACCCGAAAGCTCAACCCTAAATATATGTGAAGTTTTATGCGGGCTAAGACTTATGATAAGTTACAAAGGGGATGCGCCCTTTGATAATTGGGAAAAACACCATCCCTTGCACCTCTTCTCTATGTATATAAGGGAGGTGATATTATTCTCTGCTAGATCATGTATTTTACGCTATTTTTCTTTGAATCTCACTTACGCATTTGAGGGGTCTCGTCCGATAACTCTCGATGAGCCCTTTGACAGGTGTTATTGTTCACAAAGTCGACTCCATAAAGAGGAGAAAGATGCAATATAATGCCATCACTCGGTGGTGCATGATAGATTTCTACTGCCCCACGGGGTTATCTGGAGCGGTTAACGCGTAGAAGCTTGCCACTTGAGAGCGTGGGTTCGAATCGTGGGGTAGTCAGGGCGTAATTCCCTGATCCCTGTGCACCTCTTCCCACTGCGCACTAACTTCTCCAGCTACCGTGATTTACCTCCCTCGTGAAGACCTTGGGCGTGGTGTGACGGGGGCGCTGGAGGTGAGTGATATCGCCCTTTTTGCCACACATGATAGAGTTCTACTGCATTATTATGCAAAATAAAAGATCAAATAAAAAATACATATGATGTCATGCTGATTGATATCTAGAGTAGAGGCCCAAATGGAGGAATGACCCATCAATATCACACAACTACCTGAAGAACCAAGTTGGTAAAACATTACTTCTCAAGATCTTTAATTATAAAATCACACAACTTGCAAGATATGAGCATTCATGGGTGCACCAACAATCTTAGAAGGCAGTAAGAATAATTTTGAGACCTATGTGGCAAAACACAATGCCTTATTTGAAGATCTCTTGGCAAGTTAAATCACTGTACAAAGAGCTGTCATTCCCAACCCTCTCACACATGCAACAGAATCAATCATACATTTTTTATATATATAAGAACTGATCCCAACAAATATGATAAACTTGCTAGCTAGCTTTGTCCTTGCAATTCCTTCTTAAATGTTTTTCTTTTTGGAAAACAGCACACCTCTCTTTCACTTCATTTTTTATTTATAAAATTATCTCTTTTTACTCGCTAGTCTCAATGTATAGAAACTCTACCATATGTAGACCTATTATAGCAATTATAATTTATAGCTACTATGACTAAGAGTTCAAATGAATGAACGCTAGCTTGTTAGTGAGTTTTTCAAGCTAGCTCAGAAAATATTTGATTCGTATTTAAAATTATCAGATTTGAGCTGAATTCGAACATATTCAATAAATTTTTTTAGTTGAGTTTGAACGCATAATATTTTATTCAATTGTTCACGAACAGCTCGTGAGCCAAACTTTATTTATTTTTTCACATAATTTTAATATAAATATACTCAAATTAAGATTCGAATAACTTCAATCAAACTCGAATCTAAATAATTTCAAGTTATATGCCAATTCTGCTTGAATTAAAGTTTGAACAACTTGAGTTTGAATTTTATTTCGAATCAAGCTCAAGTCATAATCATTTAATTTTTGAGCTTTGAATCAAATTTGAATATCACATATTATTTTTTTCGAAATTTGAATTCCAATACCAGTATTTTTATATTATTCAACTATCCATTCGTTTCAATTCATTTACACCCGTAACCATACATTATATGATCAATGTTGACCAACACCTTTACACATATTAAATTGAATAGGATCTCACTTGTACATATATTGTGGCAATTATGAATTATAGTTACTACATATTGTAACAACTATGATTCATATCTATCATGTTCCTTGAGCTACGCTGTAACGGTAAGGTGTTTAAGTAGTTTTTCAAATATCTATGATTCAACACAACCGGATATTATTAAAAAATGATGAGTCGAGTAATATAAGATGACCAATCTTATCCTACAAAAGTTGCACATTATATATATATTCACACTGAAAATAATTCTAAGGTTTATTAGTAATTTTCACAAACACATCAATCAATGATCTAGAGTTCGAGACTCAGCTACGGTATATTATTGCGAATGTTTCTCACTAACACTGCGCGATGTTAGAGAGCATATTTTTCTTAGATTTTTTGCTAAGATCAAGTATGATATTAAATTATTTTTTTATAAGGGGAAGTCCGTTACGAATTCTTGAGCGTCACCCTAACATTGCACTATTGCATGGGTCTGACACACCCTTACCCAATTTATGGACAATTTTTTGACTAAGATTAAGTGTAGTATTTATTCTTATCAGTTTAATATATGATATAAAGAATTAAAAGTAAAACACAATTCTCAAAAATTAAAATTACTGTTTATAGATCAATTCTTCTTCCCTCATATCTCTTCCTGTATTGCCCCATCTGGTATAAGGGGCCTAACCAACATAACGTAGGTGCATAATCGCTAGTATATATATATATATATATATATATATATATAAAGTGTTCTTTTGGTTATTTGTTCCCCTTTGTTTTTGTATTTATTATTTATGATTTGAACCTATCATGTCCACTTTCTCCTAATTACTTGCCTTTTAAGCACTCCTTTGCCTTCTAAGCACTCCTTTCTCCCTTCATATTCCACCCCTTTTCTTCTTCTTTTCTTCTTCTCTCCAATCTCGACCCTCTTCTTTGTTGCAGGTCACGAGCATGCCTGAAAATGTCCACACCACGGTAAGCAAATCGAAACCCTAAACCATCTCATGCTCGATCTCTGCACCCAAAAACCTAACCCTAGTTAGGAATATGATTAAAACGTGCAGTGAAAGGCTGGTCGATGAGGTAGGCAAGAAGATCAAGAGGGAAGCCGATGTCGCCGCCGACAGCATGGCTCGCCGGCAGCAGCAGCTGCTCGGCCCCGCCGGAGCCCTGAACCGGATAACGCCCTGCTCCGCCTGCAAGCTCTTGCGGCGGCGGTGCGCGCAGGAGTGCCCCTTCTCGCCCTACTTCTCCCCTCACGAGCCGCAGAAGTTCGCGTCCGTCCACAAGGTCTTCGGCGCCAGCAACGTCTCCAAGATGTTGATGGTGAGGAGCCGCCGTCGTTGCATGCATGCGTCGTCCTAACTAGCTGATGGTTGATTTTTTCTTTCTTTCTTTCTTTCCGGCGATTGTCTGCAGGAGGTGCCGGAGAGCCAGAGAGCCGACGCGACAAACAGCCTCGTCTACGAGGCGAACATCCGGCTGAGGGATCCGGTCTACGGCTGCATGGGGATCATCTCCTCCCTGCAGCAGCAGGTGCAAGCCCTAGAAGCCGAGCTGACGGCGGTGCGAGGGGAGATCCTCAAGTGCAAGTACAGACAAGCCGGCGCCGCCGCCGCCGCCGGAGCAGCAGCAGCAATCCTCCCCCCACCTCCCTCCTCCTCCTCCGGCCAGATGATGATCTCGGTCGCCGCACTCCCGCCGCCGTGGCCGGCCAGAGCTCCAGCCTCCTCCTCCTCCTCCTCCATGGATTACAGCTCGATCACAAACGAAAACATATCGTTCTTCGGGTAAATTAATTATCTTTATGGATTAATTAAGCTACCAACGAAAAGATCATGCATGAAGAACATCCACGCATGTTGCATGATGCTTCTTCTTCTTCTTCTTCAATTTTTTTTTTTTTAAAATTTTTGTTATTGTTCTCGATGAATTGTACTATTTCAAGTGGTGAAAATGATTGAAAACCACAAATTTGGTGGAGATATAGATGAACATACGATCCATTTCGAGTGCTTGGGAAAGAGGGAGAAAGAGTATGGGGATGGTGAATTGAATTCTTCAACCCTGATTGAGATTGCCTGTGCACGTGATCATTATGGCGTTGACCAAAGTGCATCACATGCTCTTCTGTAGATCTCGAGCTAAGTGGCATTAAAAGAAAGGGAGGGGGACAATAGGTGTGTAGTTTGACCCTCCTATGTCACGTAGTATGATAAGATAATCAGAATTTAAAATAAATTCAAATTTATTTATCTTCATGAGCTCAAGTCTGATCCATGTTATATTTGATTGTTTGTAACTTGTATATATATTTTTTTTATGCTTGTTTGATTAGTTAATAAATTTGTTATTATAAGTATATTTACTTGTTTTAAAAGTTTTTTTTTTGTTAAATAAGTTTGATAAGAGTTTTATTAATAAATATATTGAGTTTATTTGATTGTTTACATTTTTTTTATTTTTAAACTAATTTGATTAGTTAATGAGTTTGATATTATAAGTTTGTTTGTCTATTTTGAAGTTTATTTGTCTATTTATAAGTTTAATAAGAGTTTTGTCAATAAATATGATTTATAAATTTTGTTCATAAATATTATTTACAAATAGTTTACAATATTTATTCATGAATATTAAGGAGCTAATCACATATGTGTTCAACTTTATTATATTGAATTAAAGAATATAATGTTTGAATCTCAGTTGCGACGCATTGTAAGTGATTTTTTCTTTAGTGAAAAGTGGGTTTAAAAATGTTGGCCATCTTAATAAACCTCTATTAGCGTTTCTCGATTCATCTTGGTGGCCGGTGGAAAATTTCTATGAACCAAACCGAGCACCCTTTTTATAATAAAAAATTTCTCATATTGAATGAATATAAATAAATTTTTATCAAATTAAACACTAAATTTGTTCATGAAAATTTAATTTATTTATAACCCTAATAACTCCATCTGCATATTGTTAACAATGAGTTTGTTTTTGTTTTGTTTTGTTTGATCGAAAGTCTTGTGTGGATGGAGTGTGGCTACCATGAAAGTGATTGTTTCAGTTATGCAGTCTTCCATGAAAGTGATGCATAGATGGATGGGATAGCAAGAGGGTTCTTAGAAGGTACACAAACAATGATAAAGCTGAAATAAGGGATTCATCAGGATTTAGGGTTTTTTTACTAGAAGAAATTATAAAGAGGATGATTAACATTGGGCTTCATTGACAAGAAATTGCTTTGGTGAGTAAGTGGCAAAAGGCTAACCTCTTACCCTCGTCAGTCCGTCTCAGGATCAACACGGATGAAGTAAATCACGATAACTAAGGAGGTAAGTGGATTGGAAAGGGGGGGGGGATGAGTTATACGAGATGCAGAGATTTACGTACACCTTACCGGCTTCAAAGTTCAACCCCTCAATTTCAAGTGACAAACCTCTATCCACTTACCACCTCAGCTATGCTCGTAGTGGCTGCTTTGGTGAGTAAGGCTTCCATGTGTAGAAGTTCTCCACCTGACTCAACCGTCCATAAGTTGAGATCAAGTTGTCATGCCCCTCCTTCCAGCAACACCTAAACGTGTCAACGGGATTGATAATCAAAAAGTCGATTCTAGGCATTGCCTTCTACCAAATATCATCATACCACACATGCTCAAGCATGCTCTATCACACAACTATGTAAGTTTTTAAGCAGGATTTTAAGCAGGACTATTCAATCCATTTTTTTATTAACTATGTAAGTTTTTTTACTTAGTCCACTAAAATCCATCCCTCCCACATTCAAAGTCCAGCCCACCTTTTTAATTCTCTACATTCAAACCCACCACAACTCTCATTCCTAAATTTGCCCTCCTCCTTATTGGCATTGATATGTGGCCAATTTCAAGAGAAGCAACTTAACATTTGACATCTAATATTCAAATGTGGAATGAAGTAAAAATTTTGATAAAATAAAATTTGTGTTCTCTAATGTGGGTTTTAATATGAAGTCATTCTATCTTATCTTACGACTTGAGCAATAGAAATATATGTTTCATGACTTCAAGGATAAGCTCCAAACGGATAAAAAATATCTCATTTGATGTCTTAACCTCTCTCATATGTTGGACGTTGCATTAGTTGCAACGTTAAAAAGATGGAGTGTCTTTTTATCTTCATCTTCTCCCATTGAGTGCCATCAAAGCATCGGTTTATAATTGATGCTTGCTTCCTATATAAATTGACGTCCAAGAACAATCAAAAGAGGTGTGTAAGACGGTGATTAGTGTGTGCGCAGTGGAGCGACGGTGGACAAAGGGAACATCTATGGAGAGGGATTTGACTCGTGAAACTTGAAGGGTTTTCCAATTTCATCCGTGATCGCGCTTCCGATAACAGTAGCATCATCGCTTGTGGCTTCTTTGATTTCTTCTTGGGAGATCACTGTGAGATGTTACATGTTTCATTTCCTGTTTGTATCATGCTATTAGGAACAACAATGGCATTAGAGCATTAGTTCTAAGTGCATGAAAAATTCCCGGAATTTCCTATGCTCTGCCCGCGATTTTGTTGACAAAATCGTAATCTGCCATCGCTGAACGAATTATGATATGCGATTAACGTTGGTAGGCTACCGGCTTCCGTGGCCGGCGAACGCAGATGACCGTGTTTCAAAAGGCCGGCGATCGGCTGGCCACCGTATTTGTTACAGGAAAAGGAGCACGGGAAAAACGGGGAAGATGAACAGTACTTTTTGATGTCACAGTAAATTTTTCATGTTTTAATCAATTACTCAATCGATTCATTCATTTGAATCAATCGAAAAGAAAATTTGAATCGATTAATTTCACGGTACAATGATTTATGTTCTTAATCGATTCATCAATCGATCTAAATTTTTTTATATCATATTTTAATCAATTAATCAATGGATTCGTTTAATTGAATCGATTGAGCAATCAATTCACAAAAGAAAAAGATGAACAGAAGTTCTAACGAAGCTGAGCTTTGAGAAAACTTTTGGTTTTATTAAATAAAAAAGGGAAAGAAATAAACTTTTAATAACACGATTAATAAAAATACACTATGAACAGTGCCTTTCCTGCTTTAAATTTAATTAAATATATTTATTTATTAATTAAATGCATATAGAAATATATTATTAATTAATAAATATATCTTTAATTAATTTAGGGTTCAATTAATTAAAAATTAAACTAGACCAACTTATTCAATCAAACTCAGGTCTAGTTTAAATCATTAGTTGATTTAAGTAGACCAGTTTGATTCAATAATAGCTAGATTTGGTTCAAATCATTTGTTAGTTTAACCAGATCAGTTTATTATTGAATTAGTTAGGATGATTTTGATTAGATAAATTGAGCTGATCAAATATCACTAAATTAGTTCTATTGTTAGATTTGATAAAAAAAAATAGATTTGTTCTAATGTATCAGACTTAATGCAATGAACATTGAATTGATCAAACAGACCTACGCCTGATCAATAAGTCTGAGATTGAATTAAATGAGCTTAAACAATAACATAACATAGGTCAGAAATCTCTGTCCAAATTAGATTGGCTCTAACAAGGACAATGGACTATTGATCAACGTTAAGTTATAAAAATACTTTAATAAACAAAATTAAATCTACATAAAAGAAAGTACGAGATAAAAAAGATTTACTTGATTCGTAACCTGAGAGATTGCTAATTCAAGGTAAATAAAGCTCTACTAGTAGACTACTTCTACAACACAAATCAAAGATGGAGAAACCTCGTACAAGACGTTGACAACTCAAACAATGAAGAATAGAGTAGAAAATTCAAGTATAGAGAAATTGTTGTCCTGAACTAGGTGAATCAATATTTTATTTGTAGTTCTTTGGTCAACAGTATCCGTTGTTAATGTGGCGGACTCCAGGCACCTAGATTGGACTCGGGCGCCTACAGCATGGCAAGTTCTATCTCCACACAATGGCTTCGTAACGGTGCTAGAATAAGGTTTTATCCATATTTGGGGGCTTGGACCGTTGTTGACATAGACCTGAAAGTAATCGACAACAATGGGTTGTTGATGAGGCGCTTATTCGGTGCCTTGGTGGTCTAGGCACCTAGATCAGTCAGCCAAGTGTTGACTGCCCGACGCCTTCTCTAATCGCTGCTTCTTCTATGGTTGCTTGGGTGATGCTTCAGCCTTCCAGAGTTGAGCTCACTCGAACCCAACTCCAGCCTTCTCTCCTTAAGAAGTCTTCCGCTCCAACTTCTCGTCCCTTGAAAGCGTCACACGCGTCCTTCTCACTCCACCGGCATACTCTTCCGTAGTTTCTTGTCCCTCGGATGCACTAAGCCTGCCAACTCGATTTTCTTGCCATCCTTCTCATCCACCGCATCTTTTACTCGACTTCTTGCATTTCTAAATCTCTGCACACTCAAACGCAAAACATCAAATATGCAGAGCATAACTTAACTTGCTTGATCACATCTAAACCCCGAGGTACTTACACTAATTTATTTGATAAGATAATCGAGTTAAACCCAATTTAATTTAAAATTAACCAAGTTGTTGAAACGATTATTCAAACTTGACTTAATTTTTTTTTTCTACGAGTTTGACTTGAGCTTAGTAATTTGTTTATATGTTATCGAGCTCTCAATTCAAGTTTATATGATTGTTTGAAACTCTTATAGTTAGTTTTAAACTTGTTTAATGGGTTATCAAGCTTCATAATATAAATTTATTTATTTATTTTAAAAATTTTATTTATTTATTTATTATATTGATAAAAAATTTATTGATGAATATAATTCACAAATTTTATTTGTGAGCATTGTTTACAAATAGTTCACAATATTTATTTATGAATATTAACAAATTGAAGATATATATTTTTAAATTTGTTTATCTAATTTAATGATTTATATAAGTTTGTTCATGCCATTGACTGTATGTGTATCAAAAGAATATGAATAATTTTTTTTCAAACCGAATACTAAACTTACTCACAAATATGTGCATTTGAAACTAACAATTATTTGAGTGTTTATGATTGCAAGAAAAATAAGATGTCCATCAGTGTTTTTTTTTTTTTAATTCATGTGTCTAGATTTAGCTCGTTTAATTCTAATTCGCTGATCTTTAGCTTTACTTAGCATAATTTGGTCTAAATATGAAATAAAGGATTCAAATATAAATAATCATGAGTGTGGGAGACAATAAACTCAAAAGGAATAAATAGTTAGTAAATTCGATGGAGGAAAACCTCAAAACAAATTTTTTTTTGCCACGAGGACTATTTCGCAAGTCGACCTTTAAAAGCTCCTAAGTTTTTTGGATCCAAATGGAGAAAATAATCCATTAAGCGTCTTCTTACCCAAATAACAAATTGCTTTTGAAGATGGACACCCTGAGGAAGATCTAAGTACAATCGAATCACCAATTGAACAAACCTATACGAATCGCCTTATATATGGACTCTCCAAAGTCAAACCTATACGAATCGCCCTATATATAGACTCTTCAAAGTCACTTAACCCACTTACATATTTGATACGGTACATAATGGTAGGGTCAAAAGTCAAGGGACGGGGCAGTCAGAAGTCAAGGGACGGGACAATCAAAAGTTAAGAGACGTGGTAGACGGAAGTCAAGATAGTGAGACAGTAGGGGACCACTTGGGGACATCCTGTGTCTAAAGGCAGAAAGGAATCTCCCGGTCAGGAAACCATGATCGTGGCAGGAAGAGCGGTCAGGACCAAACCCGACCTGGCTTTACCGATCAGGGATGGTTAGGCTGACCCACGTGAGCAAACTTATCCCTCTTAGTGGGGTTGGAATTATAAAAGCCGGCAGGAGGAGCCTGACCAGTCTGTTCATCAACACTCAATAAACCGACCCGGGTTGTTTCAATCATACCCGGGCAGGATAGAAGGTACTACGCGACAATAGGTCAGGGAATCGTAACTACTTGTCAGAGAATATCTGTTGTATGCCAGGGAATATTCCAGTGATTGAGATCATCTGTCAATAGAACCTTCCTCCAGTTCGTAGGAGAAAGTCACGTGTCCTCCACCACTCAACAAATCCTGACATCCGACATCCTCTGACAAGGGTTGGTATTCAGAAGGTACGTATTGTCATATAAAAAGGGGCGTCCTCTCCCTTGCGCAGGTACGCTCACTCACACACTTGTCTACTTTTCTTCTTCTTTAGTACTCTGTTCTTCTGGGAAAAAAGTACTTGACTTGAGTATGGACTGCGCCGAGGACTCTTTCCTTGATTCTTGATCTCTAACGTTCTGTGTGCTTGTCTAAGTGTGCGTAGAGATCTAACATCGACGACACAGACCTAGCAGTTCTTTCAGGTCACGCGAGGGTCCATTCTCCAGGGCTCGTGCAATCACAACATCGTAGTCTTCTCTTCGTCAACGCTAGCGACACTTCATCCAGCCTCCGTCTGACTCAATTTCCGGACAGAATCAATATTAATCAAATATCAAAATTTAACTAAAGTAACTCAAACTTAATAAACTTGGTCAACCTTAGATTAGAAATCAATTGCACCAACATGACGATCTAACATGCCTACAGGAAGCACAAAGACAAAGCAACCTAGACAGACTCTTTGAATCCATAATGACGAATGATAAACAAGCTCCATTGTCTATTATTACTCAGGGTGAAGCATCACCTAACAAAAGGGAAATCGAAGAAGTCTTATTTCGACAATCAACCTCATAGAAAACTAGAAACAACTTACTTTTCAAAGAAATTGTAAGCCTGGCAACAAAGTGAAGTTTCATAAAGAAGTGTCTCTTCAAGAATACGAACACAACATATATCCTTAGTTCTCATCCTTGGACGATCTCACAAAGATCGTTGCAGAACGACATGATTAGTTATTTAACTGTAAAAGCCAATGTAAGCAACTGCTTATATACATTCCCGTTTCTCCTATAAGGTTTAGTTGAGCAAACAGCACTCGAAATGCAATCCAATAAGAACAGCGGAATGGATCTCACTAATACGAACCTAATCGAGCTTGCACGGGACCTTCCCAGTTCGATAAATAAAAGAGTAATGTTTGTTTATTTTCCCTCACTGATCATGCCTTGCCCTGGTGTGCCAGATAAGCCAGTAGTTGGGGTGCTTGTCTTTCGACCTGTGCTGGCGTTTCTCAAGTCTAGTTCATCGAACAATCTGTTTGTATAAACATAAGGCCTAGCAGTGGACGGCCCCATCTGACCACTGTGGCTTGTATTTCCCCATGCCGTTGTCGATGGAACAGTATCAATTCCAGAGCCATAAGAATGCTGCAGTCCAGGCTTTGGAACCTGGATTGAAGGATAAGTAGCAGCACTACTATTGGCAGGTGCAGCATACTGAAAGGTCGTTGATTCAAATGGATTGGCATTGGCATCAGCATTGCTATCGACTGCAGCAGTAGCCCATGGCGGTGGTGGGTAGCTGGACGAGTACGAGAACTGCTCACGTATTTGTGTTTGGGCCCATGGAGCAATCAAATTGTTTTCAGGATATGCTTGGTTCATAGCATTGGACAGTGGACTCGCGGGGTTGACTTGCGGAGCTGGGGGAATCGGAAGCGAAGATACATTTTGGTCAGATGCTATGGGAGGTGTTAAAGGAGTGTGGGGCGGTGATGAGCTTGGCAAGGTAATGCTCAACAGATTGATAATGTCGTCTTCTTTGGTGAAAGTGTTAACTGGAGCATGAGGATCAGGAAGTGCTAGTGTGGTACTTGCTGAAGAGGGTGGTGATGATGCCTCCATGCTTCCTGCTATGCCGGAATTTGTAACATCAGTTCGGTTTGGAGAGCCTGAATGATTGCTAGTTGCTACAAAGTTGCCGTCAGAACTTGGTGGCTTGACTTTGTAATTCCTGTTCAAGAACAAATTAGCTTTTAACGACAGATCCTTTTTTCTATAATATGGAAGGTTAGCTGTCAGGAACTTTACCTGCGAGCTAACTGAGCAAAATCATCATCCTCATCTTCTTCATCATCATTGTACTGACTCAAAGGCTGAGGCGCAATTTGAGTCCTTGGACTTGGAAGAGATTCAGAGAGTTCAGTTTCTGTAGGTTGAGGTGCAGTGGAGTGGTCCTGTGTGATCAGCTCAGATGTATCAGCTGGCAGAGGTGAACCAGAGGCTATAGCATCATTCTTTGCGAGTACATTTTGCAAGTTGTCGTTTAATTCAAGGCCTTGACCTAACAGCTCCTCATCCCTGTCACCACGGCCCAGCTCAGTTTAGTTAGTTTACTTTGGAAGAGAGTGTAATCAGCAAAAGCAAGTCAACACATCAACATATAAAAAGCTCCCACCAAAACAGGTCCATAAAAAGGTCTATTGCAAAGATGGATCATAGTAGTTTATGACCTACAACTTGGCACCAAGAAGAATTGATGTGTTCTTTCTTTCTCTTTGTTCATTTTGTTTTGGGACTTAGCCCACCCTTCCACACTCAGAGCCCAATCCACCTCTAAATCCTGAATCCAGGTCTATTGTACGCAGTCTTATCTTGTTGCATAAGAGGTTTCTGTAACTCGAATTCATGATATCTTGTTTCTGTAACTCGAATTCGTGATATCCAGATCACACGACAACAACTTCACCATTGCACCAAGGCTCCCCTTCAAATCAACACACATCAACATTTACATGGCACAGACAATGAGGATTAACAATGCCAAGAAGTCACCGAATAAGGAAGAATCATCAAAATCATTCAGTTATCCAGAGAGGCTGACTACATGGCTAGAGGTCATTGCTCGCAAGTTCATTAATGGAACCCCACTTTAATGTGGCTATTGAATCCCTCATGTTATGGAGCATCATTGTGTGTTCAAATCTAGCTCGAACCAACCTTCAAATCTATCACTAACTTATGAATTGGGCAATTTCCTTCGTTCTGGCTTTTTCATGGTGATTGTTATTAAATTCGAAAGGTCAGCAAGCTCAAGAAGTTGCCGAAGAAGATTAAACCAAATGATGCTTCACAGAATTAGGGCCTAGAAAAGGTTAGCATTGACTAACATATGTTCACTTAATACAATTGCAAAGTTAGATTGGCAAACAATATAAATTACCTGATCAAATTAAGTGATTCCATTAGCTTCTTTTGGTTGGAACGGCACTGGTCAACAAGGTCCACAATCACTTCATCTTTAACAGCCTATATAATGCACAGATAAGAATCATCAACAATATCTAAGCATTCAAGATAAATAACCTTATCGGTAATGTAATCTACAAGATAATATGCAAGGACAAAAAGGGAAGCAAAATCCATACAGAACGATCGCTTGGGTTCACAGCTTTCAGCATCTCACTTAACAGATCCATCACACTACGCATACTGGCCAAATCTGATAAGCTGATTCAAGATAAATAAGGGCATAAATTAAATAACTTTTATAAAAAAATATAAAAAAAGAGGGAAAAAACGACAGATAACTTTTTGATGAACTTTAGAACTTATTCCAGAGCTAAAAAAGAGCACATACAAATAACCAAAGGATGCAAGGGAAAATTTTAAAAATTGACATGTAAACCTCCAAACTTATACTTTTTTTTTAAACTCTTTAAGGTTCATTTGCTTTATGGAAAATAATTTACATGAGTAAAATATTTTCCAAGGAAATCTTTAATTGAGAAAATTATTATTTTCCTTTGTTCGGTTGGATATAGAGAAAAATAATTTCCTTTCTTTGCTTTCCACAAGAACAACCGATAGGCTGATCAATGGTTTTCTGTGTGCTACATCATCAAATCAGGAAGTAAAATACTACAAGAAGCATCATTGCATTGCAAGAAAGTGATACCTCAGATTTGCCATCTCAGATGCCATAGCTTCCTCAAGTCTTAAAACAGAATTACTGGGCATACCATAACCTACTGGAGGCTGTCTGATTCCAGATGTCGAATGCACAGGAGTAAATATTAAAGTTGAATCAGGAGAGCGTTCCGGAAACAGCACTCCAGATCTCTGTGGAGGTTAATTCAACATGATTAAACATACTGCTTTGATTTAGTACAATTATGAATTACCAGACAAGAAAAGAAAATGCAACAGAAAATTAATACAAACACCAGTTTATTTATGTTCTTCATCGTTCTATGTATTGCATCCAAGGAAAAACAATAAACTACTGTATATGCTGCTTCATCACTGATATGTTCTATGTATTCCAAGCCACATAGGCAAACAGTGCAGTTTAAGAATAGCGATGCAAAATTTCTAGGTACGTTGTAGAAGAAAAATAAATGAAACCAACATTATTGGGCAAAGAGAGTAACAAGGAAGCGTACCTTTAAGTCAGTATAGGCCCAGTAAAATTGAGGATACTTTCCACCAGCCCCCCCAAATGCCTCTTGCCATGAATCCAACAGTACCAAAATTTTGTCCCTCACTTGCATATCAGTCTGATGGTTAAACAAAAGGATGATCAGAAATGACTGAGCATGATAAGGAATTGTGTGACAGTAAAATCTCCATAGACTAAGCCATGTTTAGTTCTAATAATAGGTTTCACATGCCTCAATACCAATATCTCACAGAAAATATCCCTATAGCAATATTTGTTATGTCCTGATACTGAAGAGCAATTAGGTGTAACTTATTAAATGATATAATAATAAAAAGAATAGTCTAAGATACTATAAACATGTTCAAGAATGACAGATAAAATATATAGTTAAGACTAATTGGATCAATTATAACAGGATGTGAGAGTACAAGGAAACTAACAAAATTGTATTTATTATAACTAAAGTGGTTTATAAGAAACACTACTAATGAAAATATGAAATAACCTTGCATAGAGATGTGCTACAAAATACATATTGCTAACTCATACCTCAAATACATGCAATGTGATAGTGAAAATATGATCCCTTAGCTTATAAGCTCTGATAGTCAGACTCTTTATCTACCCTTGTGTACTTGTGTTGGTTTTCGAACACTTGACCATGTGCAAAAGATGAACTAAACATCTAGGTCCGTGTAATTTATGATGACGATGACGTGTCGAACATTTAGATTTGTTGGATAATTATATCCGAGTCCAACAGAGCAAATAAGGATACACAATTAGCAACTTCTAGAAGGATGAGTGTATCTTTGGGTGTGAAATTGTTATTTTATCTACAATTAGTACCAAGATGTAATATTGTTCTTTACAAATAACCAACCTATATGACATAATACATAAAAATGCTTATGTAGGATAATATAAAACATACTAATAAAATACTTCTTATACATACATATACAATTCTCTTTAGAAATATCAGCATCATAAAGTCATGTAGTCTCAACCATTTTGGATCAACTACCATGGATCTTAGTGTAAAGAAGCATTAACTAACCTTCTTCCTAACAATTTTGACCATCTCTTGAGGAATTTCACGTTCAACAACCTGAAAATGTACATAGTCACCACAATTCTTTATCATCGTCTCTAATAGCTGCAAAGAAAAAAAAAATCCGCATTAAATACTTTAGGCAAGTTAAAATCATATATTACCCATGATTATTCCAAAAGAAATTTCAGCCACATAAAATATACTTCAAGGTTCCAAAATATGTTATATCTGGAGTAACCAAATCACCTGCATCAGATAGGTTAACTAATGGTGTACATCAAAGATTTTCCTTTAAAAGTTAAGAATAAAATTTATTTTTCATTGACCATCAAACAGAAAATAAATAAATAATGACATGGAAATCTGAATAATGGAAACAACATGTTTCATCTTCTCAATTAAGAAACTCATTAGCATTCAAACTTGCACTTACTGTCAAGGATAAAAATTGAATTTGCGGATTTTTGTGTTGCAGGCGCTTCTTCAAAGCTTTGACTACATCTTTCGCCTGCCTGTTTCACAACTTGGTATTAACTTTTGCAAGCATATTTTAAGGAAAAAAAAAAAAAAATCAAAAAGCAGAACGTTGGCACGTCTATGATATGCCAAGAAGAAATTCATAGGTTCGAAATGTCCTTAATAAAACAAAAAAATTGCTGACCTATTAATAGGAGACAAAAAAATCAAAAGATTCTTGATACATAATTCAATCAAGAAGCTTGAATTTCTAACATGAAAATGTGTACATTGAAGTTTTAAGAAAAAAATATCATCATTAAGCTTGAGCATGAGAGAAAGGAGCAGAAAATACAAGCAAAATATTTCATAAATATCAAATTACTTCCTGAAGTCCCCTGCATTCTAACTTTTTTCTCAAAGGAAGATTTGTTGTCAAACAAATAGATCATCTTCTTCAATAATTGCCCTAGCCACTCCCACCCACTCCCAGATATATAAACCTTATTGTATGCTCTTTACATAGCAGAAAAAAATAACTTCATATATTATTATTCTTCTACCTCTGGTTCACATCATTTTCTAGACAACTCCATTATTTCTCTTGGCACGAACTGTTCTTCACTGTATCAGCTTTTTCATTTACTTGAGGACAAAAGGAAAACTCATATCAAGAATTTGTGATGGCTAGGATATCTGAGATAAGTTAACTATCTAAAAGCAAGACCAAAGCTCACTCACTGACGTGCATTTTTTGCTTTTGGTTTGACACTGATTCACACCCCAAAATAACTGCAACATAACTTTTCTTGGAAAGCTAAACAACAGAAACATTTTTTTTACAGAATCAAATATTTGAAAGATCTCTAGGTGTGAGAATTCAATTAGACCTTTTTAAATACAAGAAGATGCTCAATATAATTTTCTGTTCAAGCTAGAATTCATACATTTCCAGATATCAACTTATTCAGTAGCGTTCAATTACACAACAGCACCTTGGATTTAGTTGTGATTATATGGTAGCAAAAGGTGTAGTTGGCCACCCCACACATCAGCCCCACAACCATCCGTGAGGAGGTAAATCGGGAAGTTGTAGTTGGCCAATACGGGGAGAGGCTTGCCCTTGTGGGTGCATGAACAGTAAGTTTTAATGTGTTGACAATTATTTAAGTTTAGGTCAATTTCCAATATATCATAATAATAACAATATAAACAGTAATATCAAAATTAGCAAATCATCAAGTGAGCATGAACTTCATATCAAATAAGCTTAAACTTATACCTCCCCCTTTGCCAAATATCAAAAAATATTTACAAGAGTGCTCCCCCTCAATATGTGGATTAATCAATCATGCTATACAACAAAGTAGGGCCACTCCCCCTAAGCCAAAGGATGATAGGTACACCCCTACTATCATGCAAACAAACACTATGATAACAAATCTAAATACACTGTCGTCGCAAACAAACAGAAATCCATAAAAGTGACATATCATATATATCACACAAAATAGTGTCTGAAGTGCACATCATAAAATACAAGTCAAACAAACATATTCATACAAGAAGTGAGAATTACAAGTCATAACGAGACATAAAAATCAACTGTGCGCAGCAGTACTCATGAGAACATCTATAATAGGTGGGACATTACTCGGTGGCGGGGGAGGTTGAGAAGAGTGGTCAGACATCCAGGATCTCACTAGATCAGTCAGAGTCAATGCTCATCAGCATATCAATCTGTCAGCGCCCAATGATGACAATTTCAGCAATATCCATGCGCAACTCCTCAAAGCGAGTGTCCATTGTCTCCTCGAGTGTAAGTAACTGAAACTGAGCAACTCTAATGTGACCAAGAGAAACAGGTGCCTCAACACCCTCCTCTGGATCAACTGCCATGGGAACTAGCACCTGTGCTGCCCACCGAGGTCGATCCCTCAACAAAGGCACGTCGGTCGATCCATCGTACACCATCCGAATCAACCTCTATCATGATTTTTGTGAAGGACCACACAGATATTCTGAATACGCGGCGGTCATAGGCTCTAGCTTCCCCCGGGAGACATCAATGTGCATGGACTCTAGCCAGTCTGTAATGATGAGGCCAAAAAACATATGGACTGTTGGATGCACAAGTTGAATGAAATGACTGATGCAATGAAAGATGTTCAAAGTAATGTTGACATCAAGGCAACATCGCATGGCGTACAACAAGAACATGTGAGAGGGGCTGACGATAGCTAGGGCACGGGAGGCAATAGGTAAAAGACAATTAATGACTACTTTGAATAATGCATTGTCTCTAACTGATAATTCAAGTGAGGAGAATGTATTAAAATGTGCATTTGGACCAGGAATTTAAGTTTATAATGTTCAATTATGGAATAGACATCAAAACGGGAATCGTGATAAAATTACCTATTAATGGACTTAGGAGTGATAAGCTTGAAGGTATTCCTGTTAAACGCTTGCTGAAGAGTAGCATTGGGGAAATGTTGGTCAGTAGGGGTAGGGGTAGAAGTCAAGATGACCTCTCATCGGACTCACTAACCTTCTTCTTTTTTCTAAACATGATTAATGAAATGCAATGCAAACATCATCAATACAATGAACGCAGTGCATGAATGATATGCCATGTCGGAGCACGGGTAACAGGATTAGAAACCTAAAACACTACTAGGAGCATAAAATCTGGAAGAAAAGTAGAATTAAGGTTTAGGGTTTACTTAGAGTTCGGATTCTTCATCCAGAACGTAGGAAGGGGTGGTCGTCGAGCTAAGCTTGGGTTGTGTGACGACGAGACGAGAGTAGTAGTAATCCTTCCTACGTTCTGGATGAAGAATCCGAACTCTAAGTAAATCCTAAGCCTTAACTCTACTTTTCTTCCAGCTTTTATGCTCCTAGTAGTGTTTTAGGTTTCTAATCCTGTTTCGTCATGACATATCATTCATGCACTGCATTCATTGCATTTTGATGATGTTTGCATTGCATTTCATTAATTATGTTTAGAAAAAAGCAGAAGGTTAGTGAGTCCGGTGAGGGGTCATATCGACTTCTACCCAGACCCCTACCCCCCACTGACCAACATTTCCCCAATGCTGCTCTTCCGCAAGCGTTTAACAAAAATACCTTCAAGCTTATCACTCCTAGGTCCATTGATAGGTAATTTTATCATGATTCCTGTTTTGATGTCTATTCCATAATCGAACATTATAAACTTAAATTCCTGTCTATTGTGAGAGGAGTGTAAACGAAGGGCTTGTATCTGAGTTCTACAATGACATGCATATATATGATGGGGTTGTTTACCGAACTCATGTAGCCAAGCGAAGTTTGGAATTTTCTTGTGAGATCCTTCAGACCTTTTTGGGGTGTTGTCAATCGACAAATGAGTTTATATTTTAAACCACATTACCTGATCTTTTGCCTCCACCGTTTGAGCATATCACCATCGACTCTATGCATCAGAGTCTCTTTCACCGTCCTCATCCGGATGGTCCAAATGCACATCTTAATACATTCTCCTCACTTGAATTATTAGTTAGAGACAATGCATTATTCAAAGTAATCATTAATTGTCTTTTACCTATTGTCTCCCATGCCCTAGCTATCGTCAAACCCTCTCACATGTTCTTGTTGTACGCCATGCGACATTCCCTTGATGTCAACATTATTTTGAACATTTTTCATTACATCATTCATTTCATTCAACCAGTACATCAAACAGTCCATATATCTTTTGGCCACATCATTACAGACTGGCTGGAATCCATGCACATTAATGTCTTCCGGGGGAAGCTGGAGCCTATGACCGCCACGTATTCCAGAATATCTGTGTGGTCCTTCACAAAAATCGTGATAGAGGCTGATTCAGATGGTGTACGATGGATCGACTGAAGTGCACTTAGTGAAGGGCCGAGGGATTGACCTCGGTGGGCAGCGCAAGTGCTAGCTCCCGTGGCAACAGAGGAGGGTGTTGAGGCACCTGTTTCTCTTGGTCACATTGGAGTTGCTCAGTTTCAGCTACTTACACTCGAGGAGACCATAGACACTCGCTTTGAGGAGCTACGCATGGATATTACTTAGGTGCGCAGAGGTTGCCATCATTGGGCACTGACAGATTGATATGCAGACGAGAATTGACTCTCTGACTGATCTAGCGAGATCTTGGATATCGGACCACTCTTCTCAGCCTCCCCTGCTAGCGAGTGATGTCCCACCTGTTATAGATGTTCTCATGAGTACTGCTCTTGCTGAGGGCCACACGGTTGATTTTTATGTCTCGTTATGACATGTAGTTCTCACTTCTTGTATGAATATGTTTGTTTGACTTGTATTTTATGATGTAGGCACTATTTGTGTGATATATATGACATGTCACTTTTATGGATTTATGTTTGTGGCGGTGGTGTTTTTAATTTTATTATCATAGTGTTTGTTTGCATAATGCGTATGGGTGTACCCTATCATTCTTTGGCTTAGGGGGAGTGCCCCTACTTTGTTGTATATCATGATTGATTAATCCATACATTGAGGAGGAGCTCTTGTAAATATTTTTTGATATTTGGCAAAAGGGGAGATATAAGTTTAAGTTTATGCTTATTTGAGATGAAGTTCATGCTCACTTGATAACTTGATGATTTGCTAATTTTGATATTACTGTTTATCATTTTGTTTTTATTATGATATGTTAGAAATTAGCCTAAACTTAAATAGATTGTCAAACATTAAAAAGAGGGAAATTGTTGGTGCAATCATGCCCTGAAAGTTTCAATGTGTTGACAATTATTTAAATTTAGGTTAATACGTTGGATCTAACATGAGTTGCGAGTTTGCAGGAGAATCCCTTGCAGATCGAAAGACCGGATGCAAGGCAAGAGAAGTCTAAGGAGGTCGAGGACCAGATTCTTGGAAAGAGAAAACCTTACAAGGTGGAAGACCGGATGCAAGGCAAGAGAAGTCCAAGGAGATCGAGGACCAGATTTTTGGCAAATGAAGTCCCTGCAGGTCGGAAGACCGGGTGCAATTAAGAGAAATCTAAGGAGGTCGAGGACCAGATTCTTGGCATGAAGACCCGGAGATGAGGAAGCTCCAGGTACAAAGTCCAGGGAACAGGAGGTTCATCTGGCATGAGGTACTTGAAATGATTTGGGTTTAGGTGTAAATTGAATTGTGGGCTGAAATGTGTATCAATCAACAATCGATTGGTTAATCGATTGAGAAGCATCTTCGCGAGAATAGAGTGCTCCTGGATCGATCATTTGATCGATTGGGAGTAACCAATATCAGTCGATCGATTGATAAGGCTTTTACGCGAAAGCATAGTGTGCTCCTGGATCGATCAACTGATCGATTAGGAGTAACCGATTGATCAGTCAATCGATTGACCAGGCTTTTACGCGAAAGCACAGTGTGCTCTTGGATCGATCAATTAGGGGTAACCAATCGATCAACCTATCGATTGACCAGGTTTTTTTTCTTCCTTGTTGTCAACAATTGAGAGAGAGAGAGAGAGAGAGAGAGAGAGAGAGAACTGTAAATCTTGTAAGATTTCTCCACCTTCGACGTAGTTCCGAGAAGGAGAGGTCCATAGTGGAAGGGTGACTGTAGTGTGGATCATTGGACTAGTCACCTCCTCAAGGAGGTGGATACTAAGTAAATTCAAGGAGTTAGCGTTGCTTCAAAGTTTCCGTTGTGCAAACCAAGAAGATTAAGAAATTGAAGTGAATTGTTCACCCCCCTCTAGCTCGACCGGTCCCAACAACCCTATGGTAGTAACTCTGCCCCATACTAGCCAACTCAACCCTGCCCCGGGTTGTGATTATATGATCATACTAAACAAGCATCCGTTACAATTTTCTTCAATGTTTTTAGTCATATGTTCCTGAATGTTCGACCTTCGCACTTTTTATCGCTCAAACTTAATGCCTTTTATCATTCAACAAAAGTCAGTATATTGGTAGGTGTGTCATGTGATCATGTGTCATGGTAGTGCATATTGGTAGGTGCATCATGCCATCATGTGTCATGTTACACTACCAGTAGTCAATCGTTTGCTCAAGCAAAGAAATGTAAATTCTTCTCAGCTTATTTTATTCATTATTCTCTTATCATTTTAACACAGGGCCTAGCAAATTCTTACAAAATGAGTTATGTCATCGAACTCAGAGATTTTCTTGCTTTTAGTTCTATCTTTTCATGCCTTGATTGCCTAGATGAAACCAGACCAAGGAACGGATATTGGAATCAGAGTGAGTAATTCTTTTAAGGTGAAAAATGGTGGCAAACCTTTTAAACACCGTATTTTGATCACAATAAACATAAAAAATTGACCAGAGAGAATATGTTTTTCTTAAAGGAAGATAACCTACAATCTTCTAGATTTCTTACAGCTTGATGTGAGCTTTCATTAGAGAAAATAAGAACATATAAAGACAAAGTCAAAGGTTTCGGCATGATTTAAAAAACCAGTCATTTCAATCTGGATGTGTCAGAAATTTCTACAAAGAACTTTGACATGCCTCCCCAACCTCAGTGTGTTAGGACATAAAATAAGCTAACCAAAAGTGAAAAGCAATTAGATTCTTCTGCGACAAAAAGTTATACCAACAAGAACAGTACGAAGAAATAGAAACCTTATAACAAAAGAATATGATGAAGAACAATAAATGAGAAGGATAACCTAACAAAAAAGATAATATTGATTCAATGGATCAGATCAACAATAATCTACAGCCAGATAACATCTGCTTACCACAATCAATCTCTGAAACATGAAGGCTAGAACTTTTGGAAATTTGGGAGGGGGGACACATGCTTGACGCTAAAAAATAATAATTGTTGTCAAGTCACAATCAAGATAGCAGTCTGTTCCTAGTTTAACTTCACACATGGAGGGACTAGCACTTTCCATCCTTATCAAGCGATTTCAGCAGCTTCAAGTAATGGTTAACAAGATAATTGGAGATAAATCAAAGGTGGGCAACTATAATTATTGCAGTACTTTATCAGATAGTAGCGTCAGAAAACATCTACGGCAGGATCACCAATTCAAAAGCAGTCAACGTATTGATGAACGTTAGCTTTTAAATTGTCAATAAATATTGTAATTTTCGCCACCAAACTCATAGGCATCAATTTCAAGAGTAAAATCATCTCCTAGGTACACTTAAATCTTTGAGACATATCTGCTTCTATCAGTCCCTCTCAACAAAGGCAACAATATTGCAAAGATTACCGGCTATCTAACAATAAAGCTCACGGTGCAGCTCCACGCAGATATAACAGAAACACGTACAATTTTCTTGGTCTACTTTGATAAGACAACGCTACTAACACGAGCTAACCAACAATCATTGTAAAACAGAACTAGAACAAAAAAAAAAGGAACCACAGCGGACCACCTGGGAAACCCTAGCCATCCAATAAATCGATACCAAAACACGCTTCCATGAGAGCAACAATTAAAAGCATCAACACCAAAGATCAAGTCTAAAAAAGACTTGCACGAGCCCCAATCCCCAAAATTCAGTCCCAAATCAGAATCGATGCAACCAAATGACACTCGGGAGGGGAAAAAAAATCAACCTTGCGGGGATGGATGTAGCAAATTTCCATCTCCACACGCAGTTAAAAAAAAAAAAAAAAAAAAAAAAAAAAAAAGAAGCTCTAACGAGCATCGAAACTTGTACAATCACACTCACCAGTGGTCGGAATTGACGGAATCACAAATATCCATGTTCAAAGTCCAGTCAGGCCCCATAAGAAGGTCGCTTGTCGCCTTCTCCACTCGGACCGTCGCCGAAGCCGAAGACGACGACGACATCACTCCAAATCCCTCTCGAAACAAACAAGAAGCCAAACAAAACAAACTCCAGCAGCAGAAAAGCTCGAACCTTTCTCCTCGTGCCAATTCTAATCGATGAACTCCAGTGGATTCCGCCTCTTGATTTCTGCCATTAACGCAAAGGAAATCGAGACGGAAGCGCAAAAGCAGGAATTTATAAAGGGATTACACCAACAAATGAGATTCCCTGGAGGGACGGATCCTCTCCAAGAATTGCAAAATTTTAATTACGATCGAACCATCCATTCAAGAACAAGAGTCAAGACAGCGGCATCGGAATCATCCCACATCGAATAAGTCCAAACAAAATGGCTTCGTTAAACTATCCCTGCAGAAGATCCGATATTCCTACTTTGTTCTGTTTTCTATTTATGGGTTTTGTGTCGACCCATATTTCACTTACCCGAATTTTAGTTACTCATTTTCCTTACACGTTTTTTGATTGTTGGGGATTGAGGGACCGGTGTAGTTTCTGTAATGTAAGTGGAGGGTGGATCGTCCTGGTACATTTTCAGGTAGAATTGGAAGAAGGATAAAATGGGGAAAGGAAAAGGTGTGGAGCGGCGGACAGGTGTAGGGGGCGGGGCCGACCACGCAACGGGAGAATCCATCGTGACCGTTGGTCTAACACGCCTGGCAACGTGTCGACGGAAGAGATGACGCACTGGTCGTCTGAAAACGGATAATTTTGGTGAATTTAAATATATTCTGGAGTAATTTATTTATTTATTTATGTTTCATTCTTATCCACCTCGATAAAATTAGAGAATGAGAAAACTCAAGCAACATCAAACAAACTATTTAAGGACAAAAACAACTAAAATAAAAACTTCTTTGGTTTTTTTTTCCCGTCAGTCGATTTTAAATTTAAATCTTAAATGGGTCCTCAACATTTATAGTGCAATAGTTACCTCATATATGATATATGTTATCATGTAAACTTATCTTTTTAAGGTGATGTAATAGTTAAAACATAAAATATTATAAATGAGATCTTAAATCAAAATTTGATATGTCTTTTTTTTATATTTTATCATCTGTACTAATAATTAGTAGTTATTTATAATTTATTTTTCTTATATTGATCTAAAAATAATTAACGATAATGCTGAATGAATGAATATTTTTTGTCACATGTTATAATGTAAAATTAATTTATTCAATAATATTTCTATTATAGTTATTACAGACTTATCTATTTATTTAATATTTATATGGTAATAATTGATATCGTACCTGCTACAAGAGACAAAATAATAGCTATAAATATTATTTCATGTTACAATATAGTAAGAATTTGACCAATTTAAAAATAAATTTGAAGGATTTAATAAACACATGTCATCTTAAAAATATAATTAATTAATAATATAGAGAAATAATTTTTTTAAAAACTAAAAATATAAAATAAGATAATTGATTTATAAAATATGATATTATTTAGAAATCCTTAACCATACCCTAAAAATTAGGAAAAAAGTTAATTTTAACCGGTTAAAGCTAATTCATTTAGCACTGTCCATTATTTATATACCATACAAAGCGAGAAAAAATTGTGTTTTTTTATATTAGTTTTTTTTTTTTTTTAATTTGTTCATTTGCGGGAGTGGTGGCAAACGCGGCATCCACTGAGATCCCATTGGAGTCGGTTAAAAGGGTGCAAGTTGCAACTCGACACCAATATCATGGTTCGTCCAATCCTGTCCCTACCAATACTGTCCCTCTTACTTTTTAACTGTCCATTGTTAACTTTTTAAAATTTAAAATTTAGAGTGTAGAATTGAAAATTTATTTTTAAAAATATAAATTATCAATTTAAACCTTAAATTTTAATATATACTAGTGTGATCGTTCACACACGTTGCGTGTGTAATATAATAATATATAAATTATTTAGATTTTTGAAAATCTGAATTGTTTGGATTTTCTAGTGTCACCCTTATAAACTAAGAATTAAGATTTGTCACACCATACAATAGTGACGTTAGAAAATCCTAACAACAAACTACTGTAACGAGCTTCCCTATGCAAAAAAATTATTTTATTTTAATATTATACTTGTCTTAGTAAAAAAAATTAAGAAAAGTATATTTTTTAACATCGTCGACCTAAAATATTTATAGAAGATTCTTTGATCATAGTATTATCAATTCTAAGATGTGGGACTAAAGAGAATTATATATTTTTTTTATATAAAACAATCAGAGAAAATTAATAAAGAGGAAAAATTCATAATAATATGTTTCGCTTGTGAAATTATTAATAAACCTTGGAATTATTTTTAGTGTAAATAAAAAAAAGGACATTAACGTAAATACATTTTAGATATATATATATATATATATAGTATTGATATTGTGCGCGATGCGCATAGTGCACGACTGTGCGCGTCGCGCACAATATCAGTGTTTTTTTTTTTTTTTTATTTTTTTTTAGTTTTTTGAATTTAAAAAATTCAACATTTCCTTTTTAAAATTTAATATATAGATATATCCCCTAAACACATTACAATACTCAATAAATACTTAAATTAATTTTATTTTATTTTTTTTTTAAACCAAACACTATAACTTAATTAGAAAGCCTAAACCCTATAAGTAAAATCTAAAAAAAAAAATAACTTTAACACTATACCCAAAGCCTGAACCCTATAAATAAAATCGTAAAGAAATTTTTTAATTATTTTTTAATTTAAAAATAAAAAAAAAACACTGATATTGTACGCGACGCGCACAGTCACGCACTGTGCGTGTCATGCACAGTATCAATACTATATATATATATATATATATATATATATATATTAAAAGTTGATAATTAATATTAAAAATATAAATTTTAAATCCTAAATCTAAATTTAATAATTGACTATTTCGAACCAGAGTTCAGATCCTTTATCTGTAATTCCTGTTCTTTTCATGGTCTTTTTTATAATTTACACGTTAGATTAAAATCTGACAAAAAATAATTACTCTTTTATTGATTTATATTTCATTTTACTATTTTTTTAAAAATCTTTCCCCTTTACTAACTAATTTTGGTGAAGCCTAAAATATATTTATGTGAATATCCTTTTTTCTATTCACACTAAAAATAATTCCAAAGTTTATTAGTAATTCTACAAGCGAAACAATCAGTGATCTAGAGTTCAAGACTCAGCTACAACGTATTATTATGAATTTTTCTCATCATTAATTTTTTCTGGTTGTTTTATATAAAAAAAATATAATTTTCTTTAGTCCCATATCTTAGAATTGCCAACACTATTGATCCTGTCCGAACCAGGTTCAATGGACGCTGGGGATGTGGCGCTCCCTGCTGGATCTTCGAGCGCTCCGGCGAACCTGCAACAAAACCGAGCCGGGGGGTGTCCCGGCGACGGCCCTCCGACGCTCAAGTTAGGCGAAGGAATAAGAAAGTGGCTGAGAAAATGGAGACTTGTGTACCTCCGGTTGAAGAAATGGAGGCCTTATATAGACCTCTCGAAGGAGCCTGGGCACACCAATCGAAGCGATCACCTACTTTCGACCATGCCTAGGTGTGGGCCTGTCAGAAGGGCATCCATAAGACCATACTGCTACTGTATCAACCTTTCCGTGACGTGAAGGTGGGGCCTTTAATAGTGTCATCTTGCGTGCAGTCTAATCATCATGCCTTTGCTGACATATCATATCCCGAGCCGAGCGAATAGGCCACTCGGCTAACCACTGTTCCCTCGCCACGATTCCGGCCGAGCGGACACCTCCGCTCGGCCGAGCGGACACCTCCGCTCGGCCACTCGGCGCTGGGACCCTTCAGGAAGTGGGTCCCCCATTCTTACCGCCGGATCACTTGCCTCCCCTTCAAGTCTAGTCGAAGGAGGCAGTGAGTCCGACTGACTGGACTGTGTATCCGAGCGGGCGGTCGTCGCTTTATCGCTGCTGCTGATATCCCTTGAGCCGTTCGGCCCTCATGCCAAATTTAGCCGCTCGGCTCTTCACTTTGTATGCCTTGGCGCCCAACGTGGATGTTTGCTTGTCTAAATCCTCTCGAAAATCGCGCAAGTCTTTTTCATTAAGCCGAAGCATGCGCGGTATGGGCGCATTAATTGCGCTTGGTGACAGGGCGCCACGTGGCTTGTCTCTAGTGGCGGTGATGCTCCGTACGATGGGACGCCCTTTGTTTTGAAATGAACGGCTAGATGATGATCTCGTCTCTTGTGCCCTTCATCCGACGGACGAGGCTGAGCGGTCTCGTTTGTATAAAACCCTTGTTCTGACCTTCACGCCGCATTCTCTGTCGAAGCTGCCTGCCGCTAGCTTACTCCGGCGACTCCCAGTGCTTGCTTTCCGGTGGTTTTCGAGTTCCTGGGCTTCTTTCCTTTGATCTTCCCTCAGTAAGCTTCTTCTCTTCTCTCGTCCCCTTGTTTCCGAGTATTGCTAGGCTTCCTTCCCTTCTTTAGTCATGGCGAGCACTTCTGCACCCGCTACCGAGGTTCACGGTCCGTGGTTTATGAGTATGGAGAGTAGGTTAGATGAGGAGCACGCCCGGCGCGTTGTTAGGACCTACGGGATCCCGCACGGCCATGAAATAGTTGTAGCCGGCCCGACCGACCGGCCCCATAACCCGCCAACCGATACTATTTGTTTTTTTCTGGACCAGGGCGGCCTTAGATTTCCTACTCATCCATTTATTTTGGAAGTTTGTAATTATTTCCGCATCCCGCTCGGCCAACTTGTGCCGAATTCCTTTAGGCTACTGAGCGGGGTTGTCGTCCTCTTTAGGCCGCACAGTATCCCACTTGACCCCAAAATATTCCACTACTTCTTCTATCCCAAACAATCCGAGTTGGGTACTTTTATTTTCCAAAGTAGAATAGGCTTCAAATTTTTTGAGAACATGCCGACCTCCAACAAGCACTGGAGGGAGTTCTTCTTCTATCAGAACTAAATGGCAGACCGCTGTGCCGACCCAGCCGGAGCTCGGCAAATTCAAAAGCAATCCGGCCTACCTTCATGCGGCAAATTGCTTGTCCGGTCAGAATCGACCAGTTGCTTCTCAAGGGTGTTGTACATTTTGGATTATCTCCGTTCGGGCCAATCTCCCCTACCGCAGGGTAAGGACTCTTTACTCCCTTCGTCTTTTTGTCTAATCGATTTTAATTTCTTCCACCGCAGCTGAAGTCATGTGGCGCTCCAATCATCTGAAATTGAAGGCCGTGGAAATTGAGGCGGCTACGAAAGAACTCGCCAGCGGGGTCTTATCCCCACCGCCCGGCAGATCAGGAGAGGGGGGACGCAGTCCGCCCCTGAAACAGAAGTTACCCAATCCGCTTCTACGGAGAGGAGTCCCCCGGGGATTCACCACAGGAAGTTCGGAAAGCCTAAGAGAGTCCACCTTACCGACCCGGAGGGCGAACCGCGCCGATCGAGATCGCTTCTCCAGATCGCACGCCTTCGCAGATCAGGACCCCGTGGCCTCGCCCATCGCACAGACCTCTGGATTGGGCGAAACTTCAACCATAGGGGAGTCCTCGGGCCAGGCGACTGCGGCTGAGGAAGTGCCGGCCGGCCACCCGACCATCAAGACTACCCTTCGATTTCCGTCGGAGGAATATTTATTGTCTGCCGATCGGCCATCAAGCCCCGTTCATGAAATAACCTTGACGGGTCCGCTCGCCAAACTTTTCGAGGACGCCCAGATTCGGGTGGCCCTCATGACGCCCAAGCAGCTCGGCGATAACCACATGCAGCAGGCCACTCAGGTAGGTTCATTTTTCTTCCTGTGCCATGTTCGGTTCCTGATTTTATTATTTCCTTTACAGCATTGGGCCGAGCAAATCGCCACTAGCCATCGGCTGGCCGAGCTGGAGGATCTTATGGAAAAGCTCCAAGTCTCGGGGGGTCCATCGGCCGAGCGGGAGAAACAAGCCCGCGAGGCCGAACAGAAGAAGGCCGCCGACCTGGCTACAGAGGTGGCTCGACTTGAAGGCTTGGTGAAGAAGCGCGACGAAGACGTGAAACGCGCCAGTAGCCGGAAGAAGCGGGCGATCGCTGATCTGGACAAGATGAAAGTTGAAGTCCGAGCCCTAGATCAGCGATCTAAGGAGCTGGAAGCCCAACTAACCACCGAACGGGATGGGCGCTCAGCTGAACGCACTAAAGCGGAGGTGGACCAGAAAGTTCTCCCGGGCGGCGCTAAGAAAGTACAAGGAAGAGGAGCCGAGTCGTCTGGCTGCTGCACGTCAAGATTACCTCCGCTCGGAGAGGTTCGGCACGAAATTTGGCGGCAGCGTCTCTTCAACCTTTGCCGAGGCCGTTAAGGTCACTATGGCCTACTTGAAGAAGGGTGGCCACCTTCCTGCGGGAATGCACATTCCCGCCTCCGATCTGGCGGCCATGACAGACGACATTCCGGACAGTTTCTTCAACTTCGAAGACCCCGAGTGAAGAGTGTTCCTCGTCTCTATCTTGTTTTTGCGTTTCTTACGCCCAGCGCAACTTTTTGTACTTGCCGTCTGGCATGTTTTCCCTTTAATGCAATTATGTCTTTGCTTACGTCTTCCTGATCATTATCCATAATATTCTTCTGTTTGCTTGACGTTTATTGATCCTGTCCGAACCAGGGGTCAACGAACGCTGGGGATGTGGCGCTCCCTGCTGGATCCTTGAGTGCTCCGACCAACCTGCAACAAAACCGAGCCGGGGGGAGGGGGGTGTCCCGGCGACGACCCTCCGACGATCAAGTCAGGCGAGTGAATAGATGAAGAAAGTGGCTGCAGGATGAAGACTCTCGTACCTCCGGTGAAGAAATGGAGACCTTATATAGACCTCTCGAGGGAGCATGGGCGCGCCAATCAAAGCAATCACCTGCTTTCGACCATGCCCAGGTATGAGTCTGTCAGAAGGGCATCCATAAGGCCATACCGCTACTGTATCAACCTCTCCATGATGTGACGGCAAGATCCTTTATCGTGAAATCTTGTGTACGGCATAATCATCAGACTTGCCTTTGCTGACATCCCATATCCTGAGCCGAACGAATAGGCCGCTCGGCTAACCTTTGTATCCTCGCCCTTATCCGGCGAGCGGACCACCCGCTCGGCCCGGCGACCACCGCTCGGCCATTCGGTCCTCCCCTTGGCGTCGGAAACCCAAGCCTATGGTTGGGTTATCTCTGGCTCCGCTCTCAACCGCTTGACGCGGCCATTACCCGCTTAGTCAACCCTCCATCCGTCCTCGGTGGGACCCTTGAAGTGGGTCCCCATTCCCGTATCACTTGCCTCCCTTCAAGTCTAGTCGAAGGAGGCGGTGAGTCCGACTGACTATGTGTCCGAGCGGGCGGTCGTCGCCTTACCGTCGCTTATAATATCCCTTGAGCCGTTCGGCCTTTATGCCAAATTCAGCCGCTCGGCTCTTCGTTTTGGATGTCTTGGCGCTCAACGTGGATGTTTGCTTGTCTAAATCTTCTCGAAAATCACGCAAATCCTTTTCATTAAGTCGAAGCATGCGCGGTATGGGCGCATTAATTGCGCCTGGTGACAGAGCGCCACGTGGCTCTTCTCGCGTGGCGGTGATGATCCGTACGATGGGACGCCGATTGTTTTGAAATGGACGGTTAGATGATGACCTCGTCTCTCGTGACCTGCATCCGACGGACGAGGCTGACCAGCCTCGTTCGCATAAAGCCTTCGTCTTCGCCCTTACGCTGCATTCTCTGTTTAATTGCGCGTCCTCCGTCGAAGGTGCCCACGGCTGCGTCGTTCCGGCTGTCCTAGTTCTTGCCTCTTGGTGGTTTTCGGCTTTCTGGTGATCCTCTCCGTTCATCTTCCCTCAGTAAGCTTCTCCCTTCCTTTCGTTCGGCCTTTCCCTTTCGCGGGGAACTCCTTTCGTCCCCTTGCTTGCGAACTTTTATCTGTCCTCCGTTTCCGAGTTTCTTTCGGCTTCCTTCTTTCTTTTTCTTGGTACTTTAGTCATGGCGAGCACTTCCGTACCCGCTGTTGATGTTCATGGTCCCTGGTATATGACCATGGAGAGTAAATTTGACGAGGAGGGCGCTCGGCGTCTTGTTCGGACGTACGGGATCCCGGACGACCATGAAATAGTTGTAGCCGACCCGACCGACCGGCCCCATAACCCGCCGATCGGTACTATTTGTTTTTTTCTGGACCAATTTCAGGGCGGCCTTAGATTTCCTACCCATCCATTTATTTTGGAAGTTTGTAATTATTTCCGCATCCCGCTCGGCCAACTTGTGCCGAATTCCTTTAGGCTGCTGAGCGGGGTGGTCGTCCTCTTTAGGCTGCACAGTATTCCACTTGACCCCAAAATATTCCACTTCTTCTTCTACCCCAAACAATCCGAGTTGGGCACTTTTATTTTCCAAAGTAGAATAGGCTTCAAATTTTGTGATAATATGTCGACCTCCAACAAGCAATGTAAGGAGTTTTCTTCTATATACGAAGCAATCCAGCCTACCTTCATGCGGCAAACTGGTTGTCCGGTCAGCGGTACAAAATCGACCAGTTGCTTCTCAAGGGGGTGTTGTACATTTTTGGATTATCTCCCGTTCGGGCCAATCTTCCCTACCGCATGGGTAAGGACTCTTTACTCACTTCGCCTTTTTTGTCTAACTGATTTTAATTTTTTCTACTGCAGCTGAAGTCATGTGGCGCTCCAAGGCTACTGATCATCTGAAATTGAAAGCCGTGGAAATTGAGGCGGCTACTAAAAAGAACTCGCCGAGCGGGGTCTAATCCCCACCGCTCGGCAGTACAGGAGAGGGGGGACGCAGTCAAACAGAGTTACCCAATCCGCTTCAGCGGAGGTTGAGGCGGATCCTGCTTCCTCTGCTCCAGCCGAGTTGGGAGTCCCCAGGCCGAGGATTCACCATTGGAAGTTCGTGGAAACGTCGAAGAGACCCAGCCTTCCACCGACCCAAGAGGGCGAACCACAGCGCCGATCGAGGTCGCTTCGCCAGATCGCACCGTCGCAGATCGGGACCTCGGTGGCCTCACCCACCGCATGGCCCTCTGGCTCTCCTCCTCGGACTCGTCGTCGCTTACGACGGTTGGGCGAAACATCAACCATAGGGGAGTCCTCGGGCCAGGCGACGCGGCCGAGAAAGTGCCGACCGGCCACCCGACCGTCAAGACTACCCTCGATTCCCATCGGAGGAATATTTATTGTCTGCCGATTGGCCATCAAGCCCGTTCATGAAATAACCTTAACGGGTCCGCTCGCCAAACTTTTCGAGGACGCTTAAGCAATAACCACATGCGAGCCACTGTAAGTTCATTTTCTTCTTGTGCCTCTTTGTTTGGTTCTGATTTTATTGTTTCCTTATAGCATTGGGCGAGCAAATCGCCACTAGCCATCGGCTAGCCTGGAGGATCTCATGGAAAAACTCCAAGTCTCGGGGTCCGAACGGGAGAAACAAGCCCTCGAGGCCGAACAGAAGTGGCCGCAGAGGTGGCCCGACTTGAAGACTTGGTGAAGAAGCGAGACGTGAAGCGCGCCAGTAGCCGGAAGAAGCGGGCGATTGCTGATCTGGACAAGATGAAAGTTGAAGTGCGAGCCCTAGATCAGCAATCTAAGAAGCTAGACGCCCAACTAGCTGCCGAACGGGATGAGCGCTCCGCTGAACGCACTAAAGAAGAGGTGGACCAAAAAGTTCTCCAAGATTCACTAATTGCCTCCCGAGCGGCGCTCAGAAAGTACAAGGAGGGGGAGCCGAGTCGCCTAGCAGCAACGGAGCGGTTCGGCGAAAAGTTCGGTGGCAACGTCTCCTCAACTTTCGCCGAGGCGGTCAAGGTCACCATGGCGTACTTGAAGAAGGGTGGCCACCTCCCAGCGGAAATGCACATTCCCGCCTCCGATCTGGCGACCATGATAGACGACATCCCGGACGGTTTCTTTAACTTTGAAGACCCGGAGTGAGGCGAGTTCTTCCAAGTACTTTCTGTATTTCATTCGCTTTGCGGATGTAAAATTTTTGTACGCGCCGTTCGGCATAGTTGTGTTCCTTTACTTGTATTTTTGTTTGCCCTTCATTGCCCTTCTTTTGTCTGTTTGGTGCTTATCCGTAGAGTCAGTTAAGTTCCACGTGTTCCCCACTAGACGACCGATCAGGTTAATCAGTTGACTTGTTTTCCTCGAAATCGTTTAGCGCTTGGCTATGCTGTTTGCATTCAGTGAATGCGAAGTATTGGCAAACTGATGGCCGATCGGACTTAATCAATTTAGTACTTGCGAACGCTCGTTATTTGGCGTCCTTAGTTTCGTCCAGTAAGCTCACAGTCGCGGGTTCAGCGTGGATATTTATAGCCGATCGGCGCGGCTCTCGATCTTTAACGACGGAGCTCGTCGGCGCGGATATTTATAGCCGGTCGGCGCGGCTCTCGATCTTTAACGACGGAGCTCGTCGGCACGGATATTTATAGCCGGTCGGCGCGGCTCTCGATCTTTAACGACGGAGCTCGTCGGCGCGGATATTTATAGCCGGTCGGCGCGGCTCTCGATTTTTAACGACGGAGCTCGTCGGCGCGGATATTTATAGCCGGTCGGCGCGGCTCTCGATCTTTAACGACGGAGCTCGTCGGCGCGGATATTTATAGCCGGTCGGCGCGGCTCTCGATCTTTAACGACGGAGCTCGTCGGCGCGGATATTTATAGCCGGTCGGCGCGGCTCTCGATCTTTAACGACGGAGCTCGTCGGCGCGGATATTTATAGTCGGTTGGCGCGGCTCTCGATTTTTAACGACAGAGCTCGTCGGTCGTCGGTCTTCTGCTCGGGGATTTATAGACGCTGGCTCGTCTCTACGGTTTAACGTCTGGGCTAGACGGTCTTCCGCTCGGATAGTTTATAGACGCCGGCTCGTCTCTACGGTTTAACGTCTGGGCTAGACGGTCTTCCGCTCGGAGAGTTTATAGACGCCGGCTCGTCTCTACGGTTTAACGTCTGGGCTAGACGGTCTTCCGCTCGGAGAGTTTATAGACGCCGGCTCGTCTCTACGGTTTAACGTCTGGGCTAGACGGCGCGGATATTTATAGCCGGTCGGCGCAGCTCTCGATCTTTAACGACGGGACTCGTCGGCCTTTCAAGGCTAACTCCTTACCAGGTTGAGCGACCTTGGCCTTCGTTTCATATCCCGCGCTAGAACAATATTTATGCCCGGCCGAACAGCATGGGTCATTCGCTTACGAGTAAATATATACACCTCCTGGCCGATCGGCTCGAGGGCCTTCGCTTTTTTGAGCATTTTGCATGAATAATTTACTTCCGGCCGAGCGGCTCGGGGCCTTCGTTGGTCGAGCGCTTGGCTCGGTTATTATACCTCCGGCCGAACGGCTCGGGGCCTTCATTGGTCGAGCGCTTGGCTCGGTTATTATACCTCCGGCCGAACGGCTCGGGGCCTTCATTTTTTCGTTGACGATGCCTTATATTTGTTCTCTTGATTTTTCATTTCTGTATTTCAAGTATTCAGTCGAAAAAAGTACACAGGATGATTTACATTGGCACACCTTTCACCCCGTCCGGATGGTTCGCGCTCCACGGCCTATCTAGCTGACGTCCTCATCCTCCAAATAATCTGCGCCGTGAGCTTTCGATGATTTTGAAGGGCACGCTTACAGAGCTTCAAGCTTGCCGGCCGGCTTGACTCTTCGAGACAAGATCGCCGACCTGGAATGATCACGGGCCGGTTGTAGTTTTGCTTCATCCGTTGATGATGCGCCATCGCCGAACGGATGCCTTGGCCGCTCTCATCAACCAAATCCTCTATGTTCCTCCTCGGCGTTGCCTTCATCGTAACATTGGACCCGGACGGACTCGACGCCGACTTCAACCGGAATGACCGCCGCGCCGTACACTAGATGAAAAGGTGTGACGCCCGTTCCTTAGTTCGGATGGCCCATAAAACGCCCGACACTTCATCCGGCCAACTTCCTCCCAAGTGGTCGAGCCGAGCGCGCAGAATACGGAGAATTTCCCGATTGGCTACTTCGGCTTGACCGTTGCTTTGGGGGTAAGCCACGGACGTGAAGTGTTGCTCGATGCCGTAGCTTTTGCACCAATCTTCTAGCACCTTCCCTGTGAATTGCCGCCTGTTGTCGGAAACCAATCGACGAGGGATGCCGAACCGACAGATGATGTGTTGCTAGATGAATTTTTTGACCATCTGCTCGGTGATCTTCGCCAGCGGTTCGGCTTCCACCCACTTGGAAAAATAGTCGACGGCCACTAGCAAAAATTTCCTCTGCCCGGTCGCCATTGGAAATGGACCGACAATATCCATTCCCCATTGATCGAACGGGCATGAAATGGTGGATGCCTTCATTTCTTCGGCCGGTCGGTGAGAGACGTTGTGATATTTCTGGCACGAAAGGCATGTAGATACTGTTCGAGCGGCGTCTGCTTGCAAAGTTGGCAAAAAATACCCGGCCAGGAGGATCTTCTTGGCAAAAAATACCGAACTCCCTGTGTCAACAAATATGCGGTGAATAGTGTAATTTGCTATTACCGCTTTAATGAGCAGAGCGTCGTCGTGGGGCACTTCAACTCCTTCTAAGTCCTCGGGCCCGAAAGTGATTTCCGGTCCACTTGCCCGCTCTTGGCTGCAACCGACTGCGTGGATCTGGAGCTGCCGGACGCCCGCCTTTCTGGCTCGGTTGGAGTCTCCTCCGGTCGGCCCACCAGCAATAACGTTGATCTCGCCCCGGGAAGTATTGCTCCTGTTTTCCTCTTCCCGAGTGGACGGTTGGGACCGTTCTCTAGACGCCCGACGATTCTCCTGTCTTGGAGATCGGTGCCGATCGGGCGTCTGTTGATGTCGCCTCTCGGCGCGGGTCCGGTCGGCTTCATGGGTCCTTTGTCTCCTGTCGATGGGAGGAGACCGTCGTTCGGCATTCCTGGGAACGGGATTAGCCACGAAGGGAAGATTTCGACAATCCCTCGTGTTGTGCGTATCCGTCCGGTGGAAGGAGCAGAACATAGGGGTCCATCTCTTCTTTAGCTTGGGCCGAGCGGTAGCCACCTCTTGTACGTGTGATCTGGCGTGGGGGGATCGGATTGCTTCGGCCCTCGGTCCTCTGGGTGGCTGATGAGCGGCGTGCTGTTTCCGTTCGGCATGAATAGGTGCCCGCTCGGTTGGAGTTTCCTTTTTCCGGGCGGCTTGCGCTTCTTCCACATTTATGTATTCGTTGGTCCGTTGTAGCATGTGATCATAATCTTGGGGCGGCTTTCGGATGAGCGACCGGAAGAAGTCCCCATCCACTAGGCCTTGTGTGAAGGCATTCATCATGGTCTCCGATGTGGCTGTTGGAATATCCATCGCCACTTGGTTGAATCGCTGGATATAAGCTCGGAGCGATTCACGGGCTTCTTGCTTGATAACGAACAGACTAACGCTAGTTTCATCTGCTGCTTGCAAAGTGGTGGAGGAAAGTCGTTCGGAAGTCTTTGAGCGGTGATAGATCCGTCCGGCAACCTCCGAAACCACCGTTGAGCCAGAGAGTGGTAAGAAAAACTCGACATTTTACTCCATCTGTATTGATAGAGCGTGGTGTGTTATCAAACTTACCCAGATGATCATCCGGGTCTGTTGTTCCATTGTACTCGCCGATCGTCGGAGGCGCATAGGGAGAGGGTCTCGTAGAATAGCCTCCGAAAATTGACGATTGATCCGCTCGGAGATGAATCCGCCGGGGCCTTTTCCCTTCCTATCATCGCCTAGGCATCTTGTCCGAAGAAGATCCTCTATCTCTTCGAGCTGCGGGGGTGCGAAATAAGGCTCGATGGAATGCGACGGTGGCTGGAGGTGCAGACGTTGCTTGTTGCTCGGTCGTTCGGCTGCTGCTTTATGTTTTTGCTCCACAAGTTTGGCGGCCTTTATCTCGACCAGCCTTCTTCGAAAGCGTCACCGTGTGTTGTCGTCTAGCCTCGTCCATTGTTCCGTTCGGATGCGGGAGCGTTCCCACAGACGGCGCCAAATTGATCCGGGATGTGGCACTCCCTGCTGGATCCTCGAGTGCTCCGGCCAACCTGCAACAAAACCGAGCCGGGGGGGGGTGTCCCGGCGACGACCCTCCGACGATTAAGTCAGGCGAGGGAATAGATGAAGAAAGTGGCTGCAGGATGAAGACTCTCGTACCTCCGGTGAAGAAATGGAGACCTTATATAGACCTCTCGAGGGAGCCTGGGCGCGCCAATCAAAGCAATCACCTGCTTTCGACCATGCCCAGGTATGGGTCTGTCAGAAGGGCATCCATAAGGCCATACCGCTACTGTATCAACCTCTCCATGATGTGACGGCAAGATCCTTTATCGTGAAATCTTGTGTACGGCATAATCATCAGACTTGCCTTTGCTGACATCCCATATCCTGAGCCGAACGAATAGGCCGCTCGGCTAACCTTTGTATCCTCGCCCTTATCCTGGCCGAACGGACCACCCGCTCGGCCCTTCGGTTCCAGCCGGGCAGACACCCGCTCGGCCATTCAGTCCTCCCGCCTTGGCGTCGGAAACCCAAGCCTATGGCTGGGTTATCTCTGGCTCCGCTCGGACCTGCTCAACTGCTTGACGCGGCCATTACCCGCTTAGTCAGCCCTCCATCCGTCCTCAGGCTGGGACCCTTCAGGAAGTGGGTCCCCCATTCTTACCGCCGGATCATTTATGTTTAGAGTCAGTCATGCTCTTAGTGTTCTCCGTCACACGGCCGATCAGCTTAACCCATTAAACAAAGTCCGAGCGGGAGGGCCTACTCGCTCTGCACGTATCTAGCCTGTGTGAAGTCAACAAACGCCAAGTATCGAAGGATCAACGCCCGAGCGGGCCTAAATGTTTTAATACTTGTGGTTTCCACGGTTTCTTATTCTTTGATATTTGTTCGTCCGCCCGGGGTATTTATAGTCGCCGGACCGACTCTCGATTTTTAACGATGGTGCTCGTCAGTTTTCCGCTCGGTTTTTATAGACGCCGGCTCGTCTCTCGATCTTTAACGACGGAGCTCGTCGGTCTTCCGCTCGGGGATTTATAGACGCCGGCTCGTCTCTCGATCTTTAACGACGGAGCTCGTCGATGCGGTTATTTATAGCCGGTCGGCGCGACTCTCGATCTTTAACGTCGGAGCTTGACGGCGTGGATATTTATAGCCGGTCGACGCGGCTCTCGATCTTTAACGACGGAGCTCGTCGGCGCGGATATTTATAGCCGGTCGGCGCGGCTCTCGATCTTTAACGACGAAGCTCGTCGGCGCGGATATTTATAGCGATCGGCGCGGCTCTCGATTTTAACGATGGTCTTCAGGCCGGATATTTATAGCCGTCGGTCGACTCTGATCTTTATA
The DNA here is from genome assembly GCF_018446385.1 of Zingiber officinale. Taxonomy (NCBI): domain Eukaryota; kingdom Viridiplantae; phylum Streptophyta; class Magnoliopsida; order Zingiberales; family Zingiberaceae; genus Zingiber; species Zingiber officinale. The sequence goes on along the minus strand of NC_056006.1, from coordinate 15,674,128 downwards.
GTCGCCGGCGCGTCTCGATTTTTAACGACGGCTCGTCGGGCGGATATTTATAGCGGTCGGCGCGACTCTTTAACGACGGAGCTCGTCGGCGCGGATATTTATAGGCGGTCGCGCGTCTCGATTTTAACGGCGGGCTCGTCGGCCGGATATTTATAGCGGTCGGTAGCGGCCTCGATCTTCGACGGGCTCGTCGGTAGCGGATATTTATAGGCGGTCGGCGTCTCGATCTTTAACGAGCGGGCTCGTCGGCCTCCTCGAGGATTTATAGGCGGCTCGTCTCTCGATCTTTAACGACGGAGCTCGTCGGTCTTCCTTCGAGGATTTATAGGCGGCTCGTCTTTCGATCTTTAACGACGGAGCTCGTCGATGCGGTTATTTATAGTCGGTCGGCGCGGTTCTTAACGTCGGGCTTCGGGCGCGGATATTTATAGGCGGTCGGCCTCGATCTTTAACGGAGCTCGTCGGCGCGGATATTTATAGCCGGTCGGCGTGGCTCTCGATCTTTAACGACGAAGCTCGTCGGCGCGGATTTATAGCCCGGCTCGTCTCGATTTTAACGTCGGGGCTCGGCGCGCGGATATTTATAGCGGTCGGTAGCGGCTCGATATTTAACGGAGCTCGTCGGTAGCGGATATTTATAGCGGTCGGTAGCGACTCGATCTTAACGACGGAGCTCGTCGGTAGCGGATATTTATAGACGGTCGGCGCGTCTCTCGATATTTAACGTCGGTGCTCGACGGCGCGGTTATTTATAGCCGGTCGGCGCGGCTCTCGATTTTTAACGACGGGGCTCGTCGGGCTTTTAAGCCTAATTTGGACAACGTTTACCTGGCCGAACGGCACAGGGTCTTCGGAATTGAGCCTTTGGCTCGTACAATATACCTCCGGCTGAGCAGCTCGGGGCCTTCGTCGTCGAGCGCTTGGCTCCGATAATTTACCTTCGGCCGAGTGGCACGGGGCCTTCGGATAACCAACCGTTCGGCTATGAACACAGAATGCCTTGGGAATAATTTGTTTCCTGCGATAAAAGGAGTACAGCTATTTTGAATTTACACAAAATAGAACAAAAGTGCACCTATCACCCAGCTCTATAGGGCTGAAGGTGATTTGCACTCCATGGCCGATCCAGCATTCGACCTTCCGCATCCTTGAGGTAATAAGCGCCCGAACGGAGCTTCTCGACCACTTCAAAGGGCCCTGCCCAGGGAGCTTCCAACTTGCCGACCTCTCCGACCGGCTTGACTTTCTTCCAAACTAGGTCGCCTACTTGAAAGACTCTCGGGATCACGCGCCGGTTGTAGTTCTGTTTCATACGTTGCCGGTACGCCAACAGCCGGACGGATGCTTTAGCTCTTTCCTCTTCGACCAAGTCCAGCTCCATGCTCCTCTGTTCGGCATTATCTTCATCATAATTTTGTACCCGAACGGACTCCACCCCAACTTCAATCGGGATGCCTGCCTCGCCTCCATATACCAAGTGAAATGGAGTGACGCCCGTTCCCTCCTTTGGTGTCGTGCGGAGAGCCCATAGGACGCCCGGCAGCTCGTCTCCTTCATGGTCGAGCCGAGCCCGTAAAATTCTGAGAATCTCTCGGTTGGTTACCTCGGCTTGACCGTTACTCTCGGGGTATGCCACCGATGTGAAGTGCTGCTCGATGCCATAACTTTCGCACCACTTCCCGAGTAGCTTCCCAGTGAATTGACGTTCGTTGTCGGAGACGAGTCGTCTTGGGATGCCAAAGCGGCAGATGATATTTTGCCATATGAACTTTTTAACCATCTGCTCGGATATTTTTGCAAGTGGCTCAGCTTCTACCCATTTTGAGAAGTAGTCGACCGCCACCAATAAGAACTTCCGCTGCCCGGTAGCCATGGGGAAGGGTCCCACGATGTCCATCCCCCATTGGTCGAACGGGCAGGCGACAGTTGATGCTTTCATCTCATCTGCCGGTCGGTGGGACATGCTGTGATACTTCTGACAGGATAGACAATTTGCAACGGTCCGGGCGGCATCCTTTTGAAGTGTTGGCCAAAAATACCCAGCTAGCAAAATCTTCCTGGTTAACGACCGTCCGCCTGGATGTCCACCGCACGAACCTTGGTGCACTTCTCGAAGGATGTACTCGGCATCTTCCCAGCTGACGCATTTTAGGAGCGGACGGGAGAAGGCCTTCTTGTAGAGTTGATCTCCTACGAGGGTGAACCGACTAGCCCTTCTCTTCAGCAAATGAGCTTCTTCCCGGTCGGAGGGGGTAGCTCCCGAGCGCAAAAACTCCACAATAGTTGTCCTCCAGTCGCTCGGGTATGTGATGCCCTCCATCCGATCGACATGTGCTACTAAAGATACTTGCTCGATCGGTGGAGCCGCTAGGTTTTCCGACTAGCAACCAATTCATCCGCCACTTGATTCTCCGCCCGGGGGATCTTCTGAATAATCACCTCCCTAAAGTTGAGCTTAAGTTTTTCAATAGCCTCCACGTAGAGCTTGAGCCTTGTACTATTTATCTCGAAAATCCCCGAGATTTGCTGAGCAGCCAACTGGGAATCTGAATAGAGGATGACCCGGATGGCGCCAACGTGCCAAGAGGCCTGCAATCCAGCAATAAGGGCTTCATATTCTGCTTCGTTGTTGGTCGCTCGGTAATCTAGCCGGACGGAGAGCTGCATCCGCTCTCCTTGTGGGGACAACAAAACTATGCCAATTCCGCTCCCGTGTCTAGTGGACGATCCATCCACGAACACTTTCCACACAGCTTCGGGTTCTGGGTCCTGCAGCTCCGTCACAAAATCGGCTAAGGCTTGTGCCTTGATAGCCGAGCGGGGTTGATATTGGATATCAAATTCGCTTAACTCGGTTGTCCATTTGATGAGCCGTTCGGAAGCTTCTGGATTTAAAAGCACTCGTCCCAACGGGCTATTGGTCTTGACGATAATCGTGTGCGCCAAGAAATAAGGACGAAATCTCCGAGCGGCCAGGATCAGAGCAAAGGCCAACTTCTCGAGTCCGGTGTAGCGGGTTTCAACATCTTTCAAGATATGACTAAGGAAATATACAGGTTGCTCCTCACCTCCCGACCGGACTAACGCTGATCCCACTGCCTGCTCGGTTAAGGATAAATAAATGTGCAACGGTTCGCCGACAGCTGGCTTGGCCAGCACAGGTAGGGAATTTAAGTACGTCTTCAGTTCTTCAAAGGCCCGATCGCAGTCTTCATTCCATTGGAACTTTGTAGCTTTGCGGAGGACTTTGAAGAACGGAAGGCTCCGGTCGGCAGTCTTGGAGATGAAGCGTGATAGCGCTGTAATTCGACCGGTCAGCCTCTGTACTTCCCTCATGTTTCTGGGCGGTGGCATGTCTTGAAGAGCCTTCACCTTGCTAGGATTAGCTTCAATACCCCGTTCGGTCACAATATAGCCCAAGAAACGTCCTCCTTTGGCGCTGAACAAACACTTATGATGATTTAGCTTGACCCCATATTTTCTGAGTGTACGGAAGGTTTCTTCCATATCTTTGCATAAAGTGGCCGCTCGGAAGGATTTGATGATGTAAAATACCGAAAATAGGTGAATATGAATAAGGGAATTTTTCTGGAATTTTTGGACATTTTTCGGGAATTTTTCGGAGCTCGTACGGACGAGTTGACGGGGGTAAAAACGGGGCCCGGAAAAGCCTGTTTAGGCTACCCTATTTAAGTGAGGAAAAGTTGATTTTTCTTTTTTAAATTCTTTTTCCTTTTCTCTCTCGCCGAACCCGTGCCGCGCCCCTTCTTCCTCTCCGTTTCTCCTCTGCCCTAAACCTCGCGATTCCTTCTCCTCCACTGCCCTAACCGGCGCCGCGGGGTTCCCTTCCTCTTCCTTTCTTCTCTGCCCTAGCCGGCGATGGCCGCCCCCTCTGCTACGACTTGGCAGCACGATCGTCAGCCACAGAGCGCCACTCGTTGTACCCGGTGCCACCATTCCTCCTTTCCGGCCATCGTCGAGCTCTAGTACTGTGCTCTAGCACCGACACTAATCTCCCTCCTCTGCTGCGATTTGGGAGCACAACAACCATGCTCTAGTTTTAATGGTGTTGCATTTCCTCTCTTCCCTTTGTCGGTGCCTTGTTCCCGCTGCCGCCAGCGACGCCAAGCCCTAACTGGCGATTCCCCTCCGGCACCTTCTGCCCTAGCCTCCAGCCGGTTGTGCCTCTCGAGTGGCCTGCTCTGCTGTATCACATCACCACCCATCTCTGTTTTGGTTTCTGCCAGCATGGAAGGAAAGGGAAATTAGGTAATAATTCTTGTTCACTTGTACCACGATGTAGGATTTGGTACCTTACTGTAAGGACTCCTGATTAATTGATTTTGGGATTTGTTTTCTTCTGGATGGCAGTGGACGATTGGTCTGAAGTTGCTGGATTCCAGCCAACACAGCACAGAATAGCTGGTTATTTTCTTGATCACCATTTTAATCAGATCAGTGTAAGTGTTTTCGGCCAGTGAATTTCTGTTCTGTAGATTTGGATTTTTAGTTGTGTTAGGAAGAGATGTTTATGTAGGTTGATTAGGATCTTATCCTATTGGTCGTTGAGATTGTTGATTAGGATCTTATCCTATTGGTCGTTGAGATTTTATTTAGCTATTCATTGAGTTCTAGTTAAATAAATGTATGTATATCGATTGATACAGGACTTTGACGCGAGACGGGTATCTCGACGTCGGATTTGGACCGGATACGATCCTTTCTTATCGGAGGCGGGTACCTCTTGACTTATCTTTTATGATAATGTCTTTGGATATGCATAGTATTTTATAACTACAAGCAATGAACATGTTTGTCTTTGGTATGTCACTGTTTGATATCCATAGCATGTTAGGTTTATCGCCTGTGACGTATCCATGCTTATATCATGTGATTTATTGCCATGAGTACTGTATTACCATGAGTATCTTAGTTTCTAGAATAAGTGACATACCATGTTTTATTGAGGTTAGGACTAGGTTCTGGACTTTTGGTTTCAGTCATGTGTATCGAGATTATCTGATACTTAGGTTTTATGCCATGACTGGCTTGTGTACCTCTATTTGTATATCATATATGATTCGTGTACCTAGACCTTGATTCTTGATATGTGCATATTGTTGGTACGTATGTTATGGAAGGAGATATGTTTAGGATCTAGGTTGCTATACCATAGAGGACCTGTATGCCCTAGATCCGTGGATTGACCTACTGATACTGTGGTACCCATATTATGTATATATGGATTTTTCTATGCTGATCAGGATATTCCATACTTATTATGTTCAGGACATAGTTTTTTTGATATTCTGACCTATGTATTCTAGATTTTGGTATGTGACCATCACTTTTACAGTACCCATTTTGTATATATGGATATGGTTATGTCGATCAGTTTTTGTTATGCATAGTGACATGCATCATGATTGCATGCTGTGCGATTGTCAGCTCCACTATGGTTGAGCCCATCGCCAGTTACATATACTGCACACACCACCACTCATGGATTAGTGGTATATCAGACAGGTGTGTGGCGGTTCTGCTATTTGGCTCCGTTGGTCACATGACTCAGCGTGGTAGCCGTGATCGAGTTCGCTCTGTTTGGCTCACTGGCATTTAGTGTGGCGATGTAGCCGTGACGGTGGACTCTGTTGGCTCCGTTGGTCGGGTGACTCGGCGGTAGCCGTGAGATTTCCTCCCGTCATCGTGTCAGGAGATGAGAGCATTGAGCTCCCCATTTATGATTTGGGGTCACGGGACAGGAGTACTCCGACATCCTCTCGGTCACTCATCGGGAGTAGTGACGACAGAGTGCACGGTTGTCACCCTACCCACTCGGTCTCACCATTTGAGTGTGAGATGACTGACGTCAGGGGTGACCAGGACGCATCATTAGCATCATATGCATTGATGCATTTATATTCTTATGATTGTGTTTGCTGCATTTGGTTGCTGCATTTTGGTTGGATACATACTTTTGACCTGCATACAGGATTATTGACACTTTTCGGTTTGACGACCTTTTTGTCTGGATAGGAGTTCCTGGTGAGTACAGCTTCCTCAGTTACCTTTCAGTTTTGCGTATTCCCTATATATGATTAGGAAGCTGTATTCCATGTTTGTTGCTGTTAGATATATTTTACTACTCATGTCCATTGGTATTCGCTGAGTTGTTGAACTCACCCCCGTTGACACTATCTTTTTCAGGTACCAGGTTATTTATGGTGTCGCTTGGAGCATCCTGTCTGCTGGTCCCCACGTCACATCAGAAGACTTATCGGTTTCACGTATGTTTTGTTTGTTTTATGTATCAGTTTGTTTAGCTTTGTACTCTGGTTTTATTTTTGGGAGTGTTGATGTTGTTGTGTGGTATTTTGTATTTGTTATTGGTTGTGTAAGCCTAGCCGGCTAGCAGTTTTGTGTTTTGGTTTTGGTACAGCCAAGTAGGCTGAATTTGATATTAACTGCGTGGTGTTTGTTTTCTTTTATTGTTATTATTCCAGCCGCATGTGGCTGAGGTATATAGTGCTTGTAGGAAAGTTTCAGATTGTCCGCCGTACAGGGGAGATGCTGCCGAAATTTCTTCGGACAGAGACTCCTCTGGGGCGTGACAGATGAGGATGTCATCTACATAAACCTCCAAGTTGTGTCCGATTTGCTCGCGGAAGACCCTATTCATCAATCTTTGATATGTTGCTCCGGCATTCTTGATCGAGAGCAGCATCGTATATGTCGTCCCGTCGGTATATGACTAACTTTTCCCGATCCTCGGTGGCGACACTTGATGATAGCCTGGTAGGCGTCCGGCATACATATAAGCTCGCATCCATTGTAGAATCTACGAGCTGGTCGATTCGGGCGGAGGTAGAAATCCCTGAGCAAGCTTTGTTCGGATCTCGAGTCGATGCACCCTCCATTTGTTGCGGCTTGGAGATGAGCACCATTGCTAACCGACTTGGGTGAACCTCCCTTATGTGGCGGCCTCTAAGAGCCTTTCTACCTCCGCTCGAATGATAATATTCTGCTCGGTGCTGAAATCTCTTCTCCTTTGTTTTACTGGCCGAGCGTCCGGCCGGACGTGAAGCTTATGTTGGGCTATGCTAGGGGAGACACCGGGCAGCTCACAAAATATGGGAAAACACCAACTTGGCTCCTTCACCTGTCATGCTGTCAGAGCAATGGCCGAGCAAAGATGTGCAGGAGGAAGACAGTGAGGAATCTGAAGGATGGGGACATGTTGATGGGGATGGATGGAAAAAGCACGGATGGGCTATAGCGGAATGAGAGTGATTTCCTCGATTTGCGATAGCGGCTCGAACATCATGGTTGCTTAATTTCTGCTACCAATCAATTTCCCTTCATCGATACAATATCACTAATTTGCATTTAACGCCGGTCGCCCCAGTATCACGTTGTAGGATGAAGGGAGTCGACCACCACAAAGTTTGTTGTCCTCGTTCTCCGGAGCGGTTCTTCCCTAAGGAGATAACCAGTCTTACCTGTCCGACCGGAAGAACCTCATTGCCCGTAAACCCTAGAGGGGTTGTCATAGGCAGCAGCGGCACGATCGATTTGTAGTTGATCAAAGCCTTTCGAAGATGATGTTGACTGCCAGTGTCAATGAAGATACGGTGGATGGTGTAGTTGGCTATCACCGCTTTGATGATCATCATCATGCGGCATGACTCCTCAAGATCCTTGGGCAGGCCGATCTCGGGTCGCTCGCTTTCTTGGCGACCCACCTCATGGATTACGGCTGCCAGGCGCTTGTCTTTCTTGCCTGTGAATCTCCTCCGGTCGGCCCCCCAATAATATTGATTTCTCCTCGGGAGGTGTTGTTTCTGTTCTCCCGAGCGGACCGCCTAGGTCGCTCATTGGACCTTCGAGAGCGATCTTCATGCCTTGGAGGGAAACGCTGTTCGGGAGATCTTCTATATGTTCGCCGACCGGACTCTTGATGCCGCTGCCGGCGGTCGGGTGAAGGCGATCGACGAGGGCCACCCCGTCGTATGGGATGGGTGATTGAAGGCAGGCCCCGACAGTCGCGGGTGTTGTGGGAGTCAGTATTATGGAAAGAGCAAAACATTGGGGTCCATACCCTCTTTTTCTTCATCTTTGGCCGCTCGGCCGCTACCTCTTGGACCACCGGGGACTTCGCATGATGTGCCCGGGATGCCTCAACTCTTGGTCCTCTTGGTGGCTGATGGGGAGCGGGCTGCTTCCGTTCGGCATGGGCCGGACGTTCGGCATGAGTTTCCTTCCGTCGGGCAGCCTCCACCTCTTCCACATTTATATACTCATTCGCCCGGTGTAGCATGTGGTCGTAGTCTCTGGGCGGTTTGCGAATGAGCGCGCGGAAGAAGTCCCCTTCCGCGAGGCCTTGCGTGAAGGCGTTTACCATTGTCTCCGAGGTGGCTGTGGGGATGTCCATCGCTACCTGATTAAATCGCTGTATATACGCCCGGAGAGATTCTCTTGGTTCTTGTTTGATGGTGAACAGGCTGATGCTTGTCCTTTGATAACGTCGGCTGCTCACAAAGTGATGAAGAAATGCCGTTCGGAACTCCTGGAAACTAGTGATAGAGCCGTCCGGCAGCCTCCGAAACCACCTATGTGCAGATTCCGATAGAGTGGTGAGAAATACCCGGCACTTTACGCCATCGGAGTACTGATGCAAGGTGGCGATGCTGTCGAACTTCCCCAAATGATCGTCGGGGTCGGTCGTCCCATTGTAAGCTCCGATCGGCGGTGGTGTATAGTATTTTGGTAACGGATCCCGATGTATGGCTTCAGAGAACTGTCGGTGAACCCACTCGGGCGGTGCGTTCGCTCGGGGAGCTTTGCCCTTCCTATGATCCCGAACGGGAGGCTCATCAGATGAAGATCCTTGCTCCCGTGGGCGCGATTCGGGAGCTGGAAGAGTACGAGGGAACCCTCTGTTGAAACATATTCGGCGATGCCTTGCGCCGCGGCTCTGGAGGTTGTTTCTTTGTGCGCTCGCTCGACTGTGCTTTCTCCTTTTCTTTGCGCCCTTTGTCTTGGCTGCCCTCGCCTCGACTATAGCGTCAAACTCTTCTTGTGAGAGTGCCACGGTATGTAGTCTTCCAGCCTCGTCCATTGCCGCGGCAAGGACAACTGGTGGAATGATTGATCCCAGCTGTCAACCAGGTTCATGGAGCTGGGATGTGGCGCTCCTGCTGGATCCTCGAGCGCTCCGACGAAGCGGGGGGGGGTGTCCGGACGGCCCTCCGACGCTCAAGTTAAGCGAAGGAATAAGAAAGTGGTTGAGAAAATGGAGACTTGTGTACCTCGGTTGAAGAAATGGAGGCCTTATATAGACCTCTCGAAGGAGCCTGGGCACACCACAATCACCGCTTCCGACCATGCCTAGGTGTGGGCCTATCAGAAGGGCATCCATAAGACCATACGCTATCGTATCAACCTTTCCGTGACGTGAAGGTGGGGCCTTTAATAGTGTCATCTTGCGCAGTCTAATCATCATGCCTTTGCTGACATACCCGAGCCGAGCGAATAGGCAGCTCGGCTAACCACTGTTCCTCGCCCTTACCGAGCGGACACCTCAGCTCGGCCATTCTATCCTCGGCCGAGCGGACACTCGGCTCCGGTTCTTCTGCTTTGGCGTCGGAAACCCAAACTTTTGGCTGGGTAATCTCTGGTTCCGCTCGGACGGGACCCCATCTATGGGTTCCCCATTCTTACCGCCGGATCAACTATAATCAAAGAAACTTCTATAAATATTTTAGGTCGACGATGTTAAAAAATATACTTTTCTTAGTTTTTTTACTAAGACGAGTATAATATTAAATATTAAATTAAAATAAATTTTTTCATAAGGAAGCTCGTTACAGTAGTTTGTACTCAAATAATTAATTCTTGGTTCATAAGGGTGACACTAGAAAATCCAAACAATTCGGATTTTCAAATACCCAAATAATTTATATATTATTATATTACACACGCAACGCGTGTGCACGATCACACTAGTATAAATTATAATTTTGGGTTGAGTCAGGCTGTCAAAGACCGCTGATAATAGGCGAACTATATAGTGCAGAATAGAAACACTCTATTCATTATCGACGACCTTCAATCGTTTGCCAATCTAAAATTATAATTTAGATGAAAGTATAGATGATAATTAACTTTAGTCCGATTTCATCGGATTTCGAACATGCAAATTACAAAATGATCAGAATTGCGGATCTACACTCCAAGTAACAACAGGTTAGATCTTCTGGATCACTTTTACGACTAAAAAATATTCCCTTTATATGTATTAGTAAGAACATATAATCCTTATTTATAAAATAGATAGGGATCATGTATTTTTATCCATGTATGAAAAATGAAACATCCTCTACACCGACAAAAAAAAAAAAAAAAAAAAATCTCCTCTCCAATAACAGTGCCTGAACGGACAGATGGAAAGAACCCAATATCATACCGCCGAACCAACACGTGGCGGTGTTCCGTTGTTGACTTTTGTTATTAAAAAAAGAAAAGAATGTGGTCAAATCACGATGATGTGGAGCGGGCGAGAACCACAAAGGTTGGCGCAACGTCGCGTCACCATCACATTGCTTTGTTTGATCCTAACTCCAACTGCAGTGGTCCATTTCGACAGGACCCGCCAACCTTATCCACTGACTGGCCGGCTCGCTAAGCTGCTGGCCAATTTACCATAGTACCTATTAGTTTTTGAAAAAACACCTAAACGCCACGGATATAGATCAGAATTTCAATTTAAAATAAAATGAATATTTTAAAAAATAAATTTTAAATATATAAATCAGAGAAAGACATATTTAGAATTTGTTAAATGAAGTTTGAACACTTAGATACCTAACTTTTATACTAAAATCACACTTATTTTTTATAAAATATTATTTATTAAAAAAATCTCTATGAATCCATTTTGAGACGGTTTAGAAGAGATCAAGTGATTCTCAAAGTGGTAGTTGATCGTTGTGATGGCTTGACCATTATTCGATCATGCTTAATCACACCATGATACTAAAATTGTGATAGCTATGGTTAACATTTGGTACAATCATCTAATTGTTATGTGGTTATTTATGTACTAATTCGATCGTGTTTGTCTGTAATAATGATGGATTAACAATCAACGAAATCGAGACTATTAGGTCAACAAATGTGAATTTGCAATCAAATTCTAATTGCCTTGCATGTTGCGATTTCACAATCATACAATTATCATGGTCATCGTGATAGTGTAAGAGGTCATATGCTGCTCCTGAATGTCCTATAAGATTAGTCCTATAGTTATTTGTAGATAGGTAATTCACGGATATCTTGTTTTTGAATAATGATTATGAAGAATGACAAAAACTTAGTAAGCATTTCACTATCAGAAATTGATCATCCCATCTTTTAGTGGCAATGCTTCATGTAATAATCATTTGTTCGTCCCGTGGACTACCATAGTCATCGTAAGTTGCAATCTTCATGAAAGAGTGGTCGGTTGCAATCGTAATTTCGCTAGTTACGCGATGCGCCGTCCCCACAATGAGATGATTTTAAAAGGAAAAAGTATTAAAAAAAAAAAATACGATTTTAAGTTAAAAAAAAGTTACGTGCCTATTTTAGGTATTTTCAAACTTTGAGTACTAGATAGTAGATAGGGTAAAATCGGCCAATCAGTCCGGAGGCGGCGAGCAGATAGATGTCGCGATCTGTTGCGTGGCCCAAGCGTACTGGCGACCAACTCACCGTGGTGGCGCCCGGATCGCCGCCGACCAGCCCACCACACTCGATGAGCTTGTTCTGCGATGGCGCTTGTTTTGTCCCTTGCAAACGCAGCAGATCGCCATTAGGACCGAAAGCAACAGTTGCTGCTTTGAAGAAGGATCACAAGTCGACTACTGTTTGGCTGCCACATTACCACACTTAATTAGATGCAAAGATTCCTTGGAGATCAACCTTTTCAGGCTATTTTTATTATCATATCAGTAATGTCCAAGAGTTCAAAGAAGAAACAGCTGTATAATCCAAGGATCAGAGGTGCAAGATTCTTCCACTCAGGTGTGTCTTCATCATCTTTCTGAATTTGTTTTCCAAAGAAATGCACTAGTATTTTTGTTTTCCATAAAAAAATTGTTACCTTTTTCTTTCTCAATGTCAATGGTTTATTTTTGTTCTTCTAATCACTAGTACTTGTATAAATACCTGTAAATTCTCCCTCTAAGGATACAATGAAAAATTTCTTATAAGTGTAAAAGTGAGGAATGCTTCAAATTGTAAGCACTTATAAGTTCTTAAATTTTGCTCATTGCTAAAATAAACATGACAAAGAACAGGCTATAATGTGATTATAATTATTTGGTTTAGACTAATGACTGAATAGCTAAAAATTATATTTTTTTTACGTTTTGAGGTCTTCCTTCACCTTCAACAATAAATCCTCTTCGATCATTTAAATCACTTAATTCTCAAGTTATGATTTGTCATTTTAAGTTCTTCTTCCTCTCTTATCCATCTAAGAATTTCAAGACTCTGAAAGTTTGCTAAGATTTGAAATTTAGAATGCTCTTAATTTGAATCAAAGGTTATTGTATCTTGGAAAACAATTGCCAATAAAGCATATGAGCAAAGTTAAATCACCTTAAAGAGAATGGCAATGATACTAAAAGAAGTACATCTAGTGAACTAGAAAGAATGAGATGACAAGTAAGTCGTGATCCATATTACCATACCAACACTTCATCTATTGTAAATGCAAACTAGTTGGATCAATTGACATATTTCATCCAATACAATTTACCGTAGCTACTACTCTCCAAACCTTTGATAAAGTCATTCCAAATCCTCTCGCCTTTCACCCTTTCAGGTGAACCTTGGACCGTAAGTTGTAAGTTCCACTAGTCAACAATCTTTAATATTAAGTCTTGGTAAATTTTCATCGAATAGAGTTAATATATATAGGCTACATGTAAGGTCTAGGCAACTCTCTTAATCACTTAGGGCATCCGTATTGGGTTGAAAGTTAATACAGGTCACATCTTCAAATAACATATCACATACCTATTATATTAACAACACTCTTTTATTAACATAGTCACATTCATTTTAACATTAATATTGATTATTTATTGGTCCCACTATCCCTTTATTCATTTTTATTATTTTATTCAAAATTTATTTTCTTAATTTTTATTTTTTTATATAAAATTCGCTCATTAACAACGTTCAAAGAATTGAACACTGTTAATATGTGGGTGTTATAACACTCATGCATATTGGTTTGTAACACCATTTATATGTTATAACACCCATATAATAACATCAATGTGGATGCTCTTATGAAACAAAAATTCATTGAATTGTCATACTACATCAATCTTACACCAGTCACCACTTACAGGAATTGTTATAGTTACTAGTCAATAGTCATGAAACTTCATCTCCTCATACTCTTGCTCCCTACTTTCCTTTAATGGTTTCTTTAGCAGTTCAGTTTAAGAAAAAAAGGGGAATTCTGAACTCTTACTGACTTGTGAAACACTTCAATGAAGGTCCCCTGTATCATCTAAATTATGAACCCTAAGTAGGTGTGACTTTGCTTCATTCCAGTCCTGAAGACTCACAAGAGTCTATTTAGATCCAGTGACATTTAAAACCTAATCCTTAGATATTGTGATCTATGGATGCTAGATGTGCATTTACCTGCCTGCTCAACAAGTGGCACCCTTGTCTGATATTGAGTTACTCTAAATCTCCAATTTCTTGGAACTCTAGAACAAAGAATGCTTCTTAAGTAATGCTGTTAAAGTGGAACACAGACAATAGATTGACAATTTTTATAATAGCAAATGACAAATTCTAAAACACATGATTTCATCCGGCTTAATTCATCCTCATCAATGGTGTGCGACCAAGATTTAGTTAATTTAATTTCCTCCAAATGCAATACGATCGTCCACTCTTCTACAACTTGTACTATTGAAAAAGATTTGCCTACTTAAGTGGGTAAATCCAATGGTTGGAGCTTCATCTAAGAGTTTTTGCTTATTGTATTCAAAGTGATTTTGCCTCATTCATTTCTAACCCTTATGCAAACTAGTTAGACTCTTTAGTTGGGATGTGTTTCTTGGATGCATCCATCCATTGTTTTATCTTAGGCTATTAGATCACGCGAGTTTTAGGCACTAGTTAGTTGAATATTAGTTGATTGCACCACTTGGTAGAAGTCTAACTTCTAACTTGTTGGCTCATACAAGACTCAATATGACTCGTAATGTTGTGTTTTGACGAAATATAAAATGTACCAACAAAGAACATGGTGATCCATGTGTGCTACATAAACCTTTTCCCATATATGCCATGTGAACATTGTACTATGCCTAACACATACATGGATGCATATGTTTGCACATTTCATCACTCATGTGTGTTATACGTGACCATAGGTCATCATGTGCTTTCCATTGAGACCCTAACAAGTCCACTTTTTATTATGACCAAAGGAGCACCCTTCCCCTTATCTATGGTTGAGTAACTAACATTGTCAATTTATTGAACATGCCAAATCAATAAATATAAAGTATCAACAATAACTCTGCCAAACCAGTGATACAATAATAATAAAAAAACAAAATTAATAATGATACAAATAGGCACCACATTTAGTTATCCAAACTTTATGGCTCAACCTTTTATCACGTCTTGAAGATTTTTAATTTCATAACATTTATTATTATTCAGCTATCATAATTTCCATGTTCTGATATATTATTATCCATTTGGACATCAGTTCTATGTTACTGACTGTCTCATCCATTAAGGGTGAAAAAACATAAAAGTTGTGAACCACCAACAAGTGATGCAAGCTACATGTGGAAATTTATAAGATCATGAAGAATTCAATAAAGGGGAGGATGAATTTGTTTGGAACAACAATCCAACAAGTTGTCCAAGTCATACAACTTTTTTTTAATGAAATCTCAACATGTTAACGACATAATAATCATGTTTTCTCGGTATCAATCTTTTTTTTCCTCAAAGATTAGGAGAGCAACAATTACACGGTAAAAGGCCTCATAGCGTGCCATCTAAATGAATAAGTGGTTGCTATTATTGTAGACAAACTCGACCAAGTGGAAGTCATCCACCTAACTCCTACCAAAATCTACACATAACATTGAAATAGGTCGCTGGACATCTAGGAGGTATGATCAATTGTCCATCTATCTGATACAAAAATGATACTATTATGCAATCTTACGAGCTCTCTACAACTAGTTCTATCTTTTTGTCTAGTGAGGTTTCCTTATGACAAATAAGAAGTGGACTACATTAGTCAGTTCACCAATTATCACCCAAATTTAGACATGCCTCTTTGGACTTAATAGAAGGCCTAAGATAAAATCCATGTTGCATAGAAGACTTTTCTCCTTAGTGGAATGTCACTACAATAATAACAGTAACAGTAGTATTAAGTAGGGTCGACTATATGGATCCTCCATCGTCATTGGACTCGATCCCCAACTATATCTTCATTTATATTTAAATAAAAATTATCCTATTTTATTTGATATTTCTCTTCTTCAATTAATATGTATATTTATTATGGTCTCATGCACATTGCATAACTAGGATGCTTATTAGTTGCCTAAGTACATATTCGTATCATCTTAAATGCGTGAGTGTTCCTTCAATAGGTGCAATTTCGACTTTCTCTCTAATATTCTCATTTCTAATCTTGTTAATAATCATATGTCTGCACATCTATCTTAACATCCTTATCTTTACGACTTTAATCTTTTATTTGTGTGCTTGCTTTATGATTCAACATTCAACTCTATATAACATAGAGGTTTAAACATCGTTTTGTAAAACTTTTCTTTAAGTTTTAGAATTATCTCATGATCGTAAAGGGTACTTGATGACTTTCTATTTCTTTAGGCATAAGGAGGTGAACCGATCCCAAGTTTTTTGGCATACTACCGAAAGTGACTCATGAGGAAAGCACTAGATCAGGGTGACTGGGCAAGAAACAACCTGTAACAGTCAATCTTAGTGCTCGTCATCTCAACCTTTCTACTTGTATCTATGTAAAACATCTCTATCAACTTCTTTGTTCTTTAAAAAAAAAAGGATTTTATATACTCTTCAGTGCAATGTCACTCTAACACACATTGTCTCTCTTCAGACATGACCCTCAGATATCTATTCTTGTATTGACATTCCCTAACCAACCAATGAGAGTAAAGTTCAAATGCTTAGGTGGCTATATGCTAGTGAAAATTAAGTATCCTAGTTGGACTTGGACATTTTCCAGACCTTTAATTCTGTCAATCAGCTTACCCTTCTCCTGAATATCCTATCAGTTCAAAGGTACAAATTAAATGCCTCAACCACTAGATTCTGCTCACTCAATCAAGCTGTCAAATCTTGACAAATTGTGTTCGGAAATCAATAGAAAGTCAACTTGTTCAGTTGACTATCACCCTCATCCAAGATCGAGGCAGAGACATGAGCTGCACAAGTTGTCTCACTTGTCTTGTCCTTGTTTCTGTTTTTCTTCTCTGAGTTGAAACTCATCAGCCAATGCTCTTCGCAACTCACGCTCACTTAGTACTGGATTAATTGATTAATGCAGAAAGATATATTAATTAGTTAACACCCAAACTGGGGCTAGCTGGAAGATTTTTGAAGATATAGTTTAGTGTAGGATAATATTGAAACCTCACCATCTAAGAATAAAGAAAGATTTTCAGTAGCTTTAAATAGGCATTCAGTAAACTGACTTGAGAGAGCTGGAGAACTGGGCACCAGTTGAACTTGGCAGAGGTTGGGTCCGTTTTGTGTAGAATTCTATAAAATATATACCATTGTATAAATAGGATTATGGTTTTAGAGGCATAGAGACCTAATGCATATTAGATTTTTTTTCAATCTCTCCTTATCTGAGATAAAAGATGATTTTTTGTATATCCAAGAAAGATCTAACTCATAATTTTCAGTACTACAGATCCAGACATGCTTCTGATAAACACTGTCAAAGAGTGACTGCATTAAGCATGTTGTGGGCAAAGCTGAACGTGCAGATCAAGATTGGACGAGCTTAGGGTGGTAAGCGAGCTAAGTTGAGCTGAATTTTATGGTGTTTGAACTTATTTGATAAGATAATTGAGTCAAACTAAGTTGAACTTAAAATAAACCAAGCTATTAAAGTGGTTGTTCAAGCTTGATTTTATTTTTATTTTTACGAGGTTGAGCTTGATTTGTTTAGGTGTTATTGAGTTATAAATTCAAACTTGTTTGATTATTTAAAGTTTTTACATTTTTAAACTTATTTGATTGGATATTCAGCCTGATAATATAAATTTATTTATTCATTTTGAAAGTTTTTAAATTTATTTATAGTTGATAGGAATTTATTGAAAAATATGATTCATAAATTTTATTCACGAATTATTAATTAATATTATTTATCAACTCTATTCATTAGAGTAAAATGTGATATCGCTCATCCTAAGCGGTCTAATATCAATCTCACGACAAGATACAAGCAGATAAATCATGAGGGATATTTTATCCTAACTCAACGACCTTTTGCAAAGAGGAGGTCATACACCCAGTGAGGTATTTTGCATCCGCTATAAATTGATCTTAAGATCTATTAGAGTAAATACTAACTGTCAATCCGTAGGGACTATCGTATGTGTTCAACTCTATTCATGAATGATATGGGAGGTGACGAGTGGACCTAGAAGATGATGTGGCGGTCAAAGTCAATGGAAGGGAACATTCCCCACCTGGCTTTGATATTCGCCCAGCGTTAAGGCTCGTAGTGCCAATCCGACCGGATTGCAAGTCATTTGGAATAGGGTCAACCGACCTTTAAGTCGGTCGGATATAGGGGTTTAATGCTTCACTCTTGAATTAGGAAGTTGGCAAGTCTGGTCATTCAATAGTCAACTGAGTTGTTTTTTTTTTTTGGGGGGGGGGAGTCGACCCACCTCGCAATCGATTGACCATAGGTCTGATGGAGAGAAAGGTCAAACTCTCTACTTCGTACGAGCCTATCTCTACACACGCCTAGTCGACCTTATTACTGATCATCTCTATGTTGGAGTGTATACTGAAAGCCTAAGCTTTGTAAACATTCATTATGAATAAAGAATCACATTTGGTCAAATTGTCTACATTTAGTTGTAGTTGTTCAATTAATTTATATTGTAGATAATATAGTATATGGTGCCACATACAGAAGATGATATTATCAGTACCTTATAAATTATAAACAGTAGCTCGCGACCAAAATGGAAAGGAACAAACCATTAGAAGGTCGTAGTGTAATTAGGTATCAGTTTATCTTGACTGTATAATTACACTAGTACACTCAGAGTGTATTGAGTAGGACCATTTGAGGTCGTTTCTTTTATACTGACTTTATAAAGAAATAAAGACCTCGGTTATTATGGAAGTGTGTGCTCTTAATCCTAATATAATAACAAGCACATATATTTGATATTTATTTCTTTAATTTATCAATGGGTGAGATTTAGTTCGATGAATCAATAAGCCCGATAAATTGAGAAATGGTATCACTTATAGTGTGTGTTGTTGATTATAGAAGGAAACTGTGTCCTAGAGATACTAGGTTGATAATGTCCTCAAGAGGAGCTCATAAGGATTGTCATGTTAAACCCTGCAGGTGGACTTAGTCCGACATGACGATAAAGTTGAGTGGTACTACTCTTGGATAAGATATTAATTAAATGAGTTGTCAGTAACTCGCTTAATTAGTGGACATTCGATATTTTAAACACAGGGAGACTAACACACTCATAATAAGAAGGAGCCCAAAAATGTAATTTGGGATTGGTGCGGTAGTTCAATAATAGTTCTCTAGTGGAATGAATTATTATTGATAAAATTAAGTTGTGTGTTCGGGACAAACACGGGATGCTTAATTTTATCGGGAGACCAAAATCAATTCCTCCTCTCGGTCCCTATCGTAGCCTCTTATTTATAGAGTACTATACCCACCTATACCCACCTTCTATACCCACCTAAAGGGGGCCGGCCAAGCTAGCTTGGGAACCAAGCTAGGGCCGGCCAAGCTTGATTCATGCCAAGCTAGAGGGGCCGGCCATATTAAATTAAAAAAGGATTTTAATTTTAATTTTTATTATGTGGAAGATATAATTTATTAAAGAGAATTAAAATTAAAATATCTCTCTTGTAAAAGATCTACAAAAGATTAAAGAAAGAGATCTCTTTCCTTATTTGTAAATTGGTGAGATATTTTATTTTCTCTTTAAAAATTATTCACATATTGTAAAATTAAAATTATAGAAATTTCCTTTTATCAACCATGAAGAGATTTTTGAAGAGAAATTTTATTTTTTAAAATTTCCGGAAACAAATTAGGAAGTTTTAATTTGTTAATTAAAACTTGTCTAAATTGTTTCCCCTTGATGTGGCCGGCCAATATAGATTAAATTGGGAAATTTTATTTTATTTTTCTCAATTAAATCATGTCAAGGAAATTAAGGAAATTTTATTGTAATTAAATTTCCTAATTTGCCTATGCCAAGGAATATAAAAGAAGGGGTGGGGGTGCCTTCATGACACACAACCTCTATTATTTCTCTCCCTCTTTTGTTCCTTGGTGTGGTCGGCCATCATCATCATCCTCTCCCTCTCTTCCTCTTGTGGTGGCCGAACCTCTTTCTCCCCTTGGAGCTCTTGCGGCGACCGGATACTACTTGGAGAAGAAGAAGAAGAATGAGAGAAAGCTTGCGTCTCTTGGAGCTTGGTTGGTGTTTTGTTCTTCATCCTTGGTAAAGCTTCTTTGTGGCCGAACCTAGCTAGGAGGAGAAGAAGGTGGTTGGTGGTTTCTCATCTCGGAAGATCGTTGCCCACACAACGTCCGAGGTTAGAAGAGGAATACGGTAGAAGATCAAGAGGTTTTTCTAGAAGGTATAACTAGTAGTTTTTCATTTTCCGCATCATGCTAGTTATTTATGGAAATAATACCAAATATAAGAGGCTTACGATTCTAGTATTTCGAATATGTTTTTCGATGTTGTGTTCTTTTGTTTTATTTTTCCTTGTGATTTGATTGTTCTTTTCGGTTAACCTAAAGTTATTTTAGGAAATTAAATATTAGCTTTCTATAAAAGGTTTGGTCTAGTCGGTGGTGGTTGCTCCCATATCCAAGAAGGTCATGTGCCTCGCCACGTCAGTACTGGGAACCAATTATGGAAATTAATATTTAATGGAATTAATAACTTAAGGTGATTTGGGTCGAACGTGTTAAGTTCCGCAGGAGACCCAAGTCAAAACCTAAAAGAATGAATAGATTAAGTTTTGGATCAAACGTGTTAAGTTCCGCATGCGATCCAAAATTTAATTTAAAAGAACACATGGTAGCTAGGAAAAGGTTCAGACCTTTGTACAAAATTTTTGTACAGTGGAACCTCTAGGTTTCCCGAGTAGCAACCAACAATTGGTATCAGAGCTAGGGTTTTGCCTCTGTGTATTTGGTATTAGTTTAATTATGCACATGTCATACATAATTTAGGCAGGTTAATAGTAGGATGTGCTAACTTTGTGGATGCAGGATCCAACTATTATGGCTTTTAGTTATTAAGTGTGTGATTGGACCCTTGGACATGTCAAGGGCATTTATATGTGTGTGCATGATTGTATTAAAATACAGCAGGAGTTGTATTTAGTTTTATTAGGATTTTATTTTTGATCTAAATACATGTACATTCCTTTTATGGAATATAGGATCAAAAATGTAAAATTCTATTTATATCGTGGATCAAATCTTGCAAAGCGTGGAACCTTCTAAGGACCAGAGGCGCAGCGGAACTAGGAGCAAGATGGATGCGACAGCTAGACCCAGTGGCGGTGGCCAAATATGGCAGCAGCTTGGGATGACAACACACGGAGGACAACTATAGATAAAAGCCATAATAGTTGAAAATTAGATTTTCTATTTATTGCTTTTATATTGTGCTGTGTGTGCATGTTAGTATACATGACCAGTGGGCTAGCATAGTTAAAATTCCTCGTTTATAAATAACTAAGTGGGAGAGGGATTTTAAATAAATCTCATGGTCTCCATTACTGGTTTGTAAGTGATGCAAACAAGCTTGCGCGTGGGCTCTGAGTGCCTTCCTCCATAACGGATGAGCTTGTTTGTGGTTCACTAGAACAGACTTCCATTTTTGGATGACTATAGGAAGTTAATTAAGAGCGTGTGATCTTCTCCAACGGAAGGGGCATAATCTTATTAATGGACTTAGTGTCAAGTAATGGTATACACTTAGACACATCTAATAGTATCCTCCCCATCGAAGTCACTGCTATTATTTGTGTGACCAAAAGACACCAACTATTAATTTTATTTGTCAAAAAGTTAGGTTGACAAGATAATAAAATTAATGGGTTAAAACCCTCCTTTTACAAATGTTGAATTTGTATACGTCCACACTAACGTGGCATACACAATTCACGGTGCTTTGAGGTATTGGTTAATTTAAAATAGTATTGTTTGAGGAATCAATATTATTCTAAATTTAGAGTTCTGACTAAAAGTTATTTGTGATTCTTAGGATGACTTTCAACTCACTGTCCATCATACTTCAACAGAATAGATTTACTGGACCAAATTACATAGATTGGAAAAGAAACCTGGACATTGTTCTTCATCAAGGCTATAAATTTATCGATGAGGCTTGCCTCAAGCACTTCGGTGAATCTACTCAAGAGGAGATTGAATATCATAGGAAATGGGTAAAAGGCGATGAGATGGCGCGGTGTTACATTTTGGCTTCAATGTCAAATGTATTGCAACATCAGCATCAAGATTTACCAACAGCTTATGATATTATGAACAATCTCAAGGAACTCTTTGGTCATCAGGATAGGGCTTCTAGGCAAGAAGTCATGAGAAAGATAATGACAGCCACCATGCAAGAGAGTACTCCTGTGAGGGATCATATCCTAAAGATGATGGCTTATCTAAACGAGATACAGATCCTTGGAGGAGAAATTGATGGGGAAACCCAGATCGATATGATCCTCCAAACGCTACCTAGAAGTTTTGAGCAGTTCCACCTGAACTATAATATGAATAAGAGGATTTATTGACAGAACTTCAAGCAGCAGAAGGATTATTTCGTCACAATGCTCAAATTCACTATGCTGAAAATGATTCTACTTCTAAACCGAGAGGAAAGAAGAAGAAGAAACAAGCTAGTTCAGCAAAGAAAGTGAATAAATCTCAGAGTACGGGATTTAAAGATGGAGTGAAGAAGCCGAAGGGCAAGTGCTTCATCTGCAAGCAGGCAGGACATTGGAAGGCGGACTGTCCTCGTAGGAACCAAAACAAAGGTATATCTCATGCTCTAGTTGTTGAAACATGTTTAGCGGTGTTATCTACTAGCACCTGGTGTGTAGATACAGGAGCCACTGATCATGTCTGCAATTCCTTGCAGGGGTTCCAGGAAACCCGACGACTATCTGAATGAGAGATTACCGTCTACATGGGCAATGCTACTAAGGTGACAGCTGTTGCAGTTAGAGATGTCTATTTATCTTTTAGTAGAAATAGAAATTTGGTTTTAAGAAATTGTCTTTATGTACCCAGTTTTAGAAAGAATTTAATTTCAGTTTCTAAATTGTTTTTAGATGGATATTCAGTTTCTTTCAGTAACGATGTAGTTATTAAAAGAAATAAAGTGATTATCTGTTCTGATGCATTGGTTGGCAATTTGTATACTTTAAATCTAATTTCTTCCACAAAGTAAAACATGAAAATTTATAACTCATCTTCAAACTCTAATAAGAGAAAAGAACATTCGGAAATGAACCAAGCATATCTTTGGCATCTAAGGCTTGGTCATATTAACTTAAGTAGGATTCAGAGGCTTATAGCTGATGGACTTTTGAGTTTGGTAGAGTTGGAAAATTTTCCAACTTGTGAATCTTGCTTGGAAGGTAAAATGACCAAGAGACCGTTCAAGGCCAAGGGGTATAGAGCCAAAGAAGTGTTGGAATTGGTTCATTCTGATTTGTGTGGTCATATGTCTGTCCAGGCAAGAGGTGGTTTTGAATATTTTGTCTCTTTTATAGATGATTATTCAAGATACAGATATATTTACCTAATGCGCCGCAAGTCCGAGTGCTTTGATAAGTTCAAAGAATACAAGGCTGATGTGGAGAAACGATTAGGTAAAAGTATCAAGACACTACGATCTGATCGTGGTGGCGAATACCTCTTAGGAGAGTTTAGGAATTACTTATCAGAGGCCGGGATTCAATCCCAATTGTCTGCACCTGGAACACCCTAACAGAATGGTGTAGCAGAACGAAGGAATAGGACTCTTATGGAGATGGTTAGATCGATGATGAGTTATTCAGAATTACCAAATTCATTTTAGGAAATCGGAGGTATGTTCTGAACTTAGTACCTTCTAAATCAGTTTCTTCTACTCCCATAGAATTGTGGAATGGGCGAAAACCCAGTCTAAGACATATTCGGATTTGGGGTAGTCCAGCACATGTGCTGAAACCAGATACTGATAAGTTAGAATCCCGTACAGAAGTTCGCGTGTTTGTAGGATATCCCAAAGGAACGAAAGGTGGTTTATTTTATAGTCCTAAAGACTAGAAGGTCATTGCTGTTAGGACCAAAAGTAGCTAGAGGGGGGGGGGGGGGGGGAATAGCTCGTCACGTTCGCTCGTTGCTCGGCGTTGCTTGTTTCTTCAAGAATATGCAGCGGAAAATACAGAAACAAATACAACAACGCTAACACGGTTGGTTTACTTGGTATCCAACCTCACAAGAGGTGACTAGTCCAAGGATCCACACCACGCACGCACCCTCCACTATGAAAACACTCCTTTTCGGTAACTACCGAGGGCGGAGAAGCCCTACAAGACTCTCAGTACAAGAAGAAAGGAAAGGGAAACAAAATACAAGCGCAAAGCTTACAATGAGTACAGAGAACCCTAACCCTAGCTTCTCTTCTTGCCTTTGATCCGCCTCTTGACTTGGAAAGCTTCCAAGATCCTTCAAGAACTGGCGATCTGATCTTTGAGAGCGCTGTGGAGGAGCTGGCGAGTAATCTCGAGTGAATCGGAGAAGCGATGCCGAAGGAAATGAACGCCTGCGGCTATAAATGACGCCAACGGTCGGATCCCGATCGATTCGAATGTTCCCAATCGATCGGGGAGGCTTTGGATCGATCCACGGATCGATCCAGCGCCTTCGCGATCGGCGGATCGATCCACGGATCGATCCCGCACTTAAGCAACAGCGTCCCAATCGATCCATCGATCGATTGGGACCTCGATCGATCCACGGATCGATCCGAGGCTCTGATTGCAGCCGGATCGATCCATCGATCGATTCAGAGCCCGGATCGATCCATCGATCGATCCAGACTTGATTTTGTCCAAAACCAAGTCCCAAACCTCCCAAACCAACATCCGGTCAACCTTGACTTGGTATGTCATGCCCAGCATCTAGTCACTCCCTGACCGCTAGGACTCCCTTACCAAGTGTCCGGTCAATCCCTTTGACCCACTTGGACTTTTCTCTGTGCCAAGTATCCGGTCAATCCCTTTGACCTACTTGGACTTTTCTTTCATGCCAAGTATCCAGTCAATCCTTTGACCTACTTGGACTTCCCAGCACCAGATGTCCGATCATCCTTGATCCATCTGGATTTTCCCTTGCCTGGCTTTACTCACTAGGGTTTTCCATCTGCCTAGCTTCACTCACTAGGACTTTCACCTGGCTTCACTCACTAGGATTTCCATCTGCCTAGCTTCACTCACTAGGACTTTCACCTGGCTTCACTCACCAGGATTTCCATCTGCCTAGCTTCACTCACTAGGACTTTCACCTGGCTTCACTTACCAGGATTTCCATACTGCCTAGCTTCACTCACTAGGTCTTTCATTTTGCCTAACATCCCAGTTAGGACTTCCCAGTCAAGTATCCAGTCAACCTTGACCTACTTGACTCTTCTTCAATCAATATCTTATTGTCAAACATCTAAACCCAAACCAAGACTCAGCTTGGTTACCCAGGTCAACCTTGACCTGAGGGATATTGCACCAACAATTGCTAGCACCAATGCCCAGTTTTTAGAAGAAGACTATATAATGGATCACAAGCCCAGTAGTAAAGTTGTTTTAGAAGAACTAAGAGAGGACACGTCTACTTTAGTACCAACAGTACAAGATGAAGTACCACAAGAGACTGCAACACGTGTCACACATAATACACAACCACAGACAGTGCTTCGTCGTAGTGGGAGGGTTGTGAGGCAGCCTGAGAGATTCATGTTTTTGGGAGAGTCTTCGGACTTGATCCCGGGTAAACATGAACCTGATCCCCGGACATATGGTGAAGCACTCCAAGATATAGATGCAGCATCTTGGCAAAAGGCGATGAATTCTGAAATAGAGTCTATGTACTCTAATAAGGTCTGGGAGCTTGTAGAACCACTTGATGGTGTAAAAGCCGTTGGATGTAAGTGGATCTACAAAAGGAAAAGAGGGACAGACGGGAAAGTAGAAACCTTCAAAGCTAGGCTTGTTGCGAAAGGGTACACTCAGAAAGAGGGAATCGATTATGAGGAAACCTTTTCACCGGTAGCCATGCTTAAGTCTATCCGGATACTCTTATCCATTGCTGCTCATATGGATTATGAGATTTGGCAAATGGATGTCAAAACAGCTTTTCTTAATGGAAGTCTTGAAGAGAACATCCATATGAAGCAACCAGAAGGGTTCATTGAAAAGGGCAAAGAGCATCTAGTGTGTAAGCTCAATCGGTCCATTTATGGACTGAAGCAAGCTTCAAGATCGTGGAACATCCGGTTTAATGAAGTAATCCAGTCATATGGATTTATTCAAAGTCCGGATGAGTCTTGTGTATATAAGAAGTGTAACGGAAACGTGGTGGTATTTCTTGTACTATACGATATTTTGTTAATTGGCAACAATGTCAAGGTATTATCAGACATAAGGGTATGGTTGTCCAAACAATTTGATATGAAGGACTTAGGAGAGTGTGCACACATTCTTGGGATCAAAGTAATAAGGGATCGCAAGAAAAGAATGTTGTGTCTGTCCCAAGCTTCATATATAGATACAATCCTTGCTCGTTTTAGCATGCAGAATTCCAAGAAAGGTTTCTTACCTTTTAGGCATGGAATAGCTCTATCTAAAGAGATGTCTCCTAAGACATCAAAGGAGATAGAAGACATGAAAGCAGTTCCTTATGCCTCGGCTGTAGGAAGCCTTATGTATGCAATGCTATGTACGAGACCTGATATTTGTTTTTCCGTGGGCATGGTCAGCAAATATCAGAGTAACCCTGGACAAGGACATTGGACTACAGTAAAGCATATATTAAAGTACCTGAGAAGGATTAGAGATTATATGCTAGTTTACCAAGCAGACGATTTGCTCCCTGTGGGTTACACGGATTCAGATTTTCAATCAGATAGGGACAACAGTAAGTCTACATCAGGCTATGTGTTTACTTTAGGAGGTGGAGCCATTTCATGGAGTTGTGTTAAGCAGAAATGCGTTTCGGACTCAACCATGGAAGCAGAGTATGTAGCAGCCTCTGAGGCAGCTAAAGAAGCAGTATGACTCAGGAACTTTCTAATGGACTTAGATGTGATTCCTGGTTTGCCCAAAATCATCACAATTTATTGTGATAATAGCGGTGCAGTTGCAAACTCGAAGGAACCACGAGCTCATAAGGCAAGTAAACATATAGAGCGCAAGTACCACCTGATACGAGATATCGTGAAGCGAGGAGAAGTTGTCATCGCCGAGATTGCATCAGCAGATAACCTGGCAGATCCTTTCACTAAGACCCTTCCGGCGAAAGCTTTCGATCGGCATGTGGAGGGAATGAGAATCAGATATATGGTAGAAGATATGACAGCTTAGTCATTAGTATAAATGGGAGATTGTTGGAGTGTATACTGAAAGCCTAAGCTTTGTAAACATTCATTATGAATAAAGAATCACATTTGGTCAAATTGTCTACATTTAGTTATAGTTGTTCAATTAATTTATATTGTAGATAATATAGTATGTGGTGCCACATACAGAAGATGATATTATCAGTACCTTATAAATTATAAACAGTAGCTCGCGACCAAAATGGAAAGGAACAAACCATTAGAAGGCCGTAGTGTAATTAGGTATCAGTTTATCTTGACTGTATAATTACACTAGTACACTTAGAGTGCATTGAGTAGGACCATTTGAGGTCGTTTCTTTTATACTGACTTTATAAAGAAACAAAGACCTCGGTTATTATGGAAGTGTATGCTCTTAATCCTAATATAATAACAAGCACATATATTTGATATTTATTTCTTTAATTTATCAATGGGTGAGATTTAGTTCGATGAATCAATAATCCCGATAAATTGGGAAATGGTATCACTTATAGTGTGTGTTGTTGATTATAGAAGGAAATTGTGTCCTAGAGATACTAGGTTGATAATGTCCTCAAAAGGAGCTCATAAGGATTGTCATGTTAAACCCTGCAGGTGGACTTAGTCCGACATGACGATAAAGTTGAGTGATACTACTCTTGGACTAAGATATTAATTAAATGAGTTGTCAGTAACTCACTTAATTAGTGGACATTCGATATCTTAAACACAGGGAGACAAACACACTCATAATAAGAAGGAGCCCAAAAATATAATTTGGGATTGGTGCGGTAGTTCAATAATAGTTCTCTAGTGGAATGAATTATTATTGATAAAATTAAGTTGTGTGTTCGGGGCGAACACGGGATGCTTAATTTTATCGGGAGACCAAAACCAATTCCTCCTCTCGGTCCCTATCGTAGCCTCTTATTTATAGAGTACTATACCCACCTATACCCACCTTCTATACCCACCTAAAGGGGGCCGGCCAAGCTAGCTTGGGAACCAAGCTAGGGCCGGCCTAAGCATAAGTTGGGGTGGTCGACCCTAGCTTGAACCCAAGCTAGAGGGGCCGGCCATATTAAATTAAAAAAGGATTTTAATTTTAATTTTTATTATGTGGAAGATATAATTTATTAAAGAGAATTAAAATTAAAATATCTCTCTTGTAAAAGATCTATAAAAGATTAAAGAAAGAAATCTCTTTCCTTATTTGTAGATTGGTGAGATATTTTATTTTCTCTTTAAAAATTATTCACATATTGTAAAATTAAAATTATAGAAATTTCCTTTTATCAACCATGAAGAGATTTTTGAAGAGAAATTTTATTTTTTAAAATTTCCGGAAACAAATTAGGAAGTTTTAATTTGTTGATTAAAACATGTTTAAATTGTTTCCCCTTGATGTGGCCGGCCAATATAGATTAAATTGGGAAATTTTATTTTATTTTTCTCAATTAAATCATGTCAAGGAAATTAAGGAAATTTTATTTTAATTAAATTTCCTAATTTGCCTAGGCCAAGGAATATAAAAGAAGGGGTGGGGGTGCCTTCATGACACATAGCCTCTATTATTTCTCTCCCTCTTTTGTTCCTTGGTGTGGCCGGCCATCATCATCATCCTCTCCCTCTCTTCCTCTTGTGGTGGCCGAACCTCTCTCTCCCCTTGGAGCTCTTGCGGCGACCGGATACTACTTGGAGAAGAAGAAGAAGGAGAGAAAGCTTGCGTCTCTTGAAGCTTGGTTGGTGTTTTGTTCTTCATCCTTGGTAAAGCTTCTTTGTGGCCGAACCTAGCTAGGAGGAGAAGAAGGTGGTTGGTGGTTTCTCATCTCGGAATATCGTTGCCCACACAACGTCCGAGGTTAGAAGAAGAATACGGTAGAAGATCAAGAGGTTTTTCTAGAAGGTATAACTAGTAGTTTTTCCTTTTCTGCATCATGCTAGTTATTTATGGAAATAATACCAAATATAAGAGGCTTACGATTCTAGTATTTCGAATATGTTTTTTGATGTTGTGTTTTTTTGTTTTATTTTTCCTTGTGATTTGATTGTTCTTTTCGGTTAACCTAAAGTTATTTTAGAAAATTAAATATTAGCTTTCTATAAAAGGTTTTGTCTAGTCGGTGGTGGTTGCTCTCATATCCAAGAAGGCTATGTGCCTCGCCACGTCAGTACTGGGAACCAATTATGGAAATTAATATTTAATGGAATTAATAACTTAAGGTGATTTGGGTCGAACGTGTTAAGTTCCGCAGGAGACCCAAGTCAAAACCTAAAAGAACGAATAGATTAAGTTTTGGATCAAATGTGTTAAGTTCCGCAGGCGATCCAAAATTTAATTTAAAAGAACACATGGTAGCTAGGAAAAAGTTCAGACCTTTGTACAAAATTTTTGTACAGTGGAACCTCTAGGTTTTCCGAGTAGCAACCAACACTCTATGTATCCATTTGGTAATAGAACTGGATGAGTTTATATAGCTCCATACCTGTTTCTCATATGCACAAATGAAAGGTTGCTTTCTTTATATATCCGGTCGGAATTCCCGGTTTGCTTTACCTACAAATTATTATATGCCTGGCCGGACAAAAGGTCGACCGAGCCTAAGGTACTTTGGCTTGAAGTACTGATTGAACATCTCAAGAACATAACTTCGTTTCCCCGGGTGGCCCATTATACGCTCGTTCGGACAAAGGCTGACCGAGCATAAGACACTTAGCTTCATATAGCTTTCCAAATGGACAACATAATCCATGCAGTATATTATTTTTCGAACGGATTGCTAACATCATTCAGTACATAACCAATCAGCTTAATGTGAGGATAAGCAAGAAGACGAACGACCTTATAGGCGGGCCAAGATATATTCAGCAAACAACTTAAGCAGAGAATCCTAACAACCTGTCAGAATAATAACTATATGTCAGAGAATATTTTTCTGAAACCTTCTTCTTGAATCATCACGTCTCTCATTAGCCGACCACATATGACAGCATATTTCTTTAATTACCAGTCCCCCTCGGATGGGTCTAGTGGCTAGCGCATGAGGTGTTGCCACCATGAGGTCTGAGGTTCGAATCTTGACAAAGTCGAGGTAAATGTCTCCCTTATGTGCTAGTCACTATTCCAAAGGCTAGTAGCCGCCCATGATTACCTCCTCCGTGTTGGCCTTGGGACGGGTTGGCGGGGGCGCTGGGGGCGAGCGTATTAGCCTTTTGCCACCATATTTCTTTAATTACCTCATCAATGACATAAACAATAAATGACAAAAGAGATATACATGTGGATAAGGAAAGATTTTTCAGACAATTATTGCACAAGTTGTACCCTTTCTATTACTCGACAACCTCTAACATTTTTCATCATCTCATAATTGCGGAAGTTATGAGAGGTGATATATAAAGTGTAATCCTTTCTATTAGAAAGGTATGTGATGCGGTGATAAAGGGGGCCTGTCCGAAATGGGTCAACTGCCAAAATGGAGGTTAAAGTCAAGGTGGTCAATGTTAGGGTGTCAAAGGGCTCACCTACGGTGGTCGAGCGGAGGTCGACTAGAAGGGCATGTCGGGGCAGACAATGTCCGATCGAAAACAGGCTTGGCCGAGCTGATCGCCCGTCTAGCTCGGAACAGTATGGTAAGATTGCCAGACATTCAGTACGGAGAGACAGAATACCAGGAGACCGGAGCACTTGTCCGATCGGGAGACGACAGTCTACTATACCCAATTGTCTTAAAAAAGAACAGCCGAGGCCGATCGAGCGGAGGAGTCCCCAGCCAAGCAGCTACCTTGCTCGGTCGTGTAGCGGGATCATCGTCGTATCTCTCAATATCTTTTTGAGAGATATTACAGCTGACACAAGACATGGTCAACAGGTGGATCGTACAGCGGAAGCTTCTGCTGTCTTGTCAGGGATATGTACGTCTTGTTAAGGTATGGTGTCAGAGACACTTTCCTGACAGGTCCTTTCATAGGACACATTGGAGAACGTACTCACGTCTCGAGAAACGTGCACGTCGTCCACCGGGGCTTTATGTACAAAGGGTTCCATGCACCGGTAGAGGTACATATTATTCACTATTTACGCTTGTCCTACTATTGCTCCACATTCTTCTACAATTCCAATGATTGACTTGAGTGTCGAAGAACTAACACCGGGGACCTCTTCCCTGACTCGGCACCGACGTTGCTTGTTTTACAGAGCAAGGTGCGGTTTACATCAAGTCAACGCAGTAGCCACATTCTCAGCTAGCCACCTTCCCGTTTTCGGACATGATCAGTACATTTTGTCCATATCTCAAGCTTACTTTTGCACGTACGTTCTCTACTATTCTGGTATTCTTCATTCATCCATTTAGAATTTAAACTGATTTAAATATCGGAGGACTTTCGTCAAACTTGAGGACTTTCCCCTGATTTTTAAACATTGATGTTTTGTTTACTCGTTTCAAATATGCACAAGATCCAAAGGAATCCGCTCCCAGGAGTAAATAATGTGCTACCGGTCAACAACCACGCCATCGCCGTCATCAGTACGCCATCTCTTCAATTTCAGCTGGATCAATGAACATTAACGAGCTATGCTTTTTATTTAGTTTATGATCAATTAGAACACGGGAACGCATCGAGGAGAGATTGTTGATTCCACAATGAATCAATTACAGACAATGAAGGATGCTTGAACAACGGTCTGATATCAGTGTCGAGGAGGAAGAAGAAACAATCAAGTACAGCAGAGCAGACGGCGTTCTTGAGCGTGTTACAGTCCGATGAGGTTTCTTGAGGTGGTGACGCCGCCGTCGACGACGAGGTTGTGGCCGCTCACGTACCTGGACTCGTCGCTGGCCAGGTAGAGGATCGCCTCGGCCACGTCCCTGGCCGTCAACGTCACGCCTTTCAGGTTCGCCAGCCCCCTCACCATTTCTTCGGTCTTCTCCACCTCCTCCGCTGTCGGCGGCGCGCCCGCCGGATCGACGTGCTCGTCCTCGACCTCGCGCCAGGCGTTGACCAGCATCCGCGTGGCCACCCCGAAGGGGGAGACGCAGTTGACTCGGATCCCGTGCTTTCCCAGCTCGCAGGCGGCGTTCGTGGTGAGCCCCACGACGGCGTGCTTGGAGGCGGCGTAGGCGTGCGGACCCATGCCGCCCATCACCCCGGCCACGCTCGCCACCGAGATTATGCACCCGGCGCGGCGCGGAACCATGGCGCGCGCCGCGTGCTTCATCCCCAGCGCCGCCCCGCGCACGTTGACGCGCATCACCTCGTCGAACTCCTCCGCATCCAGCGCCGCGATGCTGAGGTCGCTGCGCGGGGCCTGCCGGCCGAGCACGCCGGCGTTGCTGCAGAACACGTCGAGGCGGCCGTGGCGGGCCACAGTGCGGTCCACCAGTCGCTCGATGTCCGCCTCCTCGCGCACGTCGCAGTGGACGAAGCTCACCGAAGGGCCAAGCCGCGCCGCCAGAGACTCCCCGTCGACGTCCTCAACGTCGGCCACCACCACCTTCGCGCCGTGCAGAGCGAAAACCTGCACCGTAGCCTCGCCGATGCCGCGGCCGCCGCCCGTGACGATCGCCACCTTGCCTTCGAGCCTAAAAACAAACAGAGCATAAAAGATTTGCAGATCGTTAAGCAGCAAACGAACAGAAAGATCACCTTTTTGGCAGAGGAGGAGCGGCCGTTTCCCAAACATGAACACGTTTCCCTTCGAGAGATTTCTCCGGCGTCACTTCCGCCGCAGGCATTGCGAGCAATCTCGATCGGGGAAGAAAGTGAAACAGAGAGATGTGTTTTATAGAGAGAATTTGGAAGACAAGAGAATCATAGTCTTGGTCATCTCTCAGTGTGAATGATAGAAGATTGAGCAGTGTTAGATCTGTCGGCTCAATTGAATCATTTAGGCACTAGCTAGTAGCTGCTCCTCCACCCGTCCGACTCGATCGAACCATCGAAGTTAGCAGAGCCCATTTGACTCGTCGGGGCTTATCGAGCTCACTAGTCGGCTTAGCTGTGCCACACCTAATCCACTCAAACCCACTTGGATCAAATGGATCGATAGAAAAAAAAATTGATAAATCAAGTAATATTGAATCTGAGATGATCGATCTAATTTAATGAATATTTTTTTATCGATCGTCAGGGTAAATCAAAAAGTACTCGTGTCAAACAATCAAGAAGTTCAATATTTCGTGATTGCGCGTCTCATTTGGAAGAAAAATCTTTATAAGTATATTATAATTGGAGATTGAACCACAGATATTTGAATGATAATTTTGATGATTTTCTGTTGCACTTTAGCCCCATGAGCATCAAGTAGATCTATAGAAAAAAAGATAAATCCAGTTAATTTGATTAACTAGTTCTAGGGTGACCGACCCGGTTTTACAAAAAAAATTCATTAGCCACTAGGGTAAATCGGGAAGCATTTCCTGCGGACAGTTCAGAAGTCCGTTATCCTTTGGTTGTGTGTCCTATTTGGAGGAAAAATTCTTACAAATATGCTGTTAGGACTATGGTGTAACGACAGAGTATCCAGGTTGTCACCCAAGCATTCGCGATTCGATCCCCAGTTATGACGAATTTATATGAAATTTTCTTCCAAATGAGGCCCACAACCAAAAGATGCTGAGTTTCTTGACCGTCTGCCGCGAGCGTTTTCTAATTTACCTTGATAACCGATAGGAAAGGTCGGACCGATCACTCTAGGGCTAACTAGGTTTATCAAATTTTGTTATCAAATGGATCTATAGAGCTCTTAGGGGTGAGGAAAGTTAATTAAATTAAATAATCAATTGAATTGGGAAATTCAGTTAATTTGAAAATTCATGTGTTTTTTCCCCAAAAATATAGATTTTTTTATTTAATCAATTGGTTTTTGATTTTAAATTTTATAAATTGATTAAATTTATTAATAAATTTTTTTTGATTATGATTGAATTTATTGTTCTTTTTATCAATTTAATTTAATTTTATATCATTTTAATTTATTTTTATAATAACTTTGATTTAATTGATTTGGATGTGCAGTGCAGTGGTTTAATTGGTTTGGACTTGTAGTTCGATTATGAACTGATATTCACCCCTATCATAGGGTGATTGATCTGGCTCAATTGACTTAAACGTCTGAGCCATTTGCATCGACAAGATCTTTATATTTGCTCAATTTAATAAACTCTAATTGTAAGATTGATAATTAAATAATAAATATTTTTTTTTAAAGAATTTATAGAAAAATTTCGGGATTTAATTAGAGTCCATATGATAAGTTTAGGGGATGAATTTATTAGACTTAGAGAAAACATATTTAGAATATCTATTGAAGTTGGGAGTTGATTGAAATAAAAATTTAGGTTGTGATGGCTTAATCCTAGGTTTTAATTTTTTGATTCTTCTCCTCCCGAGCTCGTTGCCCTCTTCTTCTTCCCCCCATCCTGATCGTGATCTGCTTCCCCGTGTCTGATCCTAATTTGTTGCCCCTTCTCGACCGATCGCTGGTCATCTTCCTCCGCATCAGGCCAGGATAACGACTGCATCGACCATGTGAGAGCCATTGATGCTTTGCCCTTCTCGCACAATCCCTTTCTCCTTGAGTCGACGTCGCCTCCTTGTTGAAGGCTAGATCTGTGATGCCACCGATTGAGGGGGAGCTGTCAATCTCCTCCTGTGCCCTAGCTTACATCACCGACGCCATCAATTGCCTGGTGCCGCTGCCGATTGTGTCGGTACCACTTTATCACCGTTGTCTCTTCCCACCGGAGTGTTGTCTCCAATTCCTGGAGCCATGCCCTAGCCTGGATCAGTGCTGCCTTACGCTTTTCCTCTCTATCATCAATCAATCACTAGGTGGTCAGAAGGTTTGGTCATGGAGAGGGGTATGCCGACACTAGATTGAGATAAGGCATGCTACGTATTCGATTAGAGAAGACCAAATTTCCATCCTCTGTATTGAAATGCTAAAATTTAATGTTTAGCTGGTTATTATTTCGACCATCATTCTTGGCATCAATTGCGTCGGTTGTGAAATAATAGGGGAGCTGTTACATGAGAAGATGGAAAATTAGGTAAATTTTCGGTTAAACAAAATTGTTGTTTGATAAAGTAGGAAACTTAATACATGAGTTTTGTTTTGATTGGATTGCAAATGATTATGATGTCTAGTAGATGATACAGTGGATAGTTGATTATAGAAATTGATTGAGTTGTATATGTGGATTGTGGATTGATTAGGGTTGAAGCTGGATTAACTTGAGTTTAGGTGGTGAATTATTTTTATTGATACCTAAACATATATTGGGGGGTTAAGCGATGATCATATTTCGATTGAAGTTACCCTAAATAGGTTTTAAGAATTTGATTTAACTATTTAATTCATATGTAATTAGCTAAATTTGTATATCATGTGAAATGCAGGTCAGTGATTTGCGACGAGTAGCGTGACATGGGAGTTATTTCCAACATGAGTTATATAAAGGCGGGTCCTTTTTTCTTGGCCTCTATAGTTCTTTGAACTTAGTGGATAGATTATTTGATGGATTAGGTTGATTTACCTTGACTTCACTCGTATTTTATCTGTGCTTGATACTTATATGTTTGATCTTTGAGATGATCTCTTTATTATTTATACAGTCTCACTGTTTGATATTTCTACTCTGTAATTTACACACGTGTATGATGTGTACTGTAGGAGTTATCATGCTGATTATGCATATGTTAGTGTGCCCATGTGTATAGGTGTTGTTACTTATTATATATCTTGTTGGTAGTCGTATGTTGGATCTTTCCATGCATACTAGTATATGTGATTGATGGATCATGTTTTCTAGATATTTATATGTTGTATGTACACACGTGCCAGGTGTACACTATTTTAGTATCTTGTCGATTAAACCTGTGTGGTGGTGTATGTACATGTGTCTAGTGTATTATTGTAAGTATCTTGTTAATTATACTTATGTTGTGTGTATACATATGTCAAGTGTGTACTATTGGAGGTATCTTGTCGATTAAACTTATGTGGTGGTGTGTGTACACGTGTCTGGTGTATTATTGGAGGTATTTTGTTGATTATACCTATGTTGTGTGTACACACATGTCAGGTGTGTACTATTGGAGGTATCTTGTTGATTAAACCTGTGTGGTGGTGTGTGTACACGTGTCTGGTGTATTATTAGAGGTATCTTGTTGATTATACCTATATTATGTGTACACACGTGTCAGGTATCTTGTTGATTATACCTATGTTGTGTGTGTTGGTGCAATTGACTCAAATTTGATCAGTACGATTATAGTTTTGATGTGTATATCAAAGAGTTTAAGTTAGTCTTTCATATTATTTTGATATGTGTTTGAGTCATGCAGGACTTGGTGAAACACACATGAGGAGCTTGGTGTGTCTAAGCTTGGGAAGCTCACCCTATGGCTCAGGTCCATGAGATCGGTGAAGGATGGTGCATCCGAGAGATCGTGGATGAGGAGCAACGGAGTGAAGCCAAAGGAAGCAGACTTTAAGGCAACGTGAAAGATGGCACGGAAAGGAGCCGCGGGCTCGGGTGCATCTGAGGGGCGAACGCCGAGGAAGAGGGCTTCAAGGGTGACTCCGAAGAAGGTGAGTGTGAGTGTGTAACCGGGACCAGTCGACTGCTAGAAGTTGCAGTCGACTAGTCCAGTCGACTATGCAGTCGACTGGGAGCGAACAGAAGCATTATGTTCACTCAGCCAGTAATGATAAGTCGATTGGTAGTTTTATCAGTCGACTGGTAAGTGGTCGTTGGCAAACCGTTGGAGCTGCGAAGTAGTCGTTGGCTACCTCTAACGGTAGCACCAGTTGACTGGTGGAACTATCAGTCGACTGGTGCCAAGATGAGTTGATATGTTGATTAACTCTCTCTTCTTATTTAAGGGAAGCTTTGGGGCATGAAGGAGACTACTGATTATTGTTGAATCACTCCTTTGCCATTGTTCAAATCTTCCAAGCCATTTTCTTCCTCCTAATCTAAGCCTTCATCTTGTAAGAGGAAGAGAGATTTGTGAGAGGTTGTACTCCACCGAGAAGGAGTAAGATCTAGCCGGAGATTGCCGGGTATTGATCCACCGAAGGATCAGAGGTTCATCCACCATAAGTACACGCCGTGGAGTAGGAGCAAGCAATCTCTGAATCATGTAAAGGAATCATGTTAGCGTTTGTATTCTTGTTTGCTTTCATTGTTTTAATTTTAGTATTTCCGCTACGCACTAATGTCTTGTAGAGAATCAATTGAAGTGGGGGGGGGGGGGGGGGGACCTAGCTATCCAACCCCCCTTCTAGCCGGCCACCGATCTCCTATAAGTGGTATTAGAGCGAGGACGCCTTTAACGGACTCATCACCGAGAAGAGCACTTCATCAAAATGGTCGGTTCGAGCACACATCCACCCAAATTCGAAGGAGATTTTTCTTGGTGGAAGAGAAGAATGGAGGTATTTTTCGATACCGATTTTGATATAATGCTAATCATGAGAAGTGGTTTTGAAGCACCTAAGGATGAACACAATGAGACAATCAACATAACAAGATGGACCAAGAAGCAAAAGGAAGAGCAGTTAGCAAACTCAAAGGCAATGCATCACCTACTAAATGTTCTTCCCCAACAAGAAGTGACTAGGATTGGAAACTATACAAGCGCCAATGACTTATGGGAGAAACTAGTGGAGCTTCATGAAGGGACTTCGGAAGCAAAATTGGCAAAGAGAGACCTTCTTCGATCTCAACACAACAACATTAAGCTTGAGAAAGGAGAAAAGGTATTAATTTTACATTCTAGAATTAAGGAAATTATTAATGGACTAACGAGTGTAGGTGTGATACTTTCAAACTGAGACATGATGATGAAAGCCCTTAATGCTTTCCCAAGGACCACAACTTGGAGCTCAATTGTAGATCCATTCTACATCTCAAGGGATCTAGAGAAATCCTCTCTAGATAAATTCTTCTCAACAGTGGAGCTTTACGAAACAAGAGTTGAAGAATTAGATGGAGAAGTCCATAGATCAAGAGGAGTAGCCCTTGTGGCAAATAAGAGAAAGGGGAAGAAGAAGAAATCTCCATCTCCACCATCTTCCGATTCCGAAGAGTCAAGTGTCTCAATAGATAGCGATCAAGAGGCATATATGGTAAGGAAGATCAGAAAAGCATTTAAAACTTTTTCTACTAACAAATCTCATGGAAGGAGGAGTTCAAGAGGCAAGAGTAGGACAAGGAGAGTTATTTGCTATAATTGCCAAGGAGAAGAACATATGAGGGATGAATGCCCCCTCTTGAAGAAGAAAGAAGAAAAGAAGAAGGAAGAGAAGAAGAAGTCAAAAGAAAAAGGGAAGAAGGTCAAAAACCTAAAAGCAACATGGGATGATCCATCTTTATCGGAGGAGGAAGAACACCATGTGCCCCATTTTGCTCTAATGGGAATTGATGATGTAGCCTCCACCTCATCCGAACAAGAAAAAGGAAGGAGCTCAAGTGAAGATGAAGAAGGGAGCTCAAGTGAAGGGGGAGGTCAAAGTTCGGATTCGGACTTCTCGGTAAGTGAGGTACATAATCTTCCTCCCCATGTTTTAATTAAAATTATTGCAAGTACAAATGATGATTTGTTTAAGGCAAAAAGAAAGAACAAATCTTTGAAAAATGATATTTGCATGCTTAAGGAAAAATTAGAATTCATGTGTTCTAAGGACAATGATATGCATGCTTCTTCTACAAATTCAAATGATTCATATTTAGTAGAAGAAAATAAGGTTTTAAGGGAAAAGATAGAATACCTTACCAATGCCCTCAGAAAATTTGAAATTGGATCCAAACCTTTAAATATGATCATTGGGAGTCAAAGGGCAAGTTTTAAGAAAAATGGGTTATGATACAATGAACCCAATAATGAAAAGACCTATCATTGTCTACTTGCTAAGGGGCAATAAAAAACTAAGACCATAGATAAAAAAATGGATCCCCAAGAAATATTTGGTTAACCCAATTAGAAAGAATGTCTATTGGGTGCCAAAGTCAATCCTCAAGGGTTAGAGGATTTTGAATTAGTCAACCATTGAAATCATAATTCAAATCTTTGAAAAATGATTGACTTGAGACCTTAAGGGGGAGCACTTAGCCTTGATAGAAATTAATGATAAAAAGGGCTAAGTAGAGATTACCTTTATTTCATCTCACAATAACTTATATTATTTTCTAAACATAGATGTGAGATGATAGAATGATACAAATAATTCACTTATGCTTATGACATTTTGATGAGTTATGAAATATATCAATTTTTAGTGATTATAGGCCAACTATAGGGAAAGCAAATGTTTAATTAATGGATATCTTGCCCATAGATCATAGTTGGATATTTTAAATGTTTTGAAAATAATTCTATGTTTTACTTACTCTGGTATAGTTATTTTGAAACATATGAATTCAAAATAAATTTTCAAATTGATAAAAACTTGAGTGATTTTCAAGGTGTTTGAATTTTTATCAAAACTTCAAAAATATGATGAATTTTTATGGAGACATATTTTTCCTTGTTAAAGAACATTATAAGAAATATGTCTTCAAAATTTCATGATTTTTTGAATTTTTTTATGCATTTCTGAAGTTGACTTTAGAATGTTGAAAATTGGATCGGTTTATGCCAGTCGACTGCAATAGTTAGCAGTCGACTGGTAGCTATTTTCCAACACTGTCAAGAGTTGGTATTGGGTATTTTTAAGTCCACATTGATGCCTTGGTATATGTACTTATTTCGTACAATTTTTTATGGTGTCAAAGGGGGAGAAATGGGAAGGTTTAAGTTATAAACCTAATTGAGTGCAAAACTTGAAAATTAAGGTTGAGAGTATATGTTAAGAGGGAGCTTGCGTATTATGCTTCATGTTTACATATTGCTTAATTTTTGTGTTGTTATTTGTGCCTAACTTAAACATATTGCCACACATCAAAAAGGGAGAGATTGTTAATGCAATCGACCCAAGTTTGATCGGTACGATCATGGTTTTGATGTGTATGTCAAAGAGTTTAAGTTAGTCTTTCATATTGTTTTGATATGTGTTTGAGTTATGCAGGACTTGGTGAAACAGACATGACGAGGTTGGTGCGGCTAAGCTTGGGAAGCTCATCCTATAGCTCGGGGCCATGAGATCGATGAAGGATGGTGCATCCGAGGGACCGTGAATGAGGAGCAACGGAGTGAAGCCAAAGGAAGCGGACTTCAAGGCAACGTGAAAGATGGCACGGAAAGGAGTCGCGGGCTCGGGTGCATCTGAGGGGCGAACGCCGAGGAAGAGGGCTTCAAGGGTGACTCCGAAGAAGGTGAGTGTGTAACTGGGACCAGTCGACTGCTGGAAGTTGCAGTCGACTGGTCCAATTGACTATGCAGTCGACTGGGAGCGAACAGAAGCAT
The DNA here is from genome assembly GCF_018446385.1 of Zingiber officinale. Taxonomy (NCBI): domain Eukaryota; kingdom Viridiplantae; phylum Streptophyta; class Magnoliopsida; order Zingiberales; family Zingiberaceae; genus Zingiber; species Zingiber officinale. The sequence continues at coordinate 15,633,731 of NC_056006.1, read as the reverse complement.
TCTGTTCGCTCAGCCAGCAACAATAAGTCGACTGGTAGTTTTATCAGTCGACTGGTAAGTGGTCGTTGACAAACCGTTGGAGCTGCGAAGTAGCCGTTGGCTACCTCCAACGGTAGCACTAGTTGACTGGTGGAACTATCAGTCGACTGGTGCTGAGATGAGTTGATATGTTGATCAACTCTCTCTTCTTATTTAAGGGAAGCTTTGGGGCATGAAGGAGGTTACTGATTATTGTTGAATCACTCCTTTGCCATTGTCCAAAGCTTCCAAGCCATTCTCTTCCTCCTAATCTAAGTCTTCATCTTGTAAGAGAAAGAGAGATTTGTGAGATGTTGTACTCTACCGAGAAGGAGTAAGATCTAGCCGGAGATTGTCGGGGATTGATCCACCGAAGGATCAGGGGTTCGCCCACCTTAAGTACACGCCGTGGAGTAGGAGCAAGCAATCTCTGAACCACGTAAAGGAATCATGTTAGCATTTGTATTCTTGTTTGCTTCCATTATTTTAGTTTTCGTATTTCCGCTACGCACTAACGTCTTGTAGAGAATTGATTGAAGTTGGGGGTGACCTAGCTATCCAACCCCCTTCTAGCCGGCCACCGATCCCCTATAGTGTGTACACACGTGTTAGGTGTGTACTATTGGAGGTATCTTGTCGATTAAACTTGTGTGGTGGTGTGTGTACATGTGTCTGGTATATTATTGGAGGTATTTTGTTGATTATATCTATGTTGTGTGTACACACGTGTCAGGTGTGTACTATTGGAGATATCTTATTGATTAAACCTGTGTGGTGGTGTGTGTACACGTGTCTGATGTATTATTGGAGATATCTTGTTGATTATACCTATATTGTGTGTACACACGTGTCAGGTGTGTACTATTGGAGGTATTTTGTCGATTAAACCTGTGTGGTGGTGTGTGTATACATGTCTGGTGTATTATTAGAGATATCTTGTTGATTATAGTTAGGCTACATGTACACACGTGTCAGGTGTGTACTATTGGAGGTATTTTGTCGATTAAACCTGTGTGATGTGTGCATACATGTCTGGTGTGTACTATTAGAGGATCATGTTGATTATGTTATATTTATGTTGAGGGAGTTGTTGTATTGATGTGGCAAAAGGCGATTCGCTCGCCCCCAGCGCTCCCGCCAACCCGTCTCTAGGTCAACATGGAGGAGGTAAATCACGGGTGACTATTAGCCATTAGTGCAAATGGTCAAGACATGGGGGAGGTTATGCTCGGTCACACCGAGTTTCGACCCCAAGACCTCATGTGGCAACACCCCATGCCTTAACCATCGCACCACCCCGAGGGGACGGGAGTTGTTGCATTGATGATCATTATATCGGTATTATGATTATTTACATTATGTTCATCATTGTACTATATGCATGCTGACGACCATTGCTTCTTTGTGGTATGAGCTAGTTTGACGACCATTGCTCTCTTACGGTATGAGCTAGTTTGACGACCATTGCTCCCATATGGTATGAGATAGTTTGACGATCATTGCTCCCTCGTAGCCAGAGCTAGTTGATAGTGATTGTTATACCCTGGGTTGCCCACGGGTTATCTATGGTAGAGTGTTCTCGCGCAACTCGTAACTAGATAGCTACATCTTGTCTACCCACGAGTTATCTGTGGTAGAGTGTTATCGTGCAGACAGAGATTCTGACATTTCGGACTTCCCACGGGTTATCTGTGGTAGAGTGTTATCGTGCAGACAGAGATTCTGACATTTCGGACTTCCCACGGGTTATTTATGGTAGAGTGTTCTCGCGTAGTCCCTAGTTAGATAGCTAGAAGTCTTAGTCATTTGTATTGCTTGTGGTGGAGCGTTACTCCCGCATAAATTGTATTGCTTGTGGTGGAGCGTTGCTTCCACATATATTATATTATTTGTGGTGGAGCATTGCTCCCACATATTCGGATTACTTGTGGTAGAGCGTTGCTTCCACATATATTGCATTGTTTGTGGTGGAGCGTTGCTCCCACATATTGCGGATTGCTTGTCGTGGAACGTTGCTCCCACATACGACAGATTGCTTGTGGAGAAGCGTTGCTCCCACATATGACGTATTGTTGTGATGTTCTCACATATGATGATCTATTATAGTTTATCATACATGATTATATATATATTGTATTGTTTGTGGTGGAGCGTTGCTCCCACATATTGCGGATTGTTTGTCGTGGAACGTTGCTCCCACATACGACAGATTGCTTGTGGGAAGTGTTGACTTATGGCTTATGATTGTCACTGATGTATAGGATGACATGATCTATTATATATATATATATATATATATATATATATATATATATATATATATATATATATATATATATATATATATATATATATATATATATATATATATATATATATAAGTGTTATGAGCAGGTTTGTTGTTGATCCTTAGTGAGTTACTGATCATTACACTGTTTGTGTTAGACTGGTACGGGTATGTATGTTTATCATATCATATATGATTATACTCTTATTTCCCTATTGAGACTGTATATCTTTGATCGCCTTACACTTTTATCCATGTACTATCATATTCTTATTATTCGCTGAGTGATTTGCACTCACCACCCCTTGTACTGATTTTTCTTTTGCCATGTAACAAGTAGATGTTGGAGGAGTTGCTTGGAGGATCCTGGCTACTAGTCCCACGTCACATCCGAGATCCGTTTTCTGGTTATTTCACACTATGCTATTCTTACTTTATTTTTCGGACTTGGTGTATAGTGATTCGACTTGCTTTTGGATTTTAGCCTTGTGGCCCCATTTATTCATTTTGGATTTGTATTGTGGTGTAAGTCATGCCTACATGCAGTCAGTGTTTTATCTTATGTATTTTGTGTTTGTACCAGCTGTGTATGTTGTTTAGTTTTATTATCTTTCACTGTATTCTCTATTTCTGCCATATGAGTTGCCTATATAACTGTATGGTTATGTTCTTTTTGTTTCAGTTGTGTGAGCTGAGTATATAACTGCGTAGTTGTGTATGTTCTAACTGTATGGGTTGTTGATTATTTCTTTTGTGGCCCTGTGGTCTTGTATTCATGATTCATCTGTCACTACTATAAGGGAGACATTGTCCGATTTTTGTCAGATAATCTTACCCTCAGAGCATGATATTAGTTGTCTAGGTCAACTAGCTTGCATAACTGGTTTAAATTATTGATAGGTATAAACAACTTGTGAAATTTTCATAATTTATTTTTTATTACAAGGTTGTATCTGTAAAAAATATATAATATGCAAAGGAATATAATAGATACATATAATTATTCCTTATAATCCATTAGCATCTAGTTGGCTCTACCTAACTAATGCAAGTAGGCTAAATAATCTATCTAGTCAGTCTTGACCCTTTAGCCCATTTGACTCAATCATACCAATGTGACAAGCTAGACCAACGCGATTGACTCAGTTGACCTTTTTGATTGACCTAAACATATCTTCATTGTATTATTTTGAAGTGCGGACTGAAGAAGGGAAGAAATTTAAAAAATCTTTAGGGAAAGAAAATAGAAAAAGGAAGAAAAGAGGTGGCCATGTAGGGTTGCTGCAGGGCCACATAATGTGGTTGAGTAGGGCTCTGCTAGTATTGTTAGATGGCTCGACTTGTGATAGGTGGGTTCATATGTTAACTGATCCCGCCATGAGTCAATCCGTCTAGATCTACAATCCACACATTTAGGTTCATCTTTAAATAACTTAATAAAATTTTAACTAACTCATTTAAATGGTTGGACAAAGCTGGTAATTCGATAGGTTCCACCTAAATTGATTGATAGCTCTAAGCTCCACAGTCATGACAGTGAGAAAAATGACAAAAATAAAAAATAAAAAACATGTGAGAGAAAATAGAATGGATAAAAAATATTCAAAAAATGATCTGTGTATAATTTGTAAATTCGTTTTTTCATTATTTTATAATAAGAAAATAACGACGATGAAAAATTTCTTTAATTTTTATTTTTATCCTACCCAAATAAACACTTGCGTCTTGGTTTTAATGCTTGTTTTTGGCCCAACTAGATATGACCTTGCTGCTAAAGTTTAGAGGAATGATATGCTACCCATGTCCAACATAAACTGTGCATCTTGTGTTTTCACTTTCTAAATCTTAAATAATACCTTCTAAATCCTAAATACTAAACTTGAAACAATTACTACATATATATTTTTGATATATACATATTTTACCTTGTACAATACCTGAGCACCTAATTTTTTTTTTCCAATTATTATTATTATTATTTTTACTTAATGCTATAACTCAGACCGTACATAAATCCTAAAAGTAAAATTTATTGACATAATCGGGAGTTTAAAAAAATAAATAAAAAAAGAGGAAAACATAGCATTTCGTTGATTGTTTGTCACCCACGGATGTCGTCCAAGATATCTTCTATTTATATATATTGTTACGCTAGGCGTTAGCGTTGGGCGTGCCCAGTGTAACTCAATTTATTTATTATTTTTAAGCTCTCGGTTATGCAAATCAAATTTTAATTTTAAGATTTAAAGGCTGGATTAGAGTATTAAGCATAAAAAAAAAATCTTACGAGGTGTGCGACATAAAATGTATGATATATCAACAAAATATATAAATATATATATATATATATATATATATATGATCCGGAAGTAAGAGCGGGCCCCCCCTGCAAAGTCAACGTCAAGTGGAAGTCACCGGAGCAGCCGCCCATCCGGGGAGAGTGTGGTCCGACCGGATGGACGGCCGTAGACGGCCGGTCCGACCGGACTGTCGGCCGGCCGATGGAATCGAATACCCGGATGGGTCCGGCCGGCTCGTACTTATGGTTGGAAGGCACCCTGTCAAATCGGGGTTCCGACGCTCAGTTGAAAAGGTCATGGACCGAGCTGACCTTTTGACCGACCAAAGTCATAAAGCACCCCTGTTTATTAGTCTCCACAAAGCACAAGTAAACCACTGCGGATGTCCGGCCGGATGTTGAGGGAGCTGTCCGCCCGGACGACAAGTTTGGAGCAAGGGAAAAGGACAGGGGACTTCTTTCTCTGACAACCGGTAGATTTCACGTGTGTGCCATGCTCCAAATCTTGTGATAGGGGATTCTGCTGTCCCATCAAGGGCATGCTTTGACTGTAGCGATATGGGTCAGGTAAGCTTTCTGACAGCCGCGTACCTAGGAAAGGACAGAGGACACGTATGCACCTTGGTACACGTGCCCAAACCCTTCACAGCTCTATATAAAGAGCCTCAGACTTCGCCGGAGAAGGGATTTTCGAGGTATTATGAGATTTTGGGAGCCACCTTGTTCATCGTAATTTACCTGACTTGAGCGTCGGAGGGTCGCCGCCAGGAACCCCCTTCCCGGCCCGACTTCTGTGCAGGTTAGCCGGAGCATCGCGCCACCAGTTGGAGATCTACATCAGCGAGTCGGAGAGCGCCACGTGCCCAGCGTCTGTTGACTTCTGGTTCGGACAGGATCAATTTGGCGCCGTCTGTGGGAATGCACCTGCATCCGAACGGGAACATTGGACGAGGCTGGACGACAACACACGGTGACGCTTTCGACGGAAGAACTCGACGCTCTGGTCGAGATGAGGGCCGCCAAACTTGTGGAGCAAAAACAGAAAGCAGCAGCCGAGCGGCCGGAGCAACAAGCAACATCTGCGTCGGGTGGCCAAGCGGAAGCACCTCAAGCCACCGTCGCATTCCATCGGGCCTTATTTCGCACCCCTAACTCGAAGAGATAGAGGATCTTCTTCGGACGAAATGACGAGATAGCAGGAAAGGGAAAGCTCCCCGAGCGGACTCATCTCCCGAGCGGATCAATCGCCAATTTTCGGAGGCTATTCTACGAGACCCTCTGCCCAAGCACTACGTGCCTCCGACGATCGGCGAGTACAATGGAACAACGGACCCGGATGATCATCTGGGTAAGTTTGATAACACAGCCACGCTCCATCAATACACCGATGGAGTAAAGTGCTGAGTCTTTCTTACCACTCTCTCAGGATCGGCTCAACGGTGGTTTCGGAGGCTGCCGGACGGATCCATCACAAGCTTCAATGACTTCCGAACGGCCTTCCTCCACCACTTCGCCAGCAGTCGGCGTTATCAGAAGACAAGCGTCATCTTGTTCGCCATCAAGCAAGAGCCGAGAGAATCGCTCCGAGCTTACATCCAGCGGTTCAACAAGGTGGCAATGGATATTCCAACGACTACCTCGGAGACGATGATGAATGCCTTCACGCAAGGCCTTGTGGATGGCGATTTTTTCCGATCACTCATTCGGAAACCGCCCCGAGATTATGATCACAAGCTACACCGAGCCAATGAATACATCAACGTGGAAGAAGCGCAAGCGGCTAGGAAAAAAGAAACATCAACCGAACGGGCACCTCCTGCCGAGCGGGAAGCCTCCTCCGCTCATCAACCGCCGAGGGGACCAAGGGCTGAAGCAATCCACTCCCCTCGTGTAAGGTCCCAAGTACAAGAAGTAGCTGCCGCTCGAAGCAAGCCAAAGAAGAAATGAACCCTTATGTTCTGCTCCTTACACCGGACGGATACGCACAACACAAGGGATTGTCGAAGTCTTCCCTTCGTGGCTAATCCCATTCCCAGGAAGGCCGAACGAAGGTCTCCTTCCATCGACAGGAGGCAAAGGACCCATGAAGCCGACCGGACCCGCACCGAGAGGCGACATCAACAGACGCCCGATCGGCATCGATCTCCAAGGCAGGAGAATCGCCGAGCGTCAAGAGAACGATCCCGGCCGTCCGCTCGGGAAGAGGAAAATAGAAGCAATACTTCCCGAGGCGAGATCAACGTTATTGCTGGTGGGCCGACTGGAGGAGACTCCAACCGAGCCAGAAAGGCGGGCGTCCGGCAGCTACAGATCCACGCAGTCGGTTGCAGCCAAGAGCGGGCAAGTGGACCGGAAATCACTTTCGGGCCTGGAGACTTAGAAGGAGTAGAAGTGCCCCACGACGACGCTCTGCTCATTAAAGCGGTAATAGCAAATTACACTATTCATCGCATATTTGTTGACACAGGGAGCTCGGTCAACATTATATTCAAGAAGGCGTTCGATCAGCTGCAAATTGATCGAGCCGAGCTGCTACCCATGACAACGCCGCTCTACGGGTTCACGGGTAACGAAGTGCAGCCGGTCGGACAGATCCGGTTGGCTACCTCACTGGGAGAAGAGCCGCTCAGGAGGACCAGGACAATAAACTTCGTGGTGGTCGACTCTCCTTCGTCCTACAACGTCATTTTGGGACGACCGGCGCTCAGCGAATTTCGAGCAGTCGTCTCAACCTTCCATCAGAAGATCAAGTTCCCCGTGGAGGACAAAGTAGGAGAAGTATGTGGAGATCAGCTAGCAGCTCGGCGGTACTATATAGAGATGATCCGAGCAGAAGCCTGTTCCGCTCGGAAGGCGCCCCGGATCGAGGTACACGCCATAACCGAGAAACCTCCTGCTTTAATTTATGATGAAAAGGAGGAGGTTCAGATCCATCCGACCCGATCGGAGGCCACGACTTTTATCGCCTCTGATCTAGAGGAGGAGCAGAAGGAGGAGCTGATCCAATGCCTCCAACGAAATCATGATGTCTTCGTCTGGTCGACACATGAGTTGCCCGGAATTTCGCCGAGCATAGCGCAGCATGAGTTGCATGTCCGACCAGACGCTCGGCCAGTGAAGCAGAGAAAAAGGGATTTCAGTGCCGAGCAGAATGCCATCATCCAGGCGGAAGTAGAGAAACTTCTGGAGGCCGGCCATATACGCGAAGTGCAGTTCCCGAGCTGGCTGGCTAATGTAGTATTAGTCTCCAAGCCGGGCGGCAAGTGTCGGGACTTAAACAAAGCATGCCCCAAAGATTTTTATCCCCTGCCCCGGATAGATCAGCTGGTGGACTCTACGGCCGGCTGCGAGTTAATATGTATGCTCGACGCCTACCAAGGCTATCATCAAGTGCCGCTCGCCCGTGAAGATCAAGAAAAAGTTAGCTTCGTGACTACCGACGGCACATATTGCTACAATGTGATGCCGTTCGGATTGAAAAATGCCGGGGCAACCTATCAACGCTTGATGAACAAAGTGTTCAGGGAGCAGATCGGGCGGAATCTGGAAGTCTATGTGGACGACATTCTTATCAAATCAGTCCAATCGGCCGATCTCTTCAAGGACATGGAAGAAACCTTCCGAAAACTACGCAAATATGGAGTCAGGCTAAATCCCCAGAAGTGCCTGTTCGGAGCAAAAGGAGGGCGTTTCTTGGGGTACATAGTGACCGAACGGGGAATTGAAGCAAATCCCAGCAAAGTGAAAGCTCTACAAGACATGCCGCCTCCCAGAAATACAAGGGAAGTGCAGCGGTTGACCGGTCGGATAACTGCTTTGTCCAGATTCATCTCCAAAACCGCCGACCGGAGCCTACCATTTTTCAAGATCCTGCGCAAGGCTACTAAGTTCCAGTGGGATGAAGAATGTGACCGAGCGTTCGGAGAATTGAAAACATATCTCAATTCTCTGCCTGTACTTGCCAAGCCGATCGGGGGTGAGTCACTTTATATTTATCTGTCGTCAACTGAGCATGCTGTAGGCTCAGCACTTGTGAGGGCGAGCGGCGAAGAGCAGCCGGTGTATTTTCTGAGCCACATTTTAAAGATGCTGAATCTCGTTACACCGGGCTCGAGAAGTTGGCCTTTGCTTTGGTTCTAGCCGCTCGGCGCCTTCGACCATATTTCTTGACTTACACCATCATTGTCCGGACGAACAACCCACTAGGAAGAGTGCTGTTGAATCCAGAAGCGTCCGGACGGCTCATCAAATGGACGACAGAACTAAGTGAATTTGACATCCAATACCAGCCCCGCTCGGCGATCAAAGCGCAATCCTTGGCTGATTTTGTGACCGAAGTGCAAAAGCCAGAGCCGGAAGCTCTGTGGAGAATATATGTGGATGAGTCTTCCACTCGGCTCAGAAGTGGGATTGGAATATTGCTGCTCTCGCCTCAAAAAGAAAAGATGCACTTATCCGTCCGGCTGGATTACAAAGCTACCAACAATGAAGCAGAGTATGAGGCCCTCATAGCCGGATTATAGGCAGCACGGCATGTGGGAGCTCAGCAACTATCTGGCACCTTTGAAATCAACAGCGCTCGGCTTAAACTCTACGCTGAGGCCTTTGAAAAACTCAAAGCTAATTTCCGCGAGGTTCTTATTCAGAAGATTCTCCGAACGGAGAACCAGGCAGCCGATGAGTTGGCCAAACTAGCAAGTTCTATAACGCCGGTCATTATCCCGAAGCTAATTGAACAAGTATCTTTGGTGGCACATGTTGACCGGATGGAAGGCCTCATGTTTCCGGACGACTGGAGGACACCCATCATGGAGTTTTTGCGCTCGGGCACAACTTCTGCCGATCGGGAAGAAGCCCAGCTGCTCAGGAGGAGGGCCGGTCGGTTCACACTCATCGGCGATCAGCTCTACAAGAAGGCTTTCTCTCGCCCGCTGTTGAAGTGTGTGAGCTCGGAAGACTCGGCTTACATCCTCCAAGAGGTACATCAAGGATCATGCGGAGGACATCCGGGCGGACGATCACTAGCCAAAAAGATTTTGCTAGCTGGATACTTTTGGCCGACATTACAAATGGACGCCGCTCGGACAAGATTCACGCGTTTTCATGCCGAAGTATCACAACTTCGCACCGACCGGCAGAGAGATGAAGACATCAGCCGTTTCATGTCCGTTCGATCAATGGGAATGGATATTGTGGGTCCATTTCCGATGGCGACCGGGCAGAGGATGGTGGCGGTCGATTATTTTTCCAAGTGGGTGGAGGCCGAGCCACTAGCCAGGATCACCGAGCGGATGGTCAAAAATTCATCCGGCAACACATCATCTTAGGTTCGGTATCCTCGCCGATTGATTTCCGACAATGGGCGGCAATTCACTGGAAGGTGCTAGAAGATTGGTGCAAAAGCTACGGATCGAGCAACACTTCACGTCCGTGGCTTACCCCAAAGCAACGGTCAAGCCGAAAATTCTCCAGATTCTGCGCCTCGGCTCGACCAAGTGGGAGGAAGTTGGCCGGATGAAGTCGGGCGTTTATGGGCCATCCGACGACTCCTAAGGAAGCAACGGGCGTCACACCTTTTCATCTGGTGTATGGCGGCGAAGCAGTCATTCCGGTTGAAGTCGGCGTCGAGTCCGTCCGGGTCCAATTGTACGATGAAGGCAACGCCGATCGGAGGAACATGGAGCTGGATTTGATTGACGAGGAGTGAGCCAAGGCATCCGTTCGGCTGATGGCATACCGTCAACGAATGAAGCAAAACTACAACCACCGCGTCATTCCCCGATCATTCCAGGTCGGCGACCTTATTTGGAAGAAAGTCAAACCGGTCGGCGACGTCGGCAAGCTTGAAGCTCCGTGGGCAGGTCCCTTCAAAATCATCGAAAAGCTCCGCTCGGGTGCGTATTATTTGGAGGATGAGGACGGTCGGTAGTTGGATAGGCCGTGGAGCGCGAACCACCTCCAGCCTTACCGGGCGGGATGAAAGGTGTACCACTGTAAATCATCCTGTGTACTTTTTTCGACTGAATACTGGAAATGCAGAAATGAAGAATCAAGAGAACAAATATAAAGCATTGTCAACAAGAAACGAAGGCCCCGCGTCGTTCGGCCGGAGGTAAATTATCCGAGCCAAAATGCTCGACGAAGCAGACCCTGAGCCGTTCGGCCAGGAGTACGTTCTCCAAGCTGGGTGAAAGGTGCGCTAAATATAAATTTATATACTTTTTGGTCGCCTATGTACTTGCGATGCAGGAAGCAAAAAGATGAAAACACATTGAGTATTCTCCGCTGAGCGGCTTACCGTTCGGTAGGGGCGTATGGATTATCCGAGCCAAGCGCCCGAATAGCGAAGGCCTCCTAGCCGATTAGATTCGCAAGCAAATGACCCGTGCTGTTCGGCCGGGCATAAAAACTGTTCAAGCGCGAGATAAGTTATGAAGGCCAAGGTCGCTCGACCTGGTAAGGAGTTAGCCTTGAAGGCCGTCTAGCCCAGACGTTAAACCGTAGAGCCGCGCCAACCGGCTATAAATATCCGCGCCGACGAGCTCCGTCGTTAAAGATCGAGAGACGAGCCGGCGTCTATAAACCCTCCGAGCGGAAGACCGTCTAGCCCAGACGTTAAACCGTAGAGCCGCGCCGACCGGCTATAAATATCCGCGCCGACGAGCTCCGTCGTTAAAGATCGAGACGAGCCGGCGTTTATAAACCCTCCGGCCGGGAAACCGGGAGACGAGCCGGCTTTAAAGCCCCGAGCAGAAGCCCGACGTTAAAGATCGAGACGAGCCGACGCCTATAAACCCTCCGAGCGGAAGACCGTCTAGCCAGACGTTAAACCGTAGAGAGCCGACCGGCTATAAATATCCGCGCCGACGAGCTCCGTCGTTAAAGATCGAGACGGCGTCTATAAACGTCCGAGCAGAAGACCGACGAGCTCCGTCGTTAAAGATCGAGAGCCGCGCCGACCGGCTATAAATATCCGCGCCGACGAGCTCCGTCGTTAAAGATCGAGAGACGAGCCGGCGTCTATAAACCCTCCGAGCGGAAGACCGTCTAGCCCAGACGTTAAACCGTAGAGCCGCTCCGTTCGGCTATAAATATCCGCGCCGACGAGCTCCGTCGTTAAAAATCGAGAGACGAGCCGGCGTCTATAAATAATCCGAGCGGACGAATAGACGAGCTCCGTCGTTAAAGATCGAGAGCCGCGCCGTCCGGCTATAAATATTCGCGCCGTCGAGCTCCGACGTTAAATATCGAGAGATGAGCCGGCGTCTATAAATAATCCGAGCGGACGAATAGACGAGCTCCGTCGTTAAAGATCGAGAGCCGCGCCGTCCGGCTATAAATATTCGCGCCGTCGAGCTCCGACGTTAAATATCGAGAGACGAGCCGGCGTCTATAAATGATCCGAGCGGACGAACCGACGAGCTCCGTCGTTAAAGATCGAGAGCCGCGCCGTCCGGCTATAAATATCCGTGCCGTCGAGCTCCGACGTTAAACATCGAGAGACACGTCGGCGTCTATAAATAATCAGCGGAATATCGTCGACACTGCAATTATCCGTATTCTCCGCCGATATTATTAGACCGACGCTAAGTTCCGCTCAGACTCGAGGTATAAAGGTTCTGATCGGCTTATAACGAGCGATTCTTGCTAGCAACACAGAATGATATTCGGCCGAACGGAAGGGCTAGGGAAAACACTTGCAAGAATGCACCTCGAATGCCAAAGGTGTGATAGTAGACGAGCGGACAGCACAAGTATTAGCAAGGGGACAGTGCAAAAAGATAGAGTACACGAAAGGAAAGCATTTCATTGAAATTAAAACCTTAGGCCGAGTGGCCTAAGTACAAAAAGATTCATGTTCAGCCGAGCGGCGAAATTACAAGAATTACTCGATGTAGTCGTAGAGGTCCCTCGGAATGTTGATCAGGAGCTCCACCTGATCGCCGGCTGGAATATTGGTGGACTCCGGAAGAAGGCCCTTCGACTTCAGATAGGTCATAGTGGCCGTAATGGCCAAGTCGAAAGCTGAGTACATCCGCTCGCAAATTTTCTCCGAGAACTCGGGCGATCGGATATGGCTTTGTCGGAGAGCGGCAACTCGGCTCGGCTCGGCATCCTGGTATTCTTTGAAGGTCGCCTGGGAGCCTCATTCAGATGTTCAATCTTCTCCGCATCGGCCGAGCGGCCTGCCTTCTCCCAGTCGAGCTGCTCCGTCAGCTCCTTTATCTTCAACTCCAGGCCCCGGGCCTCCACGTTTTTCTTCTCCAGATCGGAGATGGCTGTGTTCTTCCGAGTGGTGGCCAGATTTATCTTTGTGTCAAGCGACTTGACTTGTCGCTCGGACTCGGCTAGGGCGTGGGCCTGGTCAGCTGTTTTCTTCTGCTCAGCAGCCAGCAGAGTTTGAGCTTTCTTCAGCTCTTTTTGCAGCTCGGAGTAGGAAGGGCCTTGGGAGCCGCTCGGACCGCCTGCCGCCTGCAGTTGCCTTATCTCCTCGTCCGCCATAGCCAGGCAGCTGGAAACTGCTATCTCTTCCACTCATCTCTGAAGCAAGAAGGCGCAGTTGTTAAAAGCCGAGCGGAAGTATTCAGGCAAAACTTCAAAAAACAAAAAAACAACAACAAACTTACCCCCGTAGCCGCTTGCATGTGGCTGTTGGCTAAGTTCCGGAGGGGGATCATTGCTACGCGCGCCCGAGCGTCGGCCCACATCTCGGCGAGGGGCCCTTTCAAAGTAATGGTGTGCTCGGGCACGGTTGGCCGGTCGGCTTCTGGTAGCAACTCTTCAGTTGGAAGATGAAGAGTAACCCGTATTGTGCGGCCGTGACCAGGGATCGCCCGACCGGGATCAGAAGCTGGCGCAGAAAACCGCGAATGGATGGTCGAGCGTTGGACTGAACGGCGAGCAGGGGGGAGAGTGTCGACCGGAGTACCTAGTCAGAATGCGTCCGGTCGGACGAAATGGTCTCGGGCACAGGCGCCTTGCCTTTAGCAGTCACGGCGGCCCGGTCAGAGGGTTGGACCGCGGAGGTAGCCGAGCGCAGCGGAGTCTCCACCCGGCGCCTCTTTTGCAGAGGCTGTTCCTCCTCCCGAGCGGACCCTCCGTTGGTTCCCTGGAAGGGAGCTCCGCTGGCCACCTGCTGTTGAGAGGCCCGAGCGGCCAATTCAGCCTGGGTGCCGCTCTCTCCTTCGTGAGAACCGACCGGCTGAATACCCAACGCTTCCATTTCCTTAGCCGCAGCGGCCTCCAGCGCCGCTGCCTTTCTCTTCAGAACGCCGGCCATCATCGAGTCCATGACGATGAAGAAGAAGAAATCAGTTAGCAATTAAAGCAAATGCCCAAGCAAAATTCTTACCGAAGCCGGTCGGAAGTGGGGTCCGTATAGGACTCAGCCCAAAAATGTACATCACTCCCTCGTGAAGAAGTTTGTTGATGTCAAGCCGCAAACCGGCTAGTACATTTGCGGTGTGAAGATAATCCGGTCAGGTCTTGAATTTCTTCAACTCGGGAGTAGGAAGTAGACTGACCTGCCACTGGGTCGGAAAGTTTGGCTGACTGGGCATGCGGAGGTAGAAATAATAGTCCTTCCAATGTTTATTGGAAGTGGGTAGTTTATTGAAGAAGACCAGACCGGGCCGAGCTTGGAACATAAAGGTGCCCAGCTCGGCTTGCTTAGGGTAATAGAAATAAAAGAAGACCTCCGGTCGGAGGGGAATGTTGTGAATCTTAAACAAAACGACAACACCGCAGAGGAGACGGAAGGTATTTGGTACTAAACTTCCGAGCGGCACGCCAAAATAATTACAGACGTCTACTATAAAAGGATGCACGGGGAACCATAGACCGGCGGTAAATTGGTCGTGAAAGACACAGAAACCGCCGCGCGGCGATCTGTGTGGCCGAGCGGCGGGACCAGCTAGGCGAACTTCGAAATCCTCGGGGATTTCGAAATTGTCAGCCAAAATATCAAAATCCCGTTGTTCGAAACGGGACCGCATGGTAGTATACCATGGGCCTAGGGATTGTTCTTCGGGATGAGAAGAACTGGCCATGATCCGGACAGAAGAAATCAAAAAAGAAGTTTCAAAGACGAAGAAAAGGAGTTTCAAAGACTGGAGCTAGGGGAAGAAATGTGAATTAGATACCGGAAAGGAAGAAGGAAAGATCTAAAACCTTACTGAGGGGAGAGGGATCGAGGAAAGGCGCCGAAGAGCGTCAAAGGGCAGAAACAAGATCGCCGGAGCTCCAAAGCGCAGAGGGCAACAGTAGAGGTAACGGAGGCGAGTGAAGGTGAGAAGGAAACGAAGAATTTATAGGGTGAGGGCCGGGCGGCCTCCACCGTCGGATCCAGGTCACGGGAATCAAAGCATGCATCTAGCCGTTTATTTCGAATTGCTTCGATCACATCAAAATATCATGCCACCGCCTCCGTACTCTGATGGCATTGCTCCACGTGGCAGTCAATCATTCGGAGCATTTAATGAAGGTATGATCAACCTTGATGTCGAAGATTGGCGCAGAACGCGAGGAGATCCGGTGAAGGCCATCATTGATTCATTCAAGGATATCTCTACGGCTGACCGGGCGGAGAGTATTAGCATGGAGGAGCCGTTCGGCTAGACTCACAGTCCAGTCAGTCGGACTATTCGCCTCCTTCGACTAGACTTGAAGGGGAGGCAAGTGATCCGGTAGTAAGAGCGGGCCCCCCCTGCAAAGTCAACGCCAAGTGGAAGTCACCGGAGCAGCCGCCCATCTGGGGAGAGTGTGGTCCGACCGGACGGACCCGACCGGACTGCCGGCCGGCCGATGGAATCGAATACCCGGATGGGTCCGGCCGGCTCGCACTTATGGTTGGAAGGCACCCTGTCAAATCGGGGTTCCGACGCTCAGTTGAAAAGGTCATGGACCGAGCTGACCTTTTGACCGACCAAAGTCATAAAGCACCCCTGTTTATTAGTCTCCACAAAGCACAAGTAAACCACTGCGGATGTCCGGCCGGATGTTGAGGGAGCTGTCCGCCCGGACGACAAGTTTGGAGCAAGGGAAAAGGACAGGGGACTTCTTTCTCTGACAACCGGTAGGTTTCACGTGTGTGCCATGCTCCAAATCTTGTGATAGGGGATTCTGCTGTCCCATCAAGGGCATGCTTTGACTGTAGCGATATGGGTCAGGTAAGCTTTCTGACAGCCGCATACCTAGGAAAGGACAGAGGACACGTATGCACCTCGGTACACGTGCCCAAACCCTTCACAGCTCTATATAAAGAGCCTCAGACTTCGCCGGAGAAGGGATTTTCGAGGTATTCTGAGACTTTGGAAGTCACCTTGTTCATCGTAATTTACCTGACTTGAGCATCGGAGGGTCGCCGCCGGGAACCCCCTTCCCGGCCCGACTTCTGTGCAGGTTAGCCGGAGTATCGCGCCACCAGTTGGAGATCTACATCAGCGAGTCGGAGAGCGTCACGTGCCCAGCGTCTGTTGACTTCTGGTTCGGACAGGATCAAAAAAAATATATATATAGATAGATAGATAGATAGATAGAGTCTTTTAATATGTCGTACATTTCATAAGCCCCTTAAAAATTTTTTTTTTATGCTTAATACTCAAAACTTAGAAAAAAAAACTGATATATTACATTCAATGTGTTGTAGCCATTACCATGAATTCTAATAACTATTTTGTAATACTTTGAGTACAAGTTATTAAGTGGCAGAGCAACAACCAACTTGCGCGTAATCTGCCATATGTTTGTTTCACAGTCCTAATAATAATATTAATATTAATATTATTATTATTATTATTATTACTATTATTATTATTATTATTATAATTATAAGAGAATCTGAATGGTTAAGGGCCAGCTTTGTGGGTCCCACTCATCCGAGTGATGGGATTGGTTGGACTGATTTTAATATCTAGTGGAAATAATGCAACCACCAAATCTTAACAGTGCATATCTTGCTATATTTCCTAACAAACATCTAACACAAATGATACAAATCTCTTAGATAATTGAGATATTTTTCTAAATAAAAAAATTAACATTTTTATTTTAAAAAAGATATGTGACGAATTAGTCAATTTACTTGGAAACAAAGATATTGACTAAATTTGCTTGCCTTCGATTCATTTGTTACAACTCTCTTTTTTAAAAGTTTTGATGGATAAGTTAGTTCATACCTCCTATTCTCATTCTTCTATTTGGAGACGTAAAAGAAAGTTACATTGCATGTTCATCACCTGAATGAGATGAGAATTAGGAGTGCAAACGAATCGAATCGATTTGAAAAATATTTGATTCATATTCAAATTTATTGTATCGAAATCAAATATATTTCAATTTTTTCAACCAAACTCGAGCTCAAATTATATTATTCGATAGTTCATGAGCCACTTACGAGACTTAATATTTTATTAATATAAGTTAAATATATATTAAATAAATAAATTTCAAACTTTTCGAGTAATTATTTTCGAACAATAAATCAAATAGTTCGTGAATATATTGAAATCTTTCGAGCCGAATTCAAACTCGAGCCCTAATTCAAATGGAGCTCGAAAAAAAAATTTAAAAATTTTCAAATTTCGAATCGAGCTCGAACTCAAATATATCTATTTCAAGTCGAATTTGAGCTTTAAATTTTTGTACATATTCGGTTCGATTTTACACCCTTAATGAGAATGCTATTTTAATGATAAATAAAAAAAATATTTCTTTAATTTTTTACTTATATATATATATATATATATATATATATATATAGCATAACGCAACTTGTAAGCACAGGCCGGTTTACTAGTCAACCCACCATCTTTGACGGCTATCCAAGTCAACGCCTTCATCCCCTTCCGCGAAGCAACCATCCGTATCGCACAGTCACAGTTACAATTAACTACGTCCTCCACCTCCATAAGAACCACAACGCACTCTCCTCTTCCCCATCTCCATGGCTTCATCCATCCGCAGCAGCTCCGGCGAGTCGTCGCGGCCGCCGGCCTTGGCCTTCTCCTCGCCCTTCGCCACCTCCTTCACCGAGCTGCTCACCAGAAGTGATGATCAGGAGCCTCTGCGGCTTGGGATGAGCCAGGAGCCAGCAGGTGGTGTGGCCAAGTTCAAGTCTGCGCCACCTCCCTCCCTCCCTCTCTCTCCTCCTCCCCTCTCCCCTTCCTTCTTCTCCTTCCCTGCCGGCCTCAGCCTCACAGAGCTCCTGGACTCCCCTGTCCTCCTCTCCTCTTCCTCAGTAAGTCAACCAACCAAGCTCAATTGCTCCATCGAATCTATTTAACTTATCGAAACTAATTCACGGAATCTGTATCGATCAATAGATCTTGCCTTCTCCCACCACTGGATCTTTACCTGCACAACATCTCAGCTGGGGCTTCCCCGGAGCTAAAGAGGAGAACACAGCCTTCTCCGACTTCTCCTTCCAAAGTCAACTACAACTGCCAAACTCCACAGAGGTATTCTTCATGTTCTATTGATCTATAACTTCAATTTTTCTTTTCTCGATCTGATCCTTTCGAACCGATCGCAGCAAGTGAATTCTCAGGCTCCGAGAGAGAAGAGATCGGATGATGATGGATTCAACTGGAGGAAGTACGGGCAGAAGCAAGTGAGAGGGAGCGAGAACCCGCGGAGCTACTACAAGTGCACTCATCCTAGTTGCCCCATGAAGAAGAAGGTGGAGAGGTCGCCGGCGGACGGGCAGATCACTGAGATTGTGTACAAGGGCAGCCACAACCACCCAAAGCCTCAGTCCGCTAGGAGGAACTCAGCTTCCTCTCAGGCGACAACTCATGCTGCTTTGCCCTCTGAAGCAGGCACGCTGCCTACTGATTCAGCTCTCACGCCGGACAACTCGTCCGTCTCGTTTGGTGATGACGAAGCCGATACCGCATACAGGAGCAACACCGATGCAGAGGAATTCGATGAAGATGAATTGGAAGCAAAGCGCAGGTGAGCTTAGTCATGGCTTTGTTAGAAAGAACTAAATCAAAGAAGTTTGGCATGTAAAGAACTAAATTTGTGCAGCAAGAAGGAAGGTGATGGTGAAGAATTATCGACCACCGGAAGTAAGACAATCAGGGAGCCCAGAGTTGTTGTGCAAACTCCGAGCGACGTCGATATCCTTGTCGACGGATATAGGTGGAGAAAATATGGGCAGAAGGTGGTGAAAGGAAATCCAAACCCAAGGTGAGAAAGAACTTCAAAGTCTTTGTTGTGGTCCATCATGTAGATAGGTGATTAGTCAATTAGATTCTAATATATCTTTCGACAGGAGCTACTACAAATGCACGATGACGGGTTGCCCAGTTAGGAAGCATGTGGAGAGGGCATCCGGCGACCCGAGATCGGTGATCACAACCTACGAAGGAAAGCACAACCACGAAGTGCCTACGGGCAGGGGAAGCAGCACCGGGCATGCAATTAGCAGACCTCAACCTCATGAAGTTAAATCCAACTTGCTGCAACCTTACCCAGTGATGGCTGCTCGCTCTAATCTCCGTTCAATTAGCAATCCCTATGATCGAATGTTGCAGAATTCAGTCGACTACGGAGTCCCGACGCTACAAATGTTACAGCATTAGAGAATCCAAGTAGTCATAATAAGCTCTTGATATCTTCATTGTTGTGTCGAGATTAGCTGACTGGTGTTTGCATTTGTTCTGTAAGAAAAAGCAGTATGTTATTAGCAAGAACTAAACAAAGATCCCTTGTGAGTCATTAACAACAGAGAATACCAGCTCTGTATGAAATCTAAATGCATATGATCAGAATCTTGCAGAAGTCAAAGATTGAAGGATGTAGGATTCTGCTCTACTTGTCTACGATTTGGTCAGTCAACTTGTCCGCTTTGTTGACTCCATGAGAAGCTTCTGCATGCTGTCAACACCATGAGGGAGGTCCTTTAATGGCTTGCTTCTTTGGATGGTTGTATTGACTCAGCTTGTGTAGCTATAAATAGATTGGAAGAGGTTTAGGTGGCCTGCATCACCTTCAAACTTTAATTATCTTCAATGGTGAAACTAATAAGGGTAAAAATTAAAAGGACATCCTTGTTTTTATTGAAATTGTCAAAGGAACCCTTCTTTTTCATTTGTTATCAAAAGGACACCCCATTCCACCTTTATCTATTTTATTTTCTGAAACAGTCTTTATTTTTAGCGCTATTATAGTAGCTACCGATTGATATCTACTACGCAATTATAGTAGCTACATGACATAATTATAACAGCTATAAATTCACAACTATTATAACTATACAATTATAGCAGTTATGATCTCATAACTACAAAATATAATTTTGACTAATGTTATTAGTGTTGATAGAGTCAAATCGCTACTATAACATAATATTGACTTGTGTTAATCATAAATGAAAGGCTCATATTATAACATTTATGAACTATAACTGCTTTATTTATGTTAATTAGAGTTAAAGTGTTCATATTATAGTAGCTATGAACTCGTAGCTACTATAACATCATCGAAAACAAGGGTAGATTTGAAAAATAAAATATATTGATGCTAAATGGGATGTCCTTTTGATAATAAATGAAAAAAAGATGCTCCTTTGAGGACTCCAATAAAATAAAACGTCCATTTAATTTTTGCTCAGGTAACAATTAGAGCTGTGTTAATCACATCTTAACCGAGCATCGAGTAAAATTACATCAACTAATAAAGCAAAAGGTGATTTCGCTTACTCTAAGCATCACTCATCGTCGGCCTATAGTGAAATGAAGGGAGGAAATCATAATACCGAACAGTCTCCTAGGTGGGAGGACATTTAATCCTCAGGGAAATGAACCTCATAGAAATCAACCCTTGCCAAATGAAACAACTCTGTCACCCGAGTACCAACTTATCTATGCCCGTGGGGGCAAAAAAAAAAAAAAAAATTACATCAACTAATGAATATAGGCTCCATTTCAAGACATAAATTTTTTAAAGAAACACCAATTAGCAAATGCTTGCAAGTGAGATGGGACAAGGGAAAAGGGAAAATAAGAGAATTAAAGATAGCCATCATACTCAATAAAGCTTTTCACTGACATCAGACTTCTCACATAAAATATGGCTCCCCTGCCCACCAAAGACAGGCAAGACGACTTTATTTATATTGCAATTAGTTAGCAGATCAATTGAAAGAATGCAGGAGTTTTCATAAGGTCAGGTCAGGTCATTCCCACCAAAAATTTATCATATTACCAAAGCAATACGGTTTGGTGATATAAATGAACAACAATGAACATCTTTAATCATACAGGTCAGGTCAGGTCATTCCCACCAAAAACTTATCATATTACCAAAGCAATAGGGTTTGGGGATAAATGAACAACAATGAACATGTTTAAAGATTACCTACAGAAGCTATTGTTCTCTCATCAAGGTTGTTATCAAGTGTGAAAACTAACTTACATAGTAAAACAGCTGGGCCAGCATTCACAGTCAAAAATGCCAACCATTAGCACGCCAATAGCTTCGTGAATTAGCATTTTTACGTGCCACTTTCACTTTCAGAAAGAGGCGGTATGCTCTCTCAACTTTATTCATCTGCAACAACTTGCTGTTTAGTTTGCTATAGACGGTCCTTGGAAGACAAAACCCTCTCCGCAGAGATTCCTCTACAACAAGAACAGCATTATCCACCTGCCCAACGTTGCACAGTCCATTAACAATGTATTCATAAACTTCCTTATCAGAATCATAACCATTATCTTGCATCTCCTTCCAGATTTTTAGCACCATCCCAACTTTGCCAAACCTTGAAAGCCTCATAAGAAGAAGTTTGTAAGTTCTCAGAGACAATTTACATCCTGCTTTCCTACACTTGTTATAAATAACCATAGCAGCATGGGGAGGTCCAAAGCTACATAAAGGCTCAATGATGGAAGTGATCATCCCTGTGCTAGGCAAAATTCCACAACACACCATCTCATCAAAAATTTCAAGGGCATCCGCAACTCTCCTCACTTTGAGGAGTGCGCAAATCAATATACTGTAGGTATCAATATTTGGTGAGCATTCCTTCTCTATCATGCCTCTATAGTACTCAATGCCTCTGTCTAATTCTCCAAGTGCTATGAAGTTAGAGATCATTGCATTGTAAGAAATGGTATCTTGGGGACAATCCTTCTCCTTCATCTTCTTGAAGATATCTACAGCTTCATCAATCCGTCCTGCCCGTCCAAATGCCTCAATGATGTGTTTATATGTCACACTATTAGGGCTGAAACCATCTGCTGTCATCATCATCCAGTAGCTCTCTACCTTATCAACCCTACCAAACTTTGCCCATCCACCAATCATCTCATTATATGTTGTACAGTCAAAAGAGATTTCTCCTTTAGTTGTGTGGAACAAAGAATTTGCAACCTTGAAATGAGATCTTCGAAACAAGCATTTTAACAATATATTGAGAGATTCAACATTACGCTCAGCTCCAATCTCTGCCAAATTTTTGAAAAGTTCAACGGCTTTCAAAACTCGGCGAGCCCTAACATAGCTGTCCATTAAAATCTCCAAGGTTTCGGCATTGACTTTAACATCATCATCCTTCATTCGAAGCAAAATTTCATCAACAAAGTCAAAGAATTTCCTCCGGCCAAGGGCCCTCAACATCACATTGTAAGTTTTGGTACACGGTACCACCTTTGGCTGTTGAATTGCCCAGCTGAAGAAGGAGACCATAGCTGCTCCGCCTAGGTTTCCCTTGTTTAGCACATCAGAGTAGACGTCGTGGGTCAGGTCGATGCTGATGGCTGAGAGTGCAGACTCAAGGGCAGACCTACCTGGTAACTTCTGAAGAAAGACTCCCCTAAGCCTCTCATCAGGAGAGAGAATTTGATCCCGAAGGCTAGTCAATGCGCACTCTTGCATTGGTCTCTCAGTAAAAAGGCGGGGTTTTGGAGGGTCAAGATCAATAGGGAGGAGGTCGGAGAGCTCTTTAAGGACGAATTGCTCGGAGATTGTAGAGTTGCACATAGAAGAAGAGCAAGTTCCATCGGAAGGATCAACGAAGAGGAAACGACGAGTAATGAAACCGATATGGGGGAGAATGTAGCCATTACTATGAAGAGGGCGAGTAGCCCCTAGAATTCGTGGAAACACCATCAGGAAAAGTCATATGGATGATCCAATGGAATTGCAATAGGAATAGGAATGAAAATGGAATGGAATCTAGAGTCGAACGTTGTATTCAATTCCTACGTTTGATTACACTATTGAATCGGAGAGACAACATTCAATATTATAGAAAAACAAAAAAGAAAGGAAAAAAACGACAACAATTGATGCGGACGTCTATTGGAATTAAACAATTTGCTCACACAAATACCGAAATTCAACCAGATCAGTATTTGGAAAAAGAAGGAAGAAACCAGAAGAAGAAGAAGAAGAAGAAGAAGGAACCAGTATAAAAAGAAACTAGAAGAAAAAGAAGAAGAGGAAAACTAGAAGAAGAAGATGAGGAGGAACCTAATCGGCGGCAGGAGGTATTCGTCGAAGAGATGCTCAGCAGCGGTAGGACTGGCGGAAGAGATGGCCGGCGGGGGAGGAGCGCGAGCTCTTCTAGGGTTCGACGATCGGTAGAAGATATGATCGTGGAGTGTGAGCGACAGGCTAGCGGACAGGGAAAATCCGCTTTTTTAAATATTAAAATACTTATAATTTTACTATTTATTACAATATTGTCCATTGGATAAAAATAAAAAAGGCCCCTTAATTTTTAGATAAATCGTGTCTCTAAAATTCCTTGTCCCCGTGTCCTACTCATCGTCTCAGTCCACTGTCGATAGCTTTTGATCATCATCTCGATCAACACTATAACTCTTGGGGAAGGTGAATCCAAGAGGGTCGCCATCAGCATGATCGACGCCGGAATCTAATCGGATTTGAGCAGGGATTCAAATGATGGTTGAGAAAAGTCTGCTAAGATTCGGTCGGATTCTAGCGCTGATCCTACCTATGGTGACCCTATGGGTTCACCTTCTCCAAGGATTATAGTGTTGATCAGGGCGATAGCAGGAGGCCGCCGACGATGGACTAGGACGACGAGTGATACATGGGGACAGATGATTTTGGAAACAGAGGATTTGATATCCTTAAGTTTTTGGATTCATGAAGGTTACATCTCATTGTGTTTTTTTTTCTATCTATAATTATCCAACACCCCTCCATTCTCTTAAGTTGACATAATTAATATTTACATAAATATTTATATTAGATCTTAAAGTTAATTCTATTAGTAGATACAAAATATGGATATTAAACCTTTCCATATAAAGAATCACAATGTTAGGGCAAAATATCTATGTAATATATTTGCTTGTATTTTACGATAGGACTGATAATATTGACTGTTTGGGGTAAGTAATATCACATTTTATTTGAATTATCTAGCAACCCTTTACTATATTATTTTCATTATTACCTCTCACTTATAATTTCCGCCTAAATCCTGAACCGAATATGAGTTATAACTGATACATAATCTATAATAGAATGTGAATATTAAAAGATCAAAGTACAAACTACAAACTGAAAGTCTAAAACTGACAAGGCATACAAAACAGTAAAAATTTTCTCACAAGTCACAAAATAACTCATATAATCTCCTATATCCATAATTCTTCTTCTAGTTCATCTCCATATTTCTCCAATACTTCCTCTGTATCAGATTCAAATTCAAAATTCATGACATCTTCCTCTTCTTCATCTGATACAAATTCTTTTTTGTGAGGTTCTTTGACATCTTCAATATTTGTCTCAACGTCTTCATCTCCACCATCAACAATCCATCCTTATGTCATAGTTGTTTCACTAGCAAGTAAGGCATCTACTCCTTTTGCTTCTTGTCTTCTCTTTTTATATATGATCTTGCCATTGTATTGAACATAAACTAAATTGTTCAACCTTTCAGTATCTAGTCTATTTCTTTTATTTGTATGGATCTATATTAAATAAATAGATTAATTATTAAGTCAATAAACAATAATTCAGTAAGCAATTACTAATTAAGTACTCACCCCCTCAAAAGTACTCAAATTTCTCTCACAATCGAAAGAACTTGTAGTTAAAGAAAGGTTTCTTTTAACCATCTTTTGTAATTTAGGTGCACCATATCCAAAAATATGTCACCATCAAACCAAATAAAAACAAATCAAATAATAACAATAAGCAAAATCAAGAAATAACAAACAAGCAATAAAATAATAAAAATAAAGTAAGTACTTAGTTCTTACCCAGATTGTATTTCTCATGATTTTTGTACATCCAATTATAACCAATGATCTTCAAAATCCCCCCGCTTTGTTGATATACTTTAACAACTCCACATTTACTATCTCACTTTGGCTATCAATATCATTGGGGAAGAATGCTTCAACACAAGTGAATAAGTCATTCGTGACCACTTCTTCACTTCCTATGCTCCAGTCATTGAAGGAGTAATAAGAATTCAAGAGGTAGGCCCCCAAATGTAGTGGACTATCAAGCCGATTATGACTTTTCTCATCAATAATATCAATAATCGGACGATAGTAAAGCTCTGGATTTTTTAATGTCAATTTAATCTCCTCTCTCGCTCTAAGTATTCCTCCGTATACAAAACCCATAAATGACTTCTTATCCTCATCAACAAGACGAAGCAACTTAACTAAAGGGGAAAACAGCTTCAAGTAAAAACTTACTCCATTCCAAAAAGAGACACTCATAGTGGTATTATGTATCGCCTTCCCCGTTACACTTTTTGAATGTTTGTACACATTCCATTCTTTACTAGCAACCATAGATCTTAGTTCACTTTTCTTCTCCATCAAGCTTTGCAAAGTTAGAAAAGCGGTTGTAAATTGTGTTACTCCCGGTCTCACTATGCCCCTTTTTTGATAAATTTTCTCATCATTAACAATGTCTTGTGATATGCATAAATAAAGATTGTCAAGTTCTTTACCTTCTCAATCACTCCTTTAAATTATGGTTGGTTCCTAATTCTTTCAAGCATAAGATTCACGGTATGAGTTGCACATGAAGTCCAAAATATATGTGGTCTCTTCTCCTTCAACAAATATTTTGCCACCATATTATTCGAAGCATTGTCTGTTACCACTTTGGGGCCCAACTTCTTCAATGCATTTATCCACATATTCAAATATATAATTC
This sequence comes from Zingiber officinale, assembly GCF_018446385.1. Taxonomy (NCBI): domain Eukaryota; kingdom Viridiplantae; phylum Streptophyta; class Magnoliopsida; order Zingiberales; family Zingiberaceae; genus Zingiber; species Zingiber officinale. The sequence continues at coordinate 15,607,968 of NC_056006.1, read as the reverse complement.
CCGATGTGTGCTTCATCTGATGCTTCCTTAGAAGAAAGGAAAGTTGTGCCTTCTTTACAATTGACACACAAATTTATGATACTTCTTCTTTTCAAGTTGGTCCAAGCATTAGTCAAATTGAGCAACCATTTAAAACTCATTCTTCTTCTTCTTCTTTAATAGACTTTTAATTTTATCTACCTCTTTCTTCAATAAGGACTCCCTTAATAAGTATTGAGTTGGAGGACAATATCTTGGGCCAAATTGACCAGTCGCTTCCATAAATCTCTTGAAGCTATCATTGTCAATGATATGAAAAGAAATACCGGACTCGTACACCCATCAAGTTAAATATTAGTGTACACTGTGTGTCCTTTGCTTCCAAAGTGCATCAATAATATTTTGTTATTGTTTTGTCTTCTTACTTCCACTCAATAAAGATTCGGGATCAATAACGGATGTGAATCTTGTTGGTGCGGGTAGCACTAACGGTCTAACCCAGGTTTTGATGAATGACAAATAGGTTAAGTTAGTTATGTTGTTGTCTGACACTTTGATCAAGTGTGCAGGAAAAGTCCAGACAGGTATACGGGCTGACCGGATGTCTGGCACGAAGTCCAGCTAGGTCGACGGGCTGACCGGATAGCTGGCGAGAAGTCCAAGCGGGTTGACGGGCTGATCGGACGCTTGGCGAGAAGTCCAGCTAGGTCGACGGGCTGACCGGATAGCTGGCGAGAAGTCCAAGCGGGTCGACGGGCTGACCGGACGCTTGGCGAGAAGTCCAGACGGGTCGACGGGCTGACCGGACGTCTGGCAGGTAAGCAAGGTAAGTCACTGGAAGGGAGTGACTGTGAGGACGCGTTCCCGGGAAGGGAACATTAGGCGTCGATCCGGCTTAGATCCATTTCGGATATCTAAGTCAAGATCGTGACTAGATTCCGGTCTCGGAAAGACGGAATCTAAGTCATACTCTTTTTAATTATCTGTTGAACCTTAACTGTGCTGACAATCTGTTTTACAGGATATACATTTGCCTCGGACTAACTTTGTTTTGCAGGAAAAGGGAGTTTTCTGGAACAAGGTGGTCCGGGCGCCCGGAGGGGATCCGGGCGCCCGGAAGGCGAATTCTATCCAGCCGAGTCGTCGCCACGTGGAGCATCATGGTTTGTGCAGCTACGTCACATTCCAGGCGCCCGGAAGGGATCCAGGCGCCTGGAACAGCATATAAAAGAAGCCCCAGACAGGAGCTTCAGAATCAATCAATCAAGCTGAGAACTCTTCTACTGCTGGTCTTGCTGCTCTACGTTACTGCGACGCTGATAAAGCTACGACAAAGTGCTCATTCGATTTTTAGTTTACTTCTTTGTCGGTATTACTTTGTTTCATTAGCATTTTCTGTATTCATCTTGTAACTATATTCGAATTGCTAGTGATTGCCCAACGAAAGTGGTCAAGGACCACGGGCCTTCGAGTAGGAGTCGTCACAGGCTCCGAACGAAGTAAAAAACAACTGTGTTCATTTACTTTTCCGCTGCGTATTTATACTCTTTTTTTTCGAATCGATATTCACCCCCCCTCTATCGAATCTAACGGTCCTACAAGTGGTATCAGAGCAGGTACCGCTCTGATTTGGTGCAACCACCAATCAGACAGGGGGTGAATTGCTTTTGTTTTTTTTATAATTAATTTTAAAACTGGTGTTTCGTTAACTTAATATTTCACTAATCAATTTAAATTAGTGCAACACGAATCTAGATTTTTTTTTTCTATTTTTCTCTTCCCACACTACTAATCCAAGACCAAGTCTTGGGATATTTTTTTTTGGTTATTTACCTGTGCACAGAATGTCCCAACAAGAAGGATTCAGCACAGTGCGACCTCCACTCTTCAACGGGGACGACTTCCCTTACTGGAAGAAGCGCATGGAGGTCTACCTCAAAACAGACTTCGACCAGTGGATGAGCATTACGAAACCTTACAAAACTCCAGTGGACAACGCCGGGAATCTAGTGGATCCTGAAGACTGGACAGCAGATCTCAAGAAAAAAGCGTCAACAGAAAATAAAACGATCAACACTCTACAGTGCGGATTGACAAGAGAAGAACTGAACAGAGTCGGTCCACACAAAAACGCTAAAGAGCTATGGGACAAGCTGATCAAACTGCACGAGGGAACGAGCGACGCTAAGGTAACAAAACGAGACCTGCTACTAAATAAAATTTTTAATATAAAAATGCAGGAAGGAGAAACAGCGAATCAACTACACGCGAGGATCAAGGACATCCTCAACGGGCTTCATGCAATAGGCCACCAAATGAAGAACAGAGACTTAATAAGGTACGCTTTAAACGCTTTTCCACGTAATAGTTTGTGGGCATCAATAGTGGATGCCTACAAAATTTCCAAGAATCTTTCTAACTTAAAATTAGACGAGCTGTTTTGTGAATTAGAACTACAGAACAAACTAATCTTGGAGCCGAGAAAGGTATAGCACTACTTGCAGTTCCTCCAAAGAAAAGAAAAGCAAGCCTGAACTTGAAGAAGACTCCGATCAAGATAAGACGAAGAACACACGTGAACTTGGTAAGAAAATGTTCACCGGGAGAAAGAGGAGCTTCAGAAAAAGGATCTTCAAAAGATCAGCTCTCCTCAGAACAAAAGAATGTGACTTGCTACGGCTGCAACAAAAGGGACATTACAAGAACGAATGTCCAAAACTAAAGTTCGACAAACCAAAGCCAACCAAAAGAAGGCACTCAAAGCAACGTGGGACGACTCCTCGGACGAATCGGAGGAAGAAGAGAAGAAACATCGAGCCACCTCGCACTGAAACAGAAAACGAGTCGGAAGATGAAGGCGGGTCTGAACCCGAAACAAGCCACGAGTCCGTACTCGTTTCCGAAGGCCCGAATGAGGTATACTTTAATTTAAACAAAATTTTTTTTAGAATTATTTCCTGTTTAAATAGTAAATTAACTAAATTAGAAAATGAAAACAAATCACTTCTTGAGGAAAATCAAAACCTCAAGGAACAATTAAAGAATTCGAATCCAACTCAAGATCTAACACTTGAGGAAGAGAATTTATCATTAAAAAATGAAATAAACAATTTAAAAGAGATGTTAGAAAAATTCACAACAAGATCAAAAAATTTAGACTTAATCCTAAATAATCAAAAAGCATGTTATAATAAAACCGGACTAGGATATAAGTCGAATTCAAATAAAACCTTCAAATCATTAATAACCCAATACAAGTCAACCAATCTAGCTTGGGTTCCGAAAGCGTGTTTGACCACGCAAGTAGGACTTAATCAATATTATATACCTAAAGAAAAAATACATTATATAAAATTAAATAAACCAAACCAAAATCCAAAATACAAACCTAAATCAAATTCAAAATCTAAACAGTTTAAAAAACAACAAAATTATCACCAAGTTAACTATAACTATAAAAAGAATCGACACAAGCCTAAAACCAAAATCTAAATTAATGGCCAATAATTCAGGGGGAGGCTCCAGAATAGCTGGCTCCTCCAAAACTAACATACCCGATAGGGTAACCCAAAACTAACTAACCCGGCAGGGTAATTAGGATTAGTTAAAAAGAGACCAAGTTTAACTTGAATCATGGTACTAGTGAAATTTTTGGATGATAGTACGTTAGGGAAGCTTGGGCATCGCATGTCTAGAAAGATATGGCTTCGATCTGGTGCATTTGGCCAAGTGGAACTGACCGAAGCTACCCTTAAACGAATCCTAACCAGTTAGACCAAGATTTAGTACTAAGTTTCGTGGATAGGACTATTCGGAAAACCTCGAAAGGTTGGTTACTTCTAATGATGTCCTTGTGACTCACCAAGCTTAGAAGTTTATCCGAAGAATGCCTATTTGTGGAAACCAAAGCTAAGCCTGAATCTAACACAAGTTAAACCAAAAGTCTGTAATCAAACCAATTTCATCTCACAAAATCATAAAATTCCCTGATTGATAATATAGATCGGGTGAGATGAATAAGGCTTAAATTTTAATTTCAAATTTTTTAAAAATTAATTTCAAAATTTTAATTTGAAACTTAAAAATTAATTTCAAAATTTTAATTTTAAACTTAAAAATTAATTTTAAAAATTAATTTCAAAATTTTAATTTTTAACTTAAAAAAATTAATTTCAAAATTTTAACTTAAAAATTAATTTCAAAATTTTAATTTTTAACTTAAAAAATTAATTTCAAAATTTTAATTTTAACTTAAAAATTAATTTCAAAATTTTAATTTTTAACTTAAAAAATTAATTTCAAAATTTTAATTTTAAACTTAAAAAATTAATTTCAAATTTTTAATCTTAATTTCAAAATTTTTAATTTTAACTTAAAAATTAATTCCAAAATTTTAATTTTTAACTTAAAAATTAATTTCAAAATTTTAATTTTAAACTTAAAAATTAATTTTAAAAATTAATTTCAAAATTTTAATTTTTAACTTAAAAATTAATTTCAAATTTTTAATCTTAATTTCAAAATTTTAATTTTAACTTAAAAATTAATTCCAAAATTTTAATTTTAACTTAAAATTAATTTCAAAATTTTAATTTTAAACTTAAAAATTAATTTCAAAATTTTAATTTTAACTTAAAAAATAATTTCAAAATTTTAATTTTAACTTAAAAATTAATTTCAAAATTTTAATTTTTAACTTAAAAATTAATTTTTAAAAATAATTTCAAAATTTTAATTTTAACTTAAAAAATTAATTTAAAAATTAAAAATTAATTTCAAAATTTTAATTTTTAACTTAAAAAATTCATTTCAAAATTTTAATTTTTAACTTAAAAAATCAATTTCAAAATTTTTATTTTAAATTTAAAAATTAATTTCAAAATTTTTAATTTTAACTTAAAAATTAATTTCAAAATTTTAATTTTTAACTTAAAAAATTAATTTCAAAATTTTAATTTTAAACTTAAAAATTAATTTCAAAATTTTTAATCTTAATTTCAAAATTTTAAACTTAAAAAAATTAATTTCAAAATTTTAATTTTAACTTAAAAATTAATTTCAAAATTTTAATTTTTAACTTAAAAAATTAATTTCAAAATTTTTAATTTTAACTTAAAAATTAATTTCAAAATTTTAATTTTTAACTTAAAAAATTAAATTTAAAATTTTAATTTTAAACTTAAAAATTAATTTCAAAATTTAAATTTTTAACATAAAAAAATTAATTTCAAAATTTTAATTTTTAACTTAAAAATTAATCTCAAAATTTTAATTTTTAACTTAAAAAATTAATTTCAAAATTTTGATTTTTAACTTAAAAAATTAATTTCAAAATTTTTAATTTTAACTTAAAAATTAATTTCAAAATTTTAATTTTTAACTTAAAAAATCAATTTCAAAATTTTAATTTTAAACTTAAAAATTAATTTCAAAATTTTTAATTTTAACTTAAAAATTAATTTCAAAATTTTAACTTAAAAATTAATTTCAAAATTTTAATTTTTAACTTAAAAAATTAATTTCAAAATTTTAATTTTAAACTTAAAAATTAATTTCAAAATTTTTAATCTTAATTTCAAAATTTTAAACTTAAAAAAATTAATTTCAAAATTTTAATTTTAACTTAAAAATTAATTTCAAAATTTTAATTTTTAACTTAAAAAATTAATTTCAAAATTTTAATTTTAAACTTAAAAAATTAATTTCAAAATTTTTAATTTTAACTTAAAAATTGATTTCAAAATTTTAATTTTTAGCTTAAAAAATTAATTTCAAAATTTTAATTTTAAACTTAAAAATTAATTTCAAATTTTTAATCTTAATTTCAAAATTTTAAACTTAAAAAATTAATATCCAAATTTTTAATTTTAACTTAAAAATTAATTTTCAAAATTTTAATTTTTAACTTAAAAAATTAATTTCAAAATTTTAATTTTAAACTTAAAAATTAATTTTAAAAATTAATTTCAAAATTTTAATTTTTAACTTAAAAAAATTAATTTCAAAATTTTAATTTTTAACTTAAAAATTAATTTGAAAATTTTTAATTTTAACTTAAAACTTAATTTCAAAATCTTAATTTTAAACTTAAATTAATGCATGCTCAAAAGACTAACTTCAAAATCCTACTTACTGTAGGAAACCAAGTGGATTTTGGACAGTGGTTGCTCCAAACATATGACTGGAGATCACACCAAGTTCACTCAACTCACTTACAAAAGCCTAGAAACAGTTGCCTTTGGAAACAACGACAAACTCAAGGTAATTGGTATAGGTAATATTGAATTAAAATTAGACTTTATAATTACAAATGTCTTACTTGTTGAAAACTTTAAATATAATCTTCTAAGTATAAGTCAATTGTGTGATACTAGGTATAAGGTCAAATTTCTATCTACAGAATGCTCAACCAAACATCTAGATAATCCTACCATAAGCCTAAAAGGCTTTAGAAAAGACAACATCTATGTCATCAACTTAACCATTTCTTCCATTAAGTGCTATTTAACACAAAAAGAAGAAACTTGGTTATGGCATAGGAGAATGTCTCACACCAACTTTAGAAATATAAGTAAACTAAATGGACTTGTAAAAGGCTTACCGAAGTTACTTAACTTAGATTCAACTATATGTAATGCTTGTCAACAAGGAAAACAAACTAAGTCAACCCACAAACAAACAAATCAACCACAAACTAACTCAATCTTAGAACTTCTACATTTAGATCTTTTTGACTCCCATGGGTCAAATTCATTAATGGAAACTTATATTGTTTAGTAATTATAGACGATTACTCCAGGTTTACTTGGGTAAAATTCTTAAAACATAAAGATGAAACTTTTGAAATTCTTACAAATTTTTGCAAACAGATTGAAAACGAAAAAGATATTAAAATTAAAAGAATTAGGAGTGACAATGGGGGAGAATTTAAAAATCACAACTTTAACAGTTTTTTTCTAGAAAACGGTTACCATCATGAGTTCTCATGCCCTAAAACCCCCCAACAAAATGGAATTGTAGAAAGAAAAAATAGAACCTTACTTGAAGCTTCTAGAACAATGTTAAATGAGTATAACCTACCTAAATACTTTTGGGCAGAAACCGTTAGTACAGCCTGCTATGTACAGAACAGAACAACAATAAATAAAACTCATAACAAAACTTTCTTCGAAATATTTTATAATAAACAATCAAACATAAAATACTTTAAGGTATTTGGGTGCCCAGTTTTTATCTTAAATACAAGAGAACACTTAGGAAAATTCACCTCTAAAATTGAAAATGGAATTTTTGTAGGATATTCCCTAAATAGTAGAGGCTACAGAATTTATAATAAGGTTACCTTAAAAATTGAAGAAACTACTAATGTAAAATTTAAAGAAACTAAACAAGACATAGAACCTACACAACCACCGGAGTTTGTTCCAGAAATCAACCAAACTCTAAGTCATGAAGAAGAGGAACAACATCAAGAGAATCAACCTCCTAAAACAATAAGGGTAAACCCAAATCATCCAACTAATCAAATAATTGGTGATCCAGACTTAAGAGTTCAAACCAGATCATCTTTTAGAAACCTAAGTCAAATTTCATTAATTTCAAAAATAGAACCTAAAACTGTGGATGAATCCCTACTAAACCCAGATTGGATTATAGCTATGCAAGAAGAACTAGCCCAATTTGAGCGTAATGAGGTATGGGACCTAGTCCCACCACCTAAGAATAAGAAAATAATAGAAACAAAATGGGTATTCAGAAACAAACTAAGTGAAACTGGGGAAATTACTAGAAATAAGGCTAGGCTGGTTGCCAAAGGATTTAGTCAAGTTGAAGGACTTGACTATGACGAAACATATGCCTCAGTAGCCATATTAGAATCCATTAGAATGTTACTAAGTTATGCAGCCCATAAGGGATTTAAACTATACCAAATGGATGTTAAGTCTGCCTTTCTTAATGGACTAATCAAAGAAGAAGTTTATGTAGGTCAGCCTCCTGGTTTTGAAAACTTAGAACACCCTGATTATGTTTTTAAATTAAAGAAAGTCCTATATGGACTTAAACAAGCACCCAGGGCGTGGTATGAGAGGCTAACATCTTACCTAACATCTAAAGGATTCAAACAAGGTCAAATTGACCCAACCTTGTTTGTTAAATCATTAAATACAAACATATTTATTGCACAAATATACGTGGATGACATAATATTTGGCTCAAACAAATTCAGAATTTTTAGAAGAATTTATTAATCTAATGGAAAAAGAATTTGAAATGAGCTTAGTGGGAAAACTAACCTATTTCTTAGGATTACAAATCAAACAAACAAATGAAGGAAACTATATTTCTCAACATAAATACACCAAAGAATTACTTAAAAAATTCGGAATGGAAAATACAAAAGAAATAAAAACACCGATGGCTGTAAACACAATCTTAGATAGTGACCCAAATGGAAAACCAATTGATTTAAAATATTATAGAAGTGCAATAGGTAGCCTATTGTACTTAACTGCAAGCCGACCTGATATTTTATTTGCAGTTAGTATGTGTGCTAGATACCAAACTTGTGCTAAGGAATCTCATTTGACATAGGTTAAAAGAATTTTTAGATATCTTAAAGGAACAACAAATGTAGGAATCTGGTATCCTAGGACAAATAATTTTAAACTAATAGGGTATTCTGACTCAGATTATGCTGGATGCAAATTAGACCGCAAAAGCACAAGTGGTGGATGCCAATTATTAGGTGCATCACTTGTTAGCTGGTTTAGTAGAAAGCAACATTGTGTTGCTCTGTCTACAACTGAGTCAGAATACATAGCTATAGGCGAATGTGTTGCACAAATATTATGGATGATGCATACTTTAAAAGATTTCAACTTAAATATCACAAATGTAAAAGTATTAATTGACAATATAAGTTCAATTAACTTAACCAAGAATCCTGTGCACCATTCAAGAACCAAACATATTGAAATTAGACACCACTTCATCAGGGATCATGTTACTAAAGGCGATATTGAACTCAAATATATTGAGTCCAAATCAAATTTAGCTGACATTTTTACAAAACCTCTCCCTGAAAGTGAATTTAGCAACTTACGACGAAAATTAGGGATGTGCTTAATAGACTAGGATCTTTCAAAAATACTTTCAAAAATGATTTTACCAACTTATAGGCTAAACTTGTTTGTTCTCAAACTTTCCATTTTTAGACTTTCAAAAACAGTTTTGACCTTAGACTAGTTTTTGAATCCTTAGAAAGCATGTACCCATAGGTCTAGTTCTTGAGCATCTCACCAACACCTTAGGTTTACCTTGCTTGTGTTTGATAAACATAGAAAGGGGTGAGATGCATAGGCCAACTGTCTAGACTTAAGATGCTTATTCCAGTGCATCAGCATAAGTCTGGACGTTAAATACAATTCAGATATTAATCAGATTAAAGTTCATCAGTCAAGTCAAACACTGACTGGTTATAATTAACTTAATCTGACTAACCAAGTGAAAACTACTATCTTCTGATAGTTAGTTAGTACCTAATTGGTTAGACAGCTGGTTAGAGTTAAGTATCAAGTTCAGGGGGAGAATTAACTCAAATTTTGTGTGTTTGAAAAATGCTTTTTAAAAACCTAACATATGTTTGAACATTGATTTACAAAAAGTTAAATTTAACTAAAAATTTGATAAATGTGAAAGTTTAATCCCACCTAATTTTCAAACCTGATTTGAAAAGTTAACTATTTCAAAATTTAGTTCTTATCAAATTAGCCTTAAAAATTAATGTTTGACAAAATTTTTCTTGAAAAATTACTTAATTTTTTTTTGGTTCGAAAAATCAAAGTTGAAAAACTTACCTTTTTGAAAAGTAGATAAAAATTTGAAAAACCCTATTTTGAAAATTTCCACACGCTTGAGAGTTAAACTTGATTAACTTTAAATTTATACTTTTCAAAACTACTTGTCTCCCCCAAGTCAACTTGACTATTTTTTTAACTTGGTGTCAAAAATTGCACTTTTATCTTTCAAATTTTTAACCAAACCTAGATATCTTTCAAAATTTGATTACCTGTTACGGTAACTCTTCACTATGATTGTTTACCTTTGTTCATTTTTTGATGAATGCCAAAGGGGGAGGAGGGTTAGGTGGTTAAGTTAGCTAAACCAATTTGAAAATACAAACTAACAAACTTTAAAACCACATAAATGCATGTTGTTTCTTGCATATGTTTTCACTAACTTAACCAGGTTGTCATTCCATCAAAAAGGGGGAGATTGTTGGTGCGGATAGCACTAACGGTCTAACCCAGGTTTTGATGAATGACAAATAGGTTAAGTTAGTTGTGTTGTTGTCTAACACTTTGATCAAGTGTGCAGGAAAAGTCCGACTAGGTCGATGGCGAGAAGTCCCGCTAGGTCGACGGGCTGACGATAGGTGGCGAGAAGTCCAAGCGGGTGACCGGACGCTTGGCGAGAAGTCGGCTAGGTTGACGGGCTGACCGGATAGTTGGCGAGAAGTCCAGCGGGTCGACGGGCTTGGTGAGAAGTCCAGACGGTCGACGGTGGCCGGACGTCTGGCGGTAAGCAAGGTAAGTCCTGGAAGGGAGGTGAGGAGGCGCGTTCGGGAAGGAACATTAGGCGTCGATCCGGCTTAGATCCATTTCGGATATCTAAGTCGAGATCGTGACTAGATTCCGGTCTCGGAAAGACGGAATCTAAGTCATACTCTTTTTAATTATCTGTTGAACCTTAACTGTGCTGACAATCTGTTTTACAGGATATACATTTGCCTCGGACTAATTTTGTTTTGCAGGAAAAGGGAGTTTTCTGGAACAAGGTGGTCCGGGCGCCCGGAGGGGATCCGAGCGCCCGGAGGTCCGCGCGCCCGGAAGGGATCCGGGCGCCCGGAAGGCGAATTCTATCCAGCCGAGTCGTCACCACATGGAGCATCATGGTTTGTGCAGCTACGTCACATTCCAGGCGTCCGGAAGGGATCCAGGCGCTTGGAACAGCATATAACAGAAGCCCCAGACAGGAGCTTCAGAATCAATCAATCAAGCTGAGAACTCTTCTACTGCTGGTCTTGCTGCTCTACGTTACTGCGACGCTGATAAAGCTATGACAAAGTGCTCATTCGGTTTTTAGTTTACTTCTTTGTCGGTATTACTTTGTTTCATTAGCATTTTCTGTATTCATCTTGTAACTATATTCGAATTGCTAGTGATTGCCCAACGAAAGTGGTCAAGGACCACGGGCCTTCGAGTAGGAGTCGTCACAGGCTCCGAACGAAGTAAAAAATAACTGTGTTCATTTACTTTTCCGCTGCGTATTTATACTCTTTTTTTTTGAATCGATATTCACCCCCCCCCCCCTCTATCGAATCTAACGGTCCTACAAATCTGTCCATAGGGCCAAGAGCAAGTGGGTTCCTTTTTGTCCTTGGAATCCCTGCATTTTTCTCATATTCAATAACAACTTCTTTTCTCACATCCATTTCATTGATATTCTTTTATTTTTTGTATTTTTTTTTTGTTCTTGCTTCTTTAATTGCATTCTTACACTTCAATTTATCCTCATCCGAGGACTTCTTACACAGGGCACTTAGCAATCTCGACAACAGTATGCTCCTTGATAAAGACTGAAGGAGGAAGAGCTTAGGGCAGCAAGCTCCTTGCTGCTCGTTGATTTTTTCAGAAGAAGGGAGGGAGAAGAGGCAACAACTAGGGCAGGTTGGAGAAGAAAATGGGATATAGAAGAAGGGGAGGGAGAAGACGATGTGGTTTACGGTCCATTTACTTTGGAGCGCGGATGATATAAAGGATGGATTACACATCAATGGATACATTTTTCGTTGTTTACTCATAATAACAAACATAGACCGATGGATTTTACATATATCCGCAGATCAAATTTGACATGTTTTTTCCTCCACCCAAAAATGGATGGAAGCAACTTTCCATCCGTCCTTTACTTCTAGGTTATTCGATAGCTACATCGAGGACGACAACTGTCGCCTTGTTTGTCATGCCGCGAGGTCGTAGGCGAAACAGGACATCTCAATGGGGTCGCGGGCAAGCGCAACCTCACCGACGACGACCTTCCCTAGAGCGTGCTCGTTGCACCGCGAGGTCAAGGGCGAGACCAGACCTCTCTGCGAGGTCACAAGAGAGCACAACCTCGTCGTTGACGACCTTGCCTAGGGTCGTGAGGTCAAGGGTGAGACGGGACTTCTCTACAAGTTTGACGGCGAAACAAGACCTCTCTGCAAGGTCGCGAGCGAGCACAACCTAGTCAACAACGACATCACGCCGCAAGGTCGAGGGCGAGAAGGGACCTCTCTGTGAGGTCGTGGGTGAGCTCATCTCACCGACCACGACCTTGCCTAGCATGCGCTTATCGCGCAACGAGGTTGCGGGGAGATAAGCGACTTCCCTCGTGTTTGCGAGCGACGCGCGACCTTGCCCGAGGCCACGAGCGAGGCACGATCTCTCCGCAAAGTCGCAGCCGTGGCCTCACGCCTCGTCTATGACCTTGCGATGAGGCAGCGATCATGACCTCGCCACAGGAAATCGGACAACGAAGAGGTCATGGCGTCGCTCACCTTTCCTTCCTCTGCTTCCCTTCCCATTCTCTTATGTAGTTTACTTTTATTTTTTTTTTTCTTTCTTTCGTCTTTCCATTCCCTCCTCTGAGGATATATTTCCATGGTAGATTCCTTTCCCTCATTGATCCACACCTTCGGATAAACAGAGCATTAGGGTTTAGGGTGGCTGAAAATCCTAATTAAAAGTTTAAAACAAAACCTTATAATTTATAAATCTATATTTTTTGCTTTTTTTTCTTCCCCTTGAATCAATCAGTTGATCAATTGATAGTGTTGAATTGCTGATCGATTCAAAGGGAAGAAGTTTGCCACAAAAAATTGACCGAATCGATCAACTGATCAATCTAGCAAGTTTTCGTGACAAACAAAATCGTGTTGAATCGATCAACTGATCGATTCAATTCGCCGAATCGATCAGTTGATCGATTATGTAGGGTTCTGTTTGTTGCGAAAATCCTTCCAAATCAATCAGCTAATCGATTCAGCCAATTTTTCATGACAAAAAATTGGGCGCTGCCGAGGAGGTGGCACCCAACGCATCCCAGGCGGCGCACAACCGCCTAAGCGGCTGATTAATATCTTACCGCCTTAGCAAAAGGCAAGGGCTATGGGCTACCGTTGACCACCTAGGCATCCCTAGGCGGGGATTTTTTTAAACACTGATATTAATAAGTCTCGTGAGAAGTAATGAAAAGACAACTCTTTGAATGTGGAAATATAAGGCTATGTTTGGTAGGGTGTAATCTGCCTTGTAATGTAATCAGGATTATATTACAAGGTTGATTTTTTTATTTGGTTTAATTTTAAACTTGTAATGTAATATAATCTGAATTACAAAACGTAGTAAAGTTTTGTAATCTGGATTACAAATCAAATACTATGTAATCCGATTACATTACGAGGTCACCGTTTAACCAAAATTTAAATGTCGAATATACCCCTAGTCCACTGCGACTGTCGCCCATCGCCATCGGTCGCCACCCGTCGCCGGCAACCACCGCTGGCCGCCGACCGGCGTCGACTGCCGACCGACGTCGACCGACGACTGACGCCGGTCGCCAGCGACCACCGTCGTCCACCTCCACCAACCACCACCGCCTGTCGCCGCCAGCGATCACCGCCGCCAGTCACCTCCGGCCGCTGCCACTGTCGTTGATTGCCAGCGGTTGCCGGCGATCGGCGGCGGTCGACGGTGATTGGCGATTGCCGGTGGCGGCTGACGGCGATCAGCGATTGCTGGCAGCAGCAGCCGACGACGATCGGCGGTTGCCAACGGCGACAGCCGACAGAGGAGGCCAACAACGGCGATCACTTTTGCCGTAAGCTCCGACAAAGGTACGGCGACCGTCGGTAGAGGTCGTAGGATATTTTTGTCATTTTATAATAATACGAATTATATTGCTTATAAAAAATAATAGATACCAAACAAAATAACATAATTAATCAAATATTACATACATTACATTACCAAATATAATAATATAATAAAGATTACATTATATTACATTACAAATTTAATTACATTATACTTCACCATCTAAAAGTTAATTATACTTTCATTCATTAAAAAGGTAACATCAGAATAAATACATATCATTTATAACCAGCTATAATATCATAATAATAACGATGAAAACAATAAAAAATAAATAAATATGTCCTTAAATTTAAAGTTAAATACAACTTTTAAAAATTTTACAATTTATAATCAGCTATAATATCATAATAATAACGATGAAAAAGTAAAATGAAAAATAAATATGTCAAGTTAAATACAACTTTTAAAAATTTTACAATTTAAATGCATTAGAGAAGAATTGGGGAAAAAGTCATAAAAAAAGAGTGTTTCGCGGTTTCTAAAAATTTGATTCTTCTTTCTGTAGGGACACCTTGTTGCTACTGGTGGGCACACTGTGATTTCGCTCACCCGACCGTTCTTCGTCGCCGACCCAATAATAAAATATAGAGAATATTTAATTTTTTGGAAAATAAACCCTTTGGAAATCATTCCTTGTTTTACGAAATAATAATTCTGCCGCCGAATAGAGAGAAAGAGAGGTTTGTGTGGTGAAAAAAACTCACCCCACGTATCGTAGTCACTGGATTGTGGTTTACACATATAGCATGCGGCTCGAATATAAGGCTAGCGAGGCATAAATCTCTGCATCTCAACAACTGACACTTCCATCCATCTGGCCATCATTTTCAATCATAAAATCTATTTTAGTACATTTTCTACATCAATTTGGTGTCGTTAAACATCACAAATTTTTTCAACTCCAACAAATACACACTATTTTCCTACACTAAAAATAATATTCTTTAAAATATTCTATTTTTCCATCTTATAATTTATTATCAACATACATATTAATTTGTTAAATATTCTTATTACGATAATAATTACTATTAAAATTAAAAATTTTCTTGTACATAATAACTAATTTTTATGATATTATGTTTGTAATTATTTTTATGATATTATGTTTTAAGTTACAAGAAAATTAAAATTAATATTTTGTAATTTTGTTAAAAATAATTTAATAAACATACTAATATTTTAAATATTAATTATTTAAGTTAATAACTAATATAAATTTATAATATATATCATCTACATAATAAATTCAGTTAAATTAAATAATATTAATTTATAATATTTAAGAATATTTTAAGTATAAATTTAAGATTATGATATATTATATTTAAAAAATATAAATTTAAATATAAATTCATTGACAATATTTTAAATATAAATTTAAGATTATAATCCGTACTTGCACCAAAATACTGCAAGTGAACAGTGCATTGTTCACTTGCACGATTTTGGTGCAAGTTTTGGAATTTCCATTGGAGGAGATATGATGTCCTTTTTATATCAAAATAGTATAAAAAGGCACCGGTTGGAATTGCTCTTAGTTACCATAATTCATCTCACTTATGATGGTCTTAAGACGGACTGACGAGGGCATGGAGACGATCAAATCATGTTTTGCACATTGTTGCCTCGACTAATCTCTACCTATGCAACTTGTGGTGCAACTTGGCGATGAACGGATTTCATTATCGTCATCTTTGCTCTACCTTTTGAGTCACTTTCAAAATTATTCGTGAGCGAGAGAGATGATGTAGAGTCTTTGTCCAATTATTGCGTGGACTAATGAAACCATTCAGCACCGATCGTGGTATTAAACTGCAAAGTAGGAGAACATCTTCAAACATTATTACATTGTCTGTCTTATTATGATATTGTTATTAGCGATGACAACGAATTCGGAATCCTGGGAAAAAATTGAAATCGGGATGAATTTAGAGATGAATTTAGAGAATTTTTGCATGTTCATATTTGGAAAAAAAAAAATCGGGTGGAAGATATGGGGATATTATTCCTAAATCTGTCCCGATACAACATGATGGGATATAGGGATAGGGAATTCTCTAATATCCTTTTATATTTGTTTTTAGATGTGTCCCGATGCAACATAATATAATATAAGGATAGAGAATTCTCTGATATTTTTTTATATTTGTTTTCGGATGTGTCCCGATGCAACATGATGTAATATAGGGATAGAGAATTGTTTGATATTCTTTTATATTTGTTCTTGGATGAGGGTAGAGATGGGGATTTAATCTCCACATGATGAGAATGAGAATTCCTTGATTAGATTTGGCTGGGAATAAAATTCAAGCTCAAGCTTCTTTTTGTAAAAACGTCCAAGTATTCTTAGCAAGGTGATTATATTCATTATGTAAGTACTTTTCAGGGATAAATTATAATGTCTCAACCATCAAATAATTAAAAATGAAAGAAATTTTTCAACTGATATATATGCCGATAATTAATTTCCAGATAATTAATCTCTATTTAGGTCTATATAGCTAACAATGGATGATCTAATTAGTCGTTAGCAAGATTCTTAATTCTACGACCCGACTCTTCTATGAAAGAGATCAATTTGCTGTTGTATTTTTCTGCTATGGGCAAGTCTTTCTATTTTATTATAAATACCATAAAGATATTGTTTTTAATAAAAAGGACTTAAATAAAATAGAACAAAATCAAGAGTTTTTTTTAAATATACATTTAAATGTTATTAAAAATATAAAATAAATAATTATAAAAGGGAACTTGAAATAACGAAAGTAAAATCAATAGGGATCAGAAGGGTAAGAATTGGAGCACTCCCGTTGTCGTAACAGGCTTGGGTCGGGTGCTCATCACGCACAAAAACTGCGCGAGTAAATTACCACTCATCATATCCCGTTTACTGCCTGAAGGATCATGCTTTTGATTGATCTCTATTATGGTTTATATCGGATGCAGCTCTCCTCTTTTGCTTTCTTTCCGTCGATGTGGGACTAATATTGCGAGCCCATGTAGAGACCAGAAGAGCATCTTTCGCAGTGGGCCTATTCCCAGTCCAATTCTGTTAGAATTGTTTTTTATAAAAAAATAATCTTATTTTCTTTTAAAATAAATAAATATTATTAAATTACCCTTCTTCATTTTTTGGAGAAATCCTTATATAACTTTTTTTTTGAAAAAAAAAAAAAAATAGAAACTGCTGCTAGGTTAGGTTGCTCCTTCACGTTGTGAAGCTTCTCCCATGGGATCACTATGTTGGCCATTGTTGGCTGGGAGTCTTCCTCATAATTTTTTTTTTCGATTGATCGATTCTGTCATCTTTGGCTTTCTTAATACTTTACACCGTGAGGTCTCTTTCCTCCATCCTCAGTCACTCAATTCTCTTTTTAATATGGGTATGATATTATTTCATATCAATTTTACATTGAACCTGATATGATTTCATATTAGACCCACGTCGAACCTCATATGATCAGAGCCGGCCCTGGGCCAGGGCTACCAGGGCCCTTGCCTAGGGCCCAAAAATACCAAGGGCCCAAAAGTATAAGTATTTTTATATATACTTTGTTAAATATATTTTTTTTTAATAAGATTTTTATTCTTCTCAATTCTCACGGACTCACCCTCGCGTTTCTCGTCGCCCGTTGCCGAAGTCATCTCCAAAGCGACGAAGGCATGAAACCCTAGATCTCTCGACTTTCACCTTCACGGCGATTCTCCTCGGCTGCCATCCTCACCGACCCGGCGTCTCCAGTGCCTTTAACCTTACCATCGAGAGGATATCGGCAGCGTCGGCAACCTCAACAGCTCAACTGCACCTCCTCCTGTCCTCCAGTCACGGTCAGTACTTCGATTTGGGCAACCGCGGTCTGCGACTGCGATCAGATCTCGATTCTTAGCCTAGTTAATTAGGGTTTTGTTGTTTGATTAGCAGATTAGGCAATCGATTAGGGTTTGTATACCTGGATTTTACCAAAATTTTAATTTTTACTTTTTAATTTGCATCGAAATAGTTCTCAATATGCAGATTCTTCTTCTTCTCTAGTACTTATATTTTTATCAATTTTTTTTTTTACATTTTTCAAGTTGAATAGAAATGTTCTTATTATCACAACTCACAAGAAGATGACTTTTTCTTCTTATTCCTTGTTACAAATTAAACTAGTTGGTCACACTTACTCTTTTTGTATTTTGTAATAATGAAGATGCCAATGTGCTCCTCCTTTTACATCAACCCTCTCGTTCTTCTCATAATTCATATACAACCAAAGCACCCCTCTGCACCTTTGGCATGGAATATGATGGACGGACCAGCCACCTCTCTTATATTGGTTCCAGAATGTGTAATTAGCCTCTCTTCACAAGTGAGTAATGAAATAGGCCCCATTGTGTTGTTGAAGTTCCCTTCTCTCCTAAGCCAAATTTGCCAGTTGCAACATGTACTTTGTGGTCACATCGCATGCTTGATGACAACCAAAGGTCCATGTTCTCCCCTAGAACAACTTGAACATTGTTAGTGTCGTAAGTCACCATGGCTCGAAATCTCATACTTAAGAAAAACAAGCAGATATCAACAAATGGATTTTTGTGTGTGTGTGTGAGAGATACAAGAACTTTTTTATTGGTTTACTCTAAAAAGTCTTGGCTTCTAGTTGTTTATTCTGTTCAGATGGATTCTTTTAGCTAGTAAATGATAGGTAGATTAACTAAGTTTTCATGTCATTTAGCTAGTTAGATTAATGTGTTTGTGTCTTTAATTGCATGAATAAGGTCCCAACTTCTAAATAATTAAATTGTTGTGTTTTTTTATAAACTTGCAGGATATCCATGTTAGGTCTTATATAAGTGGATCGAATCAAAGAAAAATTCTCCATATCAGGTTTTATTGTTCTTTGTTTATTGCTTATTGTTCATAATTATCTATCATCATGAAACAACTCTCTGGATATCAAAAAAGACAAAAAAAGAAAAAAGATGAGGAGATAGCCCAAAGCTTAAGAGGTTCATTGAATAAATATTTTAGTAAAGAATCATATAACACATCAGAAAGCTTAGTCCAGATTTTAAGTAATGAATCAAATGCAAATGAAGATTTTGTTGAAAATAATAATAATGAATATGAAGAATTTATGAGAAATGAAAGTGATGAGAATGAGAAATTTGTAGAAAATGAGAATGAAGAGAATACAAATCTTAATGATTTGAATGAAACTGAAATTGACAAAACTAAAGATATTGATAATTGTTGTGATGATGAGCGTATAAATGAATATCAATGTTCGACACCTAGATATGATATAAACATATTTGATCCAAGAGTTTGGGATAACCTTGATACAAAAATGAGAGACTTACTTGTGGAAAGAGGTCCTAAAAGAGAAGATATTCTTAAGTTTCCTTTAGATAAAGAATCTCGACACTTTTCTCATACTTACTATGTTCAAATGCTACCAAATGGTGAAACTCGTGATCGAAAATGGTTAGTATATTCGAAAGAGTTGGACAAAGTGTTTTGTATTTGTTGTAAGTTGTTTAAAGTAATATACACCAAAAGTAATTTAGCAAAAGAAGGAGTTAATGACTGGAAACATTTATGTGACAAACTTAAACAACATGAAAATAGTATTGAACACCTCACTAATCTGAGAGCCTTTGTTGAACTACAAATGAGATTAAATAAAACATTGACAATTGATAAGGAAATACAAGAACAAATTAAAAAGGACACAAAACATTGGAAACATGTTATGCTAAGAATAATTGCTGTTGTCAAATGTCTTGCTATACATAATTTGGTATTTCGTGGTACACATGATAAAATTTATGAAGATGGTAATGGTAATTTTTTGGGTCTACTTGAAATGATTGCAGATTTTGATCCAATAATGCAAGAGCATTTTCGACTCATTCAAGATAAAAAGATTCATTATCATTATCTTAGTCATAAAATTCAAAACGAGTTAATATCTCTTCTAGCTTCTAAAGTCAAGAATGTAATAATTAAAAAAGTAAAAGAGGCAAAATATTTTTCAGTAATTCTTGATTGTACACCGGATGCAAGTCACAAAGAACAAATGACTCTCATATTAAGATGCGTAGATGTTTCAGAGACTCCAATTAAAATAGAAGAGTACTTTTTAGAATTTATAAATGTAGAAGATACAACTGGTTTAGGTCTTTTCAATGAATTGCAAGTTGTTTTATGATCTTTAGAACTTGATATTGATAATGTGAGAGAGCAAGGTTACGATAATGGATCTAATATGAAAGGTAAAAACCAAGGTGTGCAAAGAAGATTGCTTGACATTAATCCTAGAGCATTTTACATGCCATGTGGTTCTCATTCTCTTAACTTAGTTGTTTGTGACATGGCAAATTCTTGTGCTAAAGCAAAATCATTTTTTGGAGCATGTCAATGTATGTACACCGTGTTCTCTAATTCAACAAAAAGATGGAATATTTTGCTTGAATATATTGATGGATTAACTTTAAAATCATTGTCAACTACAAGATGGGAAAGCCATATTGAAACGGTCAAAGCAATATTATCTCAAGCTTCCCAAATCAGAGAAGCTTTGTTCAAATTAGCAGAAATAAGTGAAGATGGTAAATTAAGTAGAGATGCTGAAACTTTAGCATCTGGTGAACTTTCAAGTTTTGAGTTTATATTAAGCCTTGTTATTTGGCATGATATTTTGCATAAAATTAATTTAGTTAGTAAAAAATTACAGTCAGAGGATATGCGTCTTGATGTTGCTGTAAAACAATTGTCTGGTCTTGTTTCCTTTTTTGAAAAATATAGAGAAAATGGTTTTGATTCTGCTATGGTTGATGCTAAAAAAATAGCATCTGATATGGAAATTGAGCCTGTATTTCCTATAAAACGTAAAATTTGTAGAAAGAGACATTTCGATGAAATTGCTAACACTGAAAGAGAAAATCAATCACCAGAAGAATCTTTTCGAATAGATTATTTTATCTTAGTGGTCGATATTGCTCTTGGGCAATTGAAGAGTAGATTTGAACAGTTGCAATATTTTGAATATATATTTGGGTTCTTGTATGATGTTGCAAAATTAGTTTCATTAGATGATGATGAATTGATGAGTTCTTGTGTTAACCTTGAAAATACTTTAAGAAATGGTGACACTTCTGATATTGATGCAAAATATATGTTTTCAGAACTACAAGTTTTGCAAGTAATGTTACCAAGTGAATCTTATGAAACAAATAAAAAATGGTCTTCCATTCAAATATTAGATTTTTTAAAAACAATGGATATGTTTCCAAATGTGATGATTGCTTATAGGATATTATTGACAATACCTGTGACAGTGGCATCTGAAAGAAGTTTTCAAAATTAAAATTAATAAAATCTTATTTACGGACCACAATGACTCAAGATAGACTAAATGGATTAGCAATTTTATGCATTGAAAAGAATATTTTGGAAAACATAGAATATGATGTTATTATTAATGATTTTGCCTTTAAAAGTGCATCACGAATACACTTTAAATGAGTTACCTTTGTGTTTTTTTGCAGGTGTATTACAACCGATAATTTAATTATATCCTCTACATTCACTCTCATTTGCACTTGTAGGTAAACATTTTATTACTTATGAGTACACGTGACATTGTATTTATGCTCTTAAAGTGTTCATAAGTCATAACAACTCTAGTACTTATGCTAATTGGTGCTACTCATACTCTTTTTCTTTTGGTGATTAGATCAATTGATAGTTTGATAAATTGATACTTTTTTGTTTAATGCGGCTTTTGGAGGGAAATGGTGGAGCATTTTCTGTGTTGGAAATTTTATTTTAATGAGCATCCTTTTTTATGGAGTATTCTTGATATGCTTTGATACAAAGAGGTTTTATTCATGTCAGATTGGGTGGCTCTTCTTTTGGTGGTTGGCCGGCTGGAGTATGGATGTTGCAGTGGGTATCTTGCAGGGAGGAGAAGCTTATTTACAGAATGTGCTTCGAATGTGAGTATGATGTGCTGTGTTTATAGTGGTTTTTTGTATTGGTTGTTGGAAATTTGTAAATGTTAGTTTTTAATGTCTAGTACTTTCCTTTTATTAGAAAATGTGATATTCTGATAGTGTAGGGGTATGTGTATTTGGTTGGTTTTGTTCTGATATGGGTTAGTATTTGATATGTTTTGATTGTGAAATACTATTGGTGTTGGAGTCTCATGTTATGGTTTCTAAAGAAAGTGGAGCAATGCATATTTTTGAAGGGTCGTATATGTGGTTGATTCATTGAGTAAAATTTTATTTGGTGGATTTCTAAAGGTTTTCTTTGTTGGTGGTTTTATTTCAAGGAAGAGGTTGAAATATCTTGGATTTGTTAGAATATTTTTGTTAGAAAGTGTGTAAATAAAGTCTATTTTATATTGTGTTCTTGGAATGTAAGTATGGAGAAAATGGTTTTGTTTAGAATATATGTAAGTTTGTGGAGTCCTTGTAAATTGTAGTATGAGATTAGATTTGACCTCTCATTCTATTGTTTTTTTTATATATGATTTTTTTAATTAAATAAAAATAATGCTCAGTTAAATAAAATTGGGGCATAATTTATAATTTCGCCCAGGGCCTTTGAACAATAAGGACCGGCTCTGCATATGATTCCATATCAGGTCCAACGTGGATATTTTTTATGATTCTTTTATTTTACATGTTAATATTTATGAAATTCTGAAATAAATAATGGATATCATATTTGAACTCCTTGTAATCTTAAAAATCCATAGAAACTGAAATGGGTGCAATCGGAGCTCTCTAGGTCTATCAGTGGATTTTGACTGAAACTCACTGATAGATCTAGAGAGTTCCGATTATACCCATTTCAGTTCCAGTGGATTTCTGAGATTGCAAGAAGTTCAAATATACTATCCATTATTGATTGTGACTTATTTAAATGTATTAAAATATTATTAAAAAAATTGACTAAATCTGTTATTCATATATTTTGCATGCTGGTTAAAAATTGAAGAGAGAGAAAAATAGTGAAAAAAAAGAAAACGGTAGAAAAAGTCAGATTGTTAGGAGGATAAAATAGGAATGACACTTGAAAATATGTGTTATTTGGTAAATTGTAAAATAACGTATGCCTTTTGGTAAATTTAAAAATTTAGGTGCGTTATTTGATAAATTGTCGATTGATTTATATTGACTCATCTAAAATAATAATGTATCTTGTAACCAGTATAATTCATAACCGATATAATATAGTGTCCTTAATATAGATTAGAATTGAAAATATTCTCATTGTAATAATTTAAAATATATATTTTTCTTATGTGTATTATTGATCAATGATATATTTTCCTTTTACTAGAAGTGGTAAATCTTATGTTGAATGTACACTTATTTTCGCATGGTTAACATGATATACTGTTTTTACTTTTTCAATAAGAAATTTCTATGAAATTAGTCATCCCAAGATTAATCAACGTAAGCTATGTACCTTATACTAATTAAAATAAATAAATAAAAATAAAAACAACAACATACACGGTGTACTTATTTTTTGTTCAAGGGATCATCACTCAAATATCGTGTACATTGATCTTCAATTGAGATCAATGGGATAAGTCTAAGAACAAGTGATATGGATACCTACCTTACATGTAAACCTATTGAATCACAAGGCGCGATTTCTCATCCTCTAACAATATTAAACAGATAATTAAGTATCAAAAATATAGATACTTAACATTGGAGGGCGTCTAACTGAACAACTTCGGCACACTCTAACTTTGTTGATATACATAGAGACATCATGTTCTTCTTGTTATAACACATGCAATTGTGGATTAAGTTTAGGGTTTTTTACCGGTTAAATGGGCAATGATAAGGTAGCTATTGTGAGAAGAGGTTATGGAGGCTAAGAAGGATGAATGTCAAGGCATGAGAATGCAAAAGCAATGACACAACTAGTCTTAACCCTAATTGCTCGACGAGAGAAAAGATGAATTACATAAAAATTAAGATAATTTTCTTCGTTTACTAACACAATTTGTGAACAAATTTAGCATTTACCTATCGTAAAAACCACAACAATAGTGTTCACTCAAGTGTGTTGCTAAAAGATCATGGTAAACTCGTGACTGTGAATCACTCCTATAGATTGGGTGTGAGTGAAGCGGCTAGCTGTGAATTGTGATTGTGAGCTCATGATTTGACTGCGAAAGTGGACCTAAATAAACCCTCATTTGCCCTAAAACCCTTAACCCTAAGCTAACCCACAATTTGGGCGCAAGTTAAGCCGAAGTCTAGGCTTGGCTATGAATCGCGATCGTGAGCTCTAATTAACCCAAATACACGACTTTATTTTTTTTTTTTTAAAAATCTCATTCGTCCTAAATTCCTTAACCCTC
Source organism: Zingiber officinale (assembly GCF_018446385.1). Classification (NCBI taxonomy): domain Eukaryota; kingdom Viridiplantae; phylum Streptophyta; class Magnoliopsida; order Zingiberales; family Zingiberaceae; genus Zingiber; species Zingiber officinale. The sequence goes on along the minus strand of NC_056006.1, from coordinate 15,583,625 downwards.
AGTTGACCCATGCTTTGGGCACAAGTTAAGCCAAAGTCTAGGCGTGGCTACAAATCATGATCATGAGCTCTAGTTGACTCAATTACAAGCCCTTATTAAAAAAATCGCATTCGTCCTAAACCCGTTAACCCTAAGTTGACCCACACCTTGGGCGGGAGTCAAGCCGAAGTCTAGGCATGACTATGAATTGCGATCGTGAGCTCTCTAGTTGACCCAAATACATGAATTTATTAAAAAAAAATCTCATTCACCCTAAACCCCCTTAACCATCAATTGACCCACGATTTGGGCACGAGTCAAGCCAAAGTCTAAGCCAAGCTGCGAACCACGATCGTGGTCCCTAGTTGACTCAAATACATGTTCTTATTGAAAAATCTCATTCGCCCTAAAGCCTTAACCCTAAGTTGACCCACGCTTTGGGTCGGAGTCAAGCCAAAGTCTAGGCTTGCTTGTAAATCTTGATTGTGAGCTCTAGTTGACCTAAATATACGACTTTATTAAACAAAATCTCATTCGTCCTAAGCCCCTTTACACTCAATTGACCCGTACTTTGTGTGTGAGTCAATCCGAAGTCTAAACCTAGCTATGAATCACGATCACGAGCTCTGGTCAACCCAAATACATGACCGACCTTATTAGCAAAATCTTATTCGCCCTAAACCCTCTTAGTTGACCCATGCTTTGGGTGGGAGTCAAGCGGAAGTCTAGGTTTGACTGTAAATTTTGATTGTAAGTTCTAGTTGACCCAAATACACGACTTTATTAAACAAAATCTCATTCATCTTAAATCTCTTTACACTCAGTTGACCTATATTTTCGGCTCGAGTCAAGTTTAGGGATGATAACGGATCCGGATTGGGATGGATTTGATTAAACCCGGGACTTGCCCTGCCTTCCTTTGGACTTGCACCGCCTCGTCCCGCGAACTCAACAGGGCGGATCCGGATTAGACCTAATAGACCCATCATATTTTAATTTTTTGAAATATAAAATTTAAAATTAATTAAACATTAAATTTATTTTCAACATTTATATTAATAATATTTTGTAATAAAAAATATATTATCATAAATTAAAATCTATCAATTTTGATTCAATTAAAAATTAATTATCAATTTTTATTCCATTAATAATTAATAAAAAAATAAAAAAATTTATTATACGAGATGAGTCCCCAGCAGATCCGATTAAATCCGTGATCCATTCAGATCCGTCTTAAGATCCGTTTAGACAGGTCTAAATCCACCCTGTCGGAACGGATTTATTATGGAATAGGATTTCAATCCGTCTCATTACCACCCTAGTCAAGTCGAAGTCTAGGCCTGGCTGTGAATAGCGATCGTGAGCTCTGGTTGACCCAAATACACGGCCGGCCGGCGGCCTTATTAACAAAATCTCATTCGCCCTAAAACCCTCAGCTGATCGCCACGATCACATCGCTCCGTGATCCCCCGACGCGTCTTATCCCTTCTCGGTCCCGACTCTTCAACTCGGGCATCGCCGTCCCCAGCGGCGGCCTTTCCCTCATGATCGCCGGCAAGTACGTTTGAGTGTCGGCCATCTCTGCTGCGAGCCCAGGCGGAGCTGTCTACAGTGAGTCCCGGCCGAAGCTTTCCCCGGCATCGCCTCCACTTCCGGTACAACCACAAGTATGTTCCATCTTTCACGATGTTGGCGAAGAAATCAATAAGCTCCGGTAGCCTTGAGATATCTCTTGAAATGTCAGGGCTCATGATGGAGTTTGGTCATTTGCCCACATGGGCAAATGCAAATAATATGATAGTGAACCTAATTAGAAATGGAAGGATTCACCAAGCTTCTGAGGTTCTCTCGCTATTGCAGGAAAAAGGATTTATGCCAAATGTCTACACCTTCAATGCATTTCTTTTTTGCTTTTCCCAATCATGTCTTAGCCATATAACTCTTTCTCTCCTTTTTAGCATGAAAAAGAAGGCAGTTTTGGTCCAAATGTCTATTCCTATACAGTTTTGGTGCTCGGGTTGAGAAAGGAAGAGTTGTGGGAAGAGGCTTATCGTGTTTTGAAACTTATGGAAGATGAAGGCTGCATGCCTACAGTTGTCGCATACACTATACTTATTAGGAACCTTTGCAAAAAAAAAGGGAGTTTAAGAAGGCATTTGGTATTTTTGAGAGATGCATAAGAATGGATGTCGACCTGATCTAGTGACATGTAATGTACTACTCCATGGTCTTTGTTCCAGCAATTGAATCATTGAAACTCATAACTTCATTCATCTTATGGAACAGAAAGGCTACTTTCCTAATCAGGTTTCCTGTTGTACTAGAGAGTGGTTTATTGAAGTCTGGGATGGTAATAATGCAATAGATCTCCTGCAAAAAGTAGTCTATTGGGGAAACAATAGTAGAGATATTGTCACTTGGAATATGTACTTTCATTGTTTATGCTGCAAGGGGAACATGGATGATGTATTTGAACTGCTAGATAGTATGATGTAGAAGGGTTTTCTGCCAACTACTGTCACATATGACATTATCCTAAAGGGGTTACGCAAACATAATTTTATTGATGAGGCACTAGAGTTTTTTGATCTTTTTTTTTTCAGAGTGGAAAAGGTCCTGACTCGGTTTCATTCAATACAATTCTTTCAATGGCTTGCAAGCAGTGTAACTCATCTATGATCAGTAGGATTTTTATAAGAATGGACATTGAGGGAACCAAACTTGATACCGTTGGCATGATTTGTTTGATGCAGTACTTCTCCAAGGCTAACAGACCTTTGGAATGCTATAATATTTTTAAGTATATGATTCTATATGGGCACAAACCCAGTACAATCACTTATAATGTACTTTTGCACAGCCTTTGCAAGAGCGGTTTTTTATGGTATGCGTATAGAATGTTTCACAGATTCAAGAATGCAGGAATATTTCCAGATATAACTTCATATAACATCCTTTTACATGCTTCAATTAAGGAAGGTGATTATTTCTTAATGAAGTGCTTATTGTTCAATATGTATCGCCAAGGTTTGCTTCCAGATGGCATCACATATGGGTCCTTAAGCCATGGCCTCTGCAAGGAAGGTAATATTAGTTCTGCTGTGCGATTGGAGGACTGGATGCTAGAATTGAACATAAAGCCAACCATGCCTTACTATAATACTATTTTGGATGCTGTATTTCGAGTGCGCAGATTGTGGGATGTCTTCTTAATACTTGTCAAGTTGGATATATCAGGTTGTGTACCAGATGCAATTTCCTATAAATTTTTTAATCGGACGATGACAACTATTGGAAGAAAGAGATTTCCAAAGCCATGAAAATTCTTGAAGTCCTGATGAACAAACATGTGACTTGAGTTGTCCAAGGTTGGTGAGATTGATGCACTTAAACTCAATCATTATTTATCATGCACATTACTTCAAAAGCCAGAGCAGTAGACCTAGCCAGGTAACTTCTGCCCTTCCCTCTAGTTTTAGCATGCTGCACAGTTTGAGCATTCTATGGATGCCACTTAGAGACCACAATTCCTTTTCCCAGTGCATTATTTCAGTGTTTAGAATAAGATATCTATTTATTCATTAGTAGTATTGTGTACCAGACTTTGTTTCAAAAACATAAAAAAAAAGGCAGCCCGCTGCACGAAGCTTCCGCCATGCGGGGTCCCGTGGAAAGATCCATTGTACGCAGCCTTACTTTGTTTCAAAAACATATCATTTTTTTTTCCTAAAATCCAAACATGGATGTCACAGACCATAGAAAAATTAGCTTATGTAAATATGCAGTTAGAATCTCTGTCTACATAACACCAATCTTTAATAACTAATAAAACACCTTGAGATTTACATCTAATTATCAAATTTTTGTCTAGAGAGTTGGAGCTCTTTTCTTCAGAATATTGATTACAGTCATGCATCAGTGTATGCTATAATTCTTCATCCTTGATTCTAGATTCACATCAAGCTTTTCAATAATGCTAAAGATCTGCATACATTGAGTTATTCCCTCGCCTAGATTAATTGGACAAATTTTCCAAGTAAAAGTTCTAGATTTGATTTGATGAGTTTGTCTTAATAAATTTTCCTAGAAGAAAAATTATCTTGACTAACTTGCTATCAAGTATGGATATAATTATATTTTGTTGCCTAAATATTCACCGAAATTGAAGTCTTTATTAGTAGTGATTGAATTCTTGTAGTGCATATGGCATCACGAACAACGGCAAGATCTTGATCACCTTTTAATTGCATAGTAGAAGTCTAATCATTGTGTTAATTTGAATGTTTGGAATAGTCATCCAAAAGAAAGAAGGGGATTGCTTTTGAATGCTTCTTCGAACATTAGCAGAATGTGTAGACATAAGAGAGTGAATTAGTGCATTAGCCACCCACTTCATAAGAAGACGTAACCACTTAGTAGTGATTCATTGCTTAATTTTGTAAATAATATGATTTTAAAACCTGACAAGAATAAATTTGCATGAGATATATGTTTTATGATATTTCCCGGGCCACTAGACTTCTTTTACATTGAGCCTTTTCCTAGTTCCATTCGTCCCTGGTGGATGACAATTTCTTAGGAAAATTTATTTCTGATTTTGATAAAATTTTGCATTTACTTGAGTAACTCATCTATCATTTTTTGTAAAAGGTTTTTGAACCTTGGGTCCAGTTGACTGGAGGCGGCTAAAATCTATTCATCAGAAGGCTTTGGATACTAGTTCTTGGAGAGCTTTTGGACACATCTTTCACGAAAATATTTCTTTAACCCTTGTGCTCACCAAGACGCAAAAGGATTCAAGAGCGGATTTAACATCTCAATCTTTTGGTAATTTTCTCTCTTACTTAAACCCTCATTTTCATTATCCGGAAGTGGCGAGCTTTATTTATTAGCGAAATCTTTGATCAGGGTTAAATTTGGTCTTGCAAAATCCCATTGATCAGGTAAAGGTTTCATTCTTGTATTGTAGAGGTTTACCTTATTCCTCTTGTGAAGGGATAGTAAGTGTAGATCCCAGGTGATACATAGGATGCATTATATATAGATAATGGAGTGAGATCTCTGAAAAATATAAATCTACTTGTTAGTGTGTATGCCTTTATCTTTATTATTTTCATTGTGTATTGAATACTCTTAATTATATTTGTGCCTCATTGTTATTAACATTATTATTGTCTTTGTGCGGATGTGAAGAATAAAAAAAAATTAGTATGTCAATTTGTTGTTCAATATGGTGTGCAAGTGTCATCTTTAGGTTTTATATCTTGTAGTAAATCTATTACACAATCCAATGGTTGTAGATTAGATCATGGAGATTTTAAATATATTATCTATGGTTGTAGATATTTTGGTGTACTAAACACCTTAATACTAAAATTATAGTTACATAGTGTAGGATTGAAAAAAATTTAGATATCTTTACAATAGTATGATATTATCCATTTTGGACTTAAATCCTCATGATTTTGGTCAATATTATACCCACTTTGCACAATCAGATCATAACTCTTGTGCACAGTCGACGGTTAAATCTTCTGACAGTCCAGACTCTGATATTAATTGTAAGATCAAAAAAAATTTAGATATCTAAATAATGGTATAATATTGTCCATTTTGGGCCTAAATCTTCATGGTTTTGCTCTTGGGTTCTACCAAAAGGTCTCATGTCAATGAAAATCTATGATTTTTCTCATGTGTTTTCAACGTGAGACTATGCTTATAACTTTACAATCCCAACACATGGAACTAACAGGCGACGAGGATCTTAGTTAGACTTGATTGAGTCGGGTAGAGTTATAAGCAATCCTTGCAAGGTGAATGGGTGTAAGGCTAGCATTGATGTTTAACCTCTTTTGGGTCATTAAAGTGTTTTAATTTAGTTAAAACACTTTGATGCAAAAAAATTATAGTTTTAGGGAACAAACAAGCTACAAAGATCTTGGTTAGAATTGATTTGTGCTCAAGTGTGGATAGTTAGATGAGTTTGTGGCCTCACAAGAGGGCTCAAAAACATTAAGATTACTGAATGAAAAGTCTTGAAATTTAGACTTATGAATTCTAAAGTAAAGCCCCCTTCCACATTCATACATATGCTGCCCTTCGTTTAATCAAAATGAATGTTTATTATTTCTCAACGTACATAAGTTGTGCTTTAAATTTATTTAGTAGGCGAACTAAGAGCAAAACTGTCCATCTTCAAAAATTTTCATATCAAAAGGTAAAAATTAAAAGGGCACTTGAAATTATGTAAATTGTCAAGAGGGCGTTTCATTTTCAAAACAAAAAATAAATCAAAAGGGCGACCTATCAAATCTTTTGTACTCAAAATACATTTTATTCCAGTGTTATTGTAATATAATAGTTATTTGGTAGTTTTTACAATATAAAAAATTGATTATTTTATTTTAATTAAAATTATCAAACATAAAATATTATTATATTAAAATATTCTTTATTAATTTGATCAAAATTATTTAAATTTCATTAAAATGTTAGTTGAAATTACTTTAAAATAGTTATATCAACTATTTTGTTGTTATATAATTATAGCTAAATCATAAATTCTAAACTTGACCAGTATTATATTAAAATATCTTTTATAATTAAGATTATTTAAATTTTATTAAAAATTATTTTAAATTGATTAAAATCATTTTTAAATAGTTGTAGCAATTAAGTAGTTGCTACACAATAATAATAGCTATTTAACAGTTCCTACATGTACTACAAAGGTGTTGTGCTAATTGTTATATATTGTAATAATTAGTTGTAATTGTTACAGTAGCATTGAAAGTAAAGAATAATGGTGTATTGCTACCATTATAACAATTAGTCATAACTATTATAAAACCATTAAAAATAAGGATATTTATAGGATAAAATATTTGATTGGACGTCCTTTTTTTTTTATAAAAAACTAGTGTCCTTTTTGATGATTTACATAATATTTTTGCCCCCTAAAAATTGCTGGTAGGTTCTCTTCAAGTTCAATTTGTCTTTTAGTCTTTACTGGAGACAGATTTTGGAAAAGAAAACCCAGAAACTTAAAAGAGAGAAAAAGAAAGAAAAAGATGGGCCAACTTACCATGAAGGAACGGTGCTAATAAAAATAATAATAATCACATCAGACAAAGTTGAAATGTATACTCTTCTAGACACATAATTCCTCCTTGCAATATTTTTATAATTAAAATTTTGAACACCTAATAATTAAACATTTGTCTTTATCATTCAGTCTCCAGTCATTCAACAAAAGTCTAGAATGGTTCATGTAGGTTGTTGCCACAGACAAAAGTCTAGAATGGCAAAGAAAAATTTGTCTTTAGATTTTTTTTTTTAAAAAATATTATTTGAAAATATTCTTTTTTCTTTAATATGTTTGAGTGTACATATAGATAATTTACATGCTCAAATGTTATTAGAAGGCATGTCTAACTCAAGATGATTTGCATATCTAACTTCAAATTGACGCGATATTTCTATAATAATTTTTATAAAAATTATCGCTTAACCTCGAATAAGATACTCTTTATAACACTTGGCTGATTTGTGTGTTCTCGCGATTAGAATAATAGGGTGATTGATGAAACCATTAAGATTCTATTACTTGAAAGAGTAATGATAAAAAAAAATATGTAGAGGATTCGACTACATGAGGGAGATTGGTCAAATTATAGGCACCTAAGGAAGTGAGTGCGAAAGAGTATATGTTCACAAGGATCTTTGCCTCGATGTAGCGGTGATTGACAACAAACTTCACAAAAACAAAATGGAAAGTAAGTAGAAAGAATGGTAGATATAAGAGTTTTAGGGTTTAGAGTTTTAGAATTTAGAGTGAGTGGTAGGTAAAAAAGATGGGATGGTCAAAAGCATCCTCTCGCTAGCTCTAGAGAATATTAGATGAGAATCAATGAGATAATTTAAGTGGATTTGATGGTAACATAATGTGGATAATTTAAGAATATTTAAATGACAATACATGAATACTTCAAAATGGAATGTACTTAATAATTATTTTCTTCCTCCATTTGGCATAATTTTTAAAATTTATTAAATTTAATATAATGAATTAAGACCGTCTTTTTACAACAATAAAATTATTGTCATATCACTATGACACATATAAATCTTTTACAACTATGTATAATTAATTTAATGTGCTCTAATCTTTCTTCGAAAGTCCACGTTAATAGAAGCTGTGTACACTATCTTTATCAAATATAATATATACAATTCATATTAAAATTTACTCTAGACTATCATCTTTTAAAATACAATAATTTTTATCTTGGATAGTGATCATGTACAAAAGCTTAAATCAATGGACACTAGGCACGTGACACTCTCCGAGTCGTTGACGTAGATCTCCGACTGGTCGTACAAAGCTCCGGCGAACCTGCAAAGAAGTCAGGCCGGGAAGGGGTTCCCGGCGACGACCCTCCGACGCTCAAGTCAGGCAAAGCTCGACAACAAAGAAGTGTCTCCAAATATCGTAGAAAAGCATACCTCCGGTGAAATGCGAGGCTCCTTATATAGGGCTGGGAAGGAGCTCATGCACACATGCCGAGGTGAATACGTGTCCCCAGCCCATACCTCAGTAAGGGCTTGTCAGAAAGCTTACCTGACATCATACTGCTACAGTCCGAGCACGTCTATGATGTGACAAGGGAACTCGCTGTCATAAGATCCTGCGCATGGTCCAATCGTCGAACATGCTCGTTGTCAGAATATGCTTCTCTGTCCTTTTGTATCTTCTGTTCCTGCGCCGAGCGTAGTACCGGTCGGCCATCATGGGCATCGTCCGCCCGATTCTTCGTGCTGGTCCACTTAAGAGCTTCCCGGTAATGTGCTCTGTGGAGACTGTTTGCGGTATCCGCTCGGCCATATGTCTCTGTTCAACGAGCGTCGGAACCCCTAGTCCCGTCGGGCCGTCTTTGGTTCAACTATGACCCCGTTCGGCCGACCGGTCTCCACTTCTCCGGTCGGACGTCGGATACTTTGACCTCCCCGTGGCGTTGACTTCCCAGAAAGGGGGTCCCCCGTTCTCACCGCCGGATCACTTACCTCCCCTTCAAGTCTAGTCGAAGGAGGCGATCAAGCCGACTGACTGGACCATCAGTTGGGCTGAGCGGCGCCATGAAAATACCATTCGCTCGGAAACAAAGGGGGTAGCCAAAACGCCCGTCAACGCCAACTTTCCTCAGCGTCTCTTCGAATTTTCCACCAATCTCCATCATTAAGGTCGAGCACGCGCACATTAAATGCATTCCAGTGGCTGAATGCCACGTGGCGGTGCTGCCGTCATCGTACGGAGACGGCGTGGGTTTTGATGGGATCGAGGCGGTTCGAAATGAACGGTGCGATACGTGCTCCGATTCTCGCGACCTGGATCCAACGGTGAAGGCCGCTCGGGCTCCACCCTATAAAAGCTTCGTTTTCTTTCCTTCACCTCACGTCTGCTGTCGCGTGCCTCCCAATTCCTCTTGCGTTCCAGACTTCCGGCGATCTTGCGCTTCTGTTTCCGGCGGTCCTCGGTGCTCTTCCCTCGATCCTCCTCTCCGTTAGGTTCTGCTTCTTTCTCTCTTTGTTTCTGGCATTTTCGTTGCTTTTCTTTCCCAAGTTTTCGTTCTTGGGCTACTGTTTCGTTGCCATCTTCTTCCTTCTCTTTTGATTTTGTCCGTTCGGACCATGGCCCAATCTTCTCAACCCGAAGACGAAACCCTAGGCCCATGGTACACTACCATGGAATCGCGCTTCGATCCGCACGACGCCAATGTTCTGATTAACAGTTTTGACATCCCCTCCAACCTTGAAATCATCTTACCCACAGACTCTTCTCGGCCAAACAAACCTCCACGCGACGCTTTTTGTGTTTTCCGCGACCAGTTCACGGCCGGTCTGCGACTCCCCATTCATCCCTTCTTTGTAGAAGTTTACAACTTTTTCGGCATTCCGCTCGGAAGCCTAGTCCCCAATACTTTCCGCCTTTTATGCGGTGTAGTCGTCCTCTTTAAAATCCATAATATTCCCCTCCGACCGGAGGTCTTCTACTACTTCTATTACCCAAAACAGTCCGAGCCGGGCACTTGCATGTTCCAGGCTCGGCCTGACTTGGTTTTCTTCAATAAACTTCCTTCTTCCAATAAGCATTGGAAAGAATTTTACTTTTACATTCGCCTTCCCGAGCGGGCTCCCTTCCGAACCCAATGGCAGGTCAGAAATCCACTCTCCCCAGAACTCAAAAGATTCAAGACCCGACCGGATTATCTCCACGCCGCCAACATGCTATCCGGTCTGCGGCTTGACATCAACAAGTTCCTTCCAGAAGGGGTTATGTACATCTTCGGCTTGAGTCCGATCAGAACTCCACTACCGAACGACTTCGTTAAGAATTTAACTTGGTAAATTCATTTTAATTGCTAACTGATTTTCTCTGTTTTCCTTTGCAGTGAACACCGTCATGGAGTCAGTGATGGCTGGCATCTTGAAGAAAAAGGCGGCGGCGGTCGAAGCCGCAGCGACCAAAGAAATGGAGACGCTCGGCATCCAGCCGGTCGGATCTAATGAGGGGGGAGAGCGGGACCCATGCTGGGGAGTCGGCCGCTCAGGCTTCTCTTCCAGGGCAAGCGACTGGCGCAACTGCCAGTCGAGAGCCTTCCGCTCGGGAAGAGGGCTCGACGCAACAGGAAGAGCGCCCCCTCCGACAAAAAAGACGCCGGGAGGAAATGCCACTCCGCTCGGCTGCTTCAGCTATACATCCATCCGAGCGGGTTACCGCCGCTTCTCGAGGTAAAGCTCCAGAGATCGAGGCGATTTCGTCCGATCAGACTCCCTCCCAACTTGACGCGTCGCGGACCCTCTCGAGGCAGTTCCAGTCAGCGTCCTTCCGCCCGCTCCCCGCCAGGTCCATCGTTCTACAATTTTGTCCCAGTTTTCTGCGCCGGCTTCCGCTCCCGAGTCTCACTCCACCTCCCTACCGAAGAACTGTTGCCCGAGGCTGACCGACCCACAGCGCCTGAGCACATGATCACGATGAAGGGGCCCTTAGCTGAAATGTGGGCCGACGCTCGGGCGCGTGTGACACTGATTCCGCTCCGCAACTTGGCCGATAGCCACATGCAACAGGCCACCGGGGTAGGTGTATTTTCTCCAACTCCCTCGCACATTCTTTCCGCTTGGCTTATAATAAATTTTCTTTTGTCAGAGATGGGTGGAGGAGATCGCCGTTTCCAATCGGCTTGCCATGGTGGACGAGGAGCTTAAAAGGCTACGGAGCTCGGGCAGCGCTCCTCCCCAAGGCCCTTCGTATGCCGAGCTTCAGAAGGAGCTAAAAAAGACTCAGGATTTGCTGGCGGTCGAGCAGAAGAAGATGGCCGATCAGGCCCATGCCTTGGCCAAGTTCGAGCGGCAAGTCAAGTCGCTTGACCAAAAAATAACCCTGGCCACCACTCGAAAAAACATGGCCATCTCCGATCTGGAGAAAAAGAATGTCGAAGCTCGGGGATTAGAGCAGAAAGTCAAGGAGTTGATGGAGCAGCTCGATAAAGAGAAGGCGGGCCGCTCGGCCGATGCAATCAAGCATAAGGATGAGCTGAAAACTCTGCAGGAATCCCTTGCTGCCTCCCAAGCGGTCTTCACAGAATATCAGGAGGCCGAGCCGAGTCGGGTCGCCGCCCTGAGACAGAATTACATCCGCTCGCCTGAATTTTCGGAGAAGGTTTGTGAGCGGATGTATACTACATTCGACCTTGCTATGAGCGCCACGATGACATATTTGAAGTCCAAGGGGCACCTTCCCGAGTCCGCCGTCATCCCGGCCGCAGATCAAGTGGCTCTTCTCGACAACATCCCAAAGGACCTCTATGATTACCTAGAGTAGAAGTTTTACATGTAATTTGGCCGCTCGGCCAAAGACACTCCTTTTTTGTAATTCGGCCACTCGGCCAGTCTTTTTAATATGCTATCCTTTCGCTTGTTTTGTCCTTTTGCTAGTTAATATGTGTGTTGTCCGCTCGCCTCTTATCACACCTCTTGTGCTCGAAAGGTATTTTTACGAAGTATTTTGCGTACCATTTCCGCTCGGATGAATATATTCTGATTCGACAAGAGATTAGTCACTGGATATTGATGAAGTACCTTTGGGTACTGGGCTGAGCGGAAGGCATAGTTGGTCAAACGATATTAACAGCGAGTACAAGTCCTTCTGATCACCTTCTTCCGCTCGGAGGGTTTATAGACGCCGGCTCGTCTCTCGATTTTTAACGTCGGTGCTCGACGGTCTTCCGGCCGGTGGGTTTATAGACGCCGGCTCGTCTCTCGATTTTTAACGTCGGAGCTCGACGGTCTTCCGACCGGCGGGTTTATAGATGCCGACTCGTCTCTCAATTTTTAACGTCGGAGCTCGACGGTCTTCCGCTCGGAGGGTTTATAGACGCCGTCTCGTCTCTCGATTTTTAACGTCGGAGCTCGACGGTCTTCTGCTCGGACGGTTTATAGACGCCGGCTCGTCTCTCGATTTTTAACGTCGGAGTTCGACGGTCTTCCGGCCGGCGGGTTTATAGACGCCGGCTCGTCTCTCGATTTTTAACGTCGGAGCTCGACGGTCTTCCGCTCGGAGGGTTTATAGACGCTGGCTCGTCTCTCGATTTTTAACATCGAAGCTCGACGGTCTTCCGGGAAAATTTCGAGAAGTGTGCATGCCTTAGGAAGTATGCACGCGCGCTATAGGAGCCCTATATAAAGGGGGAGGGGGGGGGGTCCAAACTTCAACGGAGGTATGTGTTAGATGCGATAATCCACTATTGTTGTTACTATTCGCTACTTTGCTATGCTTCCATACATCGGCGGTGACTGACTTGAGCGTCGGAGGATCATCGCCTGGGACCCCTTCCCTGGCTAGGCACTGACAAAGCTGTGGTTGTAGGGTCTCGAGAAGTCAACATACGGTTAACCGGAGCGCCATGCCCCCAGCTTCTGTCACCTTGACTAACAGACAGGATCAAATTTGGCGTCGTCTGTGGGAACGCAACTTGCATCCGAGCCGAGAGGATGAAAGACGTTGGATGACTTCACACAGTGATGCTCCCCCAAGAAGAACTCGACCTGCTCGTGCAAGTCCGAGCGCAGAAAATAGTCAAGCAACAACAACAGAAGGCGCTAGCCGATCAGCAAGCACATCAATCAACGTCTGCAGCAGGAGGTCGAGCAGCACAAGAGGACCGCCCAGAGCAACTCTCTATCCGGGGCAAAATAGGTTGCCGATCGGCATGCATGGCGAAGCGCCACCCGCACCCATACCTTTTCATCGGGCACTGTTCTAAACACTCTCGGAGATAGCCCAAGTCAACCAAGAGCGGGGATCTTCTTCAGACGAAGCGCCCGTTCGAGACGCACAAAAAGGCAAGGCGCCTCGGGGCAACACTTCTCCTGAGCGGATCAACCGTCAATTCTCCGAGGACATATTGCGAGATCCTCTTCCTAAGCACTACACCCCGCTGGTGATCATGTCCTACAACGGTTCGACCGATCCAGATGATCATCTGGATAGGTTCGATAACGAAGCCACGCTCCACTAGTACACTGATGGAGTGAAATACCGAGTCTTCCTTACCATGCTTTCCGGTTCGGCGCAACGCTGGTTCAGAAGGCTGCCGGACGGATCCATACGAAGCTTCAAAGATTTCTGAACGGCCTTCTTACACCATTTCGCCAGCAGCAGACGCTATCAAAAGATAAGCGTCAGCCTATTTTCCTTGAAGCAAGGGTCGAGAGAAGCTCTACGAACCTATATACAGCGCTTCAATCAGGTGGCCATGGATATTGCCTCAGTCTCATCTGAGACCATGATGAATGCATTCACTCAAGGGCTTGTCGAGGGAGACTTCTTCCGATCGCTCATAAGGAAGCCGCCCAGAGATTATGATCACATGCTTAAAAAGGTTAATGAGTACATCAACATGGAGGAAGTCCAAGCGGCTAGAAGGAAGGTGACGCTAGCCGAACACTCGGCGCCGACCGAACGCCGACTGATAAGCAACCACCAGCCGCCTAAGGAGCCAAGAGCCGAAGGAGGACAGCCACATGAGACAAGGACGCATGTCGTGCAGCATGTCGCTTCCGGCCAGCTAAAAGCATCAAAGGGCAAGGTATGGGCATCTATGTTTTGCTCTTTCCATCAGTCCGTATCACACAACACATGAGATTGCCAAGGATTAACGACCATCGTTAGTCGGTCGGCTTAGCGAAACTACCACCGTCGATCCCTCTCTCTCGATCGGTGGCATAGACATCAATCCGCATAGCACCAACGAAGAGAGCATGCTGAGCCTACCCGGGGCTGGGACGACCGAAGCAGGCCCTCCGCTCGGGAGGAAGAGAATCGAAGCAATGCCACCCGAGGAGAAATAAACATTATCGCTGGCAGTCCGACCAGCAGCGTTTCCAATCGAGCTCGGAAGTTGTATGCGCGATGACTGGAGATACATGCGATGGGATGCAGCCAGGAGAAGGTGAGCCGACCCGAGATCAGCTTTGGACCTCGAGACTTGGAGGGAGTCGAGATCCCTCACGACGACGCCTTGATCATCCGCGCGGTGATCGCTAATTATACCATTCACCATATCTTTGTTGACACAGGGAGCTCGGTGAACATCATTTTCAAGAAGGCGTTCGATCAGCTGCAGATCGATCGGGCCGAGCTGTTGCCTATGATGACCCAGCTATACAGGTTCATCGGCAATGAAGTATTGCCGATCGACCAAACAAGATTGACCATTTCACTCGGAGAAGAACCGTTCAGCAGGACCCGAACCACGAACTTCGTCGTGGTAGACGCCCTCTCATCCTATAACATCATCCTGGGCTGACCGACCCTCAATAAGTTCCAGGCAGTAGTCTCTACCTACTGCTAAAAGATCAAGTTCCCGGTAGACGATCAGGTAGGAGAGGTCAAAGGCGATCAACTAGCCGCTCGGCGCTGCTACATCGAGATGGTCAAAATCAAAGCTAGGTCTTCTCGGAAGACTCCATGGCTAGAGGTAAATACTGTTACTGAAAAACCTCCTGCCCAAGTCTATGAAGAGAAAGAGGAAATCCAAATCCATCCTCGTCGAGCGGAGGCAACTACTTTCATAGCTACGGATCTGGGGGTCGAGCAGAGGCGAAGTTGATCGTCTGTCTCCAACAAAATCATGATGTGTTTGCATGGTCAACACAGGAGTTTCCCCGCATCTCTCCAAGCATAGCTCAGCATAAGCTACTAGTTCGACTGGACGCTCGTCCGATAAAACAGCGAAAAAGGGATTTCAGCGCCGAGTAGAACCTGATCATCCGGGCAGAGGTAGAAAAGCTGTTGTAAGCCGGACACGTGAGGGAAGTTCAATTTCCTAACTGGCTTGCCAACGTTGTCCTCGACTCCAAAACGGGCAATAAGTGATGATTCTGCATTGACTTCCGTGACCTGAGCAAAGCATGTTCGAAGGACTTCTACCCGTTACCTCGGATTGACCAGATGGTGGACTCCACTGCGGGATGCGAGCTGATCTACATGCTGGATGCCTACCAAGGTTATCATCAAGTGTCGCTCACCCGTGAAAATCAAGAAAATATCAGCTTCATTACGGTTGATGGTACGTACTACTGCAACGTCATGCCGTTCGGACTCAAGAATGTCAGAGTCACATATCAAAGATTGATGAATAAAGTGTTCCGACGGCAAATCGACCGTAACATGGAGGTATACGTAAATGATATCCTGATAAAATCCC
Source organism: Zingiber officinale (assembly GCF_018446385.1). Taxonomy (NCBI): domain Eukaryota; kingdom Viridiplantae; phylum Streptophyta; class Magnoliopsida; order Zingiberales; family Zingiberaceae; genus Zingiber; species Zingiber officinale. The sequence continues at coordinate 15,567,879 of NC_056006.1, read as the reverse complement.
TTCAGCGGCTGACCTATGTGCAAATATTGAGGAGACCTGTCGGACACTCAGGAATTATGGGATAAAGTTGAACCCAAGTAAGTGTCTATTTCGTGCAAAGAGTGGGCGCTTCCTCAACTATATCATAATTGAGCGGGGTATCGAGGCGAACCCAGCCAAAGCAAAAGCATTGCAAGATATGCCCCTGCCCCGCAACCTGAAGGAAGCCCATCGATTGATCGAACGGATCACAATGCTATCTAGATTCATCTCCAAGACAACTGATCGGAGCTTATCATTCTTCAAAATACTACGTCGGGCAACAAAATTTCAATGGAATAAGGAGTGCAATAAGGCATTCGAAGAGCTCAAAGAATACCTCAACTCCCTGCCTGTCCTAGCCAAGCCATGTGTTGGCGAGCCGCTCCGGGTCTACCTGTCATCTATAGAGCATGCGGTTGGCTCGACATTAGTTAGGCAGAGCGGTGAGGAACAACCAGTGTACTTTTTAAGCCACATATTAAAGATGTTGAGTCTCGCTACACTGGTTTTGAGAAGTTGGTTTATGCTTTAGTGCTCGCCGCTCGAAGGCTTCGCCCGTACTTCCTCGCTCACTCTATAATCGTGATGACCAACAGTCCCTTGGGGAGAGTACTTCTCAATCCCGAGGCATCCAGACGGCTGATCAAATGGACAACGGAGCTCAGCGAGTTCGACATCCAATATCAACCCTGAACTACCATTAAAGCACAGTCCTTGGCGGATTTCGTCACCGAGATATAGAGCCCGGAGCCAAGAGCCGTGTGGAGGATATATGTGGATGGTTCGTCCACTCGACAGGGGAGCGGCAGCGACATACTACTCATCTCCCCGCAAGAAGATTGAATGCAGTTGGTTGTTCGGCTAGACTACAGGGCCACCAACAACGAAGTTGAGTACGAGGCGCTAATAGCCGACTTACAAGCCGCTCGGCACGTCGGGGCAGTCAAAGTCTTGATCCATTCAAATTCTCAGTTGGCCGCTCAGCAACTGTCTGGAGCGTTCGAAATAAGTAACGTCCGACTCAGGCTCTAGCAGAGGCCTTTG